>NW_028295778.1:1200000-2400000 GCF_964341445.2 Mesoplodon mirus | reverse complement strand
GCTCACCCAATCTCACCAATCCTCTCAATCCCATGTGTCCAGCCTTATTCCACATCCAGCTGTCATTGTAGATAGGGTCATTCCAGGTTTCATCAGAGACCCTGAAGGAATTGTAAAAAATTTCCCTGTTTTTTTTTGGGGGGGAATTCATTTTTATAGTGTGTTTGAGGTGATTATCACTGCCATGTTTATGCCAGTCTAGAAAGACTTGATTCCCTTATGGAGACATATCAATACATAGGTTTTAAGATTCTTACTAGTCAGATATACTCGTCTGCGGGGAATATGGTTTGATGAGTCCCTTTCACTGAGGAAGTTGTAGGTCTTGTCTATTCCGTATTTGGTTTTTGGAACGTTACCTGTACGAATATCAAACTCTGGTTTTATGCATCACCCCACCTCACCTTCCCTCTTAAGCCGGCAACGGAGAGTTTTCTAAATATGAGGCTCTGTTCTCTTTCCTAACTCAGTTCATGTGTAGCCATGTTTATAGGATCTTCATACTTGGTATCTTATGATAAGTTTCTTTTTCTGTGTGACTTATTTCTCTTAGAATCATCGTACCTGTATCCACTCATTTTGTTGCTACTGGCCTTATGACATTGATATCATGACTGAGGGATATTCCATCATACGTAAGTACCACAATTTCTTGAACCAATTTTGTCTTTCCTCGGATATTTAAGGTGTACCCAACTTGAGGTACTTGTAAGCAGTGCAGCCCTAAAATATGGGGTGGCTGTGTCTTATTGATTTTCAGTTTTATCAAGGAATATTCCCAAGACTGGGAGTGCCCTTGGCTCTGTAGCTCTGTTGTTTAGTTGTTTTAGGGAACACAATGCACTCCTCCAGAGAGGCAGTTGGCAATTTACATCCTGCCCATCAGCATAACAAGGCTCCCTGTTCTCCAGGGCCTGTCTTGCCTTTCTGTTTTTTTCACATTTTGAAGATGTCCCTTTTGACTGGTGGGAAGTGATCCTTCTTTGTAGTGCAGATTTGCATTGCCTGCTTGCTTGCTTGGCCAAAAAGGGCATATGCGTTTTGAATTGAATATATTCAGGGAAAACGCATACACCCTTTTTGGCCAACTGCAACATTTTCGAAGTTGTGCCCCTCTTCCTGTGTTTAAAGGCGATTCCAATGTACCTCTTGAAATCTGTTTCCTGTTATTCTGCCTCGCTTTCAAGTCTGTCTCTTTGCCTTCCCTCAACACATTTTTGGACGATAGTTGTCATTTATTACTCTGCCAGTTTGTGAATTGCTGTGCCCCTAGCTCCATTTTTCAACTCGTTTTTTGTGAGCTGACCGCAAGTCAAAAATTTTGGTTCAGGACCTATACTGGTTTCCGGCGGGTGGCTGAGACTTTGGTTATTTCTTCTTCCTGCCGGGCAATTAGAGTGACATGTGCCCCTCCAAATGCCTAACAGCTACTCTCTCATTGGTTCTCCCTCTTCCCTTTCATCCTTTGCCAAATTGGCAAACTTTGCACACCAGGAGGTTAAAGCGGCTGTCTCTCCAAGTTGGGAGATTGATAGTAAAGCAGTTGGAAAGTCAAACCTGAGCACCAGGAGAGGGAGTATTCGTTGAGTTTTAGAGAACTTTCCTATTCACAGTGTGTTCATTCTCTAGGTTTCCCTTACGTGTTACAGTTGTAGTAATATTCCCTTCAACCTGGAGAGTTGGGACCCTTGGAATGTGTGCCACTCATTATTGCTTTAAATGGTATGCATTTTCTCACCCAATTTAACTCATCCTCTCAGTCCCAAGTGTCTCAGCCTTATGCCACATCCATCTGTCGTTGTAGATAGGGTCATTCCAGGTTTCATCAAAGACTCTGAAGGAATTGTAAAGAATTTCCCAGTTTTTTTCATTTGTTTTTGAAATTCCTTTTTTTTAGTGGGTTTGAGCTGATTCTCACTGCCATGTTTATGCCAGTCTAGGCACACTTGATTCCCTTACGGAGACATATCAATTCATAGGTTTAAAGATTCTTACTAGTCAGATATATTCCTCTGTGGGGAATATGGTGTGTTGAGTCCCTTTCACTGAGGAAGGTATGGGTATTGTGTGTTCCATAGTAGGTTTTTGGAACGGTACATGTGCTTATATCAAACTCTGGTTTTATGCATCACCCCACCTCTCCTTCCCCCTTAAGCAGGCATAAGAGTGTTTTCTAAATGTGAGACTCTGTTCTCTTTCCTAACTCAGTTCATGTGTAGCCATGTTTACAGGATTTACATAAGTGATATCTTATGATAAGCTTCTTTGTCTGTGTGACTTATTTCACTTAGAATCATCGTACCTGAATCCACTCATTTTGCTGCTAATGGCCTTATGACATTGATTACATGGCTGAGGGATATTTCTTGTACATAAGTAGCACAATTTCGTGAACCATTTTTGGCTTTCCTGGGAAATTTAAGGTGTAACCAAGTTGAGGTTCTTGAAAGAAGTGCAGCCCTAAATTTGGGGGTGGCTCTGTCTTATTGATTTCCAGTTTTCCGATGGTTTATTCCCTAGACTGGAAGTGCCCTTGGCTCTGTAGCTCTGTTGTTTATTTGTTTTACGGAACACAATGTACTCCTCCAGAAAGGCAGTTGGCAACTTATTCCCGCCAATCAGCATAACAAGGCTCCCTGTTCTCAAGTGCCTGTCTTGCCTTTCTGGTTTATACAGATTTTGCGGATGCCCCTTTTGACCCGTGAGACGTGATACTTCTTTGTAGTGCATATTTGCATTGCCCGCTTGCTTGCTTGGCCAAAATGTGTGTATGTGTTTTCTCCTGAATATATTCAGGAGAAAACTCATACGCCCTATTTGGCCAAGTGCATCATTGTCGAAGTTGTGCCCCTCTTCCTGTACTTTAAAGGCACTTCCAACGTACCTCTTGAAATCTCTTTCCGGCTATTCTGCCTCGCTTTCAAGTCTGCCTCGTTGCCTTCCCTCAACAGATTTTTGCACGATAGTCGTCCTTTACTACTCTGCCAATTTGTGAATTGCTGCGCCCCTGAGCTCCATTTTTCAATTCGTTTTTTGTGAGCTGAATGCAAGTCCAAAATTTTGGTTCAGGACCTATACTGGTTCCTGGCGGGTGGCTGAGACTTTGGATAATTCTTCTTCCTGCCGGGAAATTAGTGTGATATGTGCCCCTCCAAATGCCTAACAGCTACTCTCCCATTGGTTCTTCCTCTTCCCTTTCATCCTCTGCCAAATTGGCAACCTGTGCAAACCAGGAGGTAAATGGGGCTGTCTCTCCAATTTGGGAGATTGATAGTAAAGCCATTGGAAAGTCAAACCGGAGCACCAGGAGAGGGACTATTAGTTGAGTTTTAGAAACATTTCGTGTTCACAGTGGGTCCATTCTCTTGGTTTCCCGTACATGTTATAGCTGTAGTAATATTTCCTTCAACCTGGAGAGTTGGGACCCATGGAATGTGTGCCACACATTATTGCTTTAAAGGTTCTGCATTTGCTCACCCAATCTCACCAATCCTCTGATTCCCAAGTGTCCAGCCATATGACACATCCTGCTGTCAATGTAGATAGAGTCATACCAGATTTCATCAGAGACCCTGAAGGAATTGTAAAGAATTTCCCTGTTTTTTTGGTTTGATTTTGAAATTCCTTTTTATAGTGGGTTTGAGCTGATTTTCCCTGCCATGTTTATGCCAGTCTAGACATACATGATGCCCTTACGGGGATATATCAATACATAGGTTTTAAGATTCTTAATAGTTAGATATATTCCTCTGAGGGGAATATGGGTTGTTGAGTCCCTTTCCCTGAGGAAGATGTAGGTCTTGTCTATTCTGTATTAGGTTTTTGGAAAGGTACCTGTACTAATTCAAACTCTGGTTTTATGCATCACCCCACCTCTCAATCCCCCTTAAGTAGGCATAAGAATGTTTTCTAAATGTGAGTCTCTCTTCTCTTTCCTAACACAGTTCATGTGTAGCCATGTTTACAGGATCTTCATAAGTGATATCTTATGGTAATTTTCTTTTTCTGTGTGACTTATTTCACTTAGAATCATCGTACCTGAATCCACTCATTTTGCTGCTAATGGCCTTATGAAATTGATTACATGGCGGAGGGATATTCCTTGTACATAAGTACCACAATTTCTTGAACCATTTTTGTCTTTCCTGGGATATTTAAGGTGTACACAAGTTGATGTTCTTGAAAGAAGTGCAGCCCTAAATTTAGGGGTGACTCTGTCTTACTGATTTCCAGTTTTCTAAAGGTATATTCCCTAGACTGGAAGTGCCCTTGGCTCTGTAGCTCTGTTGTTTATTTGTTTTATGGAACACAATGCACTCCTCCAGAGAGGCAGTTGGCAACTTATTCCCGCCAATCAGCATAACAAGGCACCCTGTTCTCCAGGGCCTGTCTTGCCTTTCTGGTTTTTACATATTTTGCGGATGCCCCTTTTGACTGGTGGGAAGTGATACTTCTTTGTAGTGCAGATTTGCATTGCCCGCTTGCTTGCATGGCCAAAAAGGGCGTATGTGTTTTCGCCTGAATATATGCAGGAGAAAACTTATACGCCCTTTTTGGCCAAGTGCATCATTGTCGAAGTTGTGCCCCTCTTCCTGTGCTTTAAAGGCACTTCGTACGTACCTCTTGAAATCTGTTTCCGGCTATTCTGCCTCGCTTTGAAATCCGCCTCGGTGCCTTCCCTCAACAGATTTTTGCACGATAGTGGTCTTGTACTCCTTTGCCAGTTTGAGAATTGCTGTTTCCCTGAGCTCCATTTATTAACTCGTCATTTGGGAGCTGACAGCAAGTCCAAAGTTTTGGTTCAAGACCTATATTGGTTCCAAGCGGGTGGCTGAGACTTTGGTTAATTCTTCTTCCTCTCGGGAAATTAGAGTGACATGTACCTGTCCAAATACCTAACAGCTACTCTCTCATTGGTTCTTCCTCTTCCCTTTCATACTCTGCCAAATTGGCAACCTGTGTGAACCAGGAGGATAAAGGGGCTGTCTGTCCAAGTTGGGAGATTGATAGTAAAGCAGTTGGAAATCAAAACAGAGCACCAGGAGAGGGACTATTAGTTGACTTATAGAAACCTTTCATATTCACAGTGTGTCCATTCTCTAAGTTTCCCGTACATGTTATAGCTGTAGTAATACTCCCTTCAACATGGAGAGTTGGACCCATGGAATGGGTGCTACACATTATTGCTTTAAAGGGTCTGCATTTGCTCATCCAGTCTCACCAATCCTCTCAGTCCCAACTGTCCAGCCTTATGCCACATCCAGCTGTCGTTGTAGATAGGGTCATTCCAGGTTTCATCAGAGACCCTGAAGGAATTGTAAAGGATTTCCCTGTATTTTTGTTTTGTTTTTGAAATTCCATTTTATAGTGGGTTTGAGCTGATTCTCACTGCTATGTTTATACCAGTCTAGACACACTTGATTCCCTTATGGGGACATATCAATACATAGATTTTAATATTCTTACTAGTCAGATATATTCCTCTGTGGGAAATATGAGGTTTTGGGTCCCTTTCACTGAGGAAGGTGTAGTCCTTGTCTATTTCATCGTTGGTTTTTGGAACGGTACCTGTGCTTATATCAAACTCTGGTTTTATTCATCACCCCACCTCTCCTTCCCCCTTAAGGAGGCATGAGAGTTTTTTCTAAATGTGAGACTCTGTTCTCTTTCCTAACTCAGTTCATGTGTAGCCATGTTTACAGGATCTTCATAAGTGATATCTTATGATAAGTTTCTTTTTCTGTGTGACTTATTTCAGTTAGAATCATCGTACCTGAATCCACTCATTTGGCTGCTACTGGCCTTAAGACATTGATTTCATTGCTGAGGGATATTCCATCGTACATAAATTCCACAATTTCTTAAACCCTTTTTGTATTTCCTGGGATATTTAAGGTGGTCCCAAGTTGAGGATCTTTTAAGCAGTGCAAACCTAAATTTTGGGGTGGCGCTGGATTATTGATTTTCAATTTTCTCAAGGTATATTCCTTAGCCTGGAAGTGCCCTTGGCTCTGTAGCTCTGTTGTTTATTTTTTTAGGGAACACAATGCACTCCTCCAGAGAGGCAGTTGGCATCTTACGTCCCCACCATCATCATAACAAAGCTCCCTGTTTTCCAGGGCCTGTCTTGCGTTTCTGGTTTTTACACATTTTGCGGATGTCCCTTTTGACCGGTGGGAAGTGATACTTCTTTGTAGTGTAGATGCACATTGCCCGTTTGCGTGCCTGGCCAAAAAGGTTCTATGCGTTTTATCCTGAAAATATTCAGGAGAAAACTCATACGCCCTTTTTGGCCAAGTGCATCATTGTTGAAGTTTTGCCCCTCTTCCTGTGCTTTAATGGCACTTCCAACGTACCTCTTGAAATCTGTTTCCGCCTATTCTGCCTCGCTTTCAAGTCCACCTCGTTGCCTTCCCTCAACAGATTTTTGCACGATAGCGGTCCATTACTCCTCTGCCAGTTTGTGAATTAGTCTGCCCCTGATTTCCATTTTTCAACTCGTTTTTTGTGTGCTGAATGCAAGTCCAAAATTTTGGTTCAGGACCTATACTGGTTCCCGGCGTGTCGCTGAGACGTTGGTTAATTCTTTTTCCTCCCAGGAAATAAGAGTGACATGTGCCCGTCCAAATGCCTAACATCTACTCTCTCATTCGTTCACCCTCTTCCCTTTCATGCTCTGCCATATGGGCAACCTGTGCGAACCAGGAGGTTAACGAGGCTGTCTCTGCAAGTTGGGAGATTGATAGTAAAGCAGTTGGAAAGTCAAACTGGAGCACCAGGAGAGGGACTATTCGTTGAGTTTTAGAGACCTTTCCTAGTCACAGTGTGTCCATTCTCTAGGTTTCCCGTACATGTTATAGCTGTAGTAATATTCCCTTCAACCTGCAGAGTTGGGACACATGGAATGGGTGCCATGCATTATTGCTTTAAAGGGTCTGCAGTTGCTCACACAATCTCACCAATCCTCTCAGTCCCAAGTGTCCAGCATTATGCCACATCCTGCTGTCATTGTAGGTAGAGTCATACCAGGTTTCATCAGAGACCCTGAAGGACTTGTAAAGAATTTCCCGGTGTTTTTCTTTTGATTTTGAAATTCCTTTTTATAGTGGCTTTGAGCTGACTCTCACTGCCATGTTTATGCCAGTTTAGATATACGTGATTCCCTTATGGAGATATAACAATACATAGGTTTTTAGATTCTTAATAGTATGATAAAATCCTCTGCGGGGAATATGGGTTGTTGAGTCCCTTTCCCCGAGGAAGGTGTAGGTCTTGTCTATTCCGTATTAGGTTTTTGGAAATGTACATTCTCTTGGTTTCCGGTACATGTTATAGCTGTTGCAATATTCCCTTCAACATGGAGAGTTGGGACCCATGGAATGGGTGCCACGTATTATTGCATTAAAGGGTGTGCATTTGCTCACCCAATCTCACCAATCCTCTCAGTCCCAGGTGTCCAGCCTTATGCCACTTCCAGCTGTTGCTGTAGATAGGGTCATTCCAGGTTTCATCATAGACCCTGAATGAATTGAAAAGAATTTCCCTGTTTTTTGGGGTTTTTTTTGAAAGTCCTTTTTATAGTGGGTTTGAGCTGATTCTCACTGCCATGTTTATGCCAGTCTACACACACTTAATTCCCTTATGGAGACATATCAATACATAGGTTTTAAAATTCTTACTAGTAAGATATATTCCTCTGCGGGGAATATGGGCTTTTGAGTCCCTTTCACTGAGGAAGTTGTAGGTCTTGTCTATTCCACATTTGATTTTTGGAACGGTACCTGTACTAATATCAAACTCTGGTTTTATGCATCACCCCACCTCTCCTTCCCCCTTAAGCAGGCATAAGCGTGTTTTCTAAATGTGAGACTCTGTTCTCTTTTTTAACTCAGTTGATGTGTAGCCATATTTACAGGCTCTTCATAAGTGATATCTTATGATAAGTTTCTTTTTCTGTGTGACTTATTTCACTTAGAATCATCATACCTGAATCCACTCATTTTGCTGCTACTTGTCTTATGACATTGATTTCATGGCTGAGGGACATTCCATCTTATATAATTACCACAATTTCTTGAACCATTTTTGTCTTTCCTGGGGTATTTAAGGTGTACCAAAGTTGAGGTTTTTGTAAGCAGTGCAGCCCTAAATTTTGGGGTGGCTCTGTCTTATTGATTTTCATTTTTCCCAAGGTATATTCCCTAGACTGGAAGTGCCCTTGGCTCTGTAGCTCTGTTGTTTACTTGTTTTAGGGAACACGAAGCACTCCTCCAGAGATGCAGTTGGCAATTTACTTCCCGCCCATCAGCATAACAAGGCTCCCTGTTCTCCAGGGCCTGTCTTGCCTTTCTGGCTTTTACACATTTTGCGCATGTCCCTTTTGAACAGTGGGAAGGGATACTTCTTTGTAGTGCCGATTTGCATTGCCCGTTTGCTTGCTTGTCCAAAAAGGGCATATGCGTTTTCTCCTGCATATATTCACGTGAAAACCCATATGCCCTTTATGGCCATTTCCATAATTTTCAAAGTTGTAATGCTTTTCTTGTGTTTAAAGGCGATTCCAATGTATCTCTTGAAATCTGTTTCATGCCATTCTTCCTCATTTTCCCTTCCGCCTCGTGGCTTTCCCTCAACAGATTTTTCGAAGCGAGTAGTCCTTTATAACTCTGCAGGTTAGTGAATTGCTGTGGCCCTGAGCTCCATTTTTCAACTCGCGTTTTTGTGAGATGACTGCAAATCAACCGTTTTGCTTCTGGACTTATACTGGTTCTGGGGGGCAGGGTGAGACTTTGGTTAATTCCTCTTTGTGACGGGAATTTAGAGAGACATGTGGCCGTCCAAATGCCTACAGCTACTCTCTCATTGGTTCTCTGTCTTCCCTTATATCCTCTGCACAATTTGCCAACTGTGCGAACCAGGAGGTTATAGGGGCTGACTTTCCAAGTTGGGAGATTGATAGTAAAGCAGTTAGAATGTCAAACTGGATCACAAGGAGAGAAAAAAGTAGTAGAGTTCTAGAAACCTTTCACCATCAGCTGGTTTCCATTCTCTAGGTTCCCATACATGTTATAACTGTAGTGATATTCCCTTCTACTTGGAGAGTTGGGAACCATGGAATGGGTGGCAGGCATTATTGCTTTAAAGGGTCTGCATTTTTTCACCCAATCTCACCAATCCTCTCAGTCCCAAGTGACCAGCCTTATGCCACATCCAGCTGTCATTGCAGATAGGGTCATTCCAGGTTTCATCAGAACCCCTGATAGTATTGTGTAAGAATTTTACTGTTTTTATGTTTTGTTTTGAAATTCATTTCTATAGTGGGTTTGAGCTGATTCTCACTGCCATGTTTATATCGTTCTAGACACACTTGGTTCCCTTACAGAGACATATCAATACATAGGTTTTAAAATTCTTACTAGTCAGATATATTTCTCTGCGGGGAATAGGGATGTTGAGTTCCGTTCACTGAGGAAGGAGTAGGCCTTGTTTCTTCTGTTTTTGGATTATGGAACGGTACCTGTGCTAATATCAATGTTATGTTTTGTGCATCTCCCCACCTCTCTTTCCCCTTAAGCAAGCGTTAGATTGTTTTCTAAATCTGAGACTCTTTTCTCTTCCCTAAATCAGTTCATATGTAGCCATGTTTACATTCTCTTCATAAGTGATATCTTATGTCAGAATGCACCATGGCCGTTCTCATAATAATGCTCCATGACCTATGTCATAACAATGCACCATGCCCTGGTTATCACAATGCTCCTTGTCCCTTGTCATCACAATTCTCCACGTCCTTGTAATCACAAGGCTACATGACACTTCTCATCAAAATGTTACATGCTCTTGTCATCACAATTCTCCATCCACTTGACATTGCAATGCTCCATGCACTTGTCATCACAATGCTCCATGCACATGTCATCACAAAGCTCCATGCCCTTGTCATCACAATGCTCCATGACCCCTGTCATCACAATACTCCGTGACACCTGTCATCACAATGCTTCATGCCCCTTGTCATTTCAGTGCTCCATGATGCTCGACATCACAATTACCCAAGGTCTTCTCATCACAGTGCTCATTGGCCAATATCATCACAATGCTCCATGACCACTGTCATCACAACACTCCATGACACCAGACAACACAATGATTCGGGACTCTTGTCATCACAATGTTCCATTCCCTAGTGATCACAATGCTCCATGACACCTGTCATCACAATACTCCATGAACATTTTCAGCTCAATGTTCCATGACCCTTGTCATCACAATGATCCATGTCCTTGTCATCCCTATGCTCCATGACCACTGTTTTCACAATGCTCCGTGACGCTTGTCATCACAGTGCTCCATGACCCCTGTCATCACAATGGTCCATGCCATTGTCAGCAAAATGCTACATGGCCTTGTCATTACAATCCTCTATGTGTTTGTCATCAAAATACTCCATTACCATTGTCATCATAATCCTCCATGAACATTGGGATCATATTGCTTCATGCCCTTGTCATCACAATGCTCCATGCTCCTTCAAAGCAAAATGATCCATGACCTCTGTCATCACAATGCTCCAATCCCTTGTGATCACAATGTTCCATAACACTTGTCATCAAAATTCTCCATGACACCTGACATCACAGTGTTACATAACACCTGTCATCAAAATGCTCCATGACCATTTTCGTCCCAAAGCTCCAAGACCCCTGACATCACAATGTTCTATAACCCCTGCCATCAAAATATTCCATTACACTTTTCATCAAATTGCTGCATGACCCGGTCATCAAAATGCTGCCTGCCCTTCTCATCACAATGCATCATGCCCTTGTCATCAAAATGCTCCATGACATGTCATCACAAAGCTCCAGGACCCTTGGCATCACAATGCTCCATGTCATTGTCATCACAATGCTCCATGAAACCTCTCATCACATTACTCAATGCCCTTGTCATCAGAAGGCTCCATGACACTTGTCATCATAATGCTCGATGCCCTTCTCATCACAATTCTCCATGCACTTGTCATTACAATCCTGCATGACCCATGTATCATAGTGTTCTGTGCCCTTATCCTCACAATGCTTCACGCCCACTCTCATCACAAAAATCCATGAAACATTCCAGACCAATGTTCCATGCCCTTCTCATCAAAATGCTCCATTACACCTGTCATAACAATGCCCCATGACCCCTGCCAATACAATGATCCACGGCCTAGTCATCACAAGGTTCCATGACACTTGTCATCACAATGCTCAATACCACTGAAATCACAATGCTCCATGCCCTTTTCATCACAAAGCTCCAAGACCCTTGTAATCACAATGTTCCATGCCAGTTTTCATCTCAATGCTCCTTGAACCCTGTCATCACAGTGCACCATCCCCATCATCATAATGCTTCAGGCTATTGTCATCACAATGAAATCAATATTCTCCATGACCTCTGTCATCAAAATGCTCCAAACCCTTCTGATCACAATGTTCCATAACACTTGTCATCACAACGCTCCATGATGACTGTCATCACAATACTCCATGCACTTTTCATCACAATGCTCCATGACCTTTGTCACAACAATTCTCAATACACTTGTCGTCACAATGCTCCCTGACACTTGTCATCAGAATGCTCTTTGAAACCTGTCACGAAAAGGCTCCATGCCTTTTTCATCACAATGCCCCATGCCGTTTTCATTACAATGCTCCATGCCATTGTCATCAAAATACTCCACAAGCTTGTCATCAGAATGTTCCATGACCCTTGTCATCACAATTCTCCAAGCCATTGTCATCACAATGCTCCATTACCTTTGTCATAAGAATCCTCCATGACACTTGGCATCCCAATGCTCCATACCATTGTCATCACAATGGGCCATTACATATGTCATCACAATGCTCCCTGACACCTGTCTTCACAATACTGCATGACCTGGTCATCACAATGCTCCATTCCCTGGTCATCACAATGCACCATTCCAACTGTCATCGCAATAATCCATGAAACATATTAGACCAATGATCCATGCCCTTGTCATCACAATGCTCCATGCCCTTGTTATCACAAAACTCCATGACCCCTGCCATCACAATGCTCCGTGACTCCAGTCATCACAATGCTTCATAACCTTTGTCACCACAATGGTCCATGCCCTCGTCATCAACAGTCTCTGTGAACTTTTTAACCACAATGCTCCATGAACTTTTCATCACAATGCTCTTTAACACTTGTCATCACAATGCTCTATGCCTTTCTCAGCACAATGCTCCATGACCCTTGTCAGCACAATGCTCCATGCACTTGTCAGCTCAGTGCTCCATGACACATGTCATCACAATGCTCCATGACCCATGACATCACAATGCTCCATGACTCCAGTCATCACAATGCTTCATAACGTTTGTCATAACAATGGTCCATGCCCGTGTCATCACAAGGCTCTGTGACCTTTGTAACCACAATGCTCCATAAACATTTCATCACAATTCTCTGTTACCCTTGTCATCACAATGCTCCATTTCTTTGTGAGAACAATGCTCCATGACCATTGTCTTCAAAATCTGCCACGCGCATTTCATCACAACGGTCCACATACTTGTCATTGCCATGCTCCATAAAACTTGTAATCACAATGCTCCATGCACTTCTCATTAAAATGCTCTCTCACCAGAGATATCACAGTGTTCCATCACTAGTCATCACAATACTCCCTCAACCCTGTAATCAATATGTTCCATGAAACTGTCATCACACTGCTACATCCTCTTATCTTCACAATGTTCCATGACACCTGACATCACAATGTTCCATAACCCCTGTCATCAAAATGCTCCATGATCCTTTTCATCCCAAAGCTACAAGACCCCTGACATCACAATGTTCTATAACCCCTGCCATCAAAATGTTCCATTACACTTTTCATCAAAATGCTGCATGACCCGGTCATCAAAATGCTCCCTGCCCTTCTCATCACAATGCACCATGCCCTTGTCATCAAAATGCTCCATGACATGTCATCACAAAGCTCCATGACCCTTGGAATCACAATGCTCCATGTCATTGTCATCACAATGCTCCATGAACCCTCCCATCATATTGCTCAATGCCCTTGTCGTCACAAAGCTCCATGACAGTTGTCATCACAATGCTCGATGCCCTTCTCATCACAATGCTCCATGCCCTTGTCATTACAATCCCCCATGACCCATGTATCATAGTGTTCCGTACCCTTGTCATCACAATGCTCCATGCCCACTCTCATCACAATAATCCCTGAAATATTTCAGACAAATGTTCCATACCCTTCTCATCACAATGCTCCATTACCTCTGTCATAGCAATGCACCATGACCCATGCCATCACAATGTTCCACGGACTAGTCATCACAAGGTTCCATGACACCTGTCATCACAATGCTGAAGGCCCATTAAATCACAATGCTCCATGCCCTTGTCATCACAAAGCTCCATGACGCTTGTCATCAGAAAGTTCCATGGCCTTCTCATCACAATGCTCCATGCCGTTGTCATCACAATGCTCCAAGACCCCTGTAAACACAATGCTCCATGCCCCTTTTCATCTCAATGCTCCATGAACCCTGTCATCACAATGCACCATGCCCATCATCATAATGCTTCAGGCTATTGTCATCACAATGAAATCAATATTCTCCATGATGTCTGTCATCATAATGCTCCAAACCCTTGTGATCACAATGTTCCATTACACTTATCACCACAACACCCCATGACGCTCATCATCACAATTATCCATGGTCTTCTCATCACAATGCTCCATGATCTTTGTCATCACAATGCTCAATACACATGTCATCACAATGCTCCCTGACACTTGTCGTCAGTATGCTCCTTGTACCCTCTCATGAAAAGGCTCCATGCCTTTGTCATCAAAATAATCCATCCCCTTGTCATCACAATGCTGCAAGACCCCTGTAATCAAAATGCTACATGACCCTTTTCATCAGAATGCTCCATGAGACTTGTCATCACAAGTCTCCATGGTCTTCTCATCACAATGCTCCAGGAACTTGTCATCACCATGCTCCATTCCCTTGTCATCAGAATGCTCCATGACCCCTGTCATCACAATACTCCATGAACATATTCAGCCAAATGCTCCATGAACCTTGCCATCACAGTGATGCATGCCCTTGTCAAACCCAATGCTCCATGACCCCTGTATTCACAATGCTCCGTGACGCTTTTCATCACAGTGCTCCATGACACCTGTCATCACAATGCTCCATGCCTTTGTCAGCAAATTGCTACATGCCCTTGTCATTACAATGCTCTATGCACTTGTCATCACAATACTCCATTACCATTGTCATCACAATCCTCCATGAACCTTGGGATCACATTGCTTCATGCCCTTGTCATCACAATGCTCCATGTTCCTTGAAATCAAAATGATCCATGACCTCTGTCATCAAAATGCTCAAATCCCTTCTGATCTCAGTGTTCCATAACACTTGTCATCACAACGCTCCATGATGCCTGTCATCACAAAAATCCATGCCCTTTTCATCACAATGCTCCATGACCTTTGTCATCACAACTCTCAATACACTTGTCATCACAATGATCCCTGACACTTGTCGTCAGAATGCTCCTTGAACCCTGTCACGAAAAGGCTACATGCCTTTTTCATCACAATGCCCCATGCCGTTTTCATCACAATGCTCCATGCCATTGTCATCAAAATACTCCACAAGCTTTTCATCAGAATGTTCCATGACCCTTGTCATCACAAATCTCCATGCACTTGTCAGCACAATGCTCCCTGATCCTTGTCATCACAATACTCCAAGCCATTGTCATCACAATGCTCAATTATGTTTGACAGCAGAATCCTACATGACAATTGGCATCAAAATTCTCCATGCCCTTGTCATCACAATGCCCCATTCCAAATGTCATCACAATAATCCATGAAACTAGATAGACCACTGTTCCATGCACTTGTCATCACAATGCTCCATGCCCTTGTTATCACAATTCTCCATGACCCCGTTCATCACAATGCTCCGTGACTCCAGTCATCACAATGCTTCATGAACTTTGTCATCAAAATTGTCCATGTCCTCATCATCAACAGTCTCTGTGACCTTTTTAATCACAATGCTCCATGAAATTTTCATCACAATGCTCTTTGACCCTTGTCATCAAAATGCTCTATGCCTTTCTCAGCACAATGCTCCATGACACATGTCATCACAAGGCACCATGCACTTGTCATCACAATGATCCACAAATTTGTCATCACAATGCTCCATAAAACTTGTCACCACAATGATCCATGCACTTCTCATCAAAATGCTCTCTCACCACTGATATCACAATGCTACATCACTATTTGTCACAATACTCTCTCACCACTGTCGTCACAATGTTTCATGGCATCTGTCATCACAATGCTACATGCACTTATCATCACAATGTTCGATGACCACTGACATCAAAATGTTCCATAACACCTGTCATCAAACTGCTCCATGAACCTTTTCATCAAAATGCTCCATGACCCCTGACATCACAATGTTCCATAACACCTGTCATCAAATTGTTCCATGAACCTGTCATCAAAATGCTCCCTGCCCTTCTCATCAAAATGCACCACACCCTTGTCATAAAAATGCTCAATGACTTGGCATCACAATGCTCCATGCCCTTGCCATCACAATGCTCCATTACCGCAGTCATAACAATGCTCCATGACCCCTGCTATCACGATGTTGCATGGCCTTGTCATCACAAAGCTCCATGACCCTTCTCATCACAATGCTCCAAGAACCCTCTAATCACAATGCTCTATGCCCCTTTTCATCTCAATGATCCATGAACCCTGTCATCACAATGCACCATGCCCATCATCATAATGCTTCATGCTATTGTCATCACAATGAAATCAAAATGCTCCATGACCACTGTCATAACAATGCTCCATGACCCTTGCCATCACAGTGTTCCACGGCCTAGTCATCACAAGGTTCCATAACACTTGTCATCAAAATGCTACAGACCCCTGAAATCACAATGCCCCATGCACTTGTCATCACAAAGCCCCATGACGCATGTCATCAGAATGTTCCATGCCCTTTTCATCTCAATCCTCCTTGAACCCTGTCATGACAATGCACCATGCCCATCATCATAATGCTTCAGGCTATTGTCATCACAATAAAATCAATATTCTCCATGACCTCTGTCATCATAATGCTCCAAACCCTTGTGATCACAATGTTCCATAACATTTATCATCACAACACCCCATGACGTTCATCATCAGAATTAACCATGGTCTTCTCATCACAAAGCTCCATGATCTTGCATCACAATGCTCAATACACTTGTCATCACAATGCTCCCTGACACTTGTCGTCAGTATGCTCCTTGAACCCTGTCATGACAAGGCTCCATGCCTATTTCATCACAATGATCCATGTCCTTTTCATCACAATGCTCCAAGATCCCTGTAATCACAAATGCTCCATGCCCTTGTCATCACAAAACTCCATGACGCATGAGATCAAAATGCTCCATGGCCTTCTCATCACAATGCTCCATGCACTAGTCATCACAATGCTCCAAGACCAATGCAATCACAATGCTCCATGACCGTTTTCATCAGAATGCTCCATGAGACTTGTCATCAGAAGTCTCCATGGTCTTCTCATCACAATGCTCCAGGACATTGTCGTCACCATGCTCGATTCCCTTGTCATCACAATGCTCCATGACACATGTCATCACAATGCTCCATGCCTTTGTCAGCAACATGCTACATGACCTGGTCATTACAATGCTCTATGCGCTTGTAATCACAATACTCCATTTCCATTGTCATCACAATCCTCCATGAACCTTGGGATCACATTGCTTCATGCCCTTGTCATCACAATGCTCCATGCTCCTTGAAATCAAAATGATGCATGACCTCTGTCATCACAATGCTCCAAAACCTTGTGATCACAGGGTTCCATAACACTTGTCATCACAATGCTCCATGATGCCTGTCATCACAATACTCCATACCCTTTTCATCACAATGCTCCATGACCTTTGTCATCACAATTCTCAATACACTTGTCATCACAATGCTCACTGACAATTGTCATCAGAAGGCTCCTTGAACCCTGTCATGAAAAGGCTCCATGCCTTTTCCATCACAACGCCCGATGCCGTTTTCATCACAGTGCTCCATGCCATTGTCCTCAAAATACTCCACAAGCTTGTCATCAGAATGCTCCATGACGCTTGTCATCACAATTCTCCATGCACTTGTCAGCACAATGCTCCCTGACCCTTGTCATCACAATGCTCCAAGCCATTGTCATCACAATGCTCCATTACCTTTGTCATCAGAATCCTCCATGTCACTTGGCATCACAATGCTCCATGCCATTGTCATCACAATGGGCCATTACATATGTCATCACAATCCTCCCTGACACCTTTCTTCACAATACTGCATGACCTGGTCATCACAATTCTCCAAGCCCTTGTCATCACAATGTGTCATTCCAACTGTCATCGAAATAATCCATGAAACTTATTAGACCAATGTTCCATGCCCTTGTCATCACAATGCTCCATGCCGTTGTTATCACAATGCTCCATGACCCCTGTCATCACAGTGCTCCGTTACTCCAGTCATCACAATGCTTCATGACTTTGATATCACAGTGGTCCATGCCCTCGTCATCAACAGTCTCTGTGACCTTTTTAACCACAATGCTCCATGAACTTTTCATAACAATGCTCTTTGACCCTTGTCATCACAATGTTCCATGCGCTTGTCAGCACAATGCTCCATGACACATGTCATCACAATGCACCATGCGCTTGTCATCACTGTGCTCCACAATCTTGTTATCACAATGCTCCATAAAATTTGTCATCACAGTGCTCCATTTACTTCTCATCAAAATGCTCTCGCACCACTGATATTACAATGCTACATCACTATTTGTCACAATAATCCCTCACCCCTGTCATCACAATGTTCCATGACTGCTGTCATCACAATGATACATGCTCTTATCATCACAATGTTCGATGACCACTGACATCACAATGTTCCAGAACACCTGTCATCAAAATGTTCCATGACACTTTACATCAAATTGCTCCATGACCCTGTCATCAGAATGTTCCCTGCCCTTCTCATCACAATGCACAACACACTTGCCATCAAAATGCTCCATTACTTTTGTCATCACAAAGATCCATGACCCTTGGCATCACAGTGCTCCATGTGATTGTCATCACAGTGCTCCATGAACGCTCTCATCCCATTGCTCCATGCCCTTGTCTTCACAAAGCTCCATGACACATGTCATCAGAATGCTCCATGATCTTCTCCTCACAATGCTCCATGCCCTTGCCATCACAATGCTCCATTACCCCTGTCATAACAATGCTCCATGAGCCCTGCCATCACTATGTTCCATGGCCTTTTCATCACAAAGCTCCATGACCCATCTCATCACAATGCTCCAAGAACCCTGTAATCACAATGTTCTATGCCCCATTTCATCTAAATGATCCATGAACCCTGTCATCACAATGCACCATGCCCATCATCATAATGCTTCATGCTATTGTCATCAGAATGAAATCAAAATGCTCCATGACCTCTGTCATAACAATGCTCCAAATCCTTGTGATCACAATATTCCAAAACACTTGTCATCACAATGCCCCATGACGCTCGTCATCACAATTATACATGGTCTTCTCATCACAATGCTCCATGATCTTTGTCATAAAAATTCTCAAATACACTTGTCATCACAATGCTCCCTGACACTTGTCATCAATATGCTCCTTGAACCCTGTCATGACAAGACTCCATGCCATTTTCATCACAATGATCCATGCCATTTTCATCACAATGCTCCAAGACCCATGTAATCACAATGCTCCATGCCCTTGTCATCACAATGCTCCAAGACCCCTGTAATCACAATACTCCATGCCCCTTTTCATCAGAATGTTCCATGAGACTTGTTATTACAAGGCTCCATGGTCTTCTCATCACAATGCTCCAGGAACTTTTCATCACAGTGCTCCATTCCCTTGTCATCACAATGCTCCATGACCCCTCTCCTCACAATACTTCCTGAAAATTTTCAGTCCAATTCTCCAGGAACTTCTCATCACAATGTTTCATGATCCCTATCATCACAATGCTCCATGACCACTGTCATCACAACGCTCCATGACCCCTGACAACACAGTGATCCGGGACATTTGTCATCACAGTGCTCCATTCCCTAGTCATCACAGTGCTCCATGAATATTTTCAGCCCAATGCTCCTTGACACTTGTCATCACAATTATACATGCCCTTGCCATCCCTATGCTCCATGACCCCTGTAATCACAATGATCCGTGATGCTTCTCATCACAGTGCTCCATGACCCTTATCATCACAATGCTCCACGCCTGTGTCAGCAAAATGCTACATGACCTTGTCATCACAATGCTCCAGTTGCTTGTCATCACAATACTCCCTTACCATTGTCATCACAATCCTCCATGAAACTTGGGATCACATTGCTTCATGCCCTTGTCATCTCAATGCTCCATGCACCTTGAAAAAAAATGATCCATGACTTCTACCATCACAATTCTCCAAACCCTTGTGATCACAGTGTTCCATAACACTTGTCATCACAATGCTCCATGATGCCTGTCATCACAATACTCCATGTCCTTTTCATCAAAATGCTCCATGAACTTTTTCATCACCATTCTCAATACACTTGTCATCACAATGTTCCCTGACACTTGTCATCAGAATGCTCCTTGAAACCTGTCATGAAATGGATTCATGCATTTTTTATCACAATGCTCCATGCCCTTTTCATCACAATGTTCCATGCCATTGTCGTCACAATACTCCACAAGCTTGTCATCAGAATGCTCCATGACACTTGTCATCACAATGCTCCATGGCCACTGTCATCACAATGCTCCATACCCCTTGTCATTACTGTGCTCCATGACGCTCGTCATCACAATTATCCATGGTCTTCTCATCACAATGCTCCACGCCCTTGTCATCAAAATTCTCCATGACCCTTGTCATCACAATGCTCCATGGCCACTCTCATCACAATGCTCCATTCCCCTTGTCATTACAGTGCTCCATGACGCTCGTCATCACAATTATCCATAGTCTTCTCATCAAAAAGCTCCACGGGCTTGCCATCACAATGCTCCATGCCCTGGTCATCACAATGCTCCATGTCCCCTGTCATCACAATTCTCCTCGTTCTTGGCATCACTGTGCTCCATGATACTTCTCATCACCGTGTTACATGATTTGTCATCACAATTCTCTATGCACTTGTCATCACAATGCTCCATGTCCCCTGTCATAGGAAGCTCCATGTGCTTGTCATCACAATGCTTCATGAACTTGTCATCAAAATTCTCAATGGCCCTTGTCATCACAATGCTCCATGCCCTTGTCATCACAATGCTCCATGTCCATTGTCATCACAATGCTCCAAGCCGTTGTCATCAAAATGCTCCATTACATTTGTCATCACAATCCTCCATGACACTTGGCATCACAATGTTCCATTCCATTGTCATCGCAATGGACCATGACATATGTCATCACAATGCTCCCTGAGACCTGTCTTCAAAATACTCCATGACCTTCTCATCACAATGCTCCATGCCTTTGTCATCACATTGCACCATGCCCACTGTCATCACAATAATCCATGAAACATGTCAGGCCAATGCTCCATGCCCCTGTCATCACAATGCTCATTGTCTTTTCATCACAAAGCTCTATGACCCCTGTCATCACAATGCTCCGTGACTCCAGTCATCACAATGCTTCATGACCTTTGTCATCACAATGGTCCATGCCCTCGTCATCACAAGGCTCTGTGACCTTTGTCACCAAAATGCTCCATAAAATTTTCATCACAATGCTCGGTGACCCTTGTCATCACATTGCTCCATGCCTTTGTCAGCACAAAGTTCAATGATGCGTGTCATCAGAACGCTCTATGACATTCTCATCCCAATGTTCCATGCCCTTGTCATCACAATGCTCCAAGACCCTTGTAATCACAATGCTCCATCACCATTTTCATCAGAATGCTCCATGAGACTTGTCATCACATGGCTCCATGGTCTTCTCATCTCAATGCTCCAGTACCTTGTCATCACAATGCTCCTTGACCCCTGTCATCACAATACTCCATGAACATTTTCAGCCCAATGCTCCATGACGTTCTCATCACAATGCTCCATGACCTCTGTCATCACAATGTGCCATGACCACTGTCATCACAACGCTCCATGAACCCTGACAACACAATGATCCGGGAATCTTGTCATCAAAATGCTCCATGCCCTTGTCATCCCAATGCTCCATGAACACTGTAATCACAATGCTCCATGACGCTTGTCATCACAGTGATCCATGAACCTTGTCATCACAACGATCCATGCTCTTGTCATCACAATGCTCCATGTTCCTTGAAATCAATATGATCCATGACCTCTGTCATCACAGTGCTCCAAACACTTGGAATCACAATGTCCCATAACACTTGTCAACACAACGCTCCATGATGCCTGTCATCACAATAATTCATGCCCTTTTCATCACAATGCTCCATGACATTTGTCATCACAATTCTCAATACACTTGTCATCGCAATGCTCCCTGACACTGGTCATCAGAATGATCCTTGAACCCTGTTACAAAAAGGCTCCATGAATTTTTCATCACAATGCCCCATGCCGTTTTCATCACAATGCTCCATGCCATTGTCATCAAAATACTCCACAAGCTTGTTATCAGAATGCTCCATGACACATGTCTTCACAATTCTCCATGCACTTGTCAGCACAATGCTCCCTGACATTTGTCATAACAATGCTCCAAGCCATTGCCATCACAATGCTCCATTACCTTTGTCATCAGAATCCTCCATGACACTTGGCATCACAATGCTCCATGCCATTGTCATCACAATGGGCCATTACATATGTCATCACAATGCTCCCTGACACCTGTGTTCACAATACTGCATGACCTGGTCATCACAATGCTCCATGCACTTGTCAGCACAATGCGCCATTCCAACTGTCATCGCAATAATCCATGCAACTTATTAGACCAATGCTCCATGCCCTTGTCATCACAATGCTCCATGCCCTTGTTATCACAATGCTCCATGACCCCTGTCCTCACAATGCTCCATGACTCCAGTTATCACAATGCTTCATGACCTTTGTCATCACAGTGGTCCATGCCCTCGTCATAAACAGTCTCTGTGACCTTTTTAACCACAATGCTATATGAAATTTTCATCAAAATGCTCTTTGACCCTTGTCATCACAATGATCCATGCACTTCTCATCAAAATGTTCTCTGACCGCTGATATCACAATGTTACATGACTATTCGTCACAATATTCCCGCACCTCTGTCATCAAAATGTGCCATGACTCCTGTCATCACAATGCTACATGCACTTATCATCACAATGTTCGATGACCCCTGGCATCACAATGTTCCATAACCCATCTCATCAAAATGTTCCATGACACTTTTCATCAAATTGCTCCATGACCCTGTCATCACAATGCTCCCTACCATTCTCATCACAATGCACAACGCCCTTGTCATCAAAATGCTCCATGACCTTTGTCATCACAAAGATCCATGACCCTTGGCATCACCATGCTCCATGTCATTGTCATCACAATGCTCCATGAAGGTTCTCATCACATTGCTCCATGTCCTTGTCATCACAAACCTCCATGACACATGTCATCAGAATGCTCCATGGCCTTCTCATCACAATGCTCCATGCCCTTGCCATCACAATGCTCCATTACCCCTGTCATAACAATGCTCCATGAACCCTGTTATCACGTTGTTCCATGGCCTTGTCATCACAAGGCTCCATGACTCTTCTCATCACAATGCTCCAAGACCCCTGTAATCACAATGCTCCATGCCCGTTTTCATCTCAATGATCCATGAACCCTGTCATCAAAATGCACCATGCCCATCATCGTAATAGTTCATGCTATTGTCATCACAATGAAATCAAAATGCTCCATGACCTCTGTCATAACAATGCTCCAAACCCTTGTGATCACAATATTCCATAACACTTGTCATCACAATGCTCCATGATGCCTGCCATCACAATACTCCATGCCCTTTTCATCGCAATGCTCCATGACCTTTGTCATCACAATGATCAATACACTTGTCATCACAATGCTCCCTGCCACTTGTTGTCTGTATGCTCCTTGAACCCTGTCATTACAAGGCTCCATGCCTTTTTCATCACAATGATCCATGCACTTTTCATCACAATGCTCCAAGACCCCTGCAATCACAAAGTGCCATGCCCTTGTCATCAGAACGCTCAATGATGTATGTCTTCAGAATGCTCCTTGGCCTTCTCCTCACAATGCTCCATGCCCTTGTCATCACAATGCTCCATGACCCCTGTCATCACAATGCTCCGTGATTCCAGTCATCACAATGCTTCATAACGTTTGTCATCACAATGGTCCATGCCAGCGTCATCACAAGGCTCTGTGACCTTTGTAACCACAATGCTCCATGAAATTTTCATCACAATTCTCTGTGACCCTTGTCATCACAATGCTCCATGTCTTTGTCAGAACAATGCTCCATGACCATTGTCATCACAATTTGCCAGGCGCATTTCATCACAACGGTCCACAACCTTATCATTGCAATGCTCCATAAATTTTGTAATCACAATGATCCATGCCCTTCTCATCAAAATGCTCTCTCACCAGAGATATCACAGTGTTCCATCACTAGTCATCACAATACTCCGTCACCCCTGCAATCACAATGTTCCATGACCCTGTCATCACAATGCTACATCCCCTTATCATCACAATGTTCCATGACCCCTGACATCACAATGTTCCATAAGCCCTGTCATCAAAATTCTCCATGACCCTTGTCATCACAATTCTCCATGCACTTGTCAGCACAATGCACACTGACCCTTGTCATCACAATGTTCCAAGCCATTGTCATCACAGTGCTCCACAATCTTGTCATCACAATGCTCCATAAAACTTGTCATCACAATGCTCCATGCACTTCTCATCAAAATGCTCTCTCACCACTGATATCACAATGTTACATCACTATTCGACACAGTACTCCCTCACCCCTGTCATCACAATGTTCCATGACTCCTCTCATCACAATGCTATATGCACTTATCATCAGAATGTTCGATGACCACTGACATCACAATGTTCCATAACCCGTGTCATCAAAATGTTCCTTGACACTTTTCATCAAATTGCTCCATGACCCTGTCATCACAATGCTCCCTGCACTTCTCATCACAATGCACAACGCCCTTGTCATCAAAATGGTCCATGACCTTTGTCATCACAAAGATCCATGACCCTTGGCATCACATTGCTCCATGCGCTTGTCATCACTAAGCTCCATGACACATGTCATCAGAATGCTCCATGGCCTTCTCATCACAATGCTCCATGCCCTTGCCATCAAAATGCTCCATTACACCTGTCATAACAATGCTCCATGACACCTGCCTTCACGATGATCCATGACCTTGTCATCACAAGTCTCCATGACCCTTCTCATCACATTGATCAAAGACCCCTGTAATCACAATGCTCCATGCCCATTTTCATCTCAATGATCCATGATTCCTGTAATCATAATGCTCCATGCCCCTTTTCATCTCAATGATCCATGAACCCTGTCATCACAATGCACCATGCCCATCATCATAATGCTTCATGCTATTGTCATCAAAATGAAATCTAAATGCTCCATGACCTTTGTCATAACAATGCTCCAAACCCTTGTGATCACAATATTCCATAACACTTGTCATCACAATGCCCCATGACACTCGTCATCACAGTTATCCATGGTCTTCTCATCACAATGCTCCATGACCTTTGTCGTCACAATGATAAATACACTTGTCATCACAATGCTCCCTGCCAATTGTTGTCTGTATGCTCCTTGAACCCTGTCATAACAAGGCTCCATGCCTTTTTCATCACAATGATCCATGCACTTTTCATCACAATGCTCCAAGACCCCGGTAATCACAATGCTCCATGCTCTTGTCATCACAGAGCTCAATGACGCATGTCCTCAGAATGCTCCTTGGCCTTCTCTTCACAATGCTCCATGCCATTTTCATCACAATGTTCCAAGATCCCTGTAATCACAATGGTCCATGCCCCTTTTCATCAGTATGCTATATGAGAATTCTTATCACAAGGTTCCATGGATTTCTCATCACAATGCTCCAGGACCTTGTCATCACAATGCTTCACGGCATTGCCATGAAAATTCTCAATGGCCCTTGTCATCATAGTGCTCCAAGCCCTAGTCATCACAATGCTGCATTTTATTTGTCATCACAATCCTCCATTACAATTGGCATCACAATGCTCCATGCCATTGTCATCGCAATGGACCATGACATATGTCATCACATTGATTCCTGACACCTGTCTTCACAATACTCCATGACCTTATCATCACCATGATCCATGCCCTTGTTATCAAAATGCACCATGTCCACTGTCATCACAATAATCTATGAAACTTGTCAGACCAATGCTCCATGCCCCAGTCATCACACAGATCCATGCCCTTGTCATCACAATGCACCATGACCCCTATCATCACAATTCTCCATGACTCCAGTCATCACAATTCTTCATAAAGTTTGTGATCAAAACGGTCCTTGCCCGCGTCATCACAAGGCTCTGTGAACTATGTAACCACAATGCTCCATGAACTTTTCATCACAATGCTCCGTGACACTTCTCATCACAATGCTCCATGTCTTCGTCAGAACAATGCTCTATTACACTTGTCATCACAATATTCCACGTGCTATTCATCACATCGGTCCACAGCCTTGTCATCGCTATGCTCCATAAACCTTGTAATTACAATGCTCCATGCACTTCTCATCCAAATTCTCTCTCACCAGAGATATCACAGTGTTCCATCACTAGTCATCACAATACTCCCACACCCCGGTAATCATAATATTCCATGACCACTGTCATCACAATGCTACATACCCTTATCATCACAATGTTCCATTCCCCTTTTCATCTCAATGCTCCATGAACCCTGTCATCACAATGCACCATGCCCATCATCATAATGCTTCAGGCTATTGTCATCACAATGAAATCAAAATTCTCCATGACCTCTGTCATCATAATGCTCCAAACCCTTGTGATCACAATGTTCCATAGATTATCATCACAACACCCCATGACGCTCATCATCACAATTATCCATGGTCTTCTCATCACAATGCTCCATGACCTTTGTCATCACAATGCTCAATACACTTGTCATCACAATGCTCCCTGACACTTTTCGTCAGTACGCTTCTTGAAACCTGTCATGACAAGGCTCCATGCCTTTTTCATCAAAATGATACATTCCCTTTTCATTACAATGCACCAAGACACTTGTAATCAAAATGCTCCGCGACTTTCTCATCACAATGCTCCATGGCCAGTATCATCACCATGCTCCATGACCACAGTCACCACAACACAACATGGCACCTGACAACACAATGATCCGGAAATCTTGTCATCACAATGCTCCATTCCCTAGTCATCAAAATGCTCCATGACCCCTGTCATCACAATACTCCATGAACATTTTCAGCCCAATGCTCCATGACCCTTGTCATCACATTGAACCATGCCGTTGTCATCCCAATGCTCCATGACTACTGTATTCACAATGCTTCTTGACGCTTGTCATCACAGTGCTCCATGACACCTGTCATCACAATGCTCCATGCCTTTGTCAGCAAATGCAACATGACCTTGTCATTACAATGCTCTATGCGCCTGTCATCACAATACTCCATTGCCATTGTCATCACAATCCTCCATGAACCTTGGGATCACATTGCTTCATGCCCTTTTCATCACAATGCTCCATGCTCCTTGAAATCAAAATAATCCATAACCTCTGTCATCACAATTCTCCAAACCCTTGTGAGCACAATGTTCCATAACACTTGTCATCACAACGCTCCATGATGCCTGTCATCAAAATACTCCATGCCCTTTTCATCACAATGCTCCATGACCATTGTCATCACAATTCAAAATACACTTGTCATTACAATGCTTCCTGAAACTTGTCGTCAGAATGCTCCTTGAAACCTGTCATGAAAAGGCTCCATGCCTTTTTCATCACAATGCCCCATGCCGTTTTCTTCACAATGCCCCATGCCATTGTCATCAAAATACTCCACAAGCATGTCATCAGAATGTTCCATGACCCTTGTCATCACAATTCTCCATGCACTTGTCAGCACAATGCTCCCTGACCCTTGTCATCACAATGCTACAAGCCATTGTCATCAAAATGCTCCATTACCTTTGTCATCAGAATCCTCCATGACACTTGGCATCACAATGCTCCATGCCATTGTCATCACAATGGGCCATTACATATCTCATCACAATGCTCCCGGACACCTGTCTTCACAGTACTGCATGACCTGGTCATCACAATGCTCCATGCCCTTGTCATCACAATGCGCCATTCCAAATGTCATCACAATAATCCATGAAACTTATTAGACGAATGTTCCATGCCCTTGTCATCACAATGCTCCATGCCCTTGTTATCACAATGGGCCATTACATATGTCATCACATTGCTCCCTGACACCTGTCTTCACAGTACTGCATGACCTGTTCATCACAATGCTCCATGCCCTTGTCATCACAGTGCGCCATTTCAACTGTCATCACAATAATCCATGAAACTTACTAGAACAATGTTCCATGCCCTTGTAATCACAATGCTCCATGTCCTTTTTATCACAATGCTCCATGACCCCTGTCATCACAATGCTCCGTGACTCCAGTCATCACAATGCTTCATGACCTTTTTCATCACAATGCTCCATGCCCTCGTCATGAACAATCTCTGTGACCTTTTTAACCACAATGCTCCATGAACTTTTCATCACAATGCTCTTTGACCCTTGTCATCACAATGCTCCATGCGCTTGTCAGCACAGTGCTCCATGACACATGTCATCACAATGAACCATGCGCTTGTCATCACAGTGCTCCACAATCTTGTCATCACAATGCTCCATAATAATTGTCATCACAATTCTCCATGCACTTCTCATCAAAATGCTCTCTCACCACTGATATCACAATGCTACATCACTATTTGTCACAATACCCCCTCAGCCCTGTCATCACAGTGTTCCATGACTCCTGTCATAACAATGCTACATGCACTTATCATAACAATGTTCGATGACCCATGACATCTCAATGTTCCATAACCCCTATCATCAAAATGTTCCATGACTCTTTTCATCAAATTCGTCCATGACCCTGTCATCACAATGCTCCCTGCCATTCTCATTCCAATGCACAACACCCTTGCCATCAAAATGCTCCAAAACCTTTGTCATCACAAAGATCCATGACCCTTGGCATCACAATGCTCCATGTCATTGTCATCACAATGCTCCATGAACGCTCTCATCACATTGCTCCATGCCCTTGTCTTCACATAGCTCCATGACACATGTCATCAGAATGCTTCATGGCCTTCTCATCACAATGCTCCATGCCCTTGCCATCACAATGCTCCATTACCCCTGTCATAACAATGCTCTATGACCCCTGCCATCACGATGTTCCATGGCCTTATCATCACAAGGCTCCATGACCTTCTCATCACAATGCTCCAAGAACACTGTAATCACAATGCTCCATGCCACTTTTCATCTCAATGATCCATGAACCCTGTCATCACAATGCACCATGCCCATCATCATAATGCTTCATGCTATTGCCATCACAATGAAATCAAAATGCTCCATGATCTCAGTCGTAACAATGCTCCAAACCCTTGTGATCACAATATTCCATAACACTTGTCATATCAATGCCCCATGACGCTCGTCATCACAATTATCCATGGTATTCTCATCACAATGCTCCTGGACATTGTCATCACCATGCTCCATTCCCTTGTCATCACAATGCTCCATGACACCTGTCATCACAGTAATCCATGACCATTTTCAGCCCAATGCTCCACGACCTACTCATTCCAATGCTCCATGGCCAATATCATCACAATGCTCCATGACCACTGTCATCACAACACTCCATGACACCTGAAACACAATGATCCAGGACTCTTGTCATCACATTGCTCCATTCCCTAGTCATCACAATGCACCATGACACTTGTCATCACAAAGCTCCAAGACCCCTTACATCACAATGTTGTATAACCCCTGCCATCAAAATGTTCCATTACACTTTTTATCAAATTGCTGCGTTACCCGGTCATCAAACTGCTTCCTGCACTTCTCATCACAATGCACCATGACCCTTGGCATCACAATGCTCCATGTCATTGTCATCACAATGCTCCATGAACCCTCTCATCACATTGCTCCATGCCCTTGTCATCACAAAGCTCCATGACACATGTCATCACAATGCTCGATGCGTTCTCATCACAATGCTCTATGCCCCTGTCATTACAATCCTCCATGACCCATGTATCACAGTCTTCTGTGCCCTTGTCATCACAGTGCTCCATGCCCACTCTCATCACAATAATCCTTGAAATATTTCAGACCAATGCTCAATGCCCTTCTCCTCAAAATGCTCTATTACTTCTGTCATAACAATGATCCATGACCACTGCCATCACAATGATCCACGGCATAGTCATCACAAGGCTCCATGACCCTTGTCATCACAATGCTCCAAGAACCCTGTAATCACAATGCTCCATGCCCTTGTCATCACAATGCTCCAAGATCCCTGTAATCAGAATGCTCCATGCCTCTTTTCATCTCAATGCTCCATGAAACCTGTCATCACAATGCACCATGCCCATCATCATAATGCTTCATGCTATTGTCATCACAATGAAATCAAAATTCTCCATGACCTCTGTCATCATAATGTGCCAAAACCTTGTGATCACAATGTTCCATAAAACTTTTCATCACAACACCCCATGACGATCATCATCACAGTTATCCATGGCCTTCTCATCACAATGCTCCATGACTTTTGTCATCACAATTCTCAATACATTTGTCATCACAATGCTCCCTGACACTTGTCATCAGAATGCTCCTTGAACCCTGTCAAGAAAAGGCTCCATGCCTTTTTCATCACAATGCTCCATGCCGTTTTCATCACAATGCTCCATGCAACTGTCATCAAAATACTCCAAAAGCTTGTCATCAGAGTGTTCCTCGACACTTGTCATCACAATTCTCCATGCACTTGTCAGCACAATGCACCTTGACCCTTGTCATCGCAATGCTCCAAGCCATTGTCATCACAATGCTCCATTACCTTTGTCATCAGAATCCTCCATGACACTTGGCATCACAATGCTCCATGCCATCGTCATCACAATGGGCAATTACATATGTTATCACAATGCTCCCTGACACCTGTCTTCACCATACTGCATGACTTCGTCATCACAATGCTCCATGCCCTTGTCATCACAATGTTCCATGTCCTTTTTATCACAATGCTCCATGACCCCTGTCATCACAATGCTCCGTGACTCCAGTCATCACAGTGCTTCATGACCTTGGTCATCACAATGGTCCATGCCCTCCTCATCAACAGTCTCTGTGACAATTTTAACCACAATGCTCCATGAATTATTCATCACAATGCTCTTTGACCCTTGTCATCACAATGCTCTATGCCTTTCTCAGCACAGTGCTCCATGACCCTTGCCATCACAATGCTCCATGCGCTTGTCAGCACAATGCTCCGTGACACATGTCATCACAATGCATCATGCGCTTATCATCACAGTGCTCCACAATCTTGTCAACACATTGCTCCATAAAATTTGTCATCACAATGCTCCATTCATTTCTCATCAAAATGCTCTCTCAACACTGATATCACAATGCTACATCACTATTTGTCACAATAGTCCCTCACCCCTGTCATCACAATGTACCATGACTCTTCTCATCACAATGCTACATGCACAAATCATCACAATGCTCGATGACCCATGACATCACAATGTTCCATAACACCTGTCATCAAAATGTTCCATGACACTTTTCATCAAATTGCTCCATGACCCTGTCATCACAATGCTCCCTGCCCTTCTCATCACAATGCACAACGCACTTGCCATCAAAATGCTCCATGACTTTTGTCATCACAAAGATCCATGACCCTTGGCATCACAATCTTCCATGTCATTGTCATCACAATGCTCCATGAACGCTCTCATCACATTGCTCCATGCCCTTGTCTTCACATAACTACATGACACATGTCATCAGAATGCTCCATGACCTTCTCATCACAATGCTCCATGCCCTTGCCATCACAATGCTCCATTACCCCTCTCATAACAATGCTCCATGACCCCTGCCATCACGATGTTCCTTGGCCTTGTCATCACAAGGCTCCATGACCCTTCTCATCACAAGGCTCCAAGAACACTGTAATCACAATGTTCTATGCCCCTTTTCATCTCAATGATCCATGAACCTTGTCATCACAATGCATCATGCCAATCATCATAATGCTTCCGGCTATTGTCAGCACAATGAAATCAAATTTCTACATGACCCCTATCATCACAGTACTCCATGAACATTTTCAGCCCAATGCTCCATGACCCTTGTCATCACAATGATCCATGCCCTTGTCATCCCAATGCTCCATGACCCCTGTATTCACAATGCTCCGTGACGCTTGTCATCACAGTGCTCCATGAAACTTGTCATCACAATGCTCCATGCATTTGTCAGCAAAATGCTACATGACCTTGTCATTACAATGCTCTTTGCGCTTCTCATCACAATACTCCTTTACCATTGCCATCACAATCCTCCATGAAACTTGGGATCACATTGCTTCATGCCTTTGTCATCAAAATGCTCCCTGCTACTTGAAATCAAAATGATCCATGACCTCTGTCATCACAATGCTCCAAACCCTTGTGATCACAATGTTCCGTAACACTTGTCATCACAAAGCTCCATGATGCCTGTCATCACAATACTCCATGCCCTTTTCATCACAATGCTCCATGACCATTGTCATCACAATTCTCAATATACTTTTCCTCACAATGCTCCCTGACATTGTCTTCAGAGTGCTCCTTGAACCCTGTCACCTAAAGGCTCCATTCCTTTTTCATCACAATGCCCTATGCCATTTTCATCACAATGCTCCATGCAATTGTCATCAAAATACTCCACAAGCTTGTCATCAGAATGCTCCATGTCTCTTGTCATCACAATTATCCATGCACTTGTCAGCACAATGCTCAATGACCCTTGTCATCACAATGCTCCAAACCCTTGTCATCACAATGCTCCATTACATTTGTCATTAGAATCCTCCATGACACTTGGCATCACAATGCTCCATGCCATTGTCATCACAATGGGCCATTACATATGTCATCACAATGCTCCCTGACACCACTCTTCACAATACTGCATGCACTTGTCATCACAATGCTCCATGCCCTTGTATCACAATGTTCCAAGTCCCCTGTAATCAAAATGCTCCATGCCCTTGTATCACAATATTACAAGTCCCCTGTAATCAAAATGCTCCAGGCCCCTTTTCATCAGTATGCTCCTTGAGATTTGTCATCACAAGCCTCCATGGTTTTCTCATCACAATGCGCCAGGACCTTGTCATCACAATGCGTCACGACATTGTCATGAAAATTCTCAATGGCCCTTGTCAACATAATGCTCCAAGCCCTAGTCATCACTATGCTCCATTATATTTGTCATCACATCCTCCATTACATTTGGCATCACAATGCTCCATGCTATTGTCATCGCAATGGACCATGACATAGGTCATCACAATGCTCCCTGACACCTGTCTTCACAATACTCCATGCCCTTGTCTTCACAATGCTCCATGCCCTAGTCATCACAATGCACCATGTCCACTGTCATCACAATCTCCTATGAAACTTGTCAGACCAAAGCTCCATGCCCCTGTCATCACAGTGCTCCATGCCCTTGTCATCACAATGCTCCATGACCCCTGTCATCACAATGCCCCGTGACTCGAGTCATCACAATGCTTCATAACGTTTGTCATCACAACGGTCCATGCCCGCGTCATCACAAGGCTCTGTGACCGTTTAAACCACAATGCTCCACGAAATTTTCATCACAATGCTCCATGACCCTTGTCATCACAATGTGCCATGCGCTTTTCATCACAATGATCCACAACCTTGTCATTGCTATGCTCCATAAACCTTGTAATCACAATGCTCCATGAACTTCTCATCCAAATGCTCTCTCACCAGAGATATCACAATGTTCCATCACTAGTCATCACAATCCTCCCTCACACCTGTTATCACAATGTTCCATGACCCCTGTCATCACAATGCTACATCCCCTTATCATCACAATCTTCCATGACCCATGACATCACAATGTTCCATAACCACTGTCATCAAAATGCTCCATGACACTTTTCATCCCAAAGCTCCATGACCCCTGGCATCACAGTGTTCTATAACCCCTGTCATCAAAATGTTCCATTACACTTTTCATCAAATTGCTCTATGACCCTGTCATCAAAATGCTCCCTGCACTTCTCATCACAATGCACCACACCCTTGTCATCAAAATGCTCCATGACCTTTGTCATCACAAAGCTCCATGACCCTTGGCATCAAAATGCTCCATGTCATTGTCATCACAATGCTCCATGAACACTCTCATCATATGGCTCCATGCCCTTGTCATCACAAAGCACCATGACACTTGTCATCACAATGCTCGATGCCCTTCTCATCACAATGCTCCGTGCCCTTGTCATCACAATGCTCCATGCCCACTCTCATCACAACAATCCATGAAATATTTCAGACCAATGCTCAATGCTCTTCTCATCACAATGCTCCATTACTTCTGTCATAACAATGCTCTATGACACCAGCCATCACAATGTTCCACGGCCCTGTCATCACAAGGCTCCATGACCCTTGTCATCACAATGCTCCAAGACCCCTGTAATCACAATGCTCCATGCCCTTTTCATCACAAAGCTCCATGACGCATGTAATCAGAATGTTCCATGGCCTTCTCCTCACAATGCTCCATGCCCTTGTCATCACAATGCTCCAAGACCCCTGTAATCACAATGCTCCATGCCCCTTTTCATCAGGATGCTCCATGAAACTTGTCATCACAAGTCTCCCTGGTCATCTCATCACAATGCTCCAGGACCTTGTCATCACCATGCTCCATTCCATTGTCATCACAATGCTCCATGACCTCCGTCATCACAGTACTCCAGGAATATTTTCAGCCCAATTCTCCATGACCCTTGTCATCACAATGCTCCATGCCCTTGTCATTCTAATGCTCCATGATCCCTGTATTCACAATGCTCCGTGACGCTTGTCATCACAATGCTCCATGACACATGTCATCACAATGCTCTATGCCATTCTCAGCACAATGCTCCATGCTCTTTTCATCACAATGCTCCATGACCCCTGTCATCACAATGCTCCGTGACTCCAGTCATCACAATTCTTCATAACATTTGTCATCACAATGGTCGATACCCGTGTTATCACAAGGCACTGTTACCTTTGTAACCACAATGCTCCATGAAATTTTCATCACAATGCTCCGTGACACTTGTCATCACAATGCTCCATGCCTTTGTTAGAAAAATGCTCCATGACACTTGTCATCACAATGTGCGACATGCTTTTCATCCCAACGGTCCAGAAATTTGTCATCGCAATGCTCCATAAACCTTTTAATCACAATGCTCCATTCCCTTCTCATCACAATTCTCCATTACCTCTGTCATCACAATGCACCAAGACCCCTGTAATCACAAAGCTCCATGCCTTTGTCATCACAAAGCTCCATGACGCATGTCATCAGAATGTTCCATGGCCTTCTCCACACAATGCTCCATGCCCTTGTCATCACATTGCTCCAAGACCCCTGTAATCACAATGCTCCATGCCCCTTTTCATCAGAATGCTCCATGAGACTTGTCAACACAAGTCTCCATGGTCATCTCATCACAATGCTCCAGGACCTTGTCATCACCATGCTCCATTCCCTTGTCATCACAATGCTCCATGAAGCCTGTCATCACACTACTCCATGAACATTTTCAGCCCAATGCCCCATGACCTTCTCATCACAATGCTCCAAGACCAATATCATCACAATGCTCCATGATAACTGTCATCACAACACTCAGTGACACCTGACAACACAATGATCTGGGACTCTTGTCATCACAAAGCTCCTTTCCCTAGTCATCACAATGCTCCATGACCCCTGTATTCACAATGCTCTGTGACGCTTTTCATCACAGTGCCCCATGACACCTGTCATCACAATGCTCTATGCCTTTGTCAGCAAAATGCTACATGACCTTGTCATTACAATGCTCTTTGTGCTTGTCATCACAATACTGCATTACCATTGTCATCACTATCCTCCATGAACATTGGGATCCCATTGCTTCATGCCCTTGTCATCACAATGCTCCATGCTCCTTGAAATCAAGATGATCCATGACCTCTGTCATCACAATGCTCCAAACACTTGTGATCACAATGTTCCATAACACTTTTCATCGCAATGCTCCATGATGCCTGTCATCACAGTACTCCATGCCCTTTTCATCACAATGCTACATGACCTTTGTGATCACAATTCTCAATACACTTGTCATCACAATGCTCCCTGACACTTGTCGTCAGAAGGCTCCTTGAAACCTGTCACAAAATGGCTCCTTGCATTTTTCTTCACAAAGCCCCATGCCGTTTTCATCACAATGCTCCATGCCATTGTCATCAAAATACTCCACAAGATTGTCATCAGAATGCTCCATGACCCTTGTCATCACAATTATCCATGCACTGGTCAGCACAATGCTCCCTGAACCTTGTCATCAGTATGCTCCAAGCCATTGTCATCACAATGCTCCTTTACCTTTGTCATCAGAATCCTCCATGACACTTGGCATCAAAATGCTCCATGCCATTGTCATCACAATGGGCTAATACATATGTCATCACAATGCTCCGTGACACCTCTTTTCACAATACTGCCTGACCTGGTCATCACAATGCTCCATGCCCTTGTCATCACAATGCGCCATTCCAACTGTCATCGCAATAATCCATGAATCTTATTAGACCAATGCTCCATGCCCTTGTCATCACAATGCTCCATGCCCTTGTTATCACAATGTTCCAAGACCCCTGTAATCAGAATGCTCCTTGCCCCTTTTCATCAGTATGCTCCATGAGACTTGTCATCTCAAGGCTCCAAGGATTTCTCATCACAATGCTCCAGGACCTTGTCATCACAATGCTTCACGACATTGTCATGAAAATTCTCAATGGCCCTTGTCATCATAATGCTCCAAGCCCTAGTCATCACAATGCTCCATTATATTTGTCATTACAATCCTTCATTACATTTCGCATCACAATGCTCCATGCCATTGTCATCGCAATGGACCATGAGACATGTCATCACAGTGCTCCCTGACAACTGTCTTCACAATACTCCATGACCTTGTCATCATAATGCTCAATGCCCTTGTCATCACAATGCACCATGTCCACTGTCATCACAATCATCTATGAAACTTGTCAGACCAATGCTCCATGCCCCTGTCATCACAGTGCTCCATGCCCTTGTCATCACAATGCTCCATGACCCCTGTCATCACACTGCCCCGTGTCTCCAGTCATCACAGTGCTTCATGACGTTTGTCATCACAACGGTCCATGCCCGCGATATCACAAGGCACTGTGACCATTTTAACCAAAATGCTCCATGAACTTTTCATCACAATGCTCCGTGAAACTTGTCATCACAATGCTCCATGCCTTTGTCAGAACAATGCTCCATTACCTTTGTCCTCACAATGTGCCATGTGCTTTTCATCACAATGATCCACAAACTTATCATCGCTATGCTCCATAAAACTTTTAATCACAATGCTCCATGAACTTCTCATCCAAATGCTCTCTCACATGAGATATCACAATGTTCCATCACTAGTCATCACTATCCTCCCTCATCCCTGTTATCACAATGTTCCATGACCCCTGTCATCACAATGCTACATCCCCTTATCTGCACAATGTTCCATGACCCCTGACATCACAATGTTCCATAACCCCTGTCATCAAAATGCTCCATGACCCTTTTCATCCCAAAGCTCCATGACCCCTGGCATCACAATGTTCTATAACCCCTGTCACCAAAATGTTCCATTACACTTTTCATCAAATTGGTGCATGACCCTCTCATCAAAATGCTCCCTGCCCTTCTCATCACAATGCACCACACCCTTGTCATCAAAATGCTCCATGACCTTTGTCATCGCAAAGCTCCGTGACCCTTGTAATCACAATGCTCCATGTCATTGTCATCACAATGCTCCATGAACCCTCTCATCACATGGCTCCATGCCCTTGTCATCACAAAGCACCATGACACTTGTCATCTCAATGCTCGATGCACTTCCCATCACAATGCTCCATGCCCTTGTCATTACAATCCTCCATGACCCATGTATCACAGTGTTCCGTGCCCTTGTCATCACAATGCTCCATGCCCACTCTCATCACAATAATCCATGAAACTTTTCAGACCAATGCTCAATGACCTTCTCATCACAATGCTCCATTACCTCTATCATAACAATGCTCTATGACACCAGCCACTACAATGTTCCACGGGCTTTTCATCACAAGTCTCCATGACCCTTGTCATCACAATGCTCAAGACCCCTGTAATCACAATGCTCCATGCCCTTTTCATCACAAAGCTCCATGTCGCATGTAATCAGAATGTTCCATGGCCTTCTCCTCACAATGATCCATGCCCTTGTCATCACAATGCTCCAAGACCCCTGTAATCACAATGCTCCATGCCCATTTTCATCAGGATGCTCCATGAAACTTGTCATCACAAGTCTCCCTGGTCATCTCATCACAATGATCCAGGACCTTGTCATCACCATGCTCCATTCCATTGTCATCACAATGCTCCATGACCCCCGTCATCACAATACTCCAGGAATATTTTCAGCCCAATTCTCCATGACCCTTGTCATCACAATGATCCATGCCCTTGTCATCCTAATGCTCCATGACCCCTGTATTCACAATGCTCCGTGACGCTTGTCATCAGAATGCTCCATGACACATGTCATCACAATGCTCTATGCCATTCTCAGCACAATGCTCCATGCTCTTTTCATCACAATGCTCCATGACCCCTGTCATCACAATGCTCCGTGACTCCAGTCATCACAATTCTTCATAACATTTGTCATCACAATGGTCGATACCCGTGTTATCACAAGGCACTGTTACCTTTGTAACCACAATGCTCCATGAAATTTTCATCACAATGCTCCGTGACACTTGTCATCACAATGCTCCATGCCTTTGTTAGAAAAATGCTCCATGACACTTGTCATCACAATGTGCGACACGCTTTTCATCCCAACGGTCCAGAAATTTGTCATCGCAATGCTCCATAAACCTTGTAATCACAATGCTCCATTCCCTTCTCATCACAATTCTCCATTACCTCTGTCATCACAATGCACCAAGACCCCTGTAATCACAAAGATCCATGCCCTTGTCATCACAAAGCTCCATGACGCATGTCATCAGAATGTTCCATGGCCTTCTCCACACAATGCTCAATGCCCTTGTCATCACAATGCTCCAAGACCCCTGTAATCACAATGCTCCATGCCCCTTTTCATCAGAATGCTCCATGAGACTTGTCAACACAAGTCTCCATGGTCATCTCATCACAATGCTCCAGGACCTTGTCATCACCATGCTCCATTCCCTTGTCATCACAATGCTCCATGAAGCCAGTCATCACAATACTCCATGAACATTTTCAGCCCTATGCCCCATGAACTTCTCATCACAATGCTCCAAGACAAATATCATCACAATGCTCCATGATCACTGTCATCACAACACTCAATGACACCTGACAACACAATGATCCGGGACTCTTGTCATCACAATGCTCCTTTCCCTAGTCATCACAATGCTACATGACCCCTTTCATCACAACACTCCATGAACATTTTCAGCCCAGTGCTCCATGACCCTTGTCATCACAATGATCCATGCCCTTTTCATTCCAATGCTCCATGACCCCTGTATTCACAATGCTCTGTGACGCTTTTCATCACAGTGCCCCATGACACCTGTCATCACAATGCTCTATGCCTTTGTCAGCAAAATGCTACATGACCTTGTCATTACAATGCTCTATGTGCTTGTCATCACAATACTGCATTACCATTGTCATCACTATCCTCCATGAACCTTGGGATCACATTGCTTCAAGCCCTTGTCATCACAGTGCTCCATGCTCCTTGAAATCAAAATGATCCATGACCTCTGTCATCACAATGCTCCCAAACCTTGTGATCACAGTGTTCCATAACACTTGTCATCACAATGCTCCATGATGCCTGTCATCACAATACTCCATGCCCTTTTCATCACAATGCTCCATGACCTTTGTCATCACAATTCTCAATACACTTGTCATCACAGTGCTCCCTGACACTTGTCATCAGAATGCTCCTTGAACCCTGTCACTAAAAGACTCCATGACTTTTTCATCACAATGCCCCATGCCGTTTTCATCACAATGCTCCATGCCATTGTCATCAAAATACTCCAAAAGCTTGTCTTGTCATCAAAAAGCTACATGACGCATGTCTTCAGAATGTTCCATGGCCCTGTCATCAAAATTCTCCATGCCCTTGTCATCACAATGCTCCAAGACCCTTGTAATCAAAATGCTCCATGCGTCTTTTCATCTCAATGCTCCATGAACCCTGTCATCACAATGGACCATGCCCATCCTCATAATGCTTCAGGCTATTGTCATCACAAGGAAATCAAAATGCTCCATGACCTCTGTCATCACAATGCTCCAAACCCTGGTGATCACAATGTTCCATAATACTTATCATCACAACACCCCTTGACGCTCATCATCACAATTATCCATGGTCTTCTCATCACAATGCTCCATGACCTTTGTCATCACAATGCTGAATACACTTGTCATCACAATGCTCCCTGACACTTGTCATCAGTATGCTCCATTAACCCTGTCATGACCCGTCTCCATGCCTTTTTCATCACAATGATCCATGCCATGTTAATCACAATGCTCCAAGACACCTGTAATCACAATGCTTCATGCCCTTGTCATCATAAAGCTCAATGATGCATGTCATCAGAATGCTCCATGGCCTTCTCATCACAATGCTCCATGCCCTTGTCATCACAATGCTCCAAGACCCCTGTAATCACAATGCTCCATGTCCCTTTTCATCAGAATGCTCCATGAGACTTGTCATCACAAGTTTCCATTGATTTCTCATCAAAGTGCTCCATGACCTTCTCATCAAAATGCTCCATGACCCCTGTCATCACAATACTCCATGAACATTTTCAGCCCAATGCTCCATGACCCTTGTCATCACAATGATCCATGCCCTTGTCATCCCAATGCTCCATGAACCCTGTATTCAAAATGCTCCGTGACGCTTGTCATCACAGTGCGCCATGACACCTGTCATCACAATGCTCCATGCCTTTGTCAGCAAAATACTACCTGAGGTTGTCATTGCAATGCTCTATGCGCTTGTCATCACAATTCTCCATTCCCATTGTCATCACAGTCCCCCATGAACCTTGGGATCACATTGCTTCATGCCATTGTCATCAAAATGCTCCATGCTCCTTGAAATCTAAATGATCCATGACCTCTGTCATCACAATGCTCCAAACCCTTGTGATCACAATATTCCATAACACTTGTCATCACAACACTCTAAGATGCCTGTCATCACATTACTCCATACCTATTTCATCACAATGCTCCATGACCTTTGTCATCACAATTCTCAATACACTTGTCATCACAATGCTCCCTGACACTTGTCATCAGAATGCTCCTTGAACCCTGTCACGAAAATGCTCCATGCCTTTTTCATCACAATGCCCATGCCGTTTTCATCACAATGATCCATGCCATTGTCATCAAAATACTCCACAAGATTGTCATCAGAATGCTCCATGACGCTTGTCATCACAATTCTCCATGCACTTGTCAGCACAATGCTCCCTGACCCTTGTCATCACAATGCTCCAAGCCATTGTCATCACAATGCTCCATTTCCATTGTCATCAGAATCCTCCATGACACTTGGCATCACAATGCTCCATGCCATTGTCATCACAATGGGCCATTACATATGTCATCACTAATCTCCCTGACACCTGTCTTCACAATACTGCATGACCTGGTCATCACAAGGCTCCATGCCCTTGTCATCACAATGCGCCATTCCAACTGTCATCGCAATAATCCATGAAACTTATTAGACCAATGTTCCCTGCCCTTGTCATCACAATGCTCCATGCCCTTGTTATCACAATGCTTTATGACCCCTGTCATCACAATGCTCCATGAATCGATTCATCACAATGCTTCATGACCTTTGTCATCACAATGGTCCATGCCCTCGTCATCCACAGTCTCTGTGACATATTTAACCACAATGCTCCATGAAATTTTCATCACAGTGCTCTTTGACCCTTGTCATCACAATGCTCTATGCCTTCCTCCGCACAATGCTCCATGACCCTTGTCATCACAATGCTCCATGCGCTTGTCAGCACAATGCACCATGACCTATGTCATCACTATGCACCCTGCACTTGTCATCTCAGTGTTCCACAATCTTGTCACCACAATGCTCTATAAAACTTGTCATCACAATTCTCCATGCACTTCTCATCCAAATGCTCTCTCACCACAGATATCACAATGTTACATCACTATTCATCACAATACTCCCTCACCACTGTCATCACAATATTCCATGACTCCTGTCTTTGCAATGCTACATGCACTTATCATCACAATGTTCCATGACCACTGATATCACAATGTTCCATAACCCCTGTCATCAAAATATTCCATGACCCTTTTCATTAAATTGCTCTATGACCCTGTCATCACACTGCTCCCTGCCCTTCTCATCACATTGCACCACCCCTTGTCATCAAATTGCTCCATGACCTTTGTCATCACAAAGCTCCATGACACTTGGCATCCCAATGATCCATGCCATTGTCATCACAATGCTCCATGAACCCTCTAATCACAATGCTCCATGCCCCTTTGCATCTCAATGCTTCATGAACCCTGTCATCAAAATGCACCATGCCCATCATCATAATGCTTCAGGCTCTTGTCATCACTATGAAATAAAAATATTCGATCATCTGTCTCATCACAATGCTCCAAATCCTTGTGATCACAATGTTCTATAACACTTATCATCACAATGCCCTATGACGCTCATCATCACAATTATCCATGCTCTTCTCATCACAGTGCTCCATGACCTTTGTCATCACAATGCTCTATAAACTTGTCATCACAATGCTCCCTGACACTTGTCATCAGTATGCTCCTGGAACCCTGTCAAGACAAGGCTCCATAACATTTTCATAACAATGATCCATGCCAATTTCATCACAATGCTCCAAGACACCAGTAATCACAGTGCTCCATGCCCTTGTCATCACAATGCTCCAAGACCCCTGTAATCACAATACTCCATGCCCCTTTTCATCAGAATGCTCCATGAGACTTGTTATTACAAGGCTCCATGGTCTTCTCATCACAATGCTCCAGGAACTTTTCATCACAGTGCTCCATTCCCTTGTCATCACAATGCTCCATGACCCCTGTCCTCACAATACTTCCTGAACATTTTCAGTCCAATTCTCCAGGAACTTCTCATCACAATGCTTCATGATACCTATCATCACAATGCTCCATGACCACTGTGATCACAACGCTCCATGACCCCTGACAACACAGTGATCCGGGACTCTTGTCATCACAATGCACCATTCCCTAGTCATCACAATGCTCCATGAACATTTTCAGCCCAATGCTCCATGATACTTGTCATCACAATGATCCATGGCCTTGCCATCCCTATGCTCCATGACCCCTGTAATCACAATGATCCGTGATGCTTCTCATCACAGTGCTCCATGACCCTTATCATCACAATGCTCCATGCCTGTGTCAGCAAAATGCTACATGACCTTGTCATCACAATGCTCCATTTGCTTTTCATCACAATACTCCATTACCATTGTCATCACAATCCTCCATGAACCTTGGGATCACATTGCTTCATGCCCTTGTCATCCCAATGCTCCATGCTCCTTGAAAACAAAATTATCCATGACTTCTATCATCACAATGCTCCAAACCCTTGTGATCACAATGTTCCATAACACTTGTCATCACAACGCTCCATGATGCCTGTCATCACAATACTCCATGCCCTTTTCGTCAAAATGCTCCATGATCTTTTTCATCACCATTCTCAATTCACTTGTCATCACAATGTTCCCTGACACTTGTCGTCAGTATGCTCCTTGAAACCTGTCATGAAATGGCTTCATGCCTTTTTTATCACAATGCTCCATGCCCTTTTCATCACAATGCTCCATGACATTGTCATCACAATACTCCACAAGCTTGTCATCAGAATGCTCCATGACACTTGTCATCACAATGCTCCATGGCCACTGTCATCACAGTGCTCCATACCCCTTGTCATTACTGTGCTCCATGACGCTCGTCATCACAATTATCCATGGTCTTCTCATCACAATGCTCCATGATCTTTGTCATCACAATGCTCAATACCCTTGTCATCACAATGGTCCCTGACACTTGTCATCAGTATGCTCCTTGAACCCTGTCATGACAAGTCTCCATGCCTTTTTCATCACAATGTTACATGCCCTTTCCCTCACAGTGCTCCAAGGCCCCTGTAATCACAATGTTCCATGCCCTTGTCCTCACAAAGCTCCATGATGCATGTCATCAGAACGCTCCATGACATTCTCATCCCATTGTTCACTGCCCTTGTCATCACAATGCTCCAAGAGCCCTGTAATCACAATGTTCCATGCCGTTGTCATCACAAAGCTCCATGATGCATGTCATCAGAACGCTCCATGACATTCTCATCCCAATGTTCAATGCCCTTGTCATCACAATGCTCCAAGACCCCTGTAATCACAATGCTCCATGACCCTTTTCATCAGAATGCTCCATGAGACTTGTCATCACATGGCTCCATGGTCTTCTCATCACAATGCTCCAGTACCGTGTCTTCACAATGCTCCTTGACCCCTGTCATCACAATACTCCATGAACATTTTCAGCCCAATGCTCCATGAGGTTCTCATCACAATGCTCCATGACCTCTGCCATAACAATGCTCCATGACCACTCTCATCACAATGCTCCATGAACCCTGACAACACAATGATCCGGGAATCTTGTCATCAAAATGCTCCATGCCGTTGTCATCCCAATGCTCCATGAACCCTGTAATCACAATGCTCCATGACGCTTGTCATCACAGTGCTCCATGAACCTTGTCATCACAATGCCTTTGTCAGCAAAATGATACATAATCTTGTCATCACAATGCTCCATGTGCTTGTCATCACAATCCTCCATGACCCTTGGGATCATATTGCTTTATGCCCTTGTTATCTCTATCTTGCCTTTCTGGTTTTTACAGATTTTCGGATGTCCTTTTTGAACGGTGGGAAGTGACAATTCTTTGTAGTGTAGATTTGCATTGCACGCTTGCTTGATTGGCCAAAAAGGGCCTATGCCTTTTCTCCTGAATATATTCAGGAGAAAATTCATATGCTGTTTTTGGCCAAGTGCATCATTCTCGAAGTTGTGATGCCTTTCCTGTGCTTTAAAGGTGATTCCAATTTACCTCTTGATATATGTTTTGTGCAATTCCGCCTCATTTTCAAGTCCGCTTTTTTGCCTTCCCTCAACATATTTTTGGAAGAGAGTAGTCCTTTATAACTCTGCAGGTTTTTGATTTGCTTTGCCCCTGAGCTCCAATTTTCAAATCCCATTTTTGGGAGCTGACCGCAAATCCACAATTTTGCTTCAGGACCTATACTGGTTCCAGGGGTGGCTATACTGGTTCCCTGTGGGTGGCTGAGGCTTTGGTTAATTCTTCTTCCTGACGGGAATTTAGAGTGACATGTGTCCGTCCAAAGGCCTACATCTACTCTCTGATTTGTTCTCCCTCTTCCCTTTCATCCTCTGCACAATTAGCAAACTGTGCAAACCAGGAGGTTATAGGGGATGACTCTCCTAAGTTGGGAGATTGATAGTAAAGTAGTTGGAATGCCAAACTGTAGCACAAGGAGAGGAAAAAGTAGGAGACTTTCAGAAACCTTTCGCCATCACAGGGTGTCCCTTCTCTAGGTTTCCCATACATGTTATAACTGTAGTGATATTCTCTTCTACCTGGAAATTTGGGAGCCATGGAATGGTGGCATGCATTACTACTTTAAAGGGTCTGCATTTTCTCTCCCAATCTCACCAGTCCTCTCAGTCCCAAGTGTCCAGCCTTATGTCTCATACAGCTGTCTTTGCAGATAGGGTCATTCTAGGTTTCATCAGAACCTCGGAAGGAATTGTGTAAGAATTTCGCTGTTTTTTGTTTTGTTTTTGAAATTCATTTTTATAATGGGGTTGAGCTGATTTTCCCTGACGTGTTTATGCCAGTCTAGACACACTTGATTCCCTTACAGAGGCATATCAGTACATAGGTTTTAAGATTCTTACTAATCAGATATATTCCTCTGTGGGGAATAGGGGTTTTGACTCCCGTTCACTGAGGAAGGTGTAGGTCTTGTCTATTCTGTATTTGGTTTATGGAATGGTACCTGTGCTAATATCAAACTCTGGTTTTATGCATCACCCCACCTCTCCTTTCCCCTTAAGGAGGCATAAGAGTGTTTTCTAAATGTGAGACGCTGCTCTCTTTCCTAATTCAGTTCATGTGTTGTGATGTTGACATTCCCTCTATAAGTGATATCTTATGATAAGATTCTTTTTCTGTGTGACTAATTTCCCTAAGAATCATCATACCTAAATCCTCTCATTATGCTGCTACTGGCCTTATGACATTGATTTCACGTCTGAGTGATATTCCGTTGTACAAAATTACCACAAGTTCTTTATGCATTTATCTTTTTCCTGGGATACTTTAGGTGTACCGAAGTTGAGGTTCTTGTATACAGAGCAGCCCTAAACTTTGGGCTGCCTGTGTCTTGTTGATATTTAGTCTTCCCAAGTTATATGTCCATGAGTTGAAGTCCCCTTTGCTCGGGGGCTTTGTACTTTAGATGTTTTAGGAAACAGCATACACTTCTTCAGAGTAGCTCTTGGATATTTATACCCCACCCATCTGCGTGACTAGTCTCCCTGTTTTCCATGGCCTCTCCTGCATTTTTGATTTGTACACATTTTTTGGATGGACTTTCTGAGCAGTGGAAATTGAGACTTCTTTATTGTGCGGATTTGCATTTCCTTCTTGCTTGGTTGGCCAAAAACTCTGTATGTGTTTTTTTCCTGAAGATATTCACGAAAAAAACGCATACACCCTTTTGCCCAACTGCATCATTTTAGAAATTCTGCTGCTTTTCATATGCTTTAAATGTGAGTACAATCTACCTTTTGAAAAATGTTTCCTGCAATTCTGCCTCTCATTCAGAACCTCTTCGTTGCCTTACCTGAATATATTTTTGGACGTTGGTTATCATTTATATCTTTGCAGGTCTTTGAATTGTCTGCTCCTGAGCTCCATTTTGCAACTCGCTTTTTTTGTGAGCTGACCGCCAAACCATTGGATTGATTCCGGCCCTATTCTGGTTCTGGGGAGGCAGGCTGAGCCTTTGGTTAATTCTTCTTCCTAATGGGAAATTAGAGTGACATGTGCCTGTCAAAACTCCTACAGCTAATCTCTCATTGGTTCCTCCTCTTCCCATTTATCCTCTGCAAAAATTGCAAACTGTGTGAAACAGGAGGTTAAAGGTGCTGATTCTCCAAGTGGGGAGATTGTTAGTAATGTGGCTGGAATGGCGAACCCCAGCACCAGGAGATCAAAAATGAGGTGCATTTTAGACACCTCTCCTGAGCACACGGTGTACATTCATCTCGGTTTCCCAGGCATGTTTTTGCTGTCAGAAGATTCCCTTGAAAGTGCAGATTTGGGACCCATGGAATGGGTACCAGGCAGTATTACTTTAAAAGGTCTGCATTTCCTCACCCAGCCTCTCTAACATCTCTTAGCGTGCATAGCTTCCAGCCTTATATATCATCCTGCTGTGGGTCTACATGTGTTCAATCCATGTTACATCGTAGCCCTTCAACAAAAGTTGTAAGAATTTTTGTCTGTCTCACTGTTTTTATAAATATATTTAAATTTATTTTTATATTGGCTACAGCTGATTTTCAAAGCTCTGTTTTTTGCTGCTGTACATCCACTTGATTCATGTACTGTGAGACAACAAGAAATTCTTTCTCAGATGCTTATGATTCATATGTATTATTTTCCAGTGACTTGAGTGGACTGAGTGCAGTTCTTTGAGGTACCGTGTAGGCCTTGCCAGTTATTCAATTTGGTACTTGGAATGGTATTTTTGCTAATTTTAACCTCCTGGATAATACCTCACCATTCCCCACCTTTCCCATTTAGCAGCCTTATGACTATTTTCTATATATTTGACTATGTTTCTGTTTTGTAGTTTATTTCATGTGTAGCCATTTTTGATTCCACCTTTAAGTGGCATCTTATGATATGTGTCTTTTTCTTTCTGACATGTGTCACTTAGAATGATCATATGTAACTCCTCCAGAGTTGTTACAACTGGCCTTATTTCATTGATTTCTGGATGAGTAATATTCCACTCTACATAAGTACCCCATCTCTTTTATCCATTTTATCCTTCCAGGGACATTTAGGTTATATCCAAGTGGAGGCCCTTTTTAACAGAGAGGTGGTAAACGTTGGGGTGCCTGTTTTCTGTCATTTTTTGTTTTTCCCAAGGTATACACCCATGAGTGCAAGTGCCCTATGCTCTGTAGCTCAGTTTTCAGATGTTTTAGCAAACACAATACACTTCTCCAGAGTGGCCGTTGGCAAATTTCATTTCCACTATCAGCCTCACAGGCCTCCCTTTTCTCCTCACCCTGTCCTGCATTTCTGGTGTTTACACTTTATGTGGATGGCCCTTCTGACTGATGTGAAGTGATACATTTTGTAGTATTGATTTCCAGTGCCCACCTGTTTGGTTGGATAAAAAGTGTGAATGGCCTTTACTTGAATATATTCAGAAAAAAATGCATACGCCCTTTTGGGTCAAGTGCATCATTGGCGATATTCAGCCCCTTTTCTTGTGCTTTAATGGGGAGACCTTTCTACCTCTTCAAATCTGATTCCTGCCACTCTCCCTTGCATATAAGTCCTTTTCTGTGACTTTCCTCAAGACATTTTTCAACAATAGATATTTTCAACTCTGCAGTTTCATGAATTTTAGTGCCCCTGAGTTCCATTTTTCAACTTGTGTTTTTGGAAACTCGACACAAAACAGCAGGATTTCCTCTAGCCCTATTCTCTTTCTGTGGGTAATTCTAGCCTTTGATGAATTTGTCTTCCGGATTGGAAATTAGAGTGGCATGTGCCTGTCCGAACACCTAAGACTTGTCTCTAAATTTTTCTCATCCTTCCGCTTCATCCTCTGGACAGATTCCAAACTGTGTGCAACAGGATGTTGACGGTGCTGATATCCCCAAGTGAGGAGATTCTTAGGAAAGATGCTGGAGGGGTGAACCCGAGCACCAGGCGATGAGGAGATGAGGTGCCTTTTCCAAACTCTTTCCGGTCAAACGGTGTACCTCCTCTAGGTGTGACAGGCATGTTTAAGCTGTAGGAAGGGTCCCGTGCATGGAAGGAGAACACCAGGGATTTTTCCAAATCAGTGCCTCCCCGAACCCCAAACTGGGGAATTTTTAAGCTACGGCTACACGTATGTCCATTAAGGGCCTTGGGAAATAGGCAGAGCCCAAACTTTAGATGATTGAAATCTTCAGGTTCAGAAGCTCTCACCATCGGCCTTGCTTAGGTTACATTTTATCTGTCATTGATAGATGATGTCAATAAAAAGATCGATTCTTTTTCAGATTATTTCCCATTATAGGTTATTGCAAAATATTCAGTGTAGTTCCCTGTGCTATACAGTAGTTCCTTGTTGATGATCTATTTTACACATAGCAGTGTGTATGTGTTAATCCCAAACTGTTAATTTATCCCTTCTCCTACCTTTCCCCTTTGGTAATAATAAATTATAAGATTTTATACTTCTCAGAAATGGGGGAGCTGAAAGAGAGGTATCCTTTTCAATGGAAAAGCATTCAAAACAAGATTGAAGCTTCAGTCAAGAGTATTCGATGTACATCCATGGAAATAAATCACTTCATTTCTCTAATGTTGACCTGACAAATAAGACAGACGTCTTCACTGAACTTGCTTTTAGTAAAGTGATGGAAATATCAAATGTAAGTCTTAGAAACATCTTATTTTACCCGAGCATTATACACTGCTCTATGTTAACTACAGTTTGGCTCACACATCTGTTCAATGAAGTTACAAAGTTCTCAATTTCTGTTACTGATCCTCCAGAGGGGACCCCAACAGTAGTCCCCATGCCCAGTGGCATTGGAGCCAACAGATCAAGACTGAGTTTGGTTCAGAAGCAAAGGAAACATTATTTTGAAAACCGAATGGAGAGGTGAGAGTGTGCACTCCCCCACGGGCTGTGGGCTGGGATGCTGAGTAGGGATCCCGGCAGCGTCAGTGGGAGTTAGGGGATGGAGGTCTCGAGGGCTGGGTTGGCTGCAGCTCAGGCTCTATGCCGTGCAGTCTGCATGGGACCCCGCTAGCTGAGGTGTCGACCCAGCCATTCTGGACTAGGAAGTCGGGTCTGAAGTGCCGGGTGTGGGACCTCTGCATGCGGAACCCTAGGAGCATGTGAAATTAGACAAAGCACAAAGGAAAAACAGGTTAGACTTTATTTTATTGCCCAGATTCTCTTTTTATCTCCCAGGAATTTTTAATGAACGTTGCCAGAGACGAACACCTCCTCTGCTTTTTGTTCCGTTCCTCTTTCTTGGGGTGTTGAGGGTGAAGACCCCTCTTTTGTAACTGCTTCATGCTGTGGTGGGAGCCCTGATACCTAGGGGGAGGGGCAAAACGTCTCCCCACCAGCCTCCAGGTGAGGTTGATTGTCCCAAAGCCTGCTGCCTCACTTCTCGTCCGCCTAAGCACCAGCATTGGAAGTGTTATAGATTCTAATGACCTTTAAGGGTCCAGGAAAGAGATGCGCAGAGATGCTGTGGTGGCAGTTTTCACCCCACCCCACATTTTTCAGTGACATTAGGCTGACTTTTTTGCCAGCCTAGATGCTCTGACCAGTAGTCTGTGCTTTCTTTAATTAGGTCCCTGAACTAATGTACAAACAGCACCATGTGTCAGAGCCCTGCCCGTGCAACTCCCAGACAGTCCAGGGTCAGTGGTGATCCAGGACCATGACGTCCACTGAGTCAACGGTCTTTAGAAGTAGCCAGCAGTCCAGCCGGCCATATTGGCCACCATCATCGTGGTGTCTGTAGGGTTTCCTATGGTGAAAGCTTGATATACGTTTCCCCCGCCAAGCTTATTAGCTCCGCTCTGGGTGCAGTAAGTCCTGCAAGCAGTAGTCTGCTCTTTTGGGGCACAGTCTTCTTGTTTTCTGAGAGAAACTCCAGGTCAAGTGATGGTCACACGAGTCATCTTGGGGGCCTGTTGTCCCCATTTGTCTCTCTGGAGGTTGGAGTTGGAGGGCCTCCTCACTCGAGGTCAGTGTGTCCACAGAGCGACCCCTGCAACTTCAGGACATGATGGGTGGTTAGGATCACCGCGTGGGGTCCTATTCCCTTTGGAGGGAGCTGGACTTGTGGGCTGCTGATTTCCAGCTTTTTAGATACCCCAGTATCCTGGCCTGATGAGTCAGTGGGCAAAGCCCTTGGTGACCATAATTTATCATACCTGAAGGGCATTCTTGTGTTGCTCCATTTCAAGTGGTCCCTTTTTTTGCACTAAGTCTCCAAGGGCGATTAACCTTTGACCGGGTATGTAAAGGTCAAAGGGTTTAGCTAAATTAGTGAGTTCCTGGGCAAGGATCTGAATTGACTGATCTTTCCATTCTTGAAAGGCTGCTTCTGGATTCTATTCAAAAGGATCATCATCTTTTCGTGTCAGTGTTTCAGGTAGAGGCCCAGCTATTAGACTGTAGTTAGGGATCCAGATGCAGGAAACCTTGGCCTCCCCAGGAACCCCTAAGCTGTCTTCTAGTTTAAAAGAGGTAAGGCTGCAAATGGCTTCTTCCCTATCCTGGGATGCGTTTCTCCAAATATCTGTGAGAATGAAGCCCAGGCAAGTCACCTGAGCCTGGGATATTTGAGCCTGTTTCTTGGACACCTTCTATCCTTTCTTGGCTAGGTAGTTCCGAGGCGTCTTTAGTAGGCCTGGCGATCAGAATGTCATCTGTATATTGAAGGAGGGTTCCCTTTTACAGAGGTAGAACCCTTAGGTCTTTAGAGGACATTTCCCCAATGATGGTGTGGGGATTTTTGAACCATTGGGGCAGGACGGCCCAGCATTATTGGTTTTGTTGCATGTTGTTTCCTGCCACTCACAAGCCAAAAATTCTTGTGACTCTGAGATGAATGGAATACAGAAGAAGTCATCATTGAAGTGTAATACAGAATGCCATGGCCTGGTGGATGGTAGAATGAGCAGCAGGGTTTAGGAAATAGGATCTACTAGATGTAGATCCTCGGTGGCTTCACTGACTGTCCTGATATCCTTTACCAGGTCTCCAGCAGCCCATGGGGCTCTCGTGGTCAGGCCAATCCCAGGATATGGAGCTCACCTGGGCTGCACCCCCCACCCCCACAGCCCACGGGGCTCTCGTGTTCAAGTCCCTCCCAGGGTATGGAGCTCACCTGTGCAGCTACCCAGCAGCCCATGGGGCTCTCATAGTCAGGCCCTTCCCAGGATACGGAACTCCCCTGGGCAGGTACCCCAGCAGGGCTGGACACACAGGAACTGTGCACATAGCCCACCTTGCAGAGAACCCCCAGCTCACCTGTCGCTCACAGCTGACACAGAACACCTCAGAGCAGGACTTGAACTAACAAACAGTAGCTCTGACAGGTCAGTGACCCTGGCTATCACTCTGTGCAGCCTCTCTCTGCCTGGTCTTCTAGACACTTCCACTGCAGCCAGGGCACCAGGCCTCTGTCTCCACCCACCATCACTCCTCTCCCTGACTGCTGGGTTCCTCTCATTAGGATAGGGTCTTCTTGAAGTTGTTTTCCACTCATGGACCAGATAAAATGATAAGAAAACAAGCCGCAGCTGCAGCCCCTTGTCTAGCCTGACTCTCAAGGCCCACAACTGTTCCTTGGGACTGACCCCTTTAGCAAGGTTCATTTTCTGCAACTGTGAGCCCCTGAGGGGTGAGGTTTGGCTGATTTGGGCAGCCTGACACTGCCTGCCAGCCCCCACCCCACAGGTGTGCCTGGGTTGAGGTCAATATAAACACCTCTCCAGTCAGCAAGAGCACCTGTAGCTGTGACTGACGCTATATTCTCTGCCACGTCAGCAGTTTCGGGGCTGGGGTGGTGGGAGGGAGTGAGGGGCCGTGGCTTTGTGGGTGGCCCAGTGTGATTTGGGCTCTGCTGGACTTTCTGCAGGAGTTGCCAGGCTGCCACCTGCTAAAGAAGAGGATGTGTCACCCATACCTGCCACTGGAATTTCTCCCCAGGCAGAGGTGAGGAAGTAAAAAAGCAGTGGGGGCTGTGGCAGGAGGGGTATCTCAGGCAGGGAAATGGAAAGATTCCAGAAGAGCATCTGAGGCCAGGACCATCCTGGCTGGCCTGCAGGCACCAAGTCGGCTTGCGTTCTCTCGTTAGTGTGGCTCCACAGCCCTTCCTGTAGGCTTGCAAGTGCTTGTACATATTCAAGTGTTTTACCTGGAAAGGGTGGGAAGAGTTCAGCTGCAGCAGGACTGGGGATCAGCTCACATTTACTCACAGACGCCTTGACACAGTCCCCCAGCTTTGCAATGAGGATGCTCCTTGTGGGGGGGAGCACTGCTGACAGCATGGGAGACGATTTCCCACCTCTGACCAACTTAAGAATTTTTTACCACTGGAGCAAGTGCCCTGATACAATTTTCCTCTGTATAACTGGTGAGTTCTGTTTTTTTTTTTTTTTTTTTTTCTTTTTGGTTCAAGTTAGATTTTATTTATTCATCTTTTTTTTTAAATTTGGAGATATATACATGGAAATAATGCATTAATATAAAGACGTCTATGTGAAGGGAAAAACTTTTTTTCTGTTTTATTTTATTAAATGTTATTTATTTATTTTTAATTTTTTTAAATTTATTTCTTTTATACCGCAGGTTCTTATTGGATATATATTTTATACATATAAGTGTGCACATGTGAATCCCAGTCTCCCAATTCATCCCACCACCACCCTCACATTGCGTTCCCTCCTTGGTGTCCATATGTTTGTTCTCTACATCTGTCTCTATCTCTGCCCTGCAAACTGGTTCATCTGTACCATTTTTCTAGGTTCCACATATATGCATTAATATACAATATTTGTTTTTCTCTTTCTGACTTACTTCACTCTGTATGACAGTCTCTAGATCCATCGAGGTCTCTACAAATGATCCAATTTCATTCCTATGTATGACTGAGTAATATTCCGTTGTATATATGTACCACGTCTTTATCCATTCGTCTGTCTGTGGGCACTTAGATTGCTTTCATTACCTGTCTATTGTAAATAGTGCTGCAGTGAACATTGTGGTGAATGTGTCTTTTTGATTTATGGTTTTCTCTGGGTATATGCCCAGTAGTGGGATTGCTGGATTATATGGTAATTCTATTTTTAGTTTTTTAAGGAACCTCCATACTGTTCTCCATAGAGACTGTATCGATTTACATTCCCACCAATAGTGGAATAAGGTTCCTTTTCTCCACACCCTCTCCAGCATTTGTTGTTTGTAGATTTTCTGATGATGCCCATTCTAACAGGTGTGACGTGATACCTCATTGTAGTTTCGATTTCCATTTCTCTAATAATTATTGATGTACAGCAGATTTTCATGTGCGTACTGGCCATCTCTATGTCTTCTTGGAAGAAATGTCTATTTAGATCTTACATTTTGTATTGGGTTGTTTGTTTTATTAATATTGAGCTGCATGAGCTGTTTATATATATTGCAGATTAATCATTTGTCCATTGATTCATTTGCAAATATTTTCTGCCATTCTGAGGGTTGTCTTTTCGTCTTGTTTGTAGTTTCCTTTGCTTTGCAAAAGCTTTTACGTTTCATTAGTCCCATCTGTTTAGTTTTCTTTTTTATTTCATTACTATAGGAGGTGGAACAAAAAAGATCTTGCTGTGATTTACGTCAGAGTATCCTTCGTAAGTTTTCCTCTCAGAGTTTTATACTGTCTGGTCTTACATTAAGGTCTCTAATTCATTTTGAATATATTTTTATGTATGGTGTTGGGGAGTGTTCTAATTTCATTCTTTTACATGTAGCTCTCCATATTTCCCAGCACCAATGATTGAAGAGACTGTCTTATCTCCATTGTATAGTCTTGCTTCCTTTGTCATAGATTAGTTGACCATAAGTGTGTAGGTTTATCCTTGGGCTTTCTTTTTTTTTTTTTTCCTTTTACACGTTTATTGGAGTATAATTGCTTTACAATGGAGTGTTCGTTTCTGCTGTATAACAAAGTGAATCAGCTATACATATACAAATATCACCAGATCCCCTCCCTCTTGCATCTCCCTCCCACACTCCATATCCCACCCCTTTATGTGGTCACAAAGCACCGAGCTGATCTCCCTGTTCTATGTGACTGACTTTCAGTAGTTATCGGTGTTACATTTGGTAATGTATTTATGTCCATGCCACTCTCTCACTTCGTCCGAGCTTACCCATCCCCCTTCCGGTGCCCTCATGTCCTTTCTCTATGTCTGTGTCCTTAATCCTGTCCTGCCACTAGGTTCTTCAACATCTTTTTTTTTCTTCATTAGATTCCATATATCTCTGTTAACATACAGTATTTGTTTTTCCCTTTCTGACTTACTTCACTGTGTAGGACAGATTCTAAGTCCATCCACCTCAGTACAAATAACTCAGTTTTGCTTCTTTTTATGGTTGAGTAATATTTGATTGTATATATGTGCCAGATGTTCTTTATCCATTCATCTGTCGATGGACACTTAGGTTGCTTCCATGTCCTGGCTAATGCAAATAGAGCTGCAATGAACATTTTTGTACATAACTCTTTTTGAATTATGGTTTTCGCAAGGCAAATGTCCAGTACTTGGATTGTTGTGTCGTATGGTACTTCTATTGTTAGTTATTTAAAGGAACCTCCGTACTGTTCTCCCTAGTGCCCATATCAATTTACATTCCCAACCACAGTGCAAGTGTGTTCCATTTTCTCCAATAAAGGCCTCTCCAGCATTTATTGTTTTGTAGATTTTTTTGATGATTGCCACTCTGACTGCTGTGAGGTGATACCTCAGGGTAGTTTTGATTTGCATTTCTCTAATGATTAGTGATGTTCAGCATCCTTTCATGTGTTTCTTGGTAATCTGTATATCTTCTTTGGAGAAATGTCTATTTAGGTCTTCTGCCCGTTTTTGGATTGGGTTGTTTGTTTTTGTGATATTGAGCTACATGTGGTGCTTGTAAAGTTTGGAGATTAATCCTTTGTCAATTGCTTCATTTGAAAATAGTTTCTCTCATTCTGAGGGTTGTTTTTGCATCTTGTTTATGTTTTCCTGTACTGTGTAAAAGCTTTTAAGTTTCATTAGGTCCCATTTGTTGATTTCTGTTTTTATTTCCATTTCTTTAGGAGGTGGGTCAAAAAGGATCTTGCTGTGATTTATGTCATAGAGTGTTCTGCCTATGGTTTCCTCTAAGTGTTTTATAGTGTCTGGTCTTATATTTAGATCTCTAATCAATTTAGAGTTTATTTTTGTGTATGGTGTTATGGAGTGTTCTAATTTCATTCTTTTATGTGTAGGGGTCCAGTTTTCCCAGCACCAATTACTGAAGAGACTGTCTTTTATCCATTGTATATCCTTAGCTCCTTTGTCATAGATGAGATAGCCATAGGTGTGTAGGTTTATCTCTGGGCTTTCTGTCCTGTTCCATTGATTTGTGTTTATGCCAATCTACATACACTTGATTCCATTATGGAGACATATAAATACATAGGTTTCAAGGTTATTACCAGTCAGATATATTCCTCTTCAGTGAATAGGGTGTTTTGTGTCCAGTTCATTGAGAAAGGAGTAGGTCTTGTCTATTAACTATTTGGTATATGGAATAGGATCTGTGCTAATTTCAAACTCTGCTTTTACACATCACCCCACGTCACCTTTCCCCTTAAGGAGGCATAAGTGTGTTTTCTAAATGTGTAACTCTGTTCTCTTTTGAAATTCAGTACATGTATAGCCATGTTTACATTTCCTCTATAAGTGATATATTACAATAAGTTTCTTTTTCTTTGTGGCTCATTTCACTTAGCATCATCGTACCTAAAGCCACTCATTATGCTGCTATTGGCCTTATGACATTTATTTTATGTCTGAGTGACATTCCATTGTATATAAGTACCACAACATCTATATCCATTTTTTTTCCTTTCCTGGGATATATAAAGTGTACCGAAGTCGAGGTTCTTGTAAACAGAGCAGCCCTAAACTTTGGGCTGGCTGTGTGTTGTGGATTTTTAGTTTTCCCAAAATACACGCCCATGAGTGGAAGTGTGCTATACTCTGTAGCTCTGTTTTAGAAAACAACATACAGTTCTCCAGAGAGGCTGTTGGCAATTTACATCCTGTCCATCGGCGTAACCAGGCTCCCTTTTCTCCATGGCCTGTCCTGCATTTGTGGTTTTTACACTATTTTGGATGGCCCTTTTGACTGGAGGTAAGGGACACTTCTCTGTAGTGTGTATTTGCAATGCCTGATGGCTTGCTTAGCCAAAAAGTGCATATGCATTTTTTCCCGAATATATTCAAGAAAATACACATAATCCCTTTTCAGCCAAGGGCAACATTGTCGAAATTCTGTCGCTTTTCATGTGCTTTAAAGACGACTCCAATCTATCTCTTGAAATCTGTTTCCTTCAATTCTGCCTTGCATTCAAATCCTCTTCACTGCCTTTCCTCAATATATTTCTGGATGATAGTTGTCCTTTATAATTCTGCAAGTTTGTGAATTGCTGTGCCCCTGATTTCCATTTTACAACTCGCCTATTTGTGAGCTTGCTGCAATACCACAGGATGGCTTTAGGCCCTAGTCTGGTTCCAGGGCTTCAGGCTGAGCCTTTGGTTAATTCTTCTTCCTGATGGGAAACTAGAGTGACATGTGCCCCTCCAAACACCTACAGCTAATCTCTCATTTATTTCCCCTCTTCCTGTTCATCCTCTGCACAGTTTGAAAACTGTGCATAATGGGAGGGTATAGGCGCTGACACTCCAAGTGGGGAGATTTTGAGTAATGCAGATGGAATGGCAAAGCCGAGCATGACAAAAGGAAAAATGAGGTACCTTTTAGAAAACTTTCCCAATTACACAGTGTACCATCCACTGGGTTTCCCATGCATGTATTAACTGTAGGAAGATTCCCTTAAACCTGGAGAGTTGGGACCACTAGAATGGGTAGCACACAGTATTGCTCTAAGTGGTGTTCTTTTGTTCACACAACGTCAGCAATCTTGTCAGCCCCAAGTGTCCAGTCTTATGTCTCATTCAGCTGTGGGTGTAAAAGTGGTCAATCTAGCTTGAATCACAGGCCCTGAACGTAATTTTTAAGACTTTCTCTCTGTTTTGGCATTTTGCTTTTGAAATTTATTTTTATAAGTGGGTTTAACTGAATTTCAGTGCTGTGTCCATGCCGTTATACACACACATGATTCCTTTATGGAGACATGAGAATACATATGTTTTAAAATACTTAGAGTCAGACATATTCCTCTGCAATGAATAGGGGGTGTTGAGTCCAGTTCATTGTGCCGGGAGTAGGTGTTGTCTAATACATACATGGTTTATATAACGGTATGTGTTCTAATTTAAAACTGTGGTTTTATTCATCACCCCACCTCGGCTTTCCCATTAAGCAGGCAGAAGATGTTTTCTAAATGTGTGACTCTGTTGTGTTTGTAATTCAGTTCATGTGTAGTCATGTGTACATTCCCGCTATGAGTGATAATTTATGATAAGATTAGTTACTCTGTAAACTTTCCTAACTCAGTTCATGTGTAGCCATGTTTACAGGACTTTCATAAGTGATATCTTATGATAAGTTTCTTTTTCTGTGTGACTTATTTCACTTAGAATCATCGTACCTGAATCCACTCTTTTTGCTGCTACTGGCCTTATGACATTGATTTCATGGCTGAGCGATATTCCATCGTACGTAAGTACCACAATATCTTGAACCATTTTTGTCTTTCCTGGGATACTTAAGGTGTACCCAAGTTGAGGTTCTTGTAAGCAGTGCAGCGCTAAATTTTAGGGTGGCTCTGTCTTATTGATTTTCAGTTTTCCCAAGGTATATTCCCTAGACTGGAACTGCCCTTGGCTGTGTAGCTCTGTTGTTTACTTGTTTTAGGAAACACAATGCACTCCTCCAGAGAGGCAGTTGGCAACTTACATCCCGCCCATCAGCATAACAAGGCTCCCTGATCTCCAGGGCCTGTCTTGCCTTTCTGGTTTTTACACATTTTGTGGATGTCCCTTTTGACCGGTGGGAAGGGATACTTCTTTGTAGTGCAGATTTGCATTGATGCTTGCTTGCTTGGCCAAAAATGGCGTATGCATTTTCTCCTGAATATACTCAGGAGAAAACGCATACGCCCTTTTTGGCCAAGTGCATCATTGTCGAAGTTGTGCCCCTCTTCCTGTGCTTGAAAGGTGATTCCAATGTACCTCCTGAAATCTGTTTCCTGCTATTCTGCCTCGTTTTAAAGTCCGCCTCTCTGCCTTCCCTCAAAAGATTTTTGGAGGATAGTTTTCCTCTATTACTCTGCCAGTTTGTAAATTGCTGTGCCCCTGAGCTCCATTTTTCAACTCGTTTTTGTGAGCTGACAGCAAATACAAAATTATGGTTCAAAACCTATACTGGTTCCCGGCGGGTGGCTGAGACATTGGTTAATTCTACTTCCTGCCAGGCAATTAAAGTGACATGTACCTGTCCAAATGCCTAACAGCTACTCTCTCATTGGTTCTCCCTCTTCCATTTCATCCTCTGCCAAATTGGCAACCTGTGCGAACCAGGAGGTTTTACGGGCTATCGTTCAAAGTTGGGAGATTGATAGTAAAGCCGTTGGAAGTTCAAACTGGAGCACAAGGAGAGGGACTATATGTTGAGTTTTAGAAACCTTTCATATTCACAGTGTGTCCATTCTCTAGGTTTCCCGTAAATGTTATGGCTGTAGTAATATTCCCTTACACATGGAGAGTTGGGACACATGGAATGGGTGCCACATATTATTGCTTTAAAGGGTCTGCATTTGCTCACCCAGTCTCACCAAACCTCTCAGTCTCAAGTGTCCAGCTTTATGCCACATCCAGCTCTCGTTGTAGGTAGGGTCATTCCAGGTTTCATCAGAGCCCCTCAAGGAATTGTAAAGATTTTCCCTGTTTTTTTTGTATTGTATTTGAAATTTCTTTTTTTACTGGGTTTGAGCTGATTCTCACTGTCATGTTTATGCCAGTTTAGACACACTTGATTCCCTTACGGTGACATATCAATACATAGGTTTTAAGATTCTTACTACTCAGATATATAACTCTGCGCAGAATATTGGGTTTTGCGTCCCTTTCACTGATGAAGGTGTAGGTCTTGTCTATTCCATATTTTGATTTTGGAATGGTACTTGTACTAATATCAAACTCTGGTTCTATGCATCACCCCACCTCTCCTTCCTCCTTAAGGAGGCATAAGTGTGTTTTCTAAATGTGAGACGCTGTTCCCTTTCCTAACTCAGTTCATGTGTAGCCATGTTACAGAAAATTCATAAGTGCTATCTTATGATAAGTTTCTTTTTCTGTGTGACTTATTTCACTTAGAATCATCGTACCTGAATCCATTCATTTTCCTGTTACTGGCATTATGACATTGATTTCATGGCTGAGGGATAATCCATCGTACATAAGTACCACAATTTTTTGAATCATTTTTATCTATCCTGGGATATTTAGAGAGTACTCAATTTGAGATTCTTGTAAGTAGTGCACCCTAAATTTTGGGGTGGCTCTATCTTATTGATTTTCAGTTTTCCCAAGGTATATTCCCTAGAATGGAAGTGCCCTTGGCTCTGTAGCTCTGTTGTTTACTTGTTTTAGGGAACACAATGCACTCCTCCAGAGAGGCAGTTGGCAATTTACATCCCGCCCATCAGCATAACAAGGCTCCATGTTCTCCAGGGCCTCTCTAGGATTTCTGGTTTTTACACATTTTGTGGATGTCCCTTTTGACAGGTGGGAAGTGATACTATTTTGCTGTGCAGATTTGCATTGCCCGCTTGCTTGCTTGGCCAAAAAGGGCGTATGCGTTTTCTCCTGAATATATTAAGGAGAAAACGCATACGCCCTTTTTGGCCAAGTGCATCATTTTCGAATTTGTGCCCCTCTTCCTGTGCTTTACAGGTGATTCCAACGAACCACTTGAAATCTGTTTCCTGCTATTCTGCCTCGCTTTGAAGGTCACCTCGTTGCCTTCCCTTAACAGAGTTTTTGGACGATAGTTGTCCTTTATTACTGTGCCAGTTTGTGAATTGCTGTGCCCTTGAGCTCCATTTTCTAACTCGTTTTTTGTGAGCTGACCGCAAGTCCAAATTTTGGTTCCGGACCTATACTTGTTCACGGCGGGTGGCTGAGCCTTTGGTTACTTCTTCTTCCTGCCGGGCATTTAGAGTGACATGTGCCCGTCAAAATGCCTAACAGCTACTCTTTCATTGGTTCCCCCTTTTCCCTTTCATCCTCTTCCAAATTGGCAACCTGAGCAAACCAGGTGGTTAAAGGGGCTGTCTCTCCAAGTTGGGAGATTGATAGTTAAGCAGTTGGAAAGTCAAACCGGAGCACCAGGAGAGGGACAGTTAGTTGGGTTTTAGAAACCTTTCGTATTCACGGTGTGACCATTCTCTTGGTTTCCTGTACATGTTATAGCTGTAGTAATATTCCCTTCAACATGGAGAGTAGGGAACCATGGAATTGGTGCCACACATTATTGCTTTGAATGGTCTGCATTTGCTAACCCAAATTCACCAATCCTCTCAGTCCCAAGTGTCCAGCCTTATGCCACATCCAGCTGTCATTGTACACAGGGTCATTCAAGATTTCATCAGAGACCCTGAAGGAATTGTAAAGAATTTCCCTGTTTTTTTTTTTTTTTTTTTTTTTTTTTTTTTGCTGTACACGGGCCTCTCACTGTTGTGGCCTCTCCCGTTGCGGAGCACAGGCTCCGGACGCATAGGCTCAGCGGCCATGGCTCACGGGCCCAACCGCTCCGCGGCATATGGGATCCTCCCAGACCGGGGCACGAAACCGTATCCCCTGCATCGGCAGGCGGACTCTCAACCACTGCGCCACCAGGGAGGCCCTGTTGTTTTGTTTTTGAAACTCCTTTTTATTGTGGGTTTGAGCTGATTCTCACTGCCGTGTTTATGCCACTCTAGACACAATTGTTTCCCTTACGGAGATATATCAATACATAGGTTTTAAGATCCTTACTAGTCAGATATATTCCTCTGTGTGAAGAATGGGGTCTTGATAACCTTTCAGTGAGGAAGGTGTAGATCTTGTCTATTCTGTATTTGGTTTCTGGAATGGTGCCTGTACTTATATCAAACTCTGTTTTATGCAACACCCCACCTCTCCTTCCCCCTTAAGCAGTCGTAAGAGTGTTTTCTAAATGTGAGACTCTGTTCTCTTTCCTAACTCAGTTCATGTGTAGCCATGTTTACAGGATTTTCATAAGTGATATCTTATGATAAGATTCTTTTTCTGTGTGACTTATTTCACTTAGAATCATCATACCTGAATCCATTCATTTTGCTGCTACTGGTCTTTTGACATTGATTTCATGGCTGAGGGATATTCCTTCATAACGTAAGTACCAAAATTTTTTGAACCATTTTTATCTTTCACGGAATATTTAAGGTGTACCCAAGTTGAGGTTCTTGTCAGCAGTGCAGCCCTAAATTTTGGGGTGGCTCTGTCTTATTGATTTTCAGTTTTCCCAAGGTATATTCCCTAGACTTGAAGTGCCCTTGGCTCTATAGCTCTGTCGTTTACTTGTTTTAGGGAACACAATGCACTCCTCCAGAGAGGCAGTTGGCAATTTACATGCCTTCCTTCAGCATAACAAGGCTCCCTGTTCTCCAGGGCCTGTCTTGCCTTTCTGGATTTTACACATTTTTCCGATGTCCCTTTTGACCGGTGGGAAGTGATACTACTTTGTAGTGCAGATTTGCATTGCCCGCTTGCTTGCTTGGCCAAAAAGGGCGTATACGTTTTCTCCTGAATATATTCAAGAGAAATCACATACGGACTTTTTGGACAAGTGCATCATTGTCGAAGTTGTGACACTCTTCCTGTGCTTTAAAAGTGATTCAAACGTACCTCTTGAAATCTGTTTCCTGCTATTCTGCCTCGCTTTCAAGTCCACCTCGTTGCCTGCTCTCAACAGATTTTTGGACGATAGTTGCCCTTTGTTACTCTGCCAGTTTGTGAATTGCTGTGCCCCTGAGCTCCATATTTTAACTCGTTTTTTCTGAGTTGAACGCAAGTCCAATATTTTGGTTCAGAACCTATACTGGTTCCCGGTGGGTGGCTGAGACTTTGGTCAATTCTTCTTCCTCCCGGGAAATAAGAGTGACATATGCCCGTCCAAATACCTAACAGCTACTCTCTCATTGGTTCTCCCTCTTCCCATTCATCCTCTGCAAAATTGGCAACGTGTGCGAAACAGGAGGTTAAAGGTGCTGTCTCTCCAGGTTCAGAGATTGATAGTAAAGCAGTTGGAAAGTCAAACCGGTGCACCAGGAGAGGGAATATTCGTTGAGTTTTAGAGACCTTTCATATTCACAGTGTGTCCATTCTCTAGGTTTCCCATATAAGTTATAGCTGTAGTAATATTCCCTTCAACCTGGAGAGTTGGGAACCATGGAATGGTTGCCATGCATTATTGCTTTAAAGGGTCTGCCTTTGCTCACCCAATCTCACCAATCCTCTCAGTCCCATGTGTCCAGCCCTATGCCACATCCAGCTGTCGTTGTACATAGGGTCATTCCAGGTTTCATCAGAGACCCTGAAGGAATTGTCAAGAATTTCCCTGTTTTTTTGTTTTGTTTTTAAAATTCCTTTTTATAGTGGGTTTGAGCTGATTCTCTCTGCCATGTTTATGCCAGTCTAAAACACTTGATTCCCTTACGGAGACACATCAATACATAGGTTTTAAGATTCTTACTAGTCAGATATATTCCTCTGCGGGAAATTTGGGGTTTTGAGTCCCTTTCACTGAGGAAAGTGTAGGTCTTGTCTATTTCATAGTTGGTTTATGAAACGGTACATGTGCTTATATCAAACTCTGGTTTTATGCATCACCCCACCTCTCCTTCCCCCTTAAGCAGGCATAAGAGTGTTTTCTAAATGTGAGACTCTCTTCTCTTTCCTAACTCAGGTTATGTGTAGCCATGTTTACAGGATCTACATAAGTGATATCTTATGATAAGTTTAATTTTTCTGTGTGACTTATTTCACTTAGAATCATCGAACCTGAATCCACTCATTTTGCTGCTACTGGTCTTATGACATTGATTTCATGGCTGAGGGATATTCCATCGTACGTAAGTACCACAATTTTTTGAACCATTTTTATATTTCCTGGGATATTTAAGGTGTACCCAAGTTGAGGTTCTTGTAAGCAGTGCAGCCCTAAATTTTAGGGTGGCTCTGTCTTATTGATTTTCAGTTTTCCCAAGGTATATTCCCTAGACTGAAGTGCCCTTGGCTCTGTAGCTCTGTTGTTTACTTGTTTTAGGGAACACAATGCACTCCTCCAGAGAGGCAGTTGGCAATTTACATCCCGCCCATCAGCATAACAAGGCTCCCTGTTCTCCAGGGCCTGTCTTGAATGTATGGTTTTTAACCTTTATGTGTATGTCCCTTGTGACAAGTGGGAAGTGATACTTCTTTGTAGTGCAGATTTGCATTGCCTGCTTGCTTGCTTGGCCAAAAAGTGTGTATGCGTTTTCTGCTGAATATATTCAGGAGAAAACCCATACGGCATTTTTGGCCAAGTGCATCATTGTCGAAGTTGTGCTCCTCTTCCTGTGCTTTACAGACGATTCCAACGTACCTCTTGAAATCTGTTTCCTGATATTCGGCCTCACTTTCAAGTCTGCTTCGTTGCCTTCCCTCAACAGATTTCTGTACTATAGTTGGCTTTTATTACTATGCCAGATTGTGCATTGCTCTGCCGCTGAGCTCAGTTTTTCAACTCGTTTTTTGTGAGCTGACTGCAAGTACAAAATTTTGTTTCAGGAGCTATACTGGTTCCCAGTGGGTGGTTGAGACTTTGGTTAATTCTTCTTCCTGCCGGGAAATTAGAGTGACATATGCCCGTCCAAATTCCTAACAGCTACTCTATCATTGGTTCTCCCTCTTCCCTTTCATCCTCTGCCAAATTGGCAAACTGTGAGAACCAGGAGGTTAAAGGGGCTGTCTCTCCTAGTTGGGAGATTGATAGTAAAGCAGTTGGAAAGTCAAACCGGAGCACCAGGAGAGGGACTATTCGTTGTGTTTTAGAGACAATTCGTATTCACAGTGTGTCCATTCTCTAGGTTTCCCGTACATGTTATAGCTGTAGTAATATTCCCTTCAACCTGAAGAGTTGGGACCCATGGAATGGGTGCCATGCATTATTGCTTTAAAGGGTCTGCATTTGCTCACCCAATCTCACCAATCCTCTCAGTCCCATGTGTCCTGCCTTATGCCTCATCGAGCTGTCATTGTAGACAGGGACATTCCATGTTTCATCAGAGACCCTGAAGGAATTGTAAAGAATTTCCCTGTATTTGTTTTGTTTTTGAAATTCCTTTTTATTGTGGGTTTGAGCTGATTCTCGCTGCCATGTTTATGCCAGTCTAGACACACTTGATTCCCTTACGGAGACATATCAATACATAGGTTTTAAGATTCTTACTAGTAAGATATATTCCTCTGCAAGAAATATGGGGTTTTGAGTCCCTTTCACTGAGGAAGGTATAGGTAGGACTTGTCTATTCCATAGTTGGTTTTAGGAAAGGTACCTGTGCTTATATCAAACTCTGGTTTTATGCATCACCCCACTTCTCCTTCTGCCTTAAGCAGGCATAAGAGGGTTTTCTAAATGTGAGACTCTTTTCTCTTTCCTAACTCAGTTCATGTGTATCCATGTTTAAAGGATCTTCATAAGTGATATCTTATGATAAGTTTATTTTTCTGTGTGACTTATTTCACTTAGAATCATCGTACCTGAATCCACTCATTTTGCTGCTACTGGTTTTATGACATTGATTTCATGGCTGAGGGATATTCCATCATACGTAAGTACCACAATTTTTTGAACCACTTTTATCTTTCCTGGGATATTTAAGGTGTACCCAAGTTGAGGTTCTTGTAAGCAGTGCAGCCCTAAATTTTGGGGTGGCTCTGTCTTATTCATTTTCAGTTTTCCCAAGGTATATTCCCTAGACTGGAAGTGCCCTTGGCTCTGTAGCTCTGTTGTTTACTTGTTTTAGGGAACACAATGCACTCCAACAGAGAGGCAGTTGGCAATTTACATTCCGCACATCAGTATAACAAGGCTCCCTGGTCTCCAGGGCCTGTCTTGCCTTTCTGGGTTTTACCCATTTTGTGGATGTCCCTTTTGACCAGTGGGAAGTGATACTTCTTTGTCTTGCAGATTTGCATTGTCTGCTTGCTTGTTTGGCCAAAAAGGGCGTATGCGTTTTCTGCTGAATATATTGAGGTGAAAACGCATACGCCCTTTTTGGCCAAGTGCATCCTTGTCGAAGTTGTGCCCCTCTTTCTGTGCTTTAAAGGCGATTCCAACGTACCTCTTGAAATCTGCTTCCTGCTATTCTGCCTCGCTTTCAAGTCCGCCTCGTTGCCTTCCCTCAACAGATTTTTGGACGATAGTTATCCTTTATTACTCTGCCTGTTTGTGAATTGCTGTGAACTAGAGGTCCATTATTTAACTCGTTTTTTGTGAGCTGAACGCAAGTCCAATATATTGGTTCAGGACGTATACTAGTACCCGGTGGGTGGCTGAGACTTTGGTTAATTCTTTTTCCTCCCGGGAAATAAGAGTGACATGTGCCCGTCCAAATGCCAAACAGCTATTCTCTCATTGATTCTCCCTCTTCCCTTTCATCCTCTGCCAAATTGGCAACCTGTGTGAAACAGGAGGTTAAAGGGGCTGTCTCTCCAAGTTGGGAGATTGAGAGTAAAGCAGTTGGAAAGTCAAACCGGAGCTCCAGGAGAGGGACTATTTTTTTGAGTTTTCGAGACCTTTCGTATTCACAGTGTGTCCATTCTCTAGGTTTCCCGTACATGTTATAGCTGTAGTAATATTCCCTTCACCCTGGAGAGTTGGGACCCATGGAATGGGTGCCATGCATTATTGCTTTAAAGAGTCTGCCTTTGCTCACCCAATCTCAACAATCCTCTCAGTCCCAAGTGTCCAGCCTTATGCCACATCCAGCTGTCGTTGTAGATAGGGTCATTCCAGGTTTCATCAGAGACCCTGAAGGAATTGAAAAGAATTTCCCTGTTTTTTTGTTTCATTTTTGAAATTCTCTTTATAGTGGGTTTGAGCTGATTCTCACTGCCATGTTTATGCCTGCCTAGACACAATTGATTCCATTACGTGTACATATCAATAAATAGGTTTTAAGATTCTTACTAGTAAGATATATCCCTCTGCAGGGAATATGGGGGGTTGATTTACTTTCACTGAGGAAGGTGTAGTTCTTGTCTATTCCATAATTGGTTTTTGGAACGGTACCAGAACTAATATAAAAATCTGGTTTAATGCATCACCCCACCTCTCCTCCCCCTTAAGCAGGCATAAGAATGTTTTCTAAATGTCAAACTCTCTTCTCTTTCCTAACTCAGCTCATGTGTAACCATGATTACAGGACCTTCATAAGTGATATCTTATGATAAGTTTCTTTTTCTATGTGACTTATTTCACTTAGAATCATCGTACTTGAATCCACTCATTTTGCTGCTGCTGGTCTTACAAGATGGATTTCATGGCTGAGGGATATTCCATCGTACGTAAGTACCACAATGTTTTGAAGCATTTTTATATATCCTGGGATATTTAAGTTGTACCCAAGTTGAGGTTCTTGTAAGCAGTGCAGCCCTAAATTTTGGGGTGTCTCTGTCTTATTGATTTTCAGTATTCCCAAGGTATATTCCCTAGACTGGAAGTTCCCTTGGCTCTGTAGCTCTGTTGTTTAATTGTTTTAGGGAACACAATGCACTCCTCCAGAGAGGCAGTTGGCAATTTACATCCCGCCCATCAGCATAACAACGCTCGCTGTTCTCCAAGGCCTGTCTTGCCTTTCTGGTTTTTACACATTTTGTGGTTGTCCCTTTTTTTTTTTTTTTTTTTTTTTTTTTTCGGTATGCGGGCCTCTCACTGTTGTGGCCTCTCCCGTTGCGGAGCACAGGCTCCGGATGCGCAGGCCCAGCGGCCATGGCTCACGGGCCCAGCCGCTCCGCGGCATATGGGATCCTCCCAGACCGGGGCACGAACCCGTATCCCCTGCATCGGCAGGCGGACTCTCAACCACTGCGCCACCAGGGAGGCCCTGGATGTCCCTTTTGACCGGTGGGAAGTGATACTTCTTGGTAGTGCAGATTTGCATTGGCTGCTTGCTTGCTTCGCCAAAAAGTTTGTATGCGTTTTCTCCTGCATATATTCAGGAGAAAATGCATACGCCCTTTCTGGCCAAGTACATCATTGTCGAGGTTGTTCCCCTCTTCCTGTGCTTTACAGACCGTTCCAACGTACCTCTTGAAATCTGCTTCCTGCTATTCGGCCTGACTTTCAAGTCCACTTCGTTGCCTTCCCTCAACAGTTTTCTGGACGATAGTTGGCCTTTGTGAATTGCTCTGCCTCTGAGCTCCATTTTTCAACTCGTTTTTGTGAGCTGAATGTAATACAAAGTTTTGTTTCAGGACCTATACTGTTTCCAAGTGAGTGGCTGAGACTTTGGCTAATTCTTCTTCCTGCCGGACAATTAGAGTGACATGTGCCCGTCCAAATGCCTAACAGCTACGCTCTCATTGATTCTCCCTCTTCTCTTTCATCCTCTGCCAAATTGGCAACCGGTGAGAACCAGGAGGTTAAAGGGGCTGTCTCTCCAAGTTGGGAGAGTGATAGTAAAGCAGTTGGAAAGTCAAACCGGAGCACCAGGAGAGGGACTATCCGTTGAGTTCTAGAAACCTTTCGTATTCACAGTGTGTCTATACTCTAGGTTTCCCATACATGTTATAGCTGTAGTAATTTTCCCTTCAACTTGGAGAGTTGGGACCCATGGAATGGTTGCCATGCATTATTGCTTTGAAGGTTCTGCATTTGCTCACCCAATCTCACCAATCCTCTCAGTGCCAAGTGTCCAGCCTTATGCCACATCGAGCTGTCATTGTAGACAGGGTCATTCCAGGTTTCATCAGAGACCCTGAAGGAATTGTAAAGAATTTCCCTGTTTTTTTGTTTTGTTTTTGAAATTCCTTTTTATAGTGGGTTTGAGCTGATTCTCGCTGCCATGTTTATGCCAGTCTAGACACACTTGATTCCCTTATAGAGACATATCAATACATAGGTTTTAAGATTTTTACTAGTCAGATATATTCCTCTGCGGGAAATATGGGGTTTTGAGTCCCTTTCACTGAGGAAGGTATAGGTAGGTCTTGCCTATTCCATAGTTGGTTTTTCGAACGCTACCAGTGCTTATATCAAACTCTGGTTTTATTCATCACCCCACCTCTCCTTCCCCCTTAAGGAGGCATGAGAGTGTTTTCTAAATGTGAGACTCTGTTCTCTTTCCTAACTCAGTTCATGTGTAGCCATGTTTACAGGATTTTCATAAGTGATATCTTATGATAAGCTTCTTTTTCTTTGTGACTTATTTCACTTAGAATCATCGTACCTGAATCCACTCATTTTGCTGCTACTGGTTTTACAACATGGATTTCATGGCTGATGGATATTCCATTGTACGTAAGTACCACAATTTTTTGAACCATTTTTATATTTCCTGGGATATTTAAGATGTACCCAAGTTGAGGTTCTTTTAAGCAGTGCAGCCCTACATTTTGGGGTGGCTCTGTCTTATTGATTTTCAGTTTTCCCATGGTATATTCCCTAGACTGGATGTGCCCTTGGCTCTGTAGCTCTGTTGTTTACTTGTTTTAGGGAACACAATGCACTCCTCCAGAGAGGCAGTTGGCAATTTACATCCCGCCCATCAGCATAACAAGGCTCCCTGATCTCCAGGGCCTGTCTTGCCTTTTTGGGTTTTACCCATTTAGTGGATGTCCCTTTTGACCAGTGGGAAGTGATACTTCTTTGTAGTGCAGATTTGCATTGCCCGCTTGCTTGTTTGGCAAAAAAGTGCGTATGCGTTTTCTCTTGCATATATTGAGGGGAAAATTCATATGCCCTTTTTGGCCAAGTGCATCATTGTCGAAGTTTTGCCCCTCTTCCTGTGCTTTAAAGGCAATTCCAAGGTACCTCTTGAAATCTGTTTCCTGCTATTCAGCCTTGCTTTCAATTCCACCTCATTGCCTTCCCTCAACTGATTTTTGAATGATAGTTGTCCTTTATTACTCTGCCAGTTTGTGAATTGCTGTGTCCTTGAGCTCCATTTTTCAACTCGTTTTTTGTGAGCTGAAGGCATGTAAAAAATTTTGATTCAGGACCTATATTGGTTCCCAGTGGGTGGCAGCGACTTTGATTAATTATTCTTCCTGCCGGGAAATTAGAGTGACATATGCCCGTCCAAATGCCTAACAGCTACTCTCTCATTGGTTCTGCCTCTTCCCTTTCATCCTCTGCCAAATTGGCCACCTGTGAGAACCAGGAGGTTAAAGGGGCTGTCTCTCCAAGTTGGGGGATTGAAAGTAAAGCAGTTGGAAAGTCAAACTGGAGCACCAGGAGAGGGACTATTCGTTGAGTTTTAGAAACCTTTCATATTCAGAGTGTGTCCATTCTCTTGGTTTCCCGTACATGTTATAGCTGTAGTAATATTCCCTTCAACCTGGAGAGTTGGGACCCATGGAATGGATGCCATGCATTATTGCTTTAAAGGGTCTGCATTTGCTCACCCAATCTCACCAATCCTTTCAATCCCATGTGTCCAGCCTTATGCCACATCCAGCTGTCGTTGTAGATAGGTCATTCCAGGTTTCATCAGAGACCCTGAAGGAATTGAAAAGAATATCCCTGTTTTTTTGTTTCGTTTGTGAAATTCCTTTTTATAGTGGGTTTGAGCTGATTCTCACTGCCATGTTTATGCCTGTCTACACACACTTGATTCCATTATGGGACATATCAATACATAGGTTTTAAGATTCTTACTAGTAAGATATATCCCTCTGCATGGAATATGGGGAGTTGAGTCCCGTTCACTGAGCAAGGTGTAGTTCTTGTCTATTCCGTATATGGTTTGTGGAACGGTACCTGAACTAATATCAAACTCTGGTTTCATGCATCACCCCACCTCTCCTTCCCCCTTAAGCAGGCATAAGAATGTTTTCTAAATGTCAAACTCTCTTCTCTTTCCTAACTCAGTTCATGTGTAGCCATGTTTACAGGACCTTCATAAGTGATATCTTATGATAAGTTTCTTTTTCTGTGTGACTTATTTCACTTAGAATCATCGTACCTGAATCCACTCATTTTGCGGCTACTGGTCTTATGACATTGATTTCATGGCTGAGGGATATTCCATCGAACGTAAGTACCACAATTTTTTGAACCATTTTTATGTTTCCAGGGATATTTAATGTGTAGACAAGTTGAGGTTCTTGTAAGCAGTGCAGCCCTAAATTTTGGGCTGGCTCTGTCTTATTGATTTTCAGTATGCCCAATGTATATTCCCTAGACTGGAAGTGCTCTTGGCTGTGTAGTTCTGTTATTTACTTGTTTTAGGGAACACAATGCACTCCTCCAGAGAGGCAGTTGGCAATTTACATCCCGGCCATCAGCATAACAAGGCTCCCTTTTCTCCAGGGCCTGTCTTGAATTTCTGTTTATTACCCTTTTTGTGGATGTCCCTTAGGACAGGTGGGTAGTGATACTTCTTTATAGTGCAGATTTGCATTGCCCACTTGCTTGCTAGGCCAAAAAGGTCGTATGCGTTTTCTCCTGAACATATTCAGGAGGAAACGCATACGCCCTCTTTGGCCAAGTGCATCATTGTCGAAGTTGTGCCGCTCTTCCTGTGCTTTAAAGGTGATTCCAACGTACCTCTTGAAATCTGTTTCCTGCTATTCTGCCTCACATTCAAGTCCGCCTCGTTGCGTTCCCTCAACTGATTTTTGGATGATAGTTGTCTTTTATTACTCTGCCAGTTTGTGAATTGCTGTGCCCCTGAGCTCCATTTTTTAACTCGTTTTTTGTGAGCTGAACGCAAGTCCCATATTTTGGTTCAGGACCTATACTGGTTCCCGGTGGGTGGCTGAGACTTTGGTTAATTCTTCTTCCTCCCGGGAAATAAGAGTGACATATGCCCGTCCAAATGCCTAACAGCTACTCTCTCTTTGGTTCTCCTTCTTCCCTTTCATCCTTTGCCAAATTGGCAACTTGTGCGAACCAGGAGGTTAAAGGTGCTGTCTCTCCAAGTTGGGAGATTGATAGTAAAGCAGTTGGAATGTCAAACTGGAGCACCAGGAGAGCGATTATTCTTTGAGTTTTAGAAACTTTTCGTATTCACAGTGTGTCCATTCTCTAGGTTTCCCATACCTGTTATAGCTGTAGTAATATTCCCTCCAACCTGGAGAGTTGGGACCCATGGAATGGGTGGCATGCATTATTGCTTTACAGGGTCTGCATTCGCTCACCCAATCTCACCAATCCTCTCAGTCCCATGTGTCCAGCCTTATTCCACCTCTAGCTGTCATTGTAGATAGGGTCATTCCAAGGTTCATCAGAGAGCCTGGAGGAATTGTCAAGAATTTCGCTGTTTTTTTGTTTTGTTTTTGAAATTCCGTTTTATAGTGGGTTTCGTCTGATTCTCGCTGCCATCTTTATACCAGTCTAGACACACTTGATTCCCTTATGGAGACATATCAATACATAGGCTTTAACATTCTTACTAGTCAAATATATTCCTCTCCGGGAAATGTGAGGTTTTGAGTCCCTTTCACTGAGGAATGTGTAGGTGTTGTTTATTCCATAGTTGGTTTTTGGAGGGGTACCTCTGCTTATATCAAACTCTGGTTTTATGCATCACCCCACCTCTCCTTCCCCCTTACGCAGGCATACGAGTGTTTTCTAAATGTGAGACTCTCTTCTCTTTCCTAACTCAGTTCATGTGTAGCCATGTTTACAGGATCTTCATAAGTGATATCTTATGATAAGTTTCTTTTTCTCTGTGACTTAATTCACTTAAAATCATCGTACCTGAATCCACTCATTTTGCCGCTACTGGTCTTATGACACTGATTTCATTGCTGAGGGATATTCCATCATACGTAAGTACCACAATATTTTGAACAATTTTTACCTTTCCTGGGATATTTAAGGTGTACCCAAGTTGAGTTTCTTGTAAGCAGTGCAGTCCTAAATTTTGGGGTGGCTCTGTCTTATTGATTTTCAGTTTTCCCAAGGTATATTCCCTAGACTTGGAGTGTACTTGGCTCTGTAGCTCTGTTGTTTACTTGTTTTAGGGAACACAATGCATTGCTCCAGAGAGGCAGTTGGCAATTTACATCCCGGCCATCAGCATAACAAGGCTCTCTGTTCTCCAGGGCCTGTCTTGCCTTTCTGGTTTTTACCCATTTTGTGGATGTCCCTATTGACTGGTGGGAAGTGATACTTCTTTGTAGTGCAGACTTGCATTGCCCACTTGCTTGCTTGGCCAAAAGTGCGTATGCGTTTTCCCCTGAATATATTCAGGAGAAAAAGCATATGGTATTTTTGGCCATGTGCATCATTGTCGAAGTTGTGCTCCTCTTCCTGTGTTTTAAAGGTGATTCCAACCTACCTCTTGAAATCTGTTTCCTGCTATTATGCCTAGCTTTTAGTCCGCCTTGTTGCCTTCCCTCAACAGATTGTTGGAAGATAGTTGCCCTTTATTACTCTGCCAGTTTGTGAATTGCTTTGCCCATGAGCTCCATTTTTCAACTCGTTTTTTGTGAGCTGAACGCAAGTCCAATATTTTGGTTCAGGAACTATACTGGTTTTCGGTGGGTGGCTGAGACTTCAATTAATTCTTCTCCTCCCGGGAAATAAGAGTGATATGTGCTGGTCCAAATGCCTAAGAGCTACTCTCTCATTTGTTCTCCCTATTCCTTTCATCATTTTCCAAATTGGCAACCTGTGTGAACCAGGGAGTTAATGGTGCTGTCTCTGCAATTTGGGAGATTGACAGTAAAGCAGTTGGAAAGTCAAACTTGAGCACAAGGAGAAGGAATATTCGTTGAGTTTTAGAGACCTTTCATATTCACGATGTGTCCAACTTAGTTTTCCCGTACATGTTATTACTGTAGTTATATTCCTTTCAACCTGGGGAGTTGGGAAGCATGGAATGGGTGCCATGCATTATTGCTTTAAAGGGTCTGCATTTGCTAACCCATTCTCACAAATCCTCTCAGTCCCAGGTATCCAGCCTTATGCCATATCCAGCTGTCATTGTAGATAGGGTCATTCCAGGTTTCATCAGAGACCCTGAAGGAATACTAAAGAATTTCCCTATTTTCTGTTTTTGAAATTCCTTTTTCTAGTGGGTTTGAGCTGATTCTCGCTGCCATATTTATGCCAGTCTAGACACACTTGATTCCCTTATGGAGACATATCAATACATAGGTTTTAAGATTCTTACTAGTCAGATATATTCCTCTGCGGGAAATATGGGATTTTGAATCCCTTTCACTGAGGAAGGTGTAGGTCTTGTCTATTCCATAGTTGGTTTTTGGAACAGTACCAGTGCTTATATCAAACTCTGGTTTTATGCATCACCCCACCTCTCAATCCCCCTTAAGCAGGCATAAGAGTGTTTTCTAAATGTGAGACTCTGTTCTCTTTCCTAACTCAGTTCATGTGTAGCCATGTTTACAGGATCTTCATAAGTGATAGATTATGATAAGTTTCTTTTTCTGTGTGACTTATTTCACTTAGAATCATCGTACCTGAATCCACTCATTTTGCTGCTAGTGGTCTTATGACATTGATTTCATGGCTGAGGGATATTCCATCGTACATAAGTACCACAATTTTTTGAGCCATATTTATCTTTCCTGGGATACTTAAGGTGAACCCAAGTTGAGGTTCTTGTAAGCAGTGAAGCCCTAAATTTGGGGTGGCTCTGTCTTATTGATTTTCAGTTTTCCAAAGGTATATTCCCTAGACTGGAAGTGCCCTTGGCTCTGTAGCTCTGTTGTTTACTTGTTTTAGGGAACACAATGCACTCCTCCAGAGAGGCAGTTGGAAATTTACAACCCGCCCATCAGCATAAAAAGGCTCCCTGTTCTCCAGGGCCTGTCTTGCCTTTCTGATTTTTGCCCATTTTGTGGATGTCCCTTTTGACCGGTGGGAAGTGATACTTCTTTGTACTGCAGATTTGCATTGCCTACTTGCTTGCTTGGCCAAAAAGGGCGTATGCTTTTTCTCCTGAATATATTCAGGGGAAAACGCATACGCACATTTTGGCCAAGTGCATCATTGTCGATGTTTTGCCCCTCTTCCTGTCCTTTAAAGCCGATTCCAAATTTCGTCTTGTAATCGGTTTCCTGCTATTCTGTCTCGCTTTCAAGTCCGGCTCGTTGCCTTCCCTCAACAGATTTTGCGATGATAGTTGTCCTTTATTACTCTGCCATTTTGTGAATTTCTGTGCCCCTGAGCTCCATTTTTTAACTCGTATTTTGTGAGCTGAAGGCACGTCCAATATTTTGGTTCAGGAACTATACTGGTTCCAATTGGGTGGCTGAGACTTTGGTTAATTCTTTTTCCACCCGGGAAATAAGAGTGACATGTGCCCGTCCAAATGCCTAACAGCTACTCTCTCATTGGTTCTCCCTCTTCCCTTTCATCCTCTGCCAAATTGGCAACCTGTGCGAACCACGAGGTTAAAGGGGCTGTCTCTCCAAGTTGGGAGATTGATAGTAAAGCAGTTGGAATGTCAAACCGGAGCACCAGGAGAGGGACTATTCGTTGAGTTTTAGAGACGTTTCGTATTCACAATGTGTCCATTCTCTAAGTTTCACATACATGTTATAGCTGTAGTAATATTCCCTTCAACCTCGATAGTTGGGACCCATGGAATGGGTGCCATTCATTATTGTTTTAAAGGGGCTGCATTTGCTCACCGAATCTCACCAATCCTCTCATTCCCATGTGTCCAGCCTTATGCCACATCCAGCTGTCATTGTAGACAGGGTCTTTCCACGTTTCATCAGAGACCCTGAAGGAAATGTAAAGAATTTCCCTGTTTTTTTGTTTTGTTTTTGAAATTCCTTTTTATAGTGGTTTTGAGTTGATTCTCGCTGCCATGATTATGCCAGTCTAGAAACACTTGATTCTCTTACGGAGACCTATCAATACATAGGTTTTTAGATTCTTACTAGTCAGATATATTCCTCTGCGGGAAATATGGGGTTTTGAGTCCCGTTCACTGAGGAAGATGTAGATCTTGTCTATTCCATAGTTGGTTTTTGGAATGGTACCTGTGCTTATATCAAACTCTGGTTTTATGAATCCCCCCACCTCTCCTTCCCCCTTAAGCAGGCATAAGAGTGTTTTCTAAATGTGAGACTTTGTTCTCTTTCCTAACTCAGTTCATGTGAAGCCATGTTTACAGGATCTTCATAAGTGATATCTTATGATAAGTTTCTTTTTCTGTGTGACTTATTTCACTTAGAATCATCGTACCTGAATCCACTCATTTTGCTGCTACTGGTCTTATGACATTGATTTCATGGCTGAGGGATATTCCATCGTACGTAAGTACCACAATTTTTTGAACCATATTTTTATTTCCTGGGATATTTAAGGTGTACCCAAGTTGAGGTTCTTGTCAGCAGTGCAGCCCTAAATTTTGGGGTGGCTCTGTCTTATTGATTTTCAGTTTTCCCAAGGTATATTCCCTACACTGAAAGTGCCCTTGGCTCTGTAGCTCTGTTGTTTACTTGTTTTTGGGAACACAATGCACTCCTCCAGAGAGGCAGTTGGCAATTTACATCCCGCCTATCAACATAACAAGGCTTCCTGTTCTCCAGGGCCTGTCTTGCCTTTCTGATTTTTACCCATTTTGTGTATGTCCCTTTTGACCGGTGGGAAGTGATACTTCTTTGTAGTGCAGACTTGCATTGCCCACTTGCTTGCTTGGCCAAAAAGGGCGTATGCGTTTTCTCCTGAATATATTCAGGAGAAAACACATACGCCCTTTTTGGCAAAGTGCATCATTGTCGAAGTTGTGCCCCTCTTCCTGTGCTTTAAAGGCGATTCCAACGTACCTCTTTAATCTGTTTCCTGCTATTCTGCCTCACTTTCAAGTCCGCCTCGTTGCCTCCCCTCAACAAATTGTTGGACGATAGTCGCCCTTTATTACTCTGCCTTTTTGTGAATTGCTGTTCCCCTGAGCTACATTATTTAACTCGTTTATTTGTAAGCTGAACGCAAGTCCAATATTTTGGTTCAGGACCTATACTGGTTTTTTTTGGGTGGCTGAGACTTTGGTTAATTCTTCTTCCTCCAGGGAAATAAGAGTGACATATGCCCGTCCAAATGCCTAACAGCTACTCTCTCATTGGTTCGCCCACTTCCCATTCATCCTCTGCCAAATTGGCAACCTCTGCGAAACAGGAGGTTAAAAGTGCTGTCTCTCTATGTTCGGAGATTAATAGTAAAGCAGTTGGAAAGTCAAACAGGAGCACCAGGAGGTGGAGTATTCGTTGAGTTTTAGAGATCTTTCGTATTTACAGTGTGTCCATTCTCTAGGTTTCCCATACATGTTATAGCTGTAGTAATATTCCCTTCAACCTGGAGAGTTGGGACCCATGGAATGGGTGCCATGCATTATTGCTTTAAAGGGTCTGCATTTGCTCACTCAATCTCACCAATCCTCTCAGTCCCATGTGTCCAGCCTTATGCCACATCCAGCTGTCATTGTAGATAGGGTCATTCCAGGTTTCATCAGAGACCCTGAAGGAATTGTAAAGAATTTCCCTGTTTTTTTGTTTTTCAAATTCCTTTTTATTGTGGGTTTGAGCTGATTCTCACTGCCATGTTTATGTCAGTCTAGACACACTTGATTCCCTTATGGAGTCATATCAATTCTTAGGTTTTAAGATTCTTACTAGTCAGATATATGCCTCTGCGGGAAATATGGGGTGTTGAGTCCCTTTCACTGAGGAAGGTGTAGGTCTTGTCTATTCCATACTTGGTTTTTGGAACGGTACCTGTGCTTATATCAAACAGTGGTTTTATGCAACGCCCCACCTCTCCTTACCCCTTAAGCAGGCATAAGAGTGTTTTCTAAATGTGAGACTCTGTTCTCTTTCCTAACTCAGTTCATATGTAGCCATGTTTACAGGATCATCATAAGTAATATCTTATGATGTTTCTTTTTCTGTGTGACTTATTTCACTTAGAATCATCATGCCTGAATCTACTCATTTTGCTGCTACTATTCTTATGACATTGATTTCATGGCTTAGGGATATTCCTTCGTATGTAAGTACCACAATTTTTTGAACCATTTTTATATTTCCTGGGATATTTAAGGTGTACCCAAGTTGAGGTTCTTGTAAGCAGTGTAGCCCTAAATTTTGGGTTGGCTTTGTCTTATTGATTTTCAGTTTTCCCAAGGTATATTCCCTAGACTGGAAGTGCCCTTGGCTCTGTAGCTCTGTTGTTTAATTGTTTTAGGGAACACAATGCAATCCTCCATAGAGGCAGTTGGCAATTTACATCCCGCCCATCAGCATAAGAAGGCTCCCTGTTCTCCAGGGCCTGTCTTGCCTTTCTGGTTTTTACCCATTTTGTGCATGTCCCTTTTGACCGGTGGGAAGTGATACTACTATGTAGTGCAGACTTGCATTGCCCACTTGCTTGCTTGGCGAAAAAGGGTGTAAGCGTTTTCCCCTGAATATATTCAGGCGAAAACTCATACGCCCTTTTTGGCCAAGTGCATCATTGTCGAAGTTTTGCCCCTCTTCCTGTGCTTTAAAGGCGATTCCAACGTACCTCTTGAAATCTGTTTCCTGCTATTCTGCCTCGCTTTCAAGTCCGCCTCGTTGCCTCCCCTCAACAGATTGTTGGACGATAGTTGCCCTTTATTACTCTGCCATTTTGTGAATTGTTCTGCCCCTGAGCTACATTATTTACATCGTTTTTTTGTGAGCTGAACGCAAGTCCAATATTTTGGTTCAGGACCTATACTGGTTTTCGTTGGGTGGCTGACACTTTGGTTAATTCTTCTTCCTCCCGGGAAATAAGAGTGACATATGCTCGTCCAAATGCCTAACAGCTACTCTCTCATTAGTTCTCCCTATTCCCATTCATCCTCTGCCAAATTGGAAAGCTGTGCGAAACAGGAGGTTAAAGATGCTGTCTCTCTAGGTTGGGAGATTGATAGTAAAGCAGTTGGAAATTCAAACCGGAGCACCAGGAGGGGGAGTATACTTTGCGTTTTAGAGACCTTTCGTATTCACAGTGTGTCCAGTCTCTAGGTTTCCCGTACATTTTATAGCTGTAGTAATATTCCCTTCAACCTGGAGAGTTGGGACCCATGGAATGGGTGGCATGCATTATTGCTTTACAGGGTCTGCATTTGCTCACCCAATCTCACCAATCCTCTCATTCCAATGTGTCCAGCCTTATGCCACCTCTAGCTGTCATTGTAGATAGGGTCATTCCAAGGTTCATCAGAGAGCCTGAAGGAAGTGTAAAGAATTTCGCTGTTTTTTTGTTTTGTTTTTGAAATTCCGTTTTATAGTGGGTTTGAGCTGATTCTCGCTGCCATGTTTATGCCAGTCTAGACACAAATAATTCCCTTATGGAGACATATCAATACATAATTTTTAAGATCTTATGAGTCAGATATATTCCTCTGCGGGAAATATGGGGTTTTGAGTCCCTTTCACTGAGGAAGGTGTAGGTCTTGTCTATTCCATAGTTGGTTTTTGGAACGGTACCTGTGCTTATATCAAACTCTGGTTTAATGCATCACGGCACCTCTCCTTCCCCCTTAAGCAGGCATAAGAGTTTTTTCTAAATGTGAGACACTGTTCTCTTTCCTAACTCAGTTCATGTGTATCCATGTTTACAGGACCTTCATAAGTGATATCTTATGATAAGTTTGTTTTTCTGTGTGACTTATTTCACTTAGAATCATCGTACCTGAATCTACTCATTTTGCTGCTATTGGAATTAAGACATTGATTTCATGGCTGAGGGATATTCCATCGTACGCAAGTACCACAATTTTTTGAACCATTTTTATATTTCCTGGGATATTTAAGATGTACCCAAGTTGAGGTTGTTATAAGCAGTGCAGCCCTAAATTTGGGGGTGGCACTGTCATATTGATTTTCAGTTTTCCCAAAGTATATTCACTGGACTGGAAGTGTCCTTGGCTCTGTAGCTGTGTTGTTTACTTGTTTTAGGGAACACAGTGCACTCCTGCAGAGAGGCAGTTGGCAATTTACATCCCACCCATCAGCATAACAAGGCTCCCTGTTCTCCAGGGCCTGTCTTGCCTTTCTGAATTTTACCCATTTTGTGGATGTCCCTTTTGACCGGTTGGAAGTGATACTTCTTTGTAGTTAAGTCTTGTATTGCCCACTTGCTTGCTTGGCCCAAAAGGGCGTATGCCTTTTCTCCTGAATATACTCAGGAGAAAATGCATACGCCCTTTTTGGCCAAGTGCATCATTGTCGATGTTGTGCCCCTCTTCCTGTGCTTTAAAGGCAATTCCAACAATCTCTTGAAATCTGTTTCCTGCTATTCTGCCTCAGTTTCAAGTCCGCCTCGTTTCCGTCCCTCAACCCATTTTTGGATGATAGTTGGCCTTTATTACTCTGCCAGTTTGTGAATTGCTCTGCCCCATAGCTACATTTTTTTACTCATTTTTTGTGAGCGGAACGCAAGTCCAATATTTTGCTTCAGGACCTATACTGGTTCCCGGTGGGTGGCTGAGACATTGCTTAATTCTTCTTCCTCCCAGGAAATAAGAGTGAAAGGTGCCCGTCCAAATGCCTAACAGCTACTCTGTCATTGGTTCTCCCTCTTCTCTTTCATCCTTTGCCAAATTGGCAAGCTAAGCGCACCAGGAGTTTAAAGTTACTGTCTCTCCAAGTTGGGAGATTGATAGTAAAGCAGTTGCAAAGTCAAAGTGGAGCACCAGGAGAGGCACTATTCGTTGAGGTTTAGAAATCTTTCATATTCACAGTATGTCCATTCTCTAGGTTTCCCATACATGTTATAGCTGTAGTAATATTCCCTTCAACCTTGAGAGTTGGGACCCATGGAATGGGTGCCATGCATTATTGCATTAAAGGGTCTGTATTTGCTCACCCAATCTCACCAAGCCTCTCAGTCCCATGTGTCCAGCTTTATGCCACATCCAGCTGTCGTTTTAGATAGGGTCATTCCAGGTTTCAAAGGAGAACTTGAAGGAACTGTAAAGAATTTCCCTGTTTTTTTATTTTGTTTCTGAAATTCCTTTTTATAGTCGTTTTGAGCTGATTCTCGCTGCCATGATTATGCCAGTCTAGAAACTCTTGATTCTCTTACGGAGACATATCAATACATAGGTTTTAAGATTCTTACTAGTCAGATATATTCTTCTGCGGGAAATATGGAGTTTTGAGTCCCTTTCACTGAGGAAGATGTAGATCTTGTCTATTCCATAGTTGGTTTTTGGAACGGTACCTGTGCTTATATCAAACTCTGGTTTTATGAATCCCCCCACCTCTCCTTCCCCCTTAAGCAGGCATAAGAGTGTTTTCTAAATGTGAGACACTGTTCTCTTTCCTAACTCAGTTCATGTGTATCCATGTTTACAGGACCTTCATAAGTGATATCTTATGATAAGTTTGTTTTTCTGTGTGACTTATTTCACTTAGAATCATCGTACCTGAATCTACTCATTTTGCTGCTATTGGAATTAAGACATTGATTTCATGGCTGAGGGATATTCCATCGTACGCAAGTACCACAATTTTTTGAACCATTTTTATATTTCCTGGGATATTTAAGATGTACCCAAGTTGAGGTTGTTATAAGCAGTGCAGCCCTAAATTTGGGGGTGGCACTGTCATATTGATTTTCAGTTTTCCCAAAGTATATTCACTGGACTGGAAGTGTCCTTGGCTCTGTAGCTGTGTTGTTTACTTGTTTTAGGGAACACAGTGCACTCCTGCAGAGAGGCAGTTGGCAATTTACATCCCACCCATCAGCATAACAAGGCTCCCTGTTCTCCAGGGCCTGTCTTGCCTTTCTGAATTTTACCCATTTTGTGGATGTCCCTTTTGACCGGTTGGAAGTGATACTTCTTTGTAGTTAAGTCTTGTATTGCCCACTTGCTTGCTTGGCCCAAAAGGGCGTATGCCTTTTCTCCTGAATATACTCAGGAGAAAATGCATACGCCCTTTTTGGCCAAGTGCATCATTGTCGATGTTGTGCCCCTCTTCCTGTGCTTTAAAGGCAATTCCAACAATCTCTTGAAATCTGTTTCCTGCTATTCTGCCTCAGTTTCAAGTCCGCCTCGTTTCCGTCCCTCAACCCATTTTTGGATGATAGTTGGCCTTTATTACTCTGCCAGTTTGTGAATTGCTCTGCCCCATAGCTACATTTTTTTACTCATTTTTTGTGAGCTGAACGCAAGTCCAATATTTTGCTTCAGGACCTATACTGGTTCCCGGTGGGTGGCTGAGACATTGCTTAATTCTTCTTCCTCCCAGGAAATAAGAGTGAAAGGTGCCCGTCCAAATGCCTAACAGCTACTCTGTCATTGGTTCTCCCTCTTCTCTTTCATCCTTTGCCAAATTGGCAAGCTAAGCGCACCAGGAGTTTAAAGTTACTGTCTCTCCAAGTTGGGAGATTGATAGTAAAGCAGTTGCAAAGTCAAAGTGGAGCACCAGGAGAGGCACTATTCGTTGAGGTTTAGAAATCTTTCATATTCACAGTATGTCCATTCTCTAGGTTTCCCATACATGTTATAGCTGTAGTAATATTCCCTTCAACCTTGAGAGTTGGGACCCATGGAATGGGTGCCATGCATTATTGCATTAAAGGGTCTGTATTTGCTCACCCAATCTCACCAAGCCTCTCAGTCCCATGTGTCCAGCTTTATGCCACATCCAGCTGTCGTTTTAGATAGGGTCATTCCAGGTTTCAAAGGAGAACTTGAAGGAACTGTAAAGAATTTCCCTGTTTTTTTATTTTGTTTCTGAAATTCCTTTTTATAGTCGTTTTGAGCTGATTCTCGCTGCCATGATTATGCCAGTCTAGAAACTCTTGATTCTCTTACGGAGACATATCAATACATAGGTTTTAAGATTCTTACTAGTCAGATATATTCTTCTGCGGGAAATATGGAGTTTTGAGTCCCTTTCACTGAGGAAGATGTAGATCTTGTCTATTCCATAGTTGGTTTTTGGAACGGTACCTGTGCTTATATCAAACTCTGGTTTTATGAATCCCCCCACCTCTCCTTCCCCCTTAAGAAGGCATAAGAGTGTTTTCTAAATGTGAGACACTGTTCTCTTTCCTAACTCAGTTCATGTGTATCCATGTTTACAGGACCTTCATAAGTGATATCTTATGATAAGTTTGTTTTTCTGTGTGACTTATTTCACTTAGAATCATCGTACCTGAATCTACTCATTTTGCTGCTATTGGAATTAAGACATTGATTTCATGGCTGAGGGATATTCCATCGTACGCAAGTACCACAATTTTTTGAACCATTTTTATATTTCCTGGGATATTTAAGATGTACCCAAGTTGAGGTTGTTATAAGCAGTGCAGCCCTAAATTTGGGGGTGGCACTGTCATATTGATTTTCAGTTTTCCCAAAGTATATTCACTGGACTGGAAGTGTCCTTGGCTCTGTAGCTGTGTTGTTTACTTGTTTTAGGGAACACAGTGCACTCCTGCAGAGAGGCAGTTGGCAATTTACATCCCACCCATCAGCATAACAAGGCTCCCTGTTCTCCAGGGCCTGTCTTGCCTTTCTGAATTTTACCCATTTTGTGGATGTCCCTTTTGACCGGTTGGAAGTGATACTTCTTTGTAGTTAAGTCTTGTATTGCCCACTTGCTTGCTTGGCCCAAAAGGGCGTATGCCTTTTCTCCTGAATATACTCAGGAGAAAATGCATACGCCCTTTTTGGCCAAGTGCATCATTGTCGATGTTGTGCCCCTCTTCCTGTGCTTTAAAGGCAATTCCAACAATCTCTTGAAATCTGTTTCCTGCTATTCTGCCTCAGTTTCAAGTCCGCCTCGTTTCCGTCCCTCAACCCATTTTTGGATGATAGTTGGCCTTTATTACTCTGCCAGTTTGTGAATTGCTCTGCCCCATAGCTACATTTTTTTACTCATTTTTTGTGAGCTGAACGCAAGTCCAATATTTTGCTTCAGGACCTATACTGGTTCCCGGTGGGTGGCTGAGACATTGCTTAATTCTTCTTCCTCCCAGGAAATAAGAGTGAAAGGTGCCCGTCCAAATGCCTAACAGCTACTCTGTCATTGGTTCTCCCTCTTCTCTTTCATCCTTTGCCAAATTGGCAAGCTAAGCGCACCAGGAGTTTAAAGTTACTGTCTCTCCAAGTTGGGAGATTGATAGTAAAGCAGTTGCAAAGTCAAAGTGGAGCACCAGGAGAGGCACTATTCGTTGAGGTTTAGAAATCTTTCATATTCACAGTATGTCCATTCTCTAGGTTTCCCATACATGTTATAGCTGTAGTAATATTCCCTTCAACCTTGAGAGTTGGGACCCATGGAATGGGTGCCATGCATTATTGCATTAAAGGGTCTGTATTTGCTCACCCAATCTCACCAAGCCTCTCAGTCCCATGTGTCCAGCTTTATGCCACATCCAGCTGTCGTTTTAGATAGGGTCATTCCAGGTTTCAAAGGAGAACTTGAAGGAACTGTAAAGAATTTCCCTGTTTTTTTATTTTGTTTCTGAAATTCCTTTTTATAGTCGTTTTGAGCTGATTCTCGCTGCCATGATTATGCCAGTCTAGAAACTCTTGATTCTCTTACGGAGACATATCAATACATAGGTTTTAAGATTCTTACTAGTCAGATATATTCTTCTGCGGGAAATATGGAGTTTTGAGTCCCTTTCACTGAGGAAGATGTAGATCTTGTCTATTCCATAGTTGGTTTTTGGAACGGTACCTGTGCTTATATCAAACTCTGGTTTTATGAATCCCCCCACCTCTCCTTCCCCCTTAAGCAGGCATAAGAGTGTTTTCTAAATGTGAGACACTGTTCTCTTTCCTAACTCAGTTCATGTGTATCCATGTTTACAGGACCTTCATAAGTGATATCTTATGATAAGTTTGTTTTTCTGTGTGACTTATTTCACTTAGAATCATCGTACCTGAATCTACTCATTTTGCTGCTATTGGAATTAAGACATTGATTTCATGGCTGAGGGATATTCCATCGTACGCAAGTACCACAATTTTTTGAACCATTTTTATATTTCCTGGGATATTTAAGATGTACCCAAGTTGAGGTTGTTATAAGCAGTGCAGCCCTAAATTTGGGGGTGGCACTGTCATATTGATTTTCAGTTTTCCCAAAGTATATTCACTGGACTGGAAGTGTCCTTGGCTCTGTAGCTGTGTTGTTTACTTGTTTTAGGGAACACAGTGCACTCCTGCAGAGAGGCAGTTGGCAATTTACATCCCACCCATCAGCATAACAAGGCTCCCTGTTCTCCAGGGCCTGTCTTGCCTTTCTGAATTTTACCCATTTTGTGGATGTCCCTTTTGACCGGTTGGAAGTGATACTTCTTTGTAGTTAAGTCTTGTATTGCCCACTTGCTTGCTTGGCCCAAAAGGGCGTATGCCTTTTCTCCTGAATATACTCAGGAGAAAATGCATACGCCCTTTTTGGCCAAGTGCATCATTGTCGATGTTGTGCCCCTCTTCCTGTGCTTTAAAGGCAATTCCAACAATCTCTTGAAATCTGTTTCCTGCTATTCTGCCTCAGTTTCAAGTCCGCCTCGTTTCCGTCCCTCAACCCATTTTTGGATGATAGTTGGCCTTTATTACTCTGTCAGTTTGTGAATTGCTCTGCCCCATAGCTACATTTTTTTACTCATTTTTTGTGAGCTGAACGCAAGTCCAATATTTTGCTTCAGGACCTATACTGGTTCCCGGTGGGTGGCTGAGACATTGCTTAATTCTTCTTCCTCCCAGGAAATAAGAGTGAAAGGTGCCCGTCCAAATGCCTAACAGCTACTCTGTCATTGGTTCTCCCTCTTCTCTTTCATCCTTTGCCAAATTGGCAAGCTAAGCGCACCAGGAGTTTAAAGTTACTGTCTCTCCAAGTTGGGAGATTGATAGTAAAGCAGTTGCAAAGTCAAAGTGGAGCACCAGGAGAGGCACTATTCGTTGAGGTTTAGAAATCTTTCATATTCACAGTATGTCCATTCTCTAGGTTTCCCATACATGTTATAGCTGTAGTAATATTCCCTTCAACCTTGAGAGTTGGGACCCATGGAATGGGTGCCATGCATTATTGCATTAAAGGGTCTGTATTTGCTCACCCAATCTCACCAAGCCTCTCAGTCCCATGTGTCCAGCTTTATGCCACATCCAGCTGTCGTTTTAGATAGGGTCATTCCAGGTTTCAAAGGAGAACTTGAAGGAACTGTAAAGAATTTCCCTGTTTTTTTATTTTGTTTCTGAAATTCCTTTTTATAGTCGTTTTGAGCTGATTCTCGCTGCCATGATTATGCCAGTCTAGAAACTCTTGATTCTCTTACGGAGACATATCAATACATAGGTTTTAAGATTCTTACTAGTCAGATATATTCTTCTGCGGGAAATATGGAGTTTTGAGTCCCTTTCACTGAGGAAGATGTAGATCTTGTCTATTCCATAGTTGGTTTATGGAACGGTACCTGTGCTTATATCAAACTCTGGTTTTATGAATCCCCCCACCTCTCCTTCACCCTTAAGCAGGCATACGAGTGTTTTCTAAATGTGAGACTTTGTTCTCTTTCCTAACTCAGTTCATGTGAAGCCATGTTTACAGGATCTTCATAAGTGATATCTTATGATACGTTTCTTTTTCTGTGTGACTTATTTCACTTAGAATCATCGTACCTAAATCCACTCATTTTGCTGCTACTGGTCTTATGTTATTGATTTCATGACTGAGGGATATTCCATCCTATGTAAGTACAACAATTTTGAATCATTTTTATATTTCCTGGTATATTTAAAGTGTACCGTAGTTGAGGTTCTTGTTAGCAGTGCAGCCCTAAATTTTGGGGTGGCTCTGTCTTATTGATTTTCAGTTTTCCCAAGGTATTTTCCCCAGACTGGAAGTGCCCTTGGCTCTGTAGCTCTGTTGTTTACTTGTTTTAGGGAACACAATGCACTCCTCCAGTGAGGCAGTTGGCAATTTATATCCCACCCATCAGCATACAAGGCTCCCTGTTCTCCAGGGTCAGTCTTTCCTTTCTGGTTTTTACCCAATTTGTGGATATCCCTTTTGACCGGTGGGAAGTGATACTTCTTTGTAGTGCAGATTTGCATTGCCCCCTTGCTTGCTTGGCCAAAACGGCTGTATGTGTTTTCTCCTGAATATATTCAGGAGAAAACGCTTACGCACTTTTTGGCCAAGTGAATCATTGTCGATGTTGTGCCCTTCTTCCTGTGCTTTAAAGGTGATTCCTACGTACCTCGTGAAATCTGTTTCCTGCTATTCTGCCTCGCATTCAAGTCCGCCAGGTTTCCTTCCCTCAACAGATTTTTGGACGATAGTTGTCCTTTATTACTCTGCCAGTTTGTGAATTGCTGTGCCCCTGAGCTCCATTTTTTAACTTGTTTTTTGGGAGCTGAACGCAAGTCCAAAATTTTGGTTCAAGACCTATACTGGTTCTCGGTGGGTGGCTGAGACTTTGGTTAATTCTTCTTCCTCCCGGGATATAAGAGTGACATGTGCCCGTCCAAATGCCTAACAGCTACTCTGTCATTTGTTCTCCCTCTTCCCTTTCCTCCTCTGTCAAATTGGCAACCGGTGCGAACCAGGATGTTAAAGGTGCTGTCTCTCCAATTTGGGAGATTGATAGTAAAGCAGTTGGAAAGTCAAACCGGAACACCAGGAGAGGGACTATTCTTTGAGTTTTAGAGACCTTTTGTATTCACAGTGTGTCCTTTCTCAATGTTTCCCGTACATTTTATAGCTGTAGAAATATTCCCTTCAACCTGGAGACATGGGACCCATGGAATGGGTGCCATGCATTTTTGCTTTAAAGGGTCTGCATATGCTCACCCAATCTCACCAATCCTCTCAGTCCCATGTGTCCAGCCTTATGCCAAATACAGCTGTCATTGTAGATAGGGTCATTCCAGGTTTCATAAGAAATCCTGAAGCTATTGTAAAGAATTTCCCATTATTTTTTGTTTTTCAAATTCCTTTTTATAGTGGGTTTGAGCTAATTCTTACTGCCATGTTTATGCCAGTCTAGACACACTTGATTCCCTTACTGAGACATATCAATACATAGGATTTAAGATTCTTACTAGTCAGATATATTCCTCTGCGGGAAATATGGGGTTTTGAGTCCCTTTCACTGAGGAAATTGTAGGTCGTGTCTATTCCATAGTTGGTTTTTCGAACGGTACCTGTGCTTAAATCAAATTCTGGTTTTATGCATCCCCCCACCTCTCCTTCCCCCTTAAGCAGGCATAAGTGTGTTTTCTAAATGTGAGACTCTTTTCTCTTTCCTAACTCAGTTCATGTGTAGCCATGTTTACAGGATCTTTATAAGTGATATGTTATGATAAGTTTCCTTTTCTGTATGACTTATTTCACTTAGAATCATCGTACCTGAATCCACTCATTTTGCTGCTACTGGTTTATGACATTGATTTCATGGCTGAGGGATATTCCATCGTACGTAAGTAACACAATTTTTTGAACCATATTTATATTTCCTGGGATAATTAAGGTGTATCCAAGTTGAGGTTCTTGTGAACAGTGTAGCCCTAAATTTTGGGGTGGCTCTGTCTTATTGATTTTCAGTTTTCCCAAGGTATATTCCCTACACTGAAAGTTCCCTTGGCTCTGTAGCTCTGTTGTTTACTTGTTTTTGGGAACACAATGCACTCCTCCAGAGAGGCAGTTGGCAATTTACATCCCGCCTATGAACATAACAAGGCTCCCTGTTCTCCAGGGCCTGTCTTGCCTTTCTGGTTTTTACCCATTTTGTGTATGTCCCTTTTGACCGGTGGGAAGTGATACTTCTTTGTAGTGCAGACTTGCATTGCCCACTTGCTTGCTTGGCCAAAAAGGGCGTATGCGTTTTCTCCTGAATATATTCAGGAGAAAACGCATACGCCCTTTTTGGCAAAGTGCATCATTGTCGAAGTTGTGCCCCTCTTCCTGTGCTTTAAAGGCGATTCCAACGTACCTATTTAATCTGTTTCCTGCTATTCTGCCTCGCTTTCAATTCCGCCTCGTTGCCTTCCCTCAACAGATTTTTGTACGATAGTTGTCCTTTATTACTCTACCAGTTTGTGAATTGCTGTGCCCCTGAGCTCCATAATTTAACTCGTTTATTGTGAGTTGAACGCAAGTCCAATATTTTGGTTCAGGATCTGTACTCGTTCGTGGTGGGTGGCTTAGACTTTGGTTAATTCTTCTTCCTCCTGGGAAATAAGAGTGACATGTGCCCGTCCAAATGCCTAACAGCTACTCTCTCATTGGTTCTCCCTCTTCCCTTTCATCCTCTGCCAAATTGACAACCTGTGTGAAACAGGAGGTTAAAGGTGCAGTCTCTCCAAGCTGGGAGATTGATAGTAAAGCAGTTGGAAAGTCAAACCTGATCAATAGGAGAGGGACTATTCATTGAGTTTTAGAGACCTTTCGTATTCACAGTGTGTCCAGTCTCTAGGTTTCCCGTACATTTTATAGCTGTAGTAATATACTCTTCAACCTGGAGAGTTGGGACCCATGGAATGGTTGCCATGCATTATTGCTTTATAGGGTCTGCATTTGCTCACCCAATCTCACCAATCCTCTCAGTCCCAGGTGTCCAGCCTTATGCCACATCCAGCTGTCATTGTAGATAGGGTCATTCCAGGTTTCATCAGAGACCCTGAAATAATTGTAAAGAATTTCCCTGTTTTGTTGTTTTGTTTTTGAAATTCCCTTTTTTAGTGGGTTTGAGATGATTCTCGCTGCCATGTTTATGCCAGTCTAGACACACTTGATTCCCTTACGGAGACATATCAATACATAGGTTTTAAGATTCTAACTAATCCAATATATTCCTCTGTGGGAAATATGGGGTTTTGAATCCCTTTCACTGAGGAAGGAGTAAGTCTTGTCTATTCCATAGTTGGTTTTTGAATGGTACATGTGCTTATATCAAACTCTGGTTTTATGCATCACCCCACCTCTCCTTCCCCCTTAAGCAGGCATAAGAGTGTTTTCTAAATGTGAGACTCTGTTCTCTTTCCTAACTCAGTTCATATGTAGCCATGTTTACAGGATCTTCATAAGTGATATCTTATGATAAGTTTCTTTTTCTGTGTGACTTATTTCAGTTAGAATCATCGTACCTGAATCCACTCATTTAGCTGCTACTGGTCTTATGACATTGATTTCATGGCTGAGGGATATTCCATCGTATGTAAGTACCACAATTTTTTGAACCATCTTTACATTTCCTGCAATATTTAATGTGTACCCAAGTTGAGGTTCTTGTAAGCAGTGCAGCCCTAAATTTGAGGGTGGCTCTGTCTTATTGATTTTCAGTTTTCCCAAGGTATATTCCCTAGATTGGAAGTGCCCTTGGCTCTGTAGCTTTCTTGTTTACTTGTTTTAGGGAACACAATGAACTCCTCCAGTGAGGCAGTTGGCAATTTACATCCCGCCCATCAGCATAACAAGGCTCCCTGTTCTCCAGGGCCTGTCTAGCCTCTGGTTTTTACCCATTTTGTGGATGTCCCTTTTGACTGGTGGGAAGTGATGCTTCTTTTCAGTGCAGATTTGCATTGCCCGCTTGCTTGCTTGGCCAGAAATGGCGTATGCGTTTTCTCCTGAATATATTCAGGAGAAAACACATACGCCATTTGTGGCCAGGTGCATCATTGTCGAAGTTCTGCCCATCTTCCTGTGCTTTAAAGGCGATTCCAACGTGGCTCTTGAAATCTGATTCCTGCTATTCTGCCTCACATTCAAGTCCACCTGGTTGACTTCCCTCAACAGATTTTTGGACGATAGTTGCCCTTTATTACTCTGCCAGTTTGTTAATTGTTGTGTCCCGACGCTCCATTTTTTAACTCGTTTTTTGTGAGCTGAACGCAAGTCCAATATTTTGGTTCAGGACCTATACTGGTTTTTGGTGGGTGGCTGAGACTTTGCTTAATTTTTCTTCCTCCCGGGAAATAAGAAAGACATGTGCCCGTCCAAATGTCTAATAGCTACTCTCTCATTGGTTCTCCCTCTTGCCTTTCATCCTTTGCTAAATTGGCAACATGTGTACACCAGGAGGTTAAAGGTGCTGTCTCTGCAAGTTGGGAGATTGATAGTAAAGCAGTTGGGAAATCAAACTGGAGCACAAGGAGAGGGATTATTCCTTGAGTTTTAGAGACCTTTCATATTCACAGTGTGTCCATTCTCTAGGTTTCCTGTACATGTTATAGCTGTAGTAATATTCCCTTCAACCTGGAGAGTTGTGACCCAAGGAATGGCTGCCATGCATTATTGCATTAAAGGGTCTGCATTTGCTCACCCAATCTCACAAATCCTCTCAGTCCCATGTGTTCAGCCTTATGCCACATCCAGCTGTCATTATAGATAGGGTCATTCCAGGTTTCATCAGAGACCCTGAAGGAATTGTAAAGAATTTCCCTTTTTTTTGTTTTTCAAATTCCTTTTTATAGTGGGTTTGAGCTGATTGTCGCTGCCATGTTTATGCCAGTCTAGACACACTTGATTCCCTTATGGAGACATATCAATACACAGTTTTTAAGATTCTTACTAGTCAGATATATTCCTCTGCGGGAAATATGTGGTTTTGACTCCCTTTCACTGAGGAAGGTGTAGGTCGTGTCTATTCCATTGTTGGTTTTGAACGGTACCTCTGCTTATATCAAACTCTCGTTTTATGCATCACCCCACTTCTCCTTCCCCCTTAAGCAGGCATAAGAGTGTTTTCTAAATGTGAGACTCTGTTCTCTTTCCTAACTCAGTTCATGTGTAGCCATGTTTACAGGATCTTCATAAGTGATATCTTATGATAAGTTTCTTTTTCTGTGTGACTTATTTCACTTAGAATCATCGTACCTGAATCCACTCATTTTGCTGCTACTGGTGTTATGATACTGATTTCATGTCTGAGGGATATTCCAGCGTACGTAAGTAACAAAATATTTTGAAACATTTTGATATTTCCTGGGTTACTTAAGGTGTACCCAAGTTGAGGTTCTTGTAAGCAGTGCAGCCCTAAATATTGGGGTGGCTCTGTCTTATTGATTTTCAGTTTTCTCAAGGTATATTCCCTAGACTGGAAGTGCCCTTGGCTCTGTAGCACTGTTGATTACTTGTATCAGGGAACACAATGCACTCCTCCAGAGAGGCAATTGGCAATTTACTTCCCGCCCATCAGCATAACAAGGCTCCCTGTTCTCCAGGGCATGTCTTGCCTTTCTGAATTTTAGCCATTTTGTGGATGTCCCTTTTGACTGGTGGGAAGTAATACTTCTTTGTAGGGCAGATTTGCATTACCCGCTTGCTTGCTTGGCCATAATGGTCGTATGCGTTTTCTCCTGAATATATTCAGGAGAAAACGCATACGCCCTTTTTGGCCAAGTGCATCATTATCGAAGTTGTGCCCCTCTTCCTATGCTTTAAAGGCGATTCCAACGTACCTCTTGAAATCTGTTTCCTGCTATTCTGCCTCGCTTTCAAGTCCGCCTCGTTGCCTTCCCTCAACAGATTTTTGGACGATAGTTTTCCTTTATTAATCTGCCAGTTTGTGAATTGCTCTGATACTGAGCTCCAGTTTTAACTCGTTTTTTGTGAGCTGAACGCAAGTCCAAAATTTTGGTTCAGGACCTATACTGGTTCCCAGTGGGTGGCTGAGACTTTGGTTAATTCTTCTTCCTCCCGGCAAATAAGAGTGAAATGTGCCCGTCCAAATGCCTAAAACCTGTTCTCTCATTGGTTCTCCCTCTTCCCTTTCATTCTCTGCCAAATTGGCAACCTGTGCAAACCAGGAGGTTAAAGGGGCTGTCTCTCAGAGCTGGGAGATTGATAGTAAAGCAGTTGGAAATTCAAACTGGAGCACCAGGAGGGGGAGTATTCGTTGAGTTTTAGAGACCTTTCGTATTCACAGTGTGTCCATTCTCTAGGTTTCCTGTACATGTTATAGCTGTAGTAATATTCTCTTCAACCTGGAGACATTGGCCCCATGGAATGGGTGCCATGCATTATTGCTTTAAATGGTGTGCATTTGCTCACCCAATCTCACTAATCCAGTCAGTCCCATGTGTCCAGCCTTATTCCACATCCAGCTGTCATTGTAGATATGGTCATTCCAGATTTCATCAGAATCCTTGAAGGAATTGTAAAGAATTTCCCTTTTTTGTTGTTTTTCAAATTCTTTTTAGAGTGATTTTGAGCTGATTATCGCTGCCATGTTTATGCCAGTCTAGACACACTTGATTCCCTTATGGAGACATATCAATACATAGGTTTTAAGAGTCTTACTAGTCAGATATATTCCTCTGCGGGAAATACCGGGTTTTGACTCCCTTTCACTGAGGAAGGTGTAGGTCTTGTCTATTCCATAGTTGGTTTTTGGAACGGTACCAGTGCTTATGTCAAACTCTGGTTTTATGCATCACCCCACCTCTCCTTCCCCCTTAAGCAGGCATAAGAGTGTTTTCTAAATGTGAGACTCTGTTCTCTTTCCTAACTCAGTTCATGTGTTGCCATGTTTACAGGATGTTCATAAGTGATATCTTATGATACGTTTCTTTTTCTGTGTGACTTATTTCATTTAGAATCATCGTACCTGAATCCACTCATTTTGCTGCTAATGGTCATATGATATTGATTTCATGGCTGAGGGATATTCCATCGTACATAAGTACCACAATTTTTTGAACCATTTTTATCTTTCCTGGGATACGTAATGTGTACCCAAGTTGAGGTTCTTGTAAGCAGTGCAGCCCTAAATATTGGGGTGGCTCTGTCTTATTGAATTTCAGGTTTCCCAAGGTATATTCCCTAGAATGGAAGTGCCCTTGGCTCTGTAGCTCTGTTGTTTACTTGTTTTAGGGAACACAATGCACTCCTCCAGAGAGGCAGTTGGCAATTTATATCCCGCCCATCAGCATAACAAGGCTCCCTGTTCTCCAGGGCCTGTCTTGCCTTTCTGGTTTTTACATATTTTGTGGATGTCCCTTTTGACCCGTGGGAAGTGATACTTCTTTTTAGTGCAGATTTGCATTGCCCGCTTGCTTGCTTGGCGATAACGGGTATATGTGTTTTCCCCAGAATATATTCAGGACAAAACGCATATGCCCTTTTTGGCCAAGTGCATCATTGTCGAAGTTGTGCCCCTCTTCATGTGCTTTACAGGCGATTCCTACATATCTCATGAAATGTGTTTCCTGCTATTCTGCCTCGCTTTCAAGTCTGCCTCGTTGCCTTCCCTCAACAGATTTTTCGATGATAGTTGTCCTTTATTACTCTGCCTGTTTGTGAATTGCTGTGCCCCTGAGCTGCATTATTTAACTCATTTTTTTTATGAGCTGAACACAAGTCCAATATTTTGGTTGAGGACTTATACTGGTTCTAGGTGGGTGGCTGAGACTTTGCTTAATTCTTCTTCCTCCTAGGAAATAAGAGTGACATGTGCCCGTCCAAATGCCTAACAGCTACTCTCTCATTGGTTCTCCCTCTTCCCTTTCATCCTCTGCCAAATTGGCCACCTGTGCGAACCACGAGGTTAAAAGGGCTGTCTCTCCAAGTAGGGAGATTGATAGTAAAGCAGTTGGAAAGTCAAACCAGAGCACCACGAGTGGGACTATTCATTGAGTTTTAGAGACCTTTCGTATTCACAGTGTGTCCATTCTCTAGGTTTCCCGTACATGTTATAGCTGTAGTAATATTCCATTCAACCTGGAGACATGGGACCCATGGAATGGGTGCCATGCATTATTGCTGTAAAGGGTCTGCATTTGCTCACCCAATCTCACCAATCCTCTCAGTCCCATGTGTCCAGCCTTATGCCACATCCAGCTGTCATTGTAGATAGGGTCATTCCAGGTTTCATCAGAAACCCTGAAGGAATTGTAAAGAATTTCCTTTTTTTTTTTCAAATTCCTTTTTATAGTGGGTTGGAGCTGATTCTAGCTGTCATGTTTATGCCAGTCTAGACACACTTGATTCCCTTAGGGAGACATATCAATACATTGGTTTTAAGATTCTTACTAGTCAGATATATTCCTCTGCGGGAAATATTGGGTTTTGAGTCCCTTTCCCTGAGGAAGGTGTAGGTCTTGTCTATTCGATAGTTGGTTTTTGGAACGGTACCTGTGCTTATATCAAACTCTGGTTTTATGCATCACCCCACCTCTCCTTCCCCCTTAAGCAGGCATAAGAATGTTTTCTAAATGTGAATCTCTCTTCTCTTTCCTAACTCATTTCATGTGTAGCCATGTTTACAAGACCTTCATAAGTGATATCTTATGATAAGTTTATTTTTCTGTGTGACTTATTTCACTTAGAATCATCGTACCTGAATCCACTCATTTTGCTGCTACTGGTCTTATGATATTTATTTCATGGCTGAGGGATATTCCTGCGTACGTAAGTACAAAAACTTTTTGAACCATTTTTATCTTTCCTGGGATACTTAAGGTGTACCCAAGTTGAGGTTCTTGTAACCAGTGCATCCCTAAATTTTGGGGTGGCTCTGCCTTATTGATTTTCAGATTTCACAAGGTATATTCCCTAGACTGGAAGTGCCCTTGGCTCTGTAGCTCTGTTGTTTACTTGTTTTGGGAACACAATGCACTCCTCCAGAGAGGCAGTTGGCAATTTACATCCCGCCCTTCTGCATAACAAGGATCCCTGTTCTCCAGGGCCTGTCTTGCATTTCTGAATTTTACCCATTTTCTGGATGTCCCTTTAGACCATTGGGAAGTGATACTTTTTTGTAGTGCAGATTTGCATTGCCCACTTGCTTTCTTGGCCAAAAAGGACGTATGCGTTTTCTCCTGAATATATTCAGGAGAAAACGCATACGCCCTTTTTGGCCAAGTGCATCATTGTCAAAGTTGTGCCCCTCTTCATGTGCTTTAAAGGCAATTCCAACGTAACCCTTGAAATCTGTTTCCTGCTATTCTGCCTCGCTTTCCTGTCCTCCTCGTTGCTTTCCCTCAACAGATTGTTGGATGATAGTTGTCCTTTATTACTCTGCCTGTTTGTGAATTGCTGTGCCCCTGAGCTCCATTATTTAACTCATTTTTTGTGAACTGAAGGCAAGTCCAATATTTTGGTTCAGGAACTATACTGGTTCCCGGTGGGTGGCTGAGACTTTGTTTAGTTCTTCTTCCTCCCGAGAAATAAGAGTGACATATGCCCGTCCAATTGCCTAACAGCTACTCTCTCATTGGTTCTCCCTATTCCCTTTCATCCACAGCCAAATTGGCAACGTGTGCGAACCAGGAGGTTAAAGGTGCTGTCTCTCCAAGCTGTGAGATTGATAGTAAAGCAGTTGGAAAGTCAAACCGGAGCACCAGGAGAGGGACTATTTGTTGAGTTTTAGAGACCTTTGATATTCACAGTGTGTCCATTCTCTAGGTTTCCCATACATGTTATAGTTGTAGTAATATTCCCCTCTACCTAGAGACATGGGACCCATGGAATAGGTGCCATGCATTATTGCTTTAAAGGGTCTGCATTTGCTCACCCAATCTCACCAATCCTCTCAGTCCCATGTGTCCAGCCTTATTCCACATCCAGCTGTCATTGTAGATAGGGTCATTCCAGGTTTCATCAGAGACCCTGAAGGAATTGTAAAGAATTTCCCTGTTTTTGTTTTTTGGGGAATTCATTTTTATAGTGTGTTTGAGGTGATTATCACTGCCATGTTTATGCCAGTCTAGACAGACTTGATTCCCTTACGGAGACATATCAATACATAGGTTTTAAGATTATTACTAGTCAGATATACTCGTCTGCGGGGAATACGGTTTGATGAGTCCCTTTCACTGAGGAAGTTGTAGGTCTTGTCTATTCCATACTTGGTTTTTGGAACGTTACCTGTACGAATATCAAACTCTGGTTTTATGCATCACCCCACCTCACCTTCCCTATTAAGCCAGCAACAAAGAGTTTTCTAAATGTGAGTCTCTGTTCTATTTCCTAACTCAGTTCATGTGTAGCCATGTTTATAGGACCTTCATACTTGATATCTTATGATAAGTTTCTTTTTCTGTGTGACTTATTTCTCTTAGAATCATCGTACCTGTATCCAGTCATTTTGTTGCTACTGGCCTTATGACATTGATTTCATGACTGAGGGATATTCCATCATACGTAAGTACCACAATTTCTTGAACCATTTTTGTGTTTCCTGGGATATTTAAGGTGTACCCAACTTGAGGTTCTTGTAAGCAGTGCAGCCCTAAAATATGGGGTGGCTGTGTCTTATTGATTTTCAGTTTTCCCAAAGAATATTCCCAAGACTGGGAGTGCCCTTGATTCTGTAGCTCTGTTGTTTAGTTGTTTTAGGGAACACAATGCACTCCTCCAGAGAGGCAGTTGGCAATTTCCATCCCGCCCATCAGCATAACAAGGCTCCCTGTTCTCCAGGGCCTGTCTTGCCTTTCTGGTTTTTTCACATTTTGAAGATGTCCCTTTTGACTGGTGGGAAGTGATGCTTCTTTGTAGTGCAGATTTGCATTGCCTGCTTGCTTGCTTGGCCAAAAAGGGCATATGAGTTTTGAATTGAATATATTCAGGAGAAAACGCTTACACCCTTTTTGGCCAAGTGCAACATTTTCGAAGTTCTGCCCCTCTTCCTGTGTTTAAAGGCGATTCCAATGTACATCTTGAAATCTGTTTCCTGTTATTCTGCCTCGCTTTCAAGTCCGCCTCGTTGCCTTCCCTCAACACATTTTTGGACGATAGTTGTCATTTATTACTCTGCCAGTTTGTGAATTGCTGGGCCCCTAGCTCCATTTTTCAACTCGTTTTTTGTGAGCTGACCGCAAGTCGAAAATTTTGGTTCAGGACCTATACTGGTTTCCGGCGGGTGGCTGAGACTTTGGTTAATTCCTCTTCCCGCCGGGCAATTAGAGTGACATGTGCCCCTCCAAATGCCTAACAGCTACTCTCTCATTGGTTCTCCCTCTTCCCTTTCATCCTTTGCCAAATTGGCAAACTTTGCACACCAGGAGGTTAAAGTGGCTGTCTCTCCAAGTTGGGAGATTGATAGTAAAGCAGTTGGAAAGTCAAACCTGGGCACCAGGAGAGGGAGTATTCGTTGAGTTTTAGAGACCTTTCCTATTCACAGTGTGTCCATTCTCTAGGTTTCCCTTACGTGTTACAGCTGTAGTAATATTCCCTTCAACCTGGAGAGTTGGGACCCTTGGAATGTGTGCCACGCATTATTGCTTTAAACGGTCTGCATTTGCTCATCCAATTTAACTCATCCTCTCAGTCCCAAGTGTCTCAGCCTTATGCCACATCCATCTGTCGTTGTAGATAGGGTCATTCCAGGTTTCATCAAAGACTTTGAAGGAATTGTAAAGAATTTACCAGTTTTTTTCATTTGTTTTGAAATTCCTTTTTTTAGTGGGTTTGAGCTGATTCTCACTGCCATGTTTATGCCAGTCTAGGCACACTTGATTCCCTTACGGAGACATATCAATACATAGGTTTTAAGATTCTTACTAGTCAGATATATTCCTCTGTGGGGAATATGGTGTGTTGAGTCCCTTTCACTGAGGAAGGTATAGGTATTGTGTGTTCCATAGTAGGTTTTTGGAACGGTACATGTGCTTATATCAAACTCTGGTTTTATGCATCACCCCACCTCTCCTTCCCCCTTAAGCAGGCATAAGAGTGTTTTCTAAATGTGGGACTCTGTTTTCTTTCCTAACTCAGTTAATGTGTAGCCATGTTTACAGGATCTTCATAAGTGATATCTTATGATACGTTTCTTTTTCTGTGTGACTTATTTCACTTAGAATCATCGTACCTGAATCCACTCATTTTGCTGCTACTTATCTTATGACATTGATTTCATGGCTGAGGGATATTCCATCCTACGTATGTACCACAATTTTTTGAACAATTTTTATCTTTCCTGGGATACTTAAGGTGTACCCAAGTTGAGGTTCTTGTAAGCAGTGCATCCCTAAATTTTGGGGTGGCTCTGTCTTATTGATTTTCAGTTTTCCCAAGGTATATTCCCTAGACTGGAAGTGCCCTTGGCTCTGTAGCTCTGTTGTTTTCTTGTTTTAGGGAACACAATGCACTCCTCCAGAGAGGCTGTTGGCAACTTATATTCCACCCATTAGCATAACAAGGCTCCCTGTTCTTCACGTCCTCTCTTGCCTTTCTGGTTTTTACACATTTTGTGGATGTCCCTATTGGCTGGTGGGAAGTGATACTTCTTTGTACTGCAGATTTGCATTGCCTGCTTGCTGGCTTGGCCAAAAAGGGCGTATGTGTTTTCTCCTGAATATATTCAGGAGAAAACACATACACTATTTTTGGCCAAGTGCATCATTGTCGTAGTTGTGCCCCTCTTCCTGTGCTTTACAGGTGATTCCAAAGTACCCATTGAAATCTTTTTCCTGCTATTCTGCCTCGCTTTCAAGTCCGCCTCGTTGTCTTCCTTCACAAGATTTTTGGATGATAGTTGTCCTTTATTACACTGCCAGTTTGTGAATTGCTGTGCCCCTGAGCTCCATTTATCAAATCGTTTTTTGTGAGCTGACCGCAAGTCCAAATTTTCGGTTCAAGAACTATCCTGGTTCCCGGCAGGGGGATGAGTCTTTGGTTAATTCTTCTTTCTGCCAGGCAATTAGAGTGACATGTGCCCGTCCAAATGCCTAACAGCTATTCTCTCATTGGTTCTCCCTGTTCCCTTTCATCCTCTGCCAAATTGGCAACCTGTGTTATCCAGGAGATTAAAGGGGCTGTCTCTCCAAGTTGGGAGATTGATAGTAAAGCAGTTGGAATGTCAAACTGGAGCACCAGGAGAGGGAAAACTACTTGAGTTTTAGAAAACTTTCGTATACACTGTGTGTCCATTCTCTAGTTTTCCCGTACATGTTATAGCTGTAGTAATATTCCCTTCAACCTGGAGAGTTTGGAACCATGGAATGGAGGCCATGCATTATTTCTTTAAACGGTCTGTGTTTGCTCACCCAGTCTCACCAATCCTCTTAGTCCCAAGTGTCCAGCCTTATGCCACATCAAGCTGTAGTTGTAGATATGTTCATTCCACGTTTCATCAGAGACCCTGAAGGAATTGTAAAGAATTTCCCTGTTTTGTTGTTTTGTTATTGAAATTCCTTTTTATAGTGGGTTTGAGCTGATTCTCACTGCCGTGTTTATGCCAGTCTAGACACACTTGATTCCCTGATGGAGACATATCAATACATAGGTTTGAAGATTCTTACTAGTCAGATATATTCCTCTGAGTGAAGTATGGGGTGTTTATTCCTTTTCAGTGAGGAAGGTGTAGATCTTTTCTATTCTGTATTTGGTTTATGGAATGGAGCCTTTACTAATATCAAACTCTGGTTTTATGCAACACCCCACCTCTCCTTACCCCTTAAGCAGGTGTAAGAGTGTTTTCTAAATGTGAGACTCTCTTCTCTTTACTAACTCAGATCATGTGTAGCCATGTTTACATGACCTTCATAAGTGATATCTTATGATAAGTTTATTTTACTCTGTGACTAATTTCACTTAGAATCCTCGTAACTGAATCCACTAAATTTGCTGCTACTGGCCTGATGACATTGATTCCATGGCAGAGAAATATTCCATCGTATGTAATTACCACAATCTCTTGAAAAAATTTTGTCTTTCCTGGGATATTTAAGGTGTAGCCTAGTTGAGGTTCTTGTAAGCAGTGCAGCCCTAAATTTTGGGGTGGCTCTGTCTTACTGATTTTCAGTTTTCCCAAGGTATATACCCTAGACTGGAAGTGCCCTTGTCTCTGTAGCTCTGTTGTTTACTTGTTTTAGGGAACAAAATGCACTCCTCCAGAGAGGCATTTGGCAATTTACATCCCGCCCATCAGCATAACAAGGCTCCCTGTTCTCCAGGCCCTGTCTTGCCTTTCTGCTTTTTACCCATTTTGTGGATATCCCTTTTGACCTGTGGGAAGTGATACTTCTTTGTAGTGCAGATTTGCATTGCCCGCTTGCTTGCTTGGCCAAAAAGGGCGTATGCGTTTTCTCCTGAATATACTCAGGAGAAAACGCATACGCCCTTTTTGGCCAAGTGCATCATTTTCGAAGTTGTGCCCCTCTTCCTGTGCTTTAAAAGCGATTCCAACGTATCTGTTGAAATCTGTTTCCTTCTATTCTGCCTCGCTTTCAATTCCGCCTCGTTGCCTTCCCTCAACAGATTTTTGTACGATAGTTGTCCTTTATTACTCTACCAGTTTGTGAATTGCTGTGCCCCTGAGCTCCATAATTTAACTCGTTTATTGTGAGCTGAACGCAAGTCCAATATTTTGGTTCAGGATCTGTACTCGTTCGTGGTGGGTGGCTTAGACTTTGGTTAATTCTTCTTCCTCCTGGGAAATAAGAGTGACATGTGCCCGTCCAAATGCCTAACAGCTACACTCTCATTGGTTCTCCCTCTTCCCTTTCATCCTCTGCCAAATTGACAACCTGTGTGAAACAGGAGGTTAAAGGTGCAGTCTCTCCAAGCTGGGAGATTGATAGTAAAGCAGTTGGAAAGTCAAACCTGAGCAACAGGAGAGGGACTATTCATTGAGTTTTAGAGACCTTTCGTATTCACAGTGTGTCCAGTCTCTAGGTTTCCCATACATTTTATAGCTGTAGTAATATACTCTTCAACCTGGAGAGTTGGGACCCATGGAATGGTTGCCATGCATTATTGCTTTATAGGGTCTGCATTTGCTCACCCAATCTCACCAATCCTCTCAGTCCCAGGTGTCCAGCCTTATGCCACATCCAGCTGTCATTGTAGATAGGGTCATTCCAGGTTTCATCAGAGACCCTGAAGGAATTGTAAAGAATTTCCCTGTTTTGTTGTTTTGTTTTTGAAATTCCCTTTTTTAGTGGGTTTGAGATGATTCTCGCTGCCATGTTTATGCCAGTCTAGACACACTTGATTCCCTTACGGAGACATATCAATACATAGGTTTTAAGATTCTAACTAATCCAATATATTCCTCTGTGGGAAATATGGGGTTTTGAATCCCTTTCATTGAGGAAGGAGTAAGTCTTGTCTATTCCATAGTTGGTTTTTGAATGGTACATGTGCTTATATCAAACTCTGGTTTTATGCATCACCCCACCTCTCCTTCCCCCTTAAGCAGGCATAAGAGTGTTTTCTAAATGTGAGACTCTGTTCTCTTTCCTAACTCAGTTCATATGTAGCCATGTTTACAGCATCTTCATAAGTGATATCTTATGATAAGTTTCTTTTTCTGTGTGACTTATTTCAGTTAGAATCATCGTACCTGAATCCACTCATTTAGCTGCTACTGGTCTTATGACATTGATTTCATGGCTGAGGGATATTCCATCGTATGTAAGTACCACAATTTTTTGAACCATCTTTACATTTCCTGCAATATTTAATGTGTACCCAAGTTGAGGTTCTTGTAAGCAGTGCAGCCCTAAATTTGAGGGTGGCTCTGTCTTATTGATTTTCAGTTTTCCCAAGCTATATTCCCTAGACTGGAAGTGCCCTTGGCTCTGTAGCTTTCTTGTTTACTTGTTTTAGGGAACACAATGCACTCCTCCAGTGAGGCAGTTGGCAATTTACATCCCGCCCATCAGCATAACAAGGCTCCCTGTTCTCCAGGGCCTGTCTAGCCTCTGGTTTTTACCCATTTTGTGGATGTCCCTTTTGACTGGTGGGAAGTGATGCTTCTTTTCAGTGCAGATTTGCATTGCCCGCTTGCTTGCTTGGCCAGAAATGGCGTATGCGTTTTCTCCTGAGTATATTCAGGAGAAAACACATACGCCATTTGTGGCCAGGTGCATCATTGTCGAAGTTCTGCCCATCTTCCTGTGCTTTAAAGGCGATTCCAACGTGGCTCTTGAAATCTGATTCCTGCTATTCTGCCTCACATTCAAGTCCACCTGGTTGACTTCCCTCAACAGATTTTTGGACGATAGTTGCCCTTTATTACTCTGCCAGTTTGTTAATTGTTGTGTCCCGACGCTCCATTTTTTAACTCGTTTTTTGTGAGCTGAACGCAAGTCCAATATTTTGGTTCAGGACCTATACTGGTTTTTGGTGGGTGGCTGAGACTTTGCTTAATTTTTCTTCCTCCCGGGAAATAAGAAAGACATGTGCCCGTCCAAATGTCTAATAGCTACTCTCTCATTGGTTCTCCCTCTTGCCTTTCATCCTTTGCTAAATTGGCAACATGTGTACACCAGGAGGTTAAAGGTGCTGTCTCTGCAAGTTGGGAGATTGATAGTAAAGCAGTTGGGAAATCAAACTGGAGCACAAGGAGAGGGATTATTCCTTGAGTTTTAGAGACCTTTCATATTCACAGTGTGTCCATTCTCTAGGTTTCCTGTACATGTTATAGCTGTAGTAATATTCCCTTCAACCTGGAGAGTTGTGACCCAAGGAATGGCTGCCATGCATTATTGCATTAAAGGGTCTGCATTTGCTCACCCAATCTCACAAATCCTCTCAGTCCCATGTGTTCAGCCTTATGCCACATCCAGCTGTCATTATAGATAGGGTCATTCCAGGTTTCATCAGAGACCCTGAAGGAATTGTAAAGAATTTCCCTTTTTTTTGTTTTTCAAATTCCTTTTTATAGTGGGTTTGAGCTGATTGTCGCTGCCATGTTTATGCCAGTCTAGACACACTTGATTCCCTTATGGAGACATATCAATACATAGTTTTTAAGATTCTTACTAGTCAGATATATTCCTCTGCGGGAAATATGTGGTTTTGAGTCCCTTTCACTGAGGAAGGTGTAGGTCGTGTCTATTCCATTGTTGGTTTTGAACGGTACCTCTGCTTATATCAAACTCTCGTTTTATGCATCACCCCACTTCTCCTTCCCCCTTAAGCAGGCATAAGAGTGTTTTCTAAATGTGAGACTCTGTTCTCTTTCCTAACTCAGTTCATGTGTAGCCATGTTTACAGGATCTTCATAAGGGATATCTTATGATAAGTTTCTTTTTCTGTGTGACTTATTTCACTTAGAATCATCGTACCTGAATCCACTCATTTTGCTGCTACTGGTGTTATGATACTGATTTCATGTCTGAGGGATATTCCAGCGTACGTAAGTAACAAAATATTTTGAAACATTTTTATATTTCCTGGGATATTTAAGGTGTACCCAAGTTGAGGTTCTTGTAAGCAGTGCAGCCCTAAATATTGGGGTGGCTCTGTCTTATTGATTTTCAGTTTTCTCAAGGTATATTCCCTAGACTGGAAGTGCCTTTGGCTCTGTAGCACTGTTGATTACTTGTATCAGGGAACACAATGCACTCCTCCAGAGAGGCAATTGGCAATTTACTTCCCGCCCATCAGCATAACAAGGCTCCCTGTTCTCCAGGGCATGTCTTGCCTTTCTGAATTTTAGCCATTTTGTGGATGTCCCTTTTGACTGGTGGGAAGTAATACTTTTTTGTAGGGCAGATTTGCATTACCCGCTTGCTTGCTTGGCCATAATGGTCATATGCGTTTTCTCCTGAATATATTCAGGAGAAAACGCATACGCCCTTTTTGGCCAAGTGCATCATTATCGAAGTTGTGCCCCTCTTCCTATGCTTTAAAGGCGATTCCAACGTACCTCTTGAAATCTGTTTCCTGCTATTCTGCCTCGCTTTCAAGTCCGCCTCGTTGCCTTCCCTCAACAGATTTTTGGACGATAGTTTTCCTTTATTAATCTGCCAGTTTGTGAATTGCTCTGATACTGAGCTCCAGTTTTAACTCGTTTTTTGTGAGCTGAACGCAAGTCCAAAATTTTGGTTCAGGACCTATACTGGTTCCCAGTGGGTGGCTGAGACTTTGGTTAATTCTTCTTCCTCCCGGCAAATAAGAGTGAAATGTGCCCGTCCAAATGCCTAAAACCTGTTCTCTCATTGGTTCTCCCTCTTCCCTTTCATTCTCTGCCAAATTGGCAACCTGTGCAAACCAGGAGGTTAAAGGGGCTGTCTCTCAGAGCTGGGAGATTGATAGTAAAGCAGTTGGAAATTCAAACTGGAGCACCAGGAGGGGGAGTATTCGTTGAGTTTTAGAGACCTTTCGTATTCACAGTGTGTCCATTCTCTAGGTTTCCTGTACATATTATAGCTGTAGTAATATTCTCTTCAACCTGGAGACATTGGGCCCATGGAATGGGTGCCATGCATTATTGCTTTAAATGGTGTGCATTTGCTCACCCAATCTCACTAATCCAGTCAGTCCCATGTGTCCAGCCTTATTCCACATCCAGCTGTCATTGTAGATATGGTCATTCCAGATTTCATCAGAATCCTTGAAGGAATTGTAAAGAATTTCCCTTTTTTGTTGTTTTTCAAATTCTTTTTAGAGTGATTTTGAGCTGATTATCGCTGCCATGTTTATGCCAGTCTAGACACACTTGATTCCCTTATGGAGACATATCAATACATAGGTTTTAAGAGTCTTACTAGTCAGATATATTCCTCTGCGGGAAATACCGGGTTTTGACTCCCTTTCACTGAGGAAGGTGTAGGTCTTGTCTATTCCATAGTTGGTTTTTGGAACGGTACCAGTGCTTATGTCAAACTCTGGTTTTATGCATCACCCCACCTCTCCTTCCCCCTTAAGCAGGCATAAGAGTGTTTTCTAAATGTGAGACTCTGTTCTCTTTCCTAACTCAGTTCATGTGTTGCCATGTTTACAGGACCTTCATAAGTGATATCTTATGATACGTTTCTTTTTCTGTGTGACTTATTTCACTTAGAATCATCGTACCTGAATCCACTCATTTTGCTGCTACTTGTCTTATGACATTGATTTCATGGCTGAGGGATATTCCATCCTACGTATGTACCACAATTTTTTGAACAATTTTTATCTTTCCTGGGATACTTAAGGTGTACCCAAGTTGAGGTTCTTGTAAGCAGTGCAGCCCTAAATATTGGGGTGGCTCTGTCTTATTGAATTTCAGGTTTCCCAAGGTATATTCCCTAGACTGGAAGTGCCCTTGGCTCTGTAGCTCTGTTGTTTACTTGTTTTAGGGAACACAATGCACTCCTCCAGAGAGGCAGTTGGCAATTTATATCCCGCCCATCAGCATAACAAGGCTCCCTGTTCTCCAGGGCCTGTCTTGCCTTTCTGGTTTTTACATATTTTGTGGATGTCCCTTTTGACCCGTGGGAAGTGAAACTTCTTTTTAGTGCAGATTTGCATTGCCCGCTTGCTTGCTTGGCGATAACGGGTATATGTGTTTTCCCCGGAATATATTCAGGACAAAACGCATATGCCCTTTTTGGCCAAGTGCATCATTGTCGAAGTTGTGCCCCTCTTCATGTGCTTTACAGGAGATTACTACGTATCTCGTGAAATGTGTTTCCTGCTATTCTGCCTCGCTTTCAAGTCTGCCTCTTTGCCTTCCCTCAACAGATTTTTCGATGATAGTTGTCCTTTATTACTCTGCCTGTTTGTGAATTGCTGTGCCCCTGAGCTACATTATTTAACTCATTTTTTTTATGAGCTGAACGCAAGTCCATTATTTTGGTTCAGGACTTATACTGGTTCTAGGTGGGTGGCTGAGACTTTGCTTAATTCTTCTTCCTCCTAGGAAATAAGAGTGACATGTGCCCGTCCAAATGCCTAACAGCTACTCTCTCATTGGTTCTCCCTCTTCCCTTTCATCCTCTGCCAAATTGGCAACCTGTGCGAACCACGAGGTTAAAAGGGCTGTCTCTCCAAGTAGGGAGATTGATAGTAAAGCAGTTGGAAAGTCAAACCAGAGCACCACGAGTGGGACTATTCATTGAGTTTTAGAGACCTTTCGTATTCACAGTGTGTCCATTCTCTAGGTTTCCCGTACATGTTATAGCTGTAGTAATATTCCGTTCAACCTGGAGACATGGGACCCATGGAATGGGTGGCATGCATTATTGCTTTACAGGGTCTGCATTCGCTCACCCAATCTCACCAATCCTCTCAGTCCCATGTGTCCAGCCTTATGCCACATCCAGCTGTCATTGTAGATAGGGTCATTCCAGGTTTCATCAGAAACCCTGAAGGAATTGTAAAGAATTTCCTTTTTTTTTTCAAATTCCTTTTTATAGTGGGTTGGAGCTGATTCTAGCTGTCATGTTTATGCCAGTCTAGACACACTTGATTCCCTTAGGGAGACATATCAATACATTGGTTTTAAGATTCTTACTAGTCAGATATATTCCTCTGCGGGAAATATTGGGTTTTGAGTCCCTTTCCCTGAGGAAGGTGTAGGTCTTGTCTATTCGATAGTTGGTTTTTGGAACGGTACCTGTGCTTATATCAAACTCTGGTTTTATGCATCACCCCACCTCTCCTTCCCCCTTAAGCAGGCATAAGAATGTTTTCTAAATGTGAATCTCTCTTCTCTTTCCTAACTCATTTCATGTGTAGCCATGTTTACAAGACCTTCATAAGTGATATCTTATAAGTTTCTTTTTCTGTGTGACTTATTTCACTTAGAATCATCGTACCTGAATCCACTCATTTTGCTGCTACTGGTCTTATGATATTTATTTCATGGCTGAGGGATATTCCTGCGTACGTAAGTACAAAAACTTTTTGAACCATTTTTATCTTTCCTGGGATACTTAAGTTGTACCCAAGTTCAGGTTCTTGTAACCAGTGCATCCCTAAATTTTGGGGTGGCACTGTCTTATTGATTTTCAGATTTCCCAAGGTATATTCCCTAGACTGGAAGTGCCCTTGGCTCTGTAGCTCTGTTGTTTACTTGTTTTGGGAACACAGTGCACTCCTCCAGAGAGGCAGTTGGCAATTTACATCCCGCCCTTCTGCATAACAAGGATCCCTGTTCTCCAGGGCCTGTCTTGCATTTCTGAATTTTACCCATTTTCTGGATGTCCCTTTAGACCGTTGGGAAGTGATACATTTTTGTAGTGCAGATTTGCATTGCCCACTTGCTTTCTTGGCCAAAAAGGACGTATGCGTTTTCTCCTGAATATATTCAGGAGAAAACGCATACGCCCTTTTTGGCCAAGTGCATCATTGTCAAAGTTGTGCCCCTCTTCATGTGCTTTAAAGGCAATTCCAACGTAACCCTTGAAATCTGTTTCCTGCTATTCTGCCTCGCTTTCCTGTCCGCCTCGTTGCTTTCCCTCAACAGATTGTTGGATGATAGTTGTCCTTTATTACTCTGCCTGTTTGTGAATTGCTGTGCCCCTGAGCTCCATTATTTAACTCATTTTTTGTGAACTGAAGGCAAGTCCAATATTTTGGTTCAGGAACTATACTGGTTCCCGGTGGGTGGCTGAGACTTTGTTTAGTTCTTCTTCCTCCCGAGAAATAAGAGTGACATATGCCTGTCCAAATGCCTAACAGCTACTCTCTCATTGGTTCTCCCTATTCCCTTTCATCCACAGCCAAATTGGCAACGTGTGCGAACCAGGAGGTTAAAGGTGCTGTCTCTCCAAGCTGTGAGATTGATAGTAAAGCAGTTGGAAAGTCAAACCGGAGCACCAGGAGAGGGACTATTTGTTGAGTTTTAGAGACCTTTGATATTCACAGTGTGTCCATTCTCTAGGTTTCCCATACATGTTATAGTTGTAGTAATATTCCCCTCAAGACATGGGACCCATGGAAAGGGTGCCATGCATTATTGCTTTAAAGGGTCTGCATTTGCTCACCCAATCTCACCAATCCTCTCAGTCCCATGTGTCCAGCCTTATTCCACATCCAGCTGTCATTGTAGATAGGGTCATTCCAGGTTTCATCAGAGACCCTGAAGGAATTGTAAAGAATTTCCCTGTTTTTGTTTTTTGGGGAATTCATTTTTATAGTGTGTTTGAGGTGATTATCACTGCCATGTTTATGCCAGTCTAGACAGACTTGATTCCCTTACGGAGACATATCAATACATAGGTTTTAAGATTATTACTAGTCAGATATACTCGTCTGCGGGGAATACGGTTTGATGAGTCCCTTTCACTGAGGAAGTTGTAGGTCTTGTCTATTCCGTACTTGGTTTTTGGAACGTTACCTGTACGAATATCAAACTCTGGTTTTATGCATCACCCCACCTCACCTTCCCTATTAAGCCAGCAACAAAGAGTTTTCTAAATGTGAGTCTCTGTTCTATTTCCTAACTCAGTTCATGTGTAGCCATGTTTATAGGACCTTCATACTTGATATCTTATGATAAGTTTCTTTTTCTGTGTGACTTATTTCTCTTAGAATCATCGTACCTGTATCCAGTCATTTTGTTGCTACTGGCCTTATGACATTGATTTCATGACTGAGGGATATTCCATCATACGTAAGTACCACAATTTCTTGAACCATTTTTGTCTTTCCTGGGATATTTAAGGTGTACCCAACTTGAGGTTCTTGTAAGCAGTGCAGCCCTAAAATATGGGGTGGCTGTGTCTTATTGATTTTCAGTTTTCCCAAAGAATATTCCCAAGACTGGGAGTGCCCTTGACTCTGTAGCTCTGTTGTTTAGTTGTTTTAGGGAACACAATGCACTCCTCCAGAGAGGCAGTTGGCAATTTCCATCCCGCCCATCAGCATAACAAGGCTCCCTGTTCTCCAGGGCCTGTCTTGCCTTTCTGGTTTTTTCACATTTTGAAGATGTCCCTTTTGACTGGTGGGAAGTGATGCTTCTTTGTAGTGCAGATTTGCATTGCCTGCTTGCTTGCTTGGCCAAAAAGGGCATATGAGTTTTGAATTGAATATATTCAGGAGAAAACGCTTACACCCTTTTTGGCCAAGTGCAACATTTTCGAAGTTCTGCCCCTCTTCCTGTGTTTAAAGGCGATTCCAATGTACATCTTGAAATCTGTTTCCTGTTATTCTGCCTCGCTTTCAAGTCCGCCTCGTTGCCTTCCCTCAACACATTTTTGGACGATAGTTGTCATTTATTACTCTGCCAGTTTGTGAATTGCTGGGCCCCTAGCTCCATTTTTCAACTCGTTTTTTGTGAGCTGACCGCAAGTCGAAAATTTTGGTTCAGGACCTATACTGGTTTCCGGCGGGTGGCTGAGACTTTGGTTAATTCCTCTTCCCGCCGGGCAATTAGAGTGACATGTGCCCCTCCAAATGCCTAACAGCTACTCTCTCATTGGTTCTCCCTCTTCCCTTTCATCCTTTGCCAAATTGGCAAACTTTGCACACCAGGAGGTTAAAGCGGCTGTCTCTCCAAGTTGGGAGATTGATAGTAAAGCAGTTGGAAAGTCAAACCTGGGCACCAGGAGAGGGAGTATTCGTTGAGTTTTAGAGACCTTTCCTATTCACAGTGTGTCCATTCTCTAGGTTTCCCTTACGTGTTACAGCTGTAGTAATATTCCCTTCAACCTGGAGAGTTGGGACCCTTGGAATGTGTGCCACGCATTATTGCTTTAAACGGTCTGCATTTGCTCATCCAATTTAACTCATCCTCTCAGTCCCAAGTGTCTCAGCCTTATGCCACATCCATCTGTCGTTGTAGATAGGGTCATTCCAGGTTTCATCAAAGACTTTGAAGGAATTGTAAAGAATTTACCAGTTTTTTTCATTTGTTTTGAAATTCCTTTTTTTAGTGGGTTTGAGCTGATTCTCACTGCCATGTTTATGCCAGTCTAGGCACACTTGATTCCCTTACGGAGACATATCAATACATAGGTTTTAAGATTCTTACTAGTCAGATATATTCCTCTGTGTGAAATATGGGATTTTGAATCCCTTTCACTGAGGAAGGTGTAGGTCTTGTCTATTCCATAGTTGGTTTTTGGAACAGTACCTGTGCTTATATCAAACAATGGTTTTATGCATCACCCCACCTCTCCTTCCCCCTTAAGCAGGCATAAGAGTGTTTTCTAAATGTGAGACTCTGTTCTCTTTCCTAACTCAGTTCATATGTAGCCATGTTTACAGGATTTTCATAAGTGATATCTTATGATAAGCTTCTTTGTCTGTGTGACTTATTTCACTTAGAATCATCATACCTGAATCCACTCATTTTGCTGCTACTGGCCTTATGACATTGATTACATGGCTGAGGGATATTGCTTGTACATAAGTAGCACAATTTCGTGAACCATTTTTGTCTTTCCTGGAAAATTTAAGGTGTAACCAAATTGAGGTTCTTGAAAGAAGTGCAGCCCTAAATTTGGGGGTGGCTCTGTCTTATTGATTTCCAGTTTTCCGATGGTTTATTCCCTAGACTGGAAGTGCCCTTGGCTCTGTAGCTCTGTTGTTTATTTGTTTTACGGAACACAATGCACTCCTCCAGAGAGGCAGTTGGCAACTTAATCCCGCCAATCAGCATAACAAGGCTGCCTGTTCTCCAGTGCCTGTCTTGCCTTTCTGGTTTATACAGATTTTGCAGATGCCCCTTTTGACCCGTGAGACGTGATACTTCTTTGTAGTGCAGATTTGCATTGCCCGCTTGCTTGCTTGGCCAAAATGGGTGTATGTGTTTTCTCCTGAATATATTCAGGAGAAAACTCATACGCCCTATTTGGCCAAGTGCATCATTGTCGAAGTTGTGCCCCTCTTCCTGTACTTTAAAGGCACTTCCAACGTACCTCTTGAAATCTCTTTCCGGCTATTCTGCCTCGCTTTCAAGTCTGCCTCGTTGCCTGCCCTCAACAGATTTTTGCATGATAGTCGTCCTTTACTACTCTGCCAATTTGTGAATTGCTGTGCCCCTGAGCTCCATTTTTCAACTCGTTTTTTGTGAGCTGAATGCAAGTCCAAAATTTTGGTTCAGGACCTATACTGGTTCTTGGCGGGTCGCTGAGACTTTGGTTAATTCTTCTTCCTGCCGGGAAATTAGTGTGATATGTGCCCCTCCAAATGCCTAACAGCTACTCTCCCATTGGTTCTTCCTCTTCCCTTTCATCCTCTGCCAAATTGGCAACCTGTGCAAACCAGGAGGTTAAAGGGGCTGTCTCTCCAATTTGGGAGATTGATAGTAAAGCCATTGGAAAGTCAAACCGGAGCACCAGGAAAGGGACTATTAGTTGAGATTTAGAAACATTTCGTGTTCACAGTGGGTCCATTCTCTTGGTTTCCCGTACATGTTATAGCTGTAGTAATATTCCCTTCAACATGGAGAGTTGGGACCCATGGAATGGGTGCCACACATTATTGCTTTGAAGGTTCTGCATTTGCCCACCCAATCTCACCAATCCTCTGATTCCCAAGTGTCCAGCCATATGCCACATCCTGCTGTCATTGTAGATAGAGTCATACCAGGTTTCATCAGAGACCCTGAAGGAATTGTAAAGAACTTCCCTGTTTTTTTGGTTTGATTTTGAAATTCCTTTTTATAGTGGGTTTGAGCTGATTCTCACTGCCATGTTTATGCCAGTCTAGACATACATGATGCCCTTACGGGGATATATCAATACATAGGTTTTAAGATTCTTATTAGTTAGATATATTCCTCTGAGGGGAATATGGGTTGTTGAGTCCCTATCCCTGAGGAAGATGTAGGTCTTGTCTATTCCGTATTAAGTTTTTGGAAAGGTACCTGTACTAATTCAAACTCTGGTTTTTTTTTTTTTTTCTTTTTTATTCTTTTTTTTTTTTTTTTGCGGTACGTGGGCCTCTCACTGTTGTGGCCTCTCCCGTTGCGGAGCACAGGCTCCGGACGCGCGGGCTCAGCGGCCATGGCTCACGGGCCCAGCCGCTCCGCGGCATGTGGGATCTTCCTGGACCGGGGCACGAACATGCGTCCCCTGCATCGGCAGGCGGACTCTCAACCACTGCGCCACCAGGGAAGCCACAAACTCTGGTTTTATGCATCACCCCACCTCTCAATCCCCCTTAAGTAGGCATAAGAATGTTTTCTAAATGTGAGTCTCTCTTCTCTTTCCTAACAAAGTTCATGTGTAGCCATGTTTACACGATCTTCATAAGTGATATCTTATGATTATTTTCTTTTTCTGTGTGACTTATTTCACTTAGAATCATCGTACCTGAATCCACTCATTTTGCTGCTAATCGCCTTATGACATTGATTACATGGCGGAGGGATATTCCTTGTACATAAGTACCACAATTTCTTGAACCATTTTTGTCTTTCCTGGGATATTTAAGGTGTACCCAAGTTGATGTTCTTGAAAGAAGTGCAACCCTAAATTTAGGGGTGACTCTGTCTTACTGATTTCCAGTTTTCTAAAGGTATATTCCCTAGACTGGAAGTGCCCTTGGCTCTGTAGCTCTGTTGTTTATTTGTTTTATGGAACACAATGCCCTCCTCCAGAGAGGCAGTTGGCAACTTATTCCCGCCAATCAGCATAACAAGGCACCCTGTTCTCCAGGGCCTGTCTAGCCTTTCTGGTTTTTACATATTTTGTGGATGCCCCTTTTGACCCGTGAGACGTGATACTTCTTTGTAGTGCAGATTTGCATAGCCCGCTTGCTTGCATGGCCAAAAAGGGTGTATGTGTTTTCGCCTGAATATATTCAGGAGAAAACTTATACGCCCTTTTTGGCCAAGTGTATCATTGTCGAAGTTGTGCCCCTCTTCCTGTGCTTTAAAGGCACTTCGTAAGTACCTCTTGAAATCTGTTTCCGGCTATTCTGCCTCGCTTTGAAGTCCACCACGGTGCCTTTCCTCAACAGATTTTTGAACGATAGTGGTCTTTTACTCCTTTGCCAGTTTGAGAATTGCTGTGTCCCTGAGCTCCATTTTTCAACTCGTCATTTGGGAGCTGACAGCAAGTCCAAAATTTTGGTTCACGACCTATACTTTTTCCAAGCGGGTGGCTGAGACTTTGGTTAATTCTTCTTCCTCTCGGGATATTAGAGTGACATGTACCTGTCCAAATGCCTAACAGCTACTCTCTCATTGGTTCTTCCTCTTCCCTTTCATACTCTGCCAAATTGGCAACCTGTGTGAACCAGGAGGTAAAAGGGGCTGTCTGTCCAAGTTGGGAGATTGATAGTAAAGCAGTTGGAAAATCAAAACAGAGCACCAGGAGAGGGACTATTACTTGACTTATAGAAACCTTTCGTATTCACAGTGTGTCCATTCTCTAAGTTTCCCGTACATGTTACAGCTGTAGTAATACTCCCTTCAACATGGAGAGTTGGACCCATGGAATGGGTGCTACAAATTATTGCTTTAAAGGGTCTGCATTTGCTCATCCAGTCTCACCAATCCTCTCAGTCCCAACTGTCCAGCCTTATGCCACATCCAGCTGTCGTTGTAGATAGGGTCATTCCAGGTTTCATCAGAGACCCTGAAGGAATTGTAAAGAATTTCCCTGTATTTTTGTTTTGTTTTTGAAATTCCATTTTATAGTGGGTTTGAGCTGATTCTCACTGCTATGTTTATACCAGTCTAGACACACTTGATTCCCTTATGGGGACATATCAATACATATATTTTAATATTCTTACTAGTCAGATATATTCCTCTGCGGGAAATATGGGATTTTGGGTCCCTTTCACTGAGGAAGGTTTAGGCCTTGTCTATACCATCGTTGGTTTTTGGAACGGTACCTGTGTTTATATCAAACTCTGGTTTTATGCGTCACCCCACCTCTCCTTCCCACTTAATCAGGCATAAGGGTGTTTTCTAAATGTGAGACTCTGTTCTCTTTCCTAACTCAGTTCATGTGTAGCCATGTTTAAGGATCTTCATAAGTGATATCTTATGATAAGTTTCTTTTTCTGTGTGACTTATTTCACTTCGAATCATCGTACCTGAATCCACTCATTTGGCTGCTACTGGCCTTAAGACATTGATTTCATGGCTGAGCGATATTCCATCGTACTTAAGTTACACAATTTCTTAAACCCTTTTTGTATTTCCTGGGATATTTAAGGTGGTCCCAAGTTGAGGATCTTTTAAGCAGTGCAAACCTAAATTTTGGGGTGTCTCTGGCTTATTGATTTTCAATTTTCCCATGGTATATTCCTTAGCCTGGAAGTGCCCTTGGCTCTGTAGCTCTGTTGTTTATTTTTTTAGGGAACACAATGCACTCCTCCAGAGAGGCAGTTGGCAACTTACGTCCCCACCATCATCATAACAAGGCTCCCTGTTTTCCAGGGCCGGTCTTGCGTTTCTGGTTTTTACACATTTTGTGGATGTCCCTTTTGACCGGTGGGAAGTGATACTTCTTTGTAGTGTAGATTCGCATTGCCCGTTTGCTTGCCTGGCCAAAAAGGTTCTATGTGTTTTCTCCTGGATATATTCAGGAGAAAACTCATACGCCCTTTTCGGCCAAGTGCATCATTGTCGAAGTTTTGCCCCTCTTCCTGTGCTTTAACGGCACTTCCAACGTACCTCTTGAAATCTGTTTCCGCCTATTCTGCCTCGCTTTCAAGTCTGCCTCGTTGCCTTCCCTCAACAGATTTTTGCACGATAGCGGTCCATTACTCCTCTGCCAGTTTGTGAATTAGTCTGCCCCTGAGCTCCATTTTTCAACTCGTTTTTTGTGTGCTGAATGCAAGTCCAAAATTTTGGTTCAGGACCTATACTGTTTCCCGGCGGGTGGCTGAGACGTTGGTTAATTCTTTTTCCTCCCAGGAAATAAGAGTGACATATGCCCGTCCATATGCCTAACAGCTACTCTCTCATTGGTTCACCCTCTTCCCTTTCATGCTCTGCCAAATTGGCAACCTGTGCGAACCAGGAGGTTAAAGAGGCTGTCTCTGCAAGTTGGGAGATTGATAGTAAAGCAGTTGGAATTCAAACCGGAGCACCAGGAGAGGGACTATTCGTTGAGTTTTAGAGACCTTTCGTATTCACAGTGTGTCCATTCTCTAGGTTTCCCGTACATGTTATAGGTGTAGTAACATTCCCTTCAACCTGCAGAGTTGGGACACATGGAATGGGTGCCATGCATTATTGCTTTAAAGGGTCTGCAATTGCTCACACAATCTCACCAATCCTCTCAGTCCCAAGTGTCCAACATTATGCCACATCCTGCTGTCATTGTAGGTAGAGTCATACCAGGTTTCATCAGAGACCCTGAAGGATTGTAAAGAATTTCCCAGTGTTTTTGGTTTGATTTTGAAATTCCTTTTTATATTGTGTTTGAGCTGACTCTCACAGCCATGTTTATGCCAGTTTAGATATACGTGATTCCCTTACAGAGATATATCAATACATAGGTTTTAAGATTCTTAATAGTATGATAAAATCCTCTGCGGGGAATATGGGTTGTTGAGTCCCTCTCCCTGAGGAAGGTGTAGGTCTTGTCTATTCCATATTAGGTTTTTGGAAATGTACATTCTCTTGGTTTCCGTTACATTTTATAGCTGTTGCAATATTCCCTTCAACCTGGAGAGTTGGGACCCTTGGAATGGGTGCCACGTATTATTGCATTAAAGGGTGTGCATTTGCTCACCCAATCTCACCAATCCTCTCAGTCCCAGGTGTCCAGCCTTATGCCAGTTCCAGCTGTTGCTGTAGATAGGGTCATTCCAGGTTTCATCATAGACCCTGAAGGAATTGTAAGGAATTTCCCTGTTTTTTTGTTTTTTTTTGAACATCCTTTTTATAGTGGGTTTGAGCTGATTCTCACTGCCATGTTTATGTCATTCTAGACACACTTGGTTCCCTTATGGAGACATATCAATACATAGGTTTTAAAATTCTTACTAGTAAGATATATTCCTCTGCGGGGAATATGGGCTTTTCAGTCCCTTTAACTGAGGAAGGTGTAGGTCTTGTCTATTCCATATTTGATTTTCGGAAAGGTACCTGTACTAATATCACACTCTGGTTTTATGCATCACCCCACCTCTCCTTCCACCTTAAGCAGGCATAAGCGAGTTTTCTAAATGTGAGACTCTGTTCTCTTTTTTAACTCAGTTGATGTGTAGCCATATTTACAGGATCTTCATAAGTGATATCTTATGATAAGTTTCTTTTTCTGTGTGACTTATTTCACTTAGAATCATCATACCTGAATCCTTTCATTTTGCTGCTACTTTTCTTATGACATTCATTTCATGGCTGAGGGACATTCCATCTTACGTGAGTACCACAATTTCTTGAACCATTTTTGTCTTTCCTGGGGTATTTAAGGTGTTCGAAAGTTGAGGTTTTTGTAAGCAGTGCAGCCCTAAATTTTGGTGTGGCTCTGTCTTATTGATTTTCAGTTTTCCCAAGGTATATTCCCTAGACTGGAAGTGCCCTTGGCTGTGTAGCTCTGTTGTTGACTTGTTTTAGGGAACACGATGCACTCCTCCAGAGAGGCAGTTGGCAATTTACATCCCGCCCATCAGCATAACAAGGCTCCCTGTTCTCCAGGGCCTGTCTTGCCTGTCTGGTTTTTACCCATTTTTTGGGTGTCCCTTTTGACCGGTGGGAAGTGATACTTCTTTGTAGTGACGATTTGCATTGCCCGTTTGCTTGCTTGTCCAAAAAGGGCATATGTGTTTTCTCCTGAATATATTCACGTGAAAACCCATATGCCCTTTATGGCCATTTCCATAATTTTCAAAGTTGTAATGCTTTTCCTGTGTTTAAAGGCGATTCCAATGTACCTCTTGAAATCTGTTTCATGCCATTCTGCCTCATTTTCCCTTCCGCCTCGTGGCTTTCCCTCAACAGAGTTTTCGAAGAGAGTAGTCCTTTATAACTCTGCAGGTTAGTGAATTGCTGTGGCCCTGAGCTCCATTTTTCAACTCACGTTTTTGTGAGATGACTGCAAATCAACCGTTTTGCTTCTGGATTTATACTGGTTCTGGGGGGCAGGCTGAGACTTTGGTTAATTCCTCTTTGTGACGGGAATTTAGAGAGACATGTGGCCGTCCAAATGCCTACAGCTACTCTCTCATTGGTTCTCTGTCTTCCCTTATATCCTCTGCACAATTTGCCAACTGTGCGAACCAGGAGGTTATAGGGGCTGACTTTCCAAGTTGGGTGATTGATAGTAAAGCAGTTGGAATGTCAAACTGGATCACAAGGAGAGAAAAAAGTAGTAGAATTTTAGAAACCTTTCACCATCAGCTGGTTTCCATTCTCTAGGTTCCCATACACGTTATAACTGTAGTGATATTCCCTTCTACCTGGAGAGTTGGGAACCATGGAATGGGTGGCAGGCATTATTGCTTTAAAGGGTCTGCATTTTTTCACCCAATCTCACCAATCCTCTCAGTCCCAAGTGACCAGCCTTATGCCACATCCAGCTGTCATTGTAGATAGGGTCATTCCAGGTTTCATCAGAACCCCTGAAGGTATTGTGTAAGAATTTTACTGTTTTTAGGTTTTGTTTTGAAATTCATTTTTATAGTGGGTTTGAGGTGATTCTCACGGCCATGTTTATATCATTCTAGACACACTTGGTTCCCTTACAAAGACATATCAATACATAGGTTTTAAAATTCTTACTAGTCAGATATATTTCTCTGCGGGGAATAAGGATGTTGAGTTCCGTTCACTGAGGAAGGAGTAGGGCTTGTTTCTTCTGTTTTTGGATTATGGAATGGTACCTGGGCTAATATCAATCTTATGTTTTGTGCATCTCCACACCTCTATTTCCCCTTAAGCAAGCATTAGATTGTTTTCTAAATCTGAGACTCTGTTCTCTTCCCTAATTCAGTTCATATGTAGCCATGTTTACATTCCCTTCATAAGTGATATCTTATGTCAGAATGCACCATGGCCGTTCTCATAATAATGCTCCATGTCCCATGTCATAACAATGCACCATGCCCTGGTTATCACAATGCTCCATGTCCCTTGTCATCCCAATTCTCCACGTCCTTGTAATCACAAGGCTACATGACACTTCTCATCAAAATGTTACATGCTCTTGTCATCACAATTCTCCATCCACTTGACATTGCAATGCTCCATGCACTTGCCATCACAATGCTCCATGCACATGTCATCACAAAGCTCCATGCCCTTGTCATCACAATGCTCCATGACCCCTGTCATCACAATACTCCGTGACACCCGTCATCACAATGCTTCATGCCCCTTGTCATTTCAGTGCTCCATGATGCTCGACATCACAATTACCCAAGGTCTTCTAATCACAATGTTCATTGGCCAATATCATCACAATGCTCCATGACCACTGTCATCACAACACTCCATGACACCTGACAACACAATGATTTGGGACTCTTGTCATCACAGTGTTCCATTCCCTAGTCATCACTATGCTCCATGACACCTGTCATCACAATACTCCATGAACATTTTCAGCCCAATGTTCCATAACCCTTGTCATCACAATGATCCATGTCCTTGTCATCCGTATGCTCCATGACCACTGTTTTCACAATGCTCCGTGACGCTTATCATCACAGTGCTCCATGACCCCTGTCATCACAATGCTCCATGCCTTTGTCAGCAAAATGCTAAATGGCCTTGTCATTACAATGCTCTATGCGCTTGTCATCAAAATACTCCATTACCATTGTCATCACATTCCTCCATGAACATTGGTATCACATTGCTTCATGCCCTTGTCATCACAATGCTCCATGCTACTTCAAAGCAAAATAATCCATGACCTCTGTCATCACAATGCTCCAATCCCTTGTGATCACAATGTTCCATAACACTTGTCATCAAAATGCTCCATGACACCTGACATCACAGTGTTCCATAACCCCTGTCATCAAAATGCTCCATGACCCTTTTCGTCCCAAAGCTCCAAGACCCCTGACATCACAATGTTCTATAACCACTGCCATCAAAATATTCCATTACACTTTTCATCAAATTGCTGCATGACCCGGTCATCAAAATGCTCCCTGCCCTTCTCATCACAATGCATCATGCCCTTGTCATCAAAATGCTCCATGACTTGTCATCACAAAGCTCCATGACCCTTGGCATCACAATGCTCCATGTCATTGTCATCACAATGCTCCATGAAACCTCTCATCACATTACTCAATGCCCTTGTCATCAGAAGGCTCCATAACACTTGTCATCATAATGCTTGATGCCCTTCTCATCACAATGCTCCATGCACTTGTCATTACAATCCTGCATGACCCATGTATCATAGTTTTCTCTGCCCTTATCCTCACAATGCTTCATGCCCACTCTCATCACAATAATCCATGAAACATTTCAGACCAATGTTCCATGCCCTTCTCATCAAAATGCTCCATTACACCTGTCATAACAATGCACCATGACCCCTGCCATCACAATGTTCCATGGCTTAGTCATCACAAGGTTCCATGACACTTGTCATCACAATGCTCAATACCACTGAAATCACAATGCTCCATGCCCTTGTCATCACAATGCTCCATGACGCATGTCATCAGAATGTTCCATCGCCTTCTCATCACCATGCTCCATGCCCTTGTCATCACAATGCTCCAAGACCCATGTAATCACAATGTTCCATGTCCCTTTTCATCTCAATGCTCCATGAACCCTGTCATCACAGTGCACCATGCACATCATCATAATGCTTCAGGCTATTGTCATCACAATGAAATCAATATTCTCCATGACCTCTGTCATCAAAATGCTCCAAACCCTTGTGATCACAATGTTCCATAACACTTATCATCACAACACCCCATGACGCTCATCATCACAATTATCCATGGTCTCCTCATCACAATACTCCATGATCTTTGTAATCACAATGCTCAAAACACTTGTCATCACAATGCTCACTGACACTTGTCGTCAGTATGCTCCTTGAACCCTGTTATGACAAGGCTCCATGCTTTTTTCATCACAATGATCCATGCCCTTTTCATCACAATGCTCCAAGATCCCTGTAATAACAGTGCTCCTTGCCCTTGTCATCACAAATCTCCATGATGCATGTCATCAGAATGCTCCATGGCCTTCTCATCACAATGCTCCATGCCCTAGTCATCACAATGCTCCAAGACCCCTGTAATCACAATGCTCCATGCCCCTTTTCATCAGAATGCTCCATAACACTTGTCATTACAAGTCTCCATGCTCTTCTCATCACAATGCTCCAGGACCTTGTCATCACCATGCTCCATTCCGTTGTCATCACAATGTTCCATGACTGCAGTCATCACAATAATCCATGAATATTTTCAGCCCAGTGCTCCACGACCTACTCATCACAATGCTCCATGGCCAATATCATCACAATTCTCCTTGACCACTGTCATCACAACACTCCATGGCAACTGACAACACAATGATCCGGGACTCTTGTCATCACATTGCTCCATTCCCTAGTCATCACAATGCTCCATGACCCATGTCATCAAAACACTCCATGAACATTGTCAGCCCAGTGCTCCATGACACTTGTCATCACAATGATCCATGCCCTTGTCATCCCAATGCTCCATGACCCCTGTATTCACAATGCTCCGTGACGCTTTTCATCACAGAGCTCCATGACACCTGTCATCACAATGCTCCATGCCTTTGTCAGAAAAATGCTACATGACCCAGTCATTACAATGCTCTATGCGCTTGTCATCACAATACTCCATTTCCAATGTCAACACAATCCTCCATGAAACTTGGGATCACATTGCTTCATGCCCTTTTCTTCACAATGCTCCATGCTCCTAGAAATCAAAATGATCCATGACCTCTGTCATCACAATGCTCCAAACACTTGTGATCACAGTGTTCCATAACACTTGTCTTCACAACGCTCCATGATGCCTGTCATCACAATACTCCATGCCCTTTTCATCAAAATGCTCCATGACCTTTCTCATCCCAATTCTCAATACACTTGTCATCACAATGCTCCCTGACACTTGTCATCAGAATGCTCCTTGAAACCTGTCACGAAAAGGCTCCATGCCTTTTTCATCACAAAGCCCCATGCCGTTTTCATCACAATGCTCCATGTCATTGTCCTCAAAATACTCCACAAGCTTGTCCTCAGAATGCTCCATGACCCTTGTCATCACAATGCTCCATAACCTTTGTCATCAGAATCCTTCATGACACTTGGCATCACAATGCTCCATGCCATTGTCATCACAATGGGCCATTACATATGTCATCACAATGCTCCCTAACTCCTGTCTTCACAATGCTGCATGACCTGGTCATCTCAATGCTCCATGCCCTTGTCATCACAATGCGCCATTCCAACTGTCATTGCAATAATCCATTAAACTTATTAGACCAATGTTGCATGCCCTTGTCATCACAATGCACCATGCCCGTGTTATCACAATGCTGCATGACCCCTGTCATCACAATGCTCCGTGATTCCAGTCATCACAATGCTTCATGACCTTTGTCATCACAATGGTCCATGCCCTCGTCATCAACAGTCTCTGTGACCTATTTAACCACAATGCTCCATGAACTTTTCATCACAATGCTCTTTGACCCTTGTTATCACAATGCTCCTTGTGCTTGTCAGCACAATGCTCCATGACACATGTCATCACAATGCACCATGCACTTGTCATAACAGTGCTCCACAATCTTGTCATCACAATGCTCCTTAAAATTTGTCATCACAATGCTCCATTCACTTCTCATCAAAATGCTCTCTCACCACTGATATCACAATGCTACATCACTATTGGTCACAATACTCCCTCACCCCTGTCATCACAATGTTCCATGACTCCTGTCATCTCAATGCTACATGCACTTATCATCACAATGTTCGATGACCCCTGACATCACAGTGTTCCATAACACCTGTCATCAAAATATTCCATGACACTTTTCATCAAATTGCTCCATGACCCTGTCATCAGAATGCTCCCTGCCCTTCTCATCACAATGCACAACGCACTTGCCTTCAAAATGCTCAATGACCTTTGTCATCACAAAAATCCTTGACATTTGGCATCACAATGCTCCATGTCATTGTCATCACAGTGCTCCATGAACGCTCTCATCACATTGCTCCATGCCCTTGTCTTCACAAAGCTCCATGACACATGTCTTCAGAATGCTCCATGACCTTCTAATCACAATGCTCCATGCCGTTGCCATCACAATGCTACATTTCCCCTGTGAGAACAATGCTCCATGACCCCTGCCATAACAATGTTCCATGGCCTTGTCATCACAAAGCTCCATGACCCTTCTCATCACAATGCTCCAAGAACCCTGTAATCACAATGCTCTATGCCCCTTTTCATCTCAATGATCCATGAACCCTGTCATCACAATGCACCATGCCCATCATCATAATGCTTCATGCTATTGTCATCACAATGAAATCAAAATGCTCCATGACCTCTGTCATAACAATGCTCCAAACCCTTGTGATCACAATATTCCATAACACTTGTCATCACAATGCCCCTTGACGCTCGTTATCACAATTATCCATGGTCTTCTCATCACAATGCTCCATGACCTTTGTCATCACAATGCTCCCTTACACTTGTTGTCTGTATGCTTCTTGAATCCTGTCATGACAAGGCTCCATGCATTTTTCATCACAATGATCCATGCCCTTTTTATCACAATGATCCAAGACCCTTGTAATCACAATGCTCCATGCCCTTGTCATCACAAAGCTCAATGATGCATGCCATCAGAATGCTTCTTGGTCTTCTCCACACAATGCTCCATGCCCTTGTCATCACAATGTTCCAAGAGCCCTGTAATCACAATGCTCCATGCCCTTTTTCATCAGTATGCTCCATGAGAATTGTCATCACAAGGCTCCATGGATTTGTTATCACAATGCTCCAGGATCTTGTCATCACAATGCTTCTCGTCCTTGTCATGAAAATTTTCAATGGCCCTTGTCATCATAATGCTCCAAGCCCTAATCATCACAATGTTCCTTTATATTTGTCATCACAATTCTCCATTACATTTGGCATCACAGTGCTCCATGCCATTTTCACCGCAATGGACCATGATATATGTCATCACAATGCTCCCTGACACCTGTCTTCACAATACTCCCTGATCTCCTCATCACAATTCTCCATGCCCTTTTCATCACAATGCACCAGGCCCACTGTCCTCACAATAATCTATGAGACTTCTCAGACCAATGCTCCATGTCCCTGTCATCACAATGCTCCATGCCCTTGTCATCACAATGCTCCATGAACCCTGTCATCACAATGCTCCGTGACTCAAGTTGTCTCAATGATTTATAACGTTTGTCATCATAATAGTCCATGCCCGCATCATCCCAAGGCTCTCTGACCTTTGTAACCAAAACGCTCAATGAACATTTCATCACAATTCTCTGTGACCCTTGTCATCACAATGCTCCTTGTCTTTGTCAGAACAATGCGCTCCATGACCATTGTCTTCACCATGTGACACGCGCATTTCATCACAACGGTACACAATATTGTCATTGCAATGCTCCATAAGCCTTGTAATCCCAATGCTCCATGCACTTCTCTTCAAAATGCTCTCTCACCAGAGATATCACAGTGTTCCATCACTAGTCATCACAATACTCCCTCACCCTTGTAATCACAATGTTCCATGACCCTGTCATCACACTGCTACATCCCTTTATCTTCACAATGTTCCATGACCCCTGTCATCAAAATGCTCCATGACCCTTTTCATCCTAAAGATCCAAGCCCCCTGACATCAAAATGTTGTATAACACATGGCATCAAAATGTTCCATTACATTTTTCATCAAATTACTGCATGACCGGGTCATCAAAATGCTCCCTGCCCTTCTCATCACAATGCATCATGCCCTTGTCATCAAAATGCTCCATGACTTGTCATCACAAAGCTCCATGACCCTTGGAATCTCAATGCTCCATGTCATTGTCATCACAATGCTCCATGAACCCGCTCATAATATTGCTCAATGCCCTTGTCATCACAAAGCTCCATGACACTTGTCATCACAATGCTCGATGCCGTTCTCATCACAATGCTCCATGCCCTTGTCATTAAAATCCTGCATGACCCATGTATCATAGTGTTCTGTACCCTTGTCATCACAATATTCCATGCCCACTCTCATCACAATAATCCATGAAACTTTTCAGACCAAAGTTCCATGCCCATCTCATCACAATGCTCCATTATCTCTGTCATAACAATGAACCATGACCCCTGCCATCACAATGTTCCACGGCCTAGTCATCTCAAGGTTCCATCACACTTGTCATCACAATGCTGAAGACCCCTGAAATCACAATGCTCCATGCCCTTGTCATCAGAAAGCTCCATGAGGCATGTCATCAGAATGTTCCATGGCCTTGTCATCACAATGCTCCAAGACCCCTGTAAACACAATGCTCCATGCCCCTTTTCATCTCAATGCTCCATGAACCATGTCATCACAATGCACTATGCCCATCATCATAATGCTTCAGGCTATTGTCATCACAATGAAATCAATATTTTCCATGACCTCTCTCATCATAATGCTCCAAACCCTTGTGAACACAATGTTCCATAACACTTATCATCACAACACCCATGACGCTCATCATCACAATTATCCATGGTCTTCTCATCACAATGCTCCATGATCTTTGTCATCACAGTGCTTAAAACACTTGTCATCACAATGCTCCCTGACACTTGTCGTCAGTATGCTCCTTGAACCCTGTCATGACAAGGCTCCATGCCTTTTTCAGCACAATAATCTATGCCCTTTTCTTCACAATGTTTCAAGTTCCCTGTAATCACAATGCTCCATGCCCTTGTCATCAAAATGCTCCATGACGCATGTCATCAGAATGCTTCATGGCTTTCTCATCACAATGCCCCATGCCTTAGTCATCACAATGCTCCAAGACCCCTGTAATCACAATGCCCAATGCCCCTTTTCATCAGAATTCTCCATGAGACTTGTCATCACAAGTCTCCATGGTCTTCTCATCACAATGCTCCAGGACCTTGTCATCACCATGCTCCATTCCCTTGTCATCACAATGCTCCTTGACCACTGTCATTACAATAATCCATGAACATTTTCAGCCCAATGCTCCACGACCTATTCATCGCAATGCTCCATGGCCAATATCATCACAATGCTCCATGACAACGGTCAATACAACACTCCATGACACCTGACAACACAATGATCCGGGACTCTTGTCATCACAATGCTCCATTCCCTAGTCATCACAATGCTCCATGACCCCTGTCATCAAAACAATCCATGAACATTTTCAGCCCAGTGCTCCATGACACTTGTCATCACAATGATCCATGCCCTTGTCATACCAATGCTCCATGACCCCTGTATTCACAATGCTCCGTGACGCTTTTCATCACAGTGCTCCATGACACATGTCATCACAATGCTCCATGCCTTTGTCAGGAAAATGCTACATGACCTTGTCATTACAATGCTCTCTGCGCTTGTCATCAAAATACTCCATTTCCATTGTCATCACAATGCTCCATGAACCTTGGGATCACATTGCTTCATGCCAATGTCATCACAATGCTCCATGCTCCTTGAAATCTAAATGATCCATGACCTCTGTCATCACAATGCTCCAAACCCTTGTGATCACAATGTTCCATAACACTTGTCATCACAACGCTGCATGATGCCTGTCATCACAATACTCCATGCCCTTTTCATCACAATGCTCCATGACCTTTGCCATCACAATTCTCAATACACTTGTCATCACAATGCTCCCTGACATTTGTCATCAAAATGCTCCTTGAACCCTGTCACGAAAGGCTCCATGCCTCTTTCATAACAATGCCCCATGCCGTTTTCATCACAATTCTCCATGCCATTGTCATCAAATTACTCCACAAGCTTGTCATCAGAATGCTCCATGACCCTTGTCATCACAATGCTCCAAGCCATTGTCATCACAATGCTCCATTACCTTTGTCATCAGAATGCTTCATGACACTTGGCATCACAATGCTCCATGGCATTGTCATCACAGTGGGCCATTACATATATCATCACAATGCTCCCTGACACCTGTCTTCACAATACTGCATGACCTGGTCATCACAAAGCTCCATGCCCTTGTCATCACAATGCGCCATTCCAACTGTCATCGCAATAATCCATGAAACATATTAGACAAATGTTCCATGCCCTTGTCATCACAATGCTCCATGCCCTTGTTATCACAATGCTCCATGACCCCTGTCATCACAATGCTCCTTGACTCCAGTCATCACAATGCTTCATGACGTTTGTCATCACAGTGGTCCATGCCCTCGTCACCAACAGTCTCTGTGACCTTTTTAACCACAATGCTCCATGAACTTTTCATCACAATGCTCTTTGACCCTTGTCATCACAGTGTTCTATGCGCTTGTCAGCACAGTGCTCCCTGACACATGTCATCACAATGCACCATGCGCTTGTCATCACAGTGCTCCACAATCTTGTCATCACAATGCTCCTTAAATTTTGTCATCACAATGCTCCATGCACTTCTCACCAAAATGCTCTCTCACCACTGATATCACAATGCTACATCACTATTTGTCAAAATACTCCCTCACCCCTGTCATCACAATGTTCCATGACTCCTGTCATCACAATGCTACATACACATATCATCACAATATTCGATGACCCCTGATATCACAATGTCCTATAACACCTGTCATCAAAATGTTCCATGACACTTTTCATCAAATTGCTCCATGACCCAGTCATCAGAATGCTCCCTGCCCTTCTCATCACAATGCACAACGCCCTTGCCATCAAAATGCTCCATGACTTTTGTCATCACAAAGATTCATGACCCTTCGCATCACAATGCTCCATGTCATTGTCATCACAATGCTCCATGAACGCTCTCATCACATTGCTCCATGCCCTTGTCTTCACAAAGCTCCATGACACATGTCATCAGAATGCTCCATGGCCTTCTCATCACAATGCTCCATGCCCTTACCATCACAATGCTCCATGACCCCTGTGATAACAATGCTCCATGACCCCTGACATCACGATGTTACATGGCCTTGTCATCACAAGGCTCCATGACCTTTCTCATCACAATGCTCAAGACCCATGTAATCACAATGCTCCATGCCATTGTCATCACAAAGCTCCCTGACGCATGTCATCAGAATGTTCCATGGCCTTCACATCACAATGCTCCATGCACTTGTCATCACAATGCTCCAAGAACACTGTAATCACAATTCTCCATGCCCCTTTTCATCTCAGTGCTCCATGAAAACTGTCATCACAATGCACCATGCCCATCATCATAATGCTTCAGGCTATTGACATCACAATGAAATCAAAATGCTCCATGACCTCTGTCATCATAATACTCCGAAACCTTGTGATCACAATGGTCCATAACACTTATCATCACAACACCCCAAGACGCTCATCATCACAATTATCCATGGTCTTCTCATCACAATGCTCCATGATCTTTGTCATCACAATGCTCAATACACTTGTCATCACAATGCTCCCTGACACTTGTCATCAGAATGCTCCTTGAACTCTGTCATAACAAGGCTCTATGCCTTTTTCATCACAATGATCCATGCCCTTTTCATCTCAGTGCTCCAAGATCACTGTAATCACAATGCTCCATGAACTTGTCATCACAAAGCTCCATGACACATGTCATCAGAATGCTCCACGGCCTTCTCATCACCATGATCTATGCCCTTGTCATTACAATGCTCCAAGACCCCTGTAATCACAATGCTCCATACCACTTTTCAAAAGAATGCTCCATGAGATTTCTCATCAAAAGTCTCCATGGTCTTCTCATCACAATGCTCCAGGACTTTGTCATCACCATGCTACATTCCCTTGTCATAAAAATACTCCATGAATATTTTCAGCCAAATGCTCCATGACCCTATAATCACAATGCTCCATGGCCAATATCATCACAGTTATCCATGACCACTGTCAACACAACACTCCATGACACCTGACAATACAATGATCCAGGACTCTTGTCATCACAATTCTCCATTCCCTAGTCATCACAATGCTCCATGACCCCTGTCAGCAGAATACTCCATGAACATTTTCAGCCCAATGCTCCATGGACCTTGCCATCACAATGATCCATTCCCTTGTCATCCCAATGCTCCATGACACCTGTATTCACAATGATCCGTGACGCTTGTCATCACAGTGCTCCATGACCACTGTCATCACAATGCTCCATGCCTTTGTCAGCAAAATGCTACATGGCCTTGTCATTACAATGCTCTATGCGCTTGTCATCAAAATACTCCATTACCATTGTCATCACAATCCTCCATGAAACTTGGGATCACATTGCTTCATGCCCTTGTCATCACAATGCTCCATGCTCCTTGAAATCAAAATGATCCATGACCTCTGTCATCAAAATGCTCAAATCCCTTGTGATCACAATGTTCCATAACACTTGTCATCACAACGCTCCATGATGCCTGTCATCACAATATTCCATGCCCTTTTCATCACAATGTTCCATGACCTTTGTCATCACAATTCTCAATACACTTGTCATCACAATGCTCCCTGACACTTGTCGTCAGAATGCTCCTTGAACCCTATCACGAAAAGGCTCCATGCGTTTTTCATCACAATGACCCATGCCGTTTTCGTCACAATGCCCCATGCCATTGTCATCAAAATACTCCATAAGCTTGTCATCAGAATGTTCCGTGACCCTTGTCATCACAATTTCCCATGCAGTTGTCAGCACAATGCTCCCTGACCCTTGTCATCACAATGCTCCAAGCCATTGTCATCACAATGCTCCATTACATTTGTCATCAGAATCCTACATGACACTTGGCATCACAATGCTCCATGCCATTGTCATCACAATGCACCATTCCAACTCTCATCACAATAATCCATGAAACTAAATAGACTACTGTTCCATCCCCTTGTCATCACAATGCTCCATGCCCTTGTTATCAAAATGCTCCATGACCCCTGTCATCACAATGCTCCGTGACTCCAGTCATCAAAATGCTTCATGAACGTTGCCATCACAATTGTCCATGTCCTCGTCATCAACAGTCTCTGTGACCTTTTTAACCACAATGCTCCATGAAATTTTCATCACAATGCTCTTTGACCCTTGTCATCAAAATGCTTTATGCCTTTCTCAGCACAATGCTCCATGACACGTCATCACAATGCACCATGCGCTTGTCATCACAATGCTCCACCAAATTGTCTTCACAATGCTCCATAAAAATTGTCATCACAATGCTCCATGCACTTCTCATCAAAATGCTCTCTCACCACTGATATCACAATGCTACATCACTATTTGTCACAGTACTCCCTCACCTCTGTCATCACAATGTTTCATGGCACCTGTCATCACAATGCTACATGCACTTATCATCACAATGTTCGATGACTCCTGACATCAAAATGTTCCATAACACCTGTCATCAAACTGCTCCATGATCCTTTTCATCAAAATGCTCCATGACCCCTGACATCACAATGTTTCATATCACTTGTCAACAAAATGTTCCATGATATTTTTCATCAAATTGTTCCATGACCCTGTCATCAAAATGCTCCCTTCACTTCTCATCAAAATGCAACTCACCCTTGTCATCAAAATGCTCCATGAATTGTCATCACAATGCTCCATGCCCTTGCCATCAAAATGCTCCATTATCCCAGTCATAACAATGCTCCATGACCCCTGCTATCACGATGTTCCATGGCCTTGTCATCACAAAGCTCCTTGACCCTTCTCATCACAATGCTCCAAGAACCCTCTAATCACAATGCTCTATGCCCCTTTTCATCTCAATGATCCACGAACCCTCTCATCACAATGCACCATGCCCATCATCATAATTCTTCATGCTATTGTCATCACAATGAAATCAAAATGCTCCATGACCTCTGTCATAACAATGCTCCAAACCCTTGTGATCACAATATTCCATATCACTTGTCATCACAATGCCCCATGACGCTCGTCATCACAGTTATCTATAGTCTTCTCATCAAAATGCTCCATGACCTTTGTCATCACAATGCTCAGTACACTTGTCATCAAAATATTCCCTGACACTTGTTGTCTGTATGCTCCTTGAATCCTGTCATGACAAGGCTCCATGCATTTCTCATCACAATGATCCATGCCTTTTTCATCACAGTGCTCCAAGACCCCTGTAATCGCAGTGCTCCATGCCCTTGTCATCACAAAGCTCAATGACCCATGTCATCAGAATGCTCCTTGGCCTTCTCCTCACAATGCTCCATGGCCTTGTCATCACAATGTGCCAAGACCCTTCTAATCACAATGATCCATGCCCATTTTCATCAGTATGCTCCAGGAGACTTGTCATCACAAGGCTCCATGGTTTTCTCATCACAATGCTCCAGGACCTTGTCATCACAATGCTTCACGACCTTGTCATGAAAATTCTCAATGACCATTGTCATCATAATGCTCCAAGCCCTAGTCATCACAATGCTCCATTATATTTGTCATCACAATCCTCCATTTCATTTGGCATCACAATACTCCCAGCCATTGTCATCGCAATGGACCATGACATATGTCATCACAATGCTCCCTGACACCTGTCTTCACAATACTCCATGACCTTCTCTTCACAATGATCCATGCCCTTGTCATCACAAAGCACCATGTCCACTGTCATAACAATAATCTATGAATCTTGTCAGACCAATGCTCCATGCCCCTGTCATCACAATGCTCCATGCCCTTGTCATCACAATGCTACATGACTTGTCATCACAATACTCCAAGACCCCTGTAATCACAATGCTCAATGCCCCTTTTCATCAGAATGCTCCATGAGAATTGTCATCATAAGAATCCATGGTCTTCTCATCACAATGCTGCAGGACCTTGTCATCACAATGCTCCATTCCCTTGTCATCACAATGCTCCATGACCCCTGTCATCTAAATAATCCATGAATATTTTCAGCCCAATGTTCCACCACCTATTCATCACAATGCTCCATGGCCAATATCATCTCAATGCTCCATGACCACTGTCATCACAACACTCCATGACACATGACGACACAGTGATCCGGGACTCTTGTCATCACAGTGCTCCATTCCCTACTCATCACTATGCTCCATGACCCCTGTCATCACAACACTCCATGAAAATTTTCAACCCTGTGCTCCATGACATTTGTCATCACATTGATCCATGCACTTGTCATCCCAATGCTCCATGACCCCTGTATTCACAATGATCTGTGACGCTACTCATCACAGTGCTCCATGACACATGTCATTACAATGCTCCATGCCTTTGTCAGCAAAATGCTACATGACCTTGTCGTTACAATGCTCTCTGCGCTTGTCATCACAATACTCCATTTCCATTGTCATCACAATCCTCCATGAAACTTGGGATCACATTGCTTCATGCCCTTTTCATCACAATGCTCCATGCTCCTTGAAATCAAAATGATCCATGACCTCTGTCATCACAATGCTCCAAACTCTTGTGATCACAATGATCCATAACACTTGTCATCACAACGCTCCATGATGCCTGTCATCACAATACTCCATGCCCTTTTCATCAAAATGCTCCATGACCTTTCTCATCACAATTCTCAATACACTTGTCATCACAATGCTCCCTGACACTTGTCTTCAGAATGCTCCTTGAACCCTGTCACGAAAAGGCTCCATGACATTTTAATCACAATGCCCCATGCCTTTTTCATCACAATGTTCCAGGCCATTGTCATCAAAATACTCCAGAAGCTTGTCATCAGAATGCTCCATGACCCTTGTCATCACAATTCTCCATGCACTTGTCAGCACAATGCTCCCTGACCCTTGTCATCACAGTGCTCCAAGCCATTGTCATCACAATGCTCCATTACATTTGTCATCAGAATTCTCCATGACAGTTGGCATCACAATGCTCCATGCCATTGTCATCACAGTGGGCCATTACATATGTCATCACAATGCTCCCTGACACCTGTCTTCACAATACTGCATGACCTGGTCATCACAATGCTCCATGCCCTTGTCATCACAATGCACCATTCCAACTGTCATCGCAATAATCCATGAAACTTATTAGACCAATGCTCCATGCCCTTGTCATCACAATGTTCCATGCCCTTGTTATCATAATGCTCCATGATCCCTGTCATCATAATGCTCCATGACCTTTTTCATCACAATGATCAGTACACTTGTCATCAAAATGTTCCCTGACACTTGTTGTCTACATGCTCCTTGAATCCTGTCATGACAAGGCTGCATGCATTTTTCATCACAATGATCCATGCCCTTTTCATCACAATGCTCCAAGACCCCTGTAATCAAAATGCTCCATGCCCTTGTCATCACAAAGCTCAATGACGCATGCCATCAGAATGCTCCTTGGCCTTATCCTCACAATTCTCCATGCCCTTGTTATCACAATGTGCCAAGACCCCTCTAATCACAATGCTCCATGCCCATTTTCATCAGTATGCTCCAGGAGACTTGTCATCACAAAGCTCCATGGTTTTCTCATCACAGTGCTCCAGGACCTTGTCATCACAATGCTACACGACCTTGTCATGAAAATTCTCAGTGGCCATTGTCATCATAATGCTCCAAGCCCTAGTCATCACAATGCTCCATTATATTTGCCATCACAATCCTCCATTACATTTGGCATCACAATACTCCCAGCCATTGTCATCGCAATGGACCATGACATATGACATCACAATCCTCCGTGACACCTGTCTTCACAATACTCCATGACCTTCTCTTCACAATGCTCCATGCCCTTGTCATCACAATGCTCCATGATTTGTCATCACAATGCTCCATGACCCATGTATCACAGTGTTCCATGCCCTAGTCATCACAATGCTCCAAGACCCCTGTAATCACCATGCTCCATGCCCCTTTTCATCAGAATGCTCCATGAGAATTGTCATCATAAGTATCCATGGTCTTCTCATCACAGTGCTCCAGGACTTTGTCATCACCATGCTCCATTACCTTGTCATCACAATGCTCCATGAACCCTGTCATCACAATAATCCATGAATATTTTCAGCCCAATGCTCCACGACCTATTCATCACAATGCTCCATGGACAATATCATCTCAATGCTCCATGACCACTGTCATCAAAACACTCCATGACACCAGACGACACAATGATCCGGGACTATTGTCATCACAGTGCTCCATTCCCTACTCATCACTATGCTCCATGACCCCTGTCATCACAACACTCCATGAACATTTTCAGCGCAGTGCTCCATGACACTTGTCATCAAAATTATCCATGCACTTGTCATCCCAATGCTCCATGACCCCTGTATTCACAATGATCCATAACGCTTGTCATCTCAGTGCTCCATGACACCTGTCATTAAAATGTTCCATGCGTTTGTCAGCAAAATGCTACATGACCTTGTCATTACAATGCTCTATGGGCTTGTCATCAAAATACTCCATTTCCATTGTCATCACAATCCTCCATGAACCTTGGGATCACATTGCTTCATGCCCTTGTCATCACAATTCTCCATGCTCCTTGAAATCAAAATGATCCATGACCTCTGTCATCACAATGCTCCAAACTCTTGTGATCACAATGTTCCATAACACTTGTCATCACAACGCTCCATGATGCCTGTCATCAAAATACTCCATGCCCTTTTCATCACAATGCTCCATGACCTTCTCATCATAATTTTCAATACACTTGTCATCACAATGCTCCCTGACACTTGTCGTCAGAATGCTCATTGTACACTGTCACGAAAAGGCTCCATGCCATTTTCATCACAATGCCCCATGCCATTTTCATCACAATGCTCCATGCCATTGTCATCAAAATACTCCACAAGCTTGTCATCAGAATGTTCCATGACCCTTGTCATCACAAACCTCCATGCACTTGTCAGCACAATGCTCCCTGACCCTTGTCAGCACAGTGCTCCAAGCCATTGTCATCACAATGCTCAATTATCTTTGACAGCAGAATCCTACATTACAATTGGCATCACAATTCTCCATGCCCTTGTCATCACAATGCCCCATTCCAACTGTCATCACAATAATCCATGAAACTAAATAGACCACTGTTCCATCCCCTTGTCATCACAATGCTCCATGCCCTTGTTATCACAATGCTCCATGACCCCTGTAATCACAATTCTCCGTGACTCCAGTCATCACGATGCTTCATGAACTTTGTCATCACAATTGTCCAGGTCTTGTCATCAACAGTCTCTGTGACCATTTTAACCACAATGCTCCATGAAATTTTCATCACAATGCTCTTTGACCCTTGTCATCAAAATGCTCTATGCCTTTCTCAGCACAATGCTCCGTGACACATGTCATCACAATGCACCATGCGCTTGTCATCACAATGCTCCACAAATTTGTCATCACAATACTCCATAAAACTTGTCATCACAATCATCCATGCACTTCTCATCAAAATGCTCTCTCACCACTGATATCACAATGCTACATCACTATTTGTCTCAATACTCCCTCACCACTGTCATCACAATGTTTCATGGCATCTGTCATCACAATGCTACATGCACTTATCATCACTATGTTCGATGACACCTGAAATCAAAATGTTCCATAACACCTGTCATCAAACTGCTCCATGATCCTTTTCATCAAAATGCTCCAAGACCCCTGACATCACAATGTTCCATAACACCTGTTATCAAAATGTTCCATGACCCTTTTCATCAAATTGTTCCATGACCCTGTCATCAAAATGCTACCTGCCCTTCTTATCAAAATGCACCACACTCTTGTCATCAAAATGCTCCATGACTTGTCATCACAATGTTCCATTCCCTTGCCATCACAGTGCTCCATTACTCCAGTCATAAAAATGCTCCATGACCCCTGCTATCACGATGATGCATGGCCTTGTCATCACAAAGCTCCAGGACCCTTCTCATCACAATGGTCCAAGAACACTCTAATCATAATGCTCTATGCCACTTTTCATCTCAATGATCCATGAACCCTGTCATCACAATGCACCATGCCCATCATCATAATGCTTCATGCTATTGTCATCACAATGAAATCAAAATGCTCCATGACCTCTGTCATAACAATGCTCCAAACCCTTGTGATCACAATATTCCATATCACTTGTCATCACAATGCCCCATGACACTCGTCATCACAGTTATCCATGGTCTTCTCATCAAAATGCTCCATGACCTTTGTCATCACAATGCTCAGTACACTTGTCATCAAAATGTTCCCAGACAGTTGTTGTCTGCATGCTCCTTGAATCCTGTCATGACAAGGCTCCATGCATTTTTCATCACAATGATCCATGCCCTTTTCATCACAATGCTCTAAGACCCCTCTAATCACAGTGATCCATGCCCTTGTCCTCACAAAGATCAATGACACATGCCATCAGAATGCTCTTTGGCCTTCTCCTCACAATGCTCCATGCCCTTGTCATCACAATGGGCGAAGACCCCTCTAATCACAATGCTCCATGCTCATTTCCATCAGTATGCACCAGGAGACTTGTCATCACACAAGGCTCCATGATTTTCTCATCACAATGCTTCAGAACCTTGTCATCGCAATGCTTCACGACCTTGTCATGAAAATTCTCAAAGGCCATTGTCATCATAATGCTCCAAGCCCTACTCATCACAATGCTCCATTATATTTGTCATCACAATCCTCCATTACTTTTGGCATCACAATACTCCCAGCCATTGTCATCGCAAAGGACAATGACATATGTCACCACAATGCTCCCTGACACCTGTTTTCAAAATACTCCATGACCTTCTCTTCACAATGATCCATGCCCTTGTCATCACAATGCACCATGTCCACTGTCATAACAATAATCTATGAATCTTGTCAGACCAATGCTCCATGCCCCTGTCATCACAATGCTCCATGCCCTTGTCATCACAATGCTCCATGACTTGTCATCACAAAGCTCCATGACCCATGACCCATGTATCACAATGTTCCATGTCCTAGTCATCACAATGCTCCAAGACCCCTGTAATCACAATGCTCTATGCCCTTTTTCATCAGAATGCTCCAGGAGAATTGTCATCATAAGTATCCATGGTCTTCTCATCAAAATGCTCCAGGACCTTGTCATCACCATGCTCCATTACCTTGTCATCACAATGCTCCATGACCCCTGTCATCACAATAATCCATGAATATTTTCAGCCCAATGCTCCACGACGTATTCATCACAATGCTCCATGTCCAATATCATCTAAATGCTCCATGACCACTGTCATCACAACACTCCATGACACATGACAACACAATGATCCGGGACTCTTGTCATCACAATGCTCCATTCCCTAGTCATCACAATGCTCCATGACCCCTGTCATCACAACACTCCAAGAAAATTTTCAGCCCAGTTCTCCATGACACTTGTCATTACAATTATCCATGCACTTGTCATCCCAATGCTCCATGACCCCTGTATTCACAATGATCCGTGACGCTTGTCATCACAGTGCTCCATGACACATGTCATCACAATGCTCCATGCCTTTGTCAGCAAAATGCTACATGACCTTGTCATTACAATGCTCTATGGGCTTGTCATCACAATATTCCATTTCTATTGTCATCACAATCCTCCATGAACCTTGGGATCACATTGCTTCATGCCCTTGTCATCACAATGCTCCATGCTCCTAGAAATCAAAATGATCCATGACCTCTGTCATCACAATGCTCCAAACTCTTGTGATCACAATGATCCATAACAATTGTCATCACAATGCTCCATGATGCCTGTCATCACAATACTCCATGCCCTTTTCATCACAATGCTCCATGACCTTTCTCATCACAATTCTCAATACACTTGTCATCACAATGCTCTCTGACACTTGTCGTCAGAATTCTCCTTGAAACCTGTCACGAAAAGGCTCCATGATTTTTCATCACAATACCCCATGCAGTTTTCATCACAATGCTCCATGCCATTGTCATCAATATACTCCACAAGCTTGTCATCAGAATGCTCCATGACCCTTGTCATCACAATTCTCCATGCACTTGTCAGCACAATGCTCCCTGACCCTTGTCATTACAATGGTCCAAGCCATTGTCACCACAATGCTCCATTACCTTTGTCATCAGAATCCTCCATGACAATTGGCATCACAATGCTCCATGCCATTGTCATCACAATGGGCCATTACATATGTCATCACAATGCTCCCAGACTCCTGTCTTCACAATATTGCATGACCTGGTCATCACAATGCTCCATGCCCTTTTCATCACAATGCACCATTCCAACTGTCAACGCAATAATCCATGAAACTTATTAGATCAATGCTCCATGCCCTTGTCATCACAATGCTCCATGCTCTTTTTATCACAATGCTCCATGACCCCTGTCTTCACAATTCTCCGTGAATCCAGTCATCACAATGCTTCATGACCTTTGTCACCACAATGGTCCATGCCCTCGTCATCAACAGTCTCTGTGACCTTTTTAACCACAATGCTCCATGAACTTTTCATCACAATGCTCTTTGACCCTTGTCATCACAATGCTCTATGCCTTTCTCAGCACAATGCTCCATGACCCTTGACATCACAATGCCCCATGCACTTGTCAGCACAATGCTCCATGACACTTGGCATCACAATGCTCCATGACCCCTGTCATCACAATGCTCCGTGACTCCAGTCATCACAATGCTTCATAACGTTTGTCATCACAATGGTCCATGCCCGTGTCATCACAAGGCTCTGTGACCTTTGTAACCACAATGCTCCATGAACATTTCATCACAATTCTCTGTGACCCTTGTCATCACAATGCTCCATTTCTTTGTGAGAACAATGCTCCATGACCATTGTCTTCAAAATGTGCCATGCGCATTTCATCACAACGGTCCACATACTTGTCATTGCCATGCTCCATAAACCTTGTAATCACAATGCTCCATGCACTTCTCATCAAAATGCTCTCTCACCACTGATATCACAATGCTACATCACTATTTGTCACAATACTCCCTCACCCCTGTCATCACAATGTTCCATGGCTCCTGTCATCACAATGCTACATGCACTTATCATCACAATGTTCGATGACCCCTGACATCACAATGTTCCATAACACCTGTCATCAAAATGTTCCATGACACTTTTCATCAATTTGCTCCATGACCCTGTTATCAGAATGCTCCCTGCCTTTCTCATCACAATGCACAACGCCCTTGCCCTCAAAATGCTCCATGTCGAGAGACTTCCAGGTAAGATGGCGGAATAGTAAGAAGCGGAGTTCACCGTCCTCCCCACGGATACACCAGAAATACAGCTGCACGTGGAGCAACTTCTACAGACCCCTGCTGGATGCTGGCAGAGGACACCGGACCTCCCCAAAGGCAAGAAACTCCCCACATTCCTTGGTAGGGCAAAGCGGAGAGATTCCCGCACAGAGGATCGGTGCCGAGCGGCACTCACTAGCCCGAGAGGCTTGTCCGCTCGCCCCGGCGTCGCTGGAAGCTGAGGCTCGGGCTTCGGTCAGAGCGCAGGGAGAGGACTGGGGCTGGCGGCGAGAACTCAGCCGGAAGGGGGCTAATGAGCCACAGCTAGCTGGCAGGGAGTCCGGGAAAACTCTGGAGCTGCCGAAGAGGCAAGAGACTTTTTCTTCCCTCTTGGTTTCCTGGTGCGCAAGGAGAGGGGATTAAGAGCGCTGCTTAAAGGGGCTCCACAGACGGGCGCGAGACACGACTGTAGGGGCGGAGCCTGGTGACGAGCGTGGGACGCTGGGGCTGCTGCTGCCACCGGCAAGATGCCTGTGTGCGAGCGTGGGTCACTGTCCACACCGCCCTTCCTGGAGCCTGTGCAGCCCGCCACTGCCGGGGTCCCGGGATCCAGGGGCGGCTTCTCTGGGAGAACGCATGGTGCGCCTCGGGCTGTTGCAACATCACGCCGACCTCTGCCGCTGCAGGCTCGCCCCGCACTCCGTGCCCCTCCCTCCCGCCCGGCCTGAGTGAGCCAGAGTCCCCGAAGAGGCTGCTCCTTTAACCCTGTCCTGTCTAAGTGAAGAACAGACGCCCTCCGGCGACCTACATGCAGAGGCGGGGCCAAATCCAAAGCTGAGACCCAGGAGCTGTGAGAACAAAGAAGAGAAAGGGAAACCTCTCCCAGCAGCCTCAGAAGCAGCAGATTAAAGCTCCACAATCAACTTGATGTACCCTGCATCTGTGGAATACATGAATGGACAACAAATCATCCCAAATTGAGGAGCCAGGAGTCAGTGCTGTGCCTCTGAGTTGGGAGAGCCAAATTCAGGACACTGGTCCACAAGAGACCTCCCAGCTCCACATAATATCAAACGGCGAAAATCTTCCAGAGATCTCCATCTCAACACCAGCACCCAGCTTCACTCAACGACCAGCAAGCTACAGTGCTGGACACCCTATGCCAAACAACTAGCAAGACAGGAACACAACGCCACCCATTAGCAGAGAGGCTGCCTAAAATCATAAAAAGTCCGCAGACACCCCAAAACACACCACCAGACGTGGACCTGCCCACCAGAAAGACAAGATCCAGCCTCATCCACCAGAACACAGGCACTAGTCCCCTCCACCAGGAAGCCTACACAACCCACTAAACCAACCTTAGCCACTGGGGACAGACAACAAAAACAACGGAAACTACGAACCTGCAGCCTGAAAAAAGGAGACCCCAAACACAGTAACATAAGCAAAATGAGAAGACAGAAAAACACACAGCAGGAGAAGGAGCAAGATAAAAACCCACCATACCTAACAAATGAAGAGGTAATAGGCAGTCTACCTGAAAAAGAATTCAGAATAATGATGGTAAAGATGATCCAAGATTCTATTTCCCAGATCCAAAATCTTGGAAATAGAATAGACAAAATGCAAGAAACAGTTAACAAGGACCTAGAAGAACTAAAGATGAATCAAGCATCGATTAAAAACACAATAAATGAAATAAAAAGTACTCTAGATGGGATCAATAGCAGAATAACTGAGGCAGAAGAACGGATAAGTGAGGTGGAAGATAAAATAGTGGAAATAACTGCTGCACAGCAAAATAAAGAAAAAAGAATGAAAAGAACAGAGGACAGTCTCAGAGACCTCTGGGACAACATTAAACGCACCAACATTCGAATTATAGGGGTTCCAGAAGAAGAAGAGAAAAAGAAAGGGACTGAGAAAATATTTGAAGAGATTATAGTTGAAAACTTCCCTAATATGGGAAAGGAAATAGTTAATCAAGTCCAGGAGGCACAGAGAGTCCCATACAGAATAAATCCAAGGAGAAATACACCAAGACACATATTAATCAAACTGTCAAAAATTAAACACCAAGAAATCATATTAAAAGCAGCAAGGCAAAAACAACAAATAACACACAAGGGAATCCCCATCAGGATAACAGCTGATCTCTCAGCAGAAACTCTACAAGCCAGAAGGGAGTGGCAGGACATACTTAAAGTGATGAAGGAGAAAAACCTGCAACCAAGATGACTCTACCCAGCAAGGATCTCATTCAGATTTGATGGAGAAATTAAAACGTTTACAGACAAGCAAAAGCTGAAAGCGTTCAGCACCACCAAACCAGCTTTACAACAAATGCTAAAGGAACTTCTCTAGGCAAGAAACACAACAGAAGGAAAAGACCTACAATAACGAACCCAAAACAATTAAGAAAATGGGAATAGGGACATACATAACAATAATTACCTTAAATGTAAATGGACTAAATGCTCCCACCAAAAGACACAGATTGGCTGAATGGATACAAAAACAAGACCCATATATATGCTGTCTACAAGAGACCCACTTCAGACCTAGAGACACATACAGACTGAAAGTAACGGGATGGAAAAAGATATTCCATGCAAATGGAAACCAAAAGAAAGCTGGAGTAGCAGTTCTCATATCAGACAAAATAGACTTTAAAATAAAGACTACTAGAAGAGACAAAGAAGGACACTACATAATGATCAAGGGATCGATCCAAGAAGAAGATATAACAATTGTAAATATTTATGCACCAAACATAGGAGCACCTCAATACATAAGGCAAATACTAACAGCCATAAAAGGAGAAATCGACAGTAACACAATCATAGTAGGGGACTTTAACACCCCACTTTCACCAATGGACAGATCATCCAAAATGAAAATAAATAAGGAAACACAAGCTTTAAATGATACATTAAACAAGATGGACTTAATTGATATTTATAGGACATCCCATCCAAAAACAACAGAATACACATTTTTCTCAAGTGCTCATGGAACATTCTCCAGGATAGATCATATCTTGGGTCACAAATCAAGCCTTGGTAAATGTAAGAAAATTGAAATTGTATCAAATATCTTTTCTGACCACAATGCTATGAGACTAGATATCAATTAAAGGAAAAGAGCTGTAAAAAATACAAACACATGGAGGCTAAACAATACACTACTTAATAACAAAGTGATCACTGAAGAAATCAAAGGGGAAATTAAAAAAATACCTAGAAACAAATGACAATGGAGACACGACGACCCAAAACCTATGGGACGCAGCAAAAGCAGTTCTAAGGGGGAAGTTTATAGCAATACAATCCCACCTTAAGAAACAGGAAACATCTCGAATAAACAACCTAATCTTGCACCTAAAGCAATTAGAGAAAGAAGAACAAAAACATCCCAAAGTTAGCAGAAGGAAAGAAATCATAAAAATCAGATCAGAAATAAATGAAAAAGAAATGAAGGAAACGATAGCAAAGATCAATAAAACTAAAAGCTGGTTCTTTGAGAAGATAAACAAAATTGATAAACCATTAGCCAGACTCATCAAGAAAAAAAAGAAGAAGACACAAATCAATAGAATTAGAAATGAAAAAGGAGAAGTAACAACTGACACTGCAGATATACAAAAGATCATGAGAGATTACTACAAGCAACTCTATGCCAATAAAATGGAAAACCTGGAAGAAATGGACAAATTCTTAGAAATGCACAGCCTGCCAAGACTGAATCAGGAAGAAATAGAAAATATGAACAGACCAATCACAAGCACTGAAATTGAAACTGTGATAAAAAATCTTCCAACGAACAAAAGCCCAGGGCCAGATGGCTTCACAGGTGAATTCTATCAAGCATTTAGAGAAGAGCTAACACCTATCCTTCTGAAACTCTTCCAAAATATAGCAGAGGGAGGAACACTCCCAAACTCATTCTATGAGACCACCATCACCCTGATACCAAAACCAGACAAGGATGTCACAAAGAAAGAAAACTATAGGCCAATATCACTGATGAACATAGATGCAAAAATCCTCAACAAAATACTAGCAAACAGAATCCAACAGCACATTAAAAGGATCATACACCATGATCAAGTGCGGTTTATTCCAGGAATGCAAGGATTATTCAATATACGCAAATCAATCAACGTGATATACCATATTACCAAATTGAAGGAGAAAAACCATATGATCATCTCAATAGATGCAGAGAAAGCTTTCGACAAAATTCAACACCCATTTATGATAAAAACCCTGCAGAAAGTAGGCATAGAGGGAACTTTCCTCAACATAATAAAGGCCATATATGACAAACCCACAGCCAGCATCGTCCTCAATGGTGAAAAACTGAAACCATTTCTACTAAGATCAGGAACAAGACAAGGTTGCCCACTCTCACCACTCTTATTCAACCTAGTTTTGGAAGTTTTAGCCACAGCAATCAGAGAAGAAAAGGAAATAAAAGGAATCCAAATCGGAAAAGAAGAAGTAAAGCTGTCACTGTTTGCAGATGACATGATACTATACATAGAGAATCCTAAAGATGCTACCAGAAAACTACTAGAGCTAATCAATGAATTTGGTCAAGTTGCAGGATACAAAATTAATGCACAGAAATCTCTGGCATTCCTATATACTAATGATGAAAAATCTGAAAGTGAAATTAAGAAAACACTCCCATTTACCATTGCAACAAAAAGAATAAAATATCTAGGAATAAACCTACCTAAGGAGACAAAAGACCTGTATGCAGAAAATTATAAGACACTGATGAAAGAAATTAAAGATGATACAAATAGATGGAGAGATGTACCATGTTCTTGGATTGGAAGAATCAACATTGTGAAAATGACTCTACTACCCAAAGCAATCTACAGATTCAATGCAATCCCTATCAAACTACCACTGACATTTTTCACAGAACTAGAGCAAAAAATTTCACAATTTGTATGGAAACACAAAAGACCCCGAATAGCCAAAGCAATCTTGAAAACGAAAAATGGAGCTGGAGGAATCAGGCTCCCTGACTTCAGACTATACTACAAAGCTACAGCAATCAAGACAGTATGGTACTGGCACAAAAACAGAAATATAGATCAGTGGAACAGGATAGAAAGCCCAGAGATAAACCCACGGACATATGGTCACCTTATCTTTGACAAAGGAGGCAGGAATGTACAGTGGAGAAAGGACAGTCTCTTCAATAAGTGGTGCTGGGAAAACTGGATAGGGACATGTAAAAGTATGAGATTAGATCACTCCCTAACACCATACACAAAAATAAGCTCAAAATGGATTAAAGACCTAAATGTAAGGCCAGACACTATCAAACTCTTAGAGGAAAACATAGGCAGAACACTCTATGACATAAATCACAGCAAGATCCTTTTTGACCCACCTCCTAGAGAAATGGAAATAAAGACAAAAATAAACACATGGGACCTAATGAAACTTAAAAGCTTTTGCACAGCAAAGGAAACCATAAACAAGACCAAAAGACAACCCTCAGAATGGGAGAAAATATTTGCAAATGAAGCAACTGACAAAGGATTAATCTCCAAAATTTATAAGCAGCTCATGCAGCTCAATAACAAAAAAACAAACAACCCAATCCAAAAATGGGCAGAAGACCTAAATAGACATTTCTCCACAGAAGATATACAGACTGCCAACAAACACATGAAAGGATGCTCAACATCTTTGCTCATTAGAGAAATGCAAATCAAAACTACAATGAGATATCATCTCACACCAGTCAGAATGGCCATCATCAAAAAATCTAGAAACAATAAATGCTGGAGAGGGTGTGGAAAAAAAAGAACACTCTTGCACTGCTGGTGGGAATGTGAATTGGTACAGCCACTATGGAGAACGGTATGGAGGTTCCTTAAAAAACTACAAATAGAACTACCATATGACCCAGCAATCCCACTACTGGGCATATACCCTGACAAAACCATAATTCAAAAAGAGACATGTACCAAAATGTTCATAGCAGCCCTATTTACAATAGCCCGGAGATGGAAACAACCTAAGTGACCATAATCAGATGAATGGATAAAGAAGATGTGGCACATATATACAATGGAATATTACTCAGCCATAAAAAGAAATGAAATTGAGCTATTTGAATGAGGTGGATGGACCTAGAGTCTGTCATACAGAGTGAAGTAAGTCAGAAAGAGAAAGACAAATACTGTATGCTGACACATATATATGGAACTTAAGAAAAAAATGTCATGAAGAACATAGGGGTAAGACAGGAATAAAGACACAGACCTACTAAAGAATGGACTTGAGGATATGGGGAGGGGGAAGGGTAAGCTGTGACAAAGTGAAAGAGCGGCATGGACATATATACACTACCAAACGTAAGGTAGATAGCTAGTGGGAAGCAGCCGCATAGCACAGGGAGATCAGCTCAGTGCTTTGTGACCGCCTGGACGGGTGGGATAGGGAGGGTGGGAGGGAGACGCAAAAGGGAGGGGATATGGGAATATAGGTATATGTATAACTGATTAAATTTGTTATAAAGCAAAAAAATATTTTTTTCAGGAGGAAAAAAAAAAGAAACAAAGTCCCAACACAGCAAAAATAAATAAATTAAATAATAAAAACTCCTACACCCAACATTAAAAAAAAATGCTCCATGTCTTTGTCATCACAAAGATCCATGACCTTTGGCATCACAATGCTCAATGTCATTGTCATCACAATGCTCCATGAACACTCTCATCACATTGCTCCATGCCCTTGTCTTCACAAAGATCAATGACACATGTCATCAGAATGCTCCATGGCCTTCTCATCACAATGCTCCATGCCCTTGCCATCACAATGCTCCATTACCCCAGTCATAACAATGCTCCATGACCCCTGCTATCACGATGATCCATGGCCTTGTCATCACAAAGCTCCATGACCCTTCTCATCACATTGCTCCAAGAACCCTGTAATCACAATGATCTCTGCCCCTTTTCATCTCAATGATCCATGAATCCTGTCATCACAATGCACCATGCCCATCATCATAATGCTTCAGGCTATTGTCATCACAATGAAATCAAAATGCTCCATGACTTCTGTCATAACAATGCTCCAAACCCTTGTGATCACAATATTCCATATCACTTGTCATCACAATGCCGCATGACGCTCGTCATCACAATTATCAATGGCCTTCTCTTCACAATGCTCCATGACCATTGTCATCACAAGGCTCAATACACTTGTCATCAAAATGCTCCCTGACACTTGTTGTATGTATGCTCCTTGAATCCTGTCATGACAAGGCTCCATGCCATTTTCATCACAATGATCCATGTCCTTTTCATCACAATGCTCCAAGACCCATGTAATCTCAATGCTCCATGCCCTTGTCATCACAGAGCTGAATGACGCATGCCATCAGGATTCTCCTTGGTGTTCTCCTCAGAGTGCTCCATGCCCTTGTCATCACAATGTTCCAAGACCCCTGTAATCACAATGCTCCATGCCCGTGTCATCAAAAAACTCCATGACGCATGTCATCAGAATGCTCCATGGCCTTCTCATCACAATGCTCCATGCCCTAGTCATCACAATGCTCCAAGACCCCTGTAATCACAATGTCCCATGCCCCTTTTAATGAGAATGCTCCATGAGACTTATCATCACAAGTCTCCATGGTCTTCTCATCACAGTGCTCCACAAACTTGTCATCACCATGCTCCATTCCTTTGTCATCACAATGCTCCATGACCCCTGTCATCACAATAATCCATGAACATTTTCAGCCCAATTTTCCACGACCTACTCATCACAATGCTCCATGGCCAATATCATCACAATGCTCCATGACCACTGTCATCATAGCACTCCATGACACCTGACAATACAATGATCCGGGACACTTGTCATCACAATGCTCCATTCCCTAGTCATCACAATGCTCCATGACCCCTGTCATCACAACACTCCATGAACATTTTCAGCCCAGTGCTCCATGACACTTGTCATCAGAGTGACCCATGCCCTTGTCATCCCAATGCTCCATGACCCCTGTATTCACAATGCTCCATGACGCAGGTCATCACAGTGCTCCATGACACATGTCATCACAAAGCTCCATGCCTTTGTCAGCAAAATGCTACATGACCTTGTCATTACAATGCTCTTTGCACTTGTCATCACAATACTCCATTTCCATTGTCATCACAATCCTCCATGAACCTTGGGATCACATTGCTTCATGCCCTTGTCATCACAATGCTCCATGCTCCTTGAAATCAAAATGATCCATGACCTCTGTCATCACAATGCTCCAAACCCTTCTGATCACAGTGTTCAATAACAATTGTCATCACAACGCTCCATGATGCCTGTCATCACAATAATCCATGCCCTTTTCATCACAATGCTCCATGAACTTTGTCATCACAATTCTCAGTACACTTGTCATCAAAATGCTCCATGCGCTTGTCAGCACAATGCTCCATGACACATGTCATCAAATGCACCATGCTCTTCACATCACAATGCTCCTTAAAATATGTCATCACAATGCTCCATGCACTTCTCATCAAAATGCTCTCTCACAACTGATATCACAATGCTACATCACTATTTGTCACAATACTCTCTAACCCCTGTCATCACAATGTTCCATGACTCCTGTCATCACAATGCTACATGCACTTATCATCACAATGTTGGATGACCCCTGACATCACAATGTTCCATAACACCTGTCATCAAAATATTCCATGACAATTTTCATCAAATTGCTCCATGACCCTGTCATCAGAATGCACCCTGCTTTTCTCATTACAATGCACAACGCCCTTGCCATCGAAATGCTCCATGACCTCTGTCATCACAAAGATCAATGACCCTTGGCATCACAATGCTCCATGTCATTGTCATCACAATGCTCCATGAATGATCTCATCACATTGCTCCATGCTCTTGTCTTCACAAAGCTCCATGACACATGTCATCAGAATGCTCCATGGACTTCTCATCACAATGTTCCATTACTCTGTGATAACAATGCTCCATGACCCCTGCCATCACGATGTTCCATGGCCTTGTCATCACAAACCTCCATGACCCTTCTCATCACAATGCTCCAAGAACCCTGTAATCACAATGCTCTATACCCCTTTCCATCTCAATGATCCATGAACCCTGTCATCACAATGCACCATGCCCATCATCATAATGCTTCATGCTATTGTCATCACAATGAAATCAAAATGCTCCATGAACTCTGTCATAAAAATGCCACACACCTTTGTGATCACAATATTCCAAAACACTTGTCATCACAATGCCCCATGACTCTTGTCATCACAATTATCCATGGTCTTCTCATCACAATGCTCCATGATCTTTGTCATCACAATTCTCAAATACACTTGTCATCACAATGCTCCCTGACACTTGTCGTCAATATGCTCCTTGAACCGTGTCATGACAAGGCTCCATGCCATTTTCATCACAATGATCCATGCCCTTTTCATCACAATGCTCCAAGACCCATGTAATCAAAATGATCCATGCCCTTGTCATCACAAAGCTCCATGTCTTTGTCAGAACAATGCTCAATGACCATAGTCATCACAATTTGCAAAGCACATTTCATCACAACAGTGCACAACATTGTCATTGCTATGCTTCGTAAACCTTGTAATCACAATGGTCCAAGCACTTCTCATCAAAATGCTCTCTCATCAGAGATATCACAATGTTCGATCTCTAGTCATCACAATACGTCCTCACCCCTGTAATCACAAAGTTCCAGGACCCTGTCATCACAATGGTACATCCCGTTATCATCACAATGTTCCATGACCCCTGACATCACAATGTTCCATAACCCCTGTCATCAAAATGCTCCATGACCCTTTTCATCGCAAAGCTCCAAGACCCCTGACATCACAATGTTCTATAATCCCTGCCATTAAAATATTCCTTTACAGTTTTTATCAAATTGCTGCATGACATGGTCATCAAAATACTCCCTGTACTTCTCAGCACAATGCACCATGCCCTTGTCATCAAAATGCTCCATGACTTGTCATCACAAAGCTCCATGACCCTTGGCATCACAATGCTCCATGTCATTGTCATCACAATGCTCCATGAAACCTCTCATCACATTGTTCCATGCCCTTGTCATCACAAAGCTCCATGACACTTGTCATCACAATGCTCGATGCCCTTCTCATCACAATGCTCCATGCCCTTGTCATTACAATCCTGCATGACCCATGTATCACAGTGTTCCTTGCCCTTGTCATCACAATGCTCCAAGCCCACTCTCATCACAATAATCCATGAAACATTTCAGACCAATGTTCCATGCCCTTCTCATCAAAATGCTCCATTACACCTGTCATAACAATGCACCATGACCCTTGTCATCACAGTGTTCCACGGCCTAGTCATCACAAGGTTCCATTACACTTGTAATCACAGTGCTCCAGACCCCTGAAAGCACAATGCTCCATGCCCTTGTCATCACAAAGCTCCATGACGCATGTCATCAGAATGTTCCATGGCCTTCTCATCACAGTGCTCCATGCCCTTGTCATCACAATGCTCCAGACCCTTGTAATCACAATGCTCCATGCCCCTTTTCATCTCAATGCTCCAGGACCCCTGTCATCACAATGCACCATGCCCAACATCATAATGCTACAGGCTATTGTCATCACAAAGAAATCAATATTCTCCATGACCTCTTTCATCACAATGCTCCAAACTGTTGGGATCACAATGTTCCATAACACTTATCATCACAACACCCCATGATGCTCATCATCACAATTATCGATGGTCTTCTCATCACAATGCTCCATGATCTTTGTCATCACAATGCTCAATACACTTGTCATCACAATGCTCCCTGACACTTGTCGTCAGTATGCTCCTTGAACCCTGTCATGACAAGGCTCCATGCCTTTTTCATAACAATGATCCATGCACTTTTCATCACAATGCTCCAAGATCCCTGTAATCACAAATGCTCCATGCCCTTGTCATCAAAAAACTCCATGACGCATGTCATCAGAATGCTCCATGGCCTTCTCATCACAATGCTTCATGCCCTAGTCATCACAATGCTCCAAGACCCCAGTAATCACAATGCTCCATGCCCCTTTTCAGCAGAATGCTCCATGAGACTTCTCATCAGAAGTCTCCATGGTCTTCTCATCACAATGCTCCAGGACCTTGTCATCACCATGCTCCATTCCGTTGTCATCACAATGCTCCATGACACATGTCATCACAATGTTCCATGCCTTTGTCAGCCAAATGCTACATGACCTTGTCATTACAATGCTCTATATGCTTGTCATCACAATACTCCATTTCCATTGTCATCACAATCCTCCATGAACCTTGGGGTCACATTGCTTCATGCCCTTGTCATCACAATGCTCCATGCTCCTTGAAATCAAAATGATCCATGACCACTGTCATCACAATGCTCCAAACCCTTGTGATCACTGTGTTCCAAAACACTTGTCATCACAATGCTCCATGATGCCTGTCATCACAATACTCCATGCCCTTTTCATCACAATGCACCATGACCTTTGTCATCACAATTCTCAATACACTTGTCATCACAATGCTCCCTGACACTTGTCGTCAGAATGCTCCTTGAACCCTGTCACGAAAATACTCCATGACATTTTCATCACAATGCCCCATGCCGTTTTCATCACAATGCTCCATGTAATTGTCATCAAAATACTCCACAAGCTTGTCATCAGAATGCTCCATGAACCTTGTCATCACAATTCTCCATGCACTTATCAGCACAATGCTCCCTGACCCTTGACATCAAAGTGCTCCAAGCCATTGTCATCAAAATGCTCCATTACATTTGTCATCAGAATCCTCCATGACACTTGGCATCAGATGCTCCATGCCATGGTCATCACAATGGGCCATTACATATGTCATCACAATGCTCCCTGACACCTGTCTTCACAATATTGCATGACCTGGTCATCACAATGCTCCATGCCCTTGTCATCAAAATACGCCATTCCAACTGTCATCGCAATAATCCATGAAACTTATTAGACCAATGTTCCATGCCCTTGTCATCACAATGCTCCAAGACCCCTGTCATCACAATGCTCCGTGACTCCAGTCATCACAATGCTTCATGACTTTTGTCATCACAATTGTCCAAGCCCTCGTCATCAAGAGTCTCTGTGACCTTTTTAACCACAATGCTCCATGAACTTTTCATCACAATGCTCTTTGACCCTTGTCATCACAGTGCTACATGCGCTTGTCAGCACAATGCTCCAGGACACATGTCATCACAATGAACCATACACTTGTCATCACAGTGCTCCACAATTTTGTCAACACAATGCTACTTAAAATTTGTCATCACAATTCTCCATGCACTACTCATCAAAATGCTATCTCACAAATGATATCACAATGCTACATCACTATTTGTCACAATACTCCCTCACCCCTGTCATCACAATGTTCCATGACTCCTTTCATCACAATGCTACATGCACTTATCATCACAATGTTCGATGACCCCTGACATCACAATGTTCCATAACACCTGCCATCAAAATGTTCCATGACACTTTTCATCAAATTGCTCCATGAACCTCTCATCAGAATGCTCCTTGCCCTTCTCATCACAATGCACAACGCCCTTGCCATCAAAATGCTACATGACCTTTGTCATCACAAAGATCCATGACACTTGGCATCATAATGCTCCATGTCATTGTAATCACAATGCTCCATTAAGGCTCTCATCACATTGCTCCATGCCCTTGTTTTCACAAAACTCCATGACACATGGCATCAGAATGCTCCATGACCTTCTCATCCCAATGCTCCATGCCCTTGCCATCACAATGCTCCATTACCACAGTCATAACAATGCTCCATGACCACTGCCATCACGATATTCCATGGCCTTGTCATCACAAAGCTCCATGACCCTTCTCATCACAAAGATCCAAGAACCCTGTAATCACAATGCTCTATGCCCCTTTTCATCTCAATGATCCATGAAACCTGTCACCACAATGCACCATGCCCATCATCATAATGCTTCATGCTGTTGTCATCACAAAGAAATCAAAATGCTCCATGACCTCTGTCATAACAATGCTCCAAACCCTTGTGATAACAATATTCCTTATCACTTGTCATCACAATGCCCCATGACACTGCTCATCACATTTATCAATGGTCTTCTCATCAAAATGCTCCATGACCTTTGTCATCACAATGCTCAATACACTTGTTATCAAAATGCTCCCTGACACTTGTTGTCTGTATGCTCCTTTTACCCTGTCATGACAAGGTTCTATGCCTTTTTCATCACAATTATCCATGCCCTTTTCATCACAATGCTCCAAGACCCATGTAATCACGATGCTCCATGACCTTATCATCACAAAGCTCAATGACGCATGCCATCAGAATGCTCCTTGGTCTTCTCCTCACAATGCTCCATGCCCTTGTCATCACAAAGTTCCAAGACCCCTGTAATCACAATGATACATGCCCCTTTTTCATCAGTATGCTCCTTGAGACTTGTCATCACATGGCTCCATGGTTTTGACATCATAATGATCCAAGCCGTAGTCATCACAATGCTCCATTATATTTGTCATCACAATCCTCCATTACATTTGGCATCACAGTGCTCCCTGCCATTGTCATGGAAATGGACCATGACATATGTCATCACAATGCTCCCTGACAACAGTCTTCAAAATACTCCATGACCTCATCACAATGCCCCATAACCTTGTCATCACAAAGCACCATGTCCACTGTCATCACAATAATCTATGAAACTTGTCAGACCAATGCTCCATTCCCCTGTCATCACAATGCTCCGTGACTCCAGTCATCACAATGCTTCATAACGTTTGTCTTCACAACAGTCCATGCCCGCGTCATCACAAGGCTCTATGAGCTTTGTAACCACAATGCTACATGAACTTTTCATCACAATGCTCCGTGACCCTTGTCATCACAATGCTCCATGCCTTTGTCAGAACAATGCTCCATGACCATTGTCATCACAATGTGCCACGCGCTTTTCATCACAGTGATCCACAACCTTGTCATCCCTATGCACCATAAACATTGTAATCACAATGCTCCATGCACTTCTCATCCAAATGCTCTCTCACCTGAGATATCACAATGTTCCATCACTAGTTATCACAATCGTCCCTCACCCCTGTAATCACAGTGTTCCATGACCCCTGTCATCACAATGCTACATCCCCTTATCAACACAATGTTCCATGACCCGTGACATCACAATGTTCCATAAGCCCTGTCATCAAAATGCTCCATGATCTTTTTCATCAGAATGATCCATGAGACTTAACATCACAAGTCTCCATGGTCTTCTCATCACAGTGCTCCAGGACCTTGTCATCACCATGCTCCATTCCCTTGTCATCACAATGCTCCATGACCCCTGTCATCACAATAATCCATGAACATTTTCAGCCCAATGCTCCACGACCTACTCATCACAATGCTCCATGGCCAATATCATCACAATGCTACAGGACCACTGTAATCACAACACTCCATGACACCTGAAAACACAATGATCTGGGACTTTTGTCATCACAGTGCTCCATTCCCTAGTCATCACAATGCTACATGACCCCTGTCATCACAACACTCCATGAACATTTTCAACCCAGTGCTCCATGACACTTGTCATCACAATGATCCATGCCCTTGTCATCCCAATGCTCCATGACCCCTGTATTCACAATGCTCCGTGACGCTTGTCATCACAGTGCTCCATGACACTTGTCATCACAATGCTCCATGCCTTTGTCAGCAAAATGCTACATGTCCTTGTCTTTACAATGCTCTATGCGCTTGTCATCACAATACTCCATTTCCATTGTCATCAAAATCCTCCATGAACCTTTGGATCACATTGCTTCATGCCCTTGTCATCACAATGCTCCATGCTCCTTGAAATCAAAATGATCCGTGAGCTCTGTCATCACAATGCTCCAAACACATGGGATCACAGTGTTCCATAACACTTGTCATCACAACGCTCCATGATGAATGTCATCACAATACTCCATGCCTTTTTCATCACAATGCTCCATGACCTTTGTCATCACAATTATTAATACACTTGTCATCACAATGCTCCCTGACACTTGTCATCAGAATGCTCCTTGAACCCTGTCACGAAAAGGCTCCATGCCTTTTTCATCACAATGCCCCTTGCCGTTTTCATCACAATGCTCCATGCCATTGTCATCAAAATACTCCACAAGTTTGTCATCAGAATGCTCCATGACCCTTGTCATCACAATTCTCCATGCACTTGTCAGCACAATGCTCCCTGACCCTTGTCATCACAATGCTCCAAGCCATTGTCATCTCAATGCTCCATTACCTGTGTCATCAGAATCCTCCATGACACTGGGCATCACAATGCTACATACCATTTTCATCATAATGGACCATTACATATGTCATCACAATGCTCCCTGACACGTGTCTTCACAGTACTGCATGACCTGGTCATCACAATGCTCCATGCCTTTCTCATCACAATGCGCCATTCCAACCGTCATCACAATATTCCATGAAACTTATTAGACCAATGTTCCATGCCCTTGTCATCACAATGTTCCATGCCCTTGTTATCACAAAGCTCCATGACCCCTGTCATCACAATGCTCCGTTACTCCAGTCATGACAATGCTTCATGACTTTTGTCATCACAATGGTCCATGCCCTCGTCATCAACAGTCTCTGTGACCTTTTTAACCTCAATGCTCCATGAACTTTTCATCACAATGTTCTTTGACCCATGTCATCACAATGCGCCATGCGCTTGTCAGCACAATGCTCCATGACACATGTCATCACAATGCACCATGCGCTTGTCACCACAGTGCTCCACATTCTTGTCATCACAATGGTCTTTAAAATTTGTCATCAGAATGCTCCATGCACTTCTCATCAAAATGCTCTCTCACCACTGATATCACAATGCTACATCACTATTTATCACAATACTCCCTCACCCCTGTCATCACAATGTTCCATGACTCCTGTCATCACAATGCTACATGCACTTCTCATCACAATATTCGATGACCCCTGACATCACAGTGTTCCATAACACCTGTCATCAAAATGTTCCATGACACTTTTCATCAAATTGCTCCATGACCCTGTCATCAGAATGTTCCCTGCCCTTCTTATCACAATGCACAATGCACTTGCCATCAAAATGCTCCATGTCCTTTGTCATCACAAAGATCCATGACCCTTGGCATCACAATGCTCCATGAACCCTGTCATCACAATACTCCATGAACATTTTCAGCCCAATGCTCCATGATATTCTCATCACAATGCTCCATGACAAATATCATCAAAATGCTCTATGACCACTGTCATCACAACACTCCATGACACCTGACAACACAATGATCCGGGACTCTTGTCATCACAATGCTATATTCCCTACTCATCACAATGCTCCATGACCCCTGTCAACACAAAACTCCATGAACATTTTCAGCCCAATGCTCCATGACCCTTGTTATCACAATCATCCATGCCCTTGTCATCCCAATGCTCCATGACCCCTGTATTCACAAAGCTCCGTGACGCTTGTCATCACAGTGATCCATGACACCTGTCCTCACAATGCTCCATGACTTTGTCAGCAAAATGCTACATGACCTTGTCATTACAATGTTCTATGTGCTTGTCATCACAATACTCTGTTACCATTGTCATCACAATCCTCCATGAACCTTGGGATCACATTGCTTCATGCCCTTGTCATCACAGTGCTCCATGCTCTTTGAAATCAAAATGATCCATGACCTCTGTCATCACAATGCTCCAAACCCTTGTGATCACAATGTTCCATAACACTTGTCATCACAACGCTCCATGATGCCTGTCATCACAATACTCCATGGCCTTTTCATCACAATGCTCCATGACCTTTGTCATCACACTTCTCAATACACTTGTCATCACAATGCTCCCTGACTCTTGTCTTTAGAATGCTCCTTGTACCCTGTCACGAAAAGGCTCCATGCCTTTTTCATCAAAAAGCCCCATGCCATTTTCATCACAATGCTCCATGCCATTGTCATCAAAATACTACACAAGCTTGTCATCAGAATGCTCCATGACCCTTGTCATCACAATTCTCCATGCACTTGTTTGCACATTGCTCCCTGACCCTTGTCATCACAATGCTCCAAGCCATTGTCATCACAATGCTCCATTAACTTTGTCAACAGAATCTTCCATGACACTTGGCATCAAAATGCTCCATGCCATTGTCATCACAATGGGCCATTAATTATGTCATCACAGTGCTCCCTGACACCTCTCTTCACAATACTGCAAGACCTAGTCATCACAATGCTCCATGCCCTTGTCATCACAATGCGCCATTCCAACTGTCATCACAATACTCCATGAAATTTATTAGACCAATGTCCCATGCCCTTGTCATCACAATGCTCCATGCCCTAGTTATCACAATGTTCCATGACCTCTGTCATCACAATGCTCCGTGACTACAGTCATCACAATGCTCCATGACCTTTGTCATCACAATGGTCCATGCCCTCATTATCAACAGTCTCTGTGACCTTTTTAAGCACAATGCTCCATGAACATTTCATCACAATGCTCTTTGACCCTTGTCATCACAATGCTCTATGCCTTTCTCAGCACAATGCTCCATGCACTTCTCATCACATTGCTCCATGACCACTGTCATCACAATGCTCCGTGACTCCTGTCATCACAATTCTTCATAATATTTTTCATCACAAGTGTCGATGCCCGTGTCATCAAAAGGCTCTATTACTTTTGTAACCACAATGCTCCATGAACTTTTCATCACAATGCTCCGTGACACTTGTCATCACAATGCTCCATGCCTTTGTCAGAAAAATGCTCCATGACCCTTGTCATCACAATGTGCCACGCGCTTTTCATCCCAACGGTCCACAAATTTGTCTTTGCAATGCTCCATAAACCTAGTAATCACAATGTTCCATGCCTTCCTCATCACAATGCTCCATTACCCCTGTCGTAAAAATGCTCCATGACACCTGGCATCACAATGTTCCACAGCCTTGTCATCACATGGCTCCATGACCCTTGTAATCACAATGCTCCACGCCTTCTGTAATCACAATGCTCCATGCCCTTGTCACCACAAAGCTCCATGACACATGTCATCAGAATGTTCCATGGCCTTCTCATCAAAATGCTCCATGCCCTTGTCATCACAATACACCATGTCCAATGTCATCACAATAATCTATGAAACTTGTCAGAACAATGCTCCATGCCCCTGTCATCACAATGCTCCATGCACATTTCATCACAATGCTCCGTGACTCCAGTCATCACAATGCTTCATAACGTTTGTCATCACAACGGTCCATGCCCGCGTCATCACAAGGCTCTGTGACCTTTGTAACCACAATGCTCCATGAACTTTTCATCACAATTCTCTGTGACCCTTGTCATCACAATGCTCCATGTCTTTGTCAGAACAATGCTCCATGACCATTGTCTTCACAATGTGCCACGCATATTTCATCACAACGGTCCACAAACTTGTCATTGCAATGCTCCATAAACATTGTAATCACAATGCTCCGTGCACTTCTCATCCAAATGCTCTCTCACCAGAGATATCACAGTGTTCCATCACTAGTCATCACAATACTCCCTCACCCCTGTAATCACAATGTTCCATGACCCCTGTCATCACAGTGCTACATACCCTTATCATCACAATGTTCCATGACCCCTGACATCACAATGTCCATATCCCCTGTCATCAAAATGCTCCATGACCCTTTTCATCCCAAAGCTCCATGACCCCTGACATCACAATGTTCTACAACCCCTGTAATCAAAATGTTCCATTACACGTTTCATCAAATTGATGCATGACCCTTTCACTAAATGCTCCCTGCCTTTCTCATCACAATGCACCACACACTTGTCATCAAAATACTCCATGACATTTGAAATAAAAAAGCTCCATGACCCTTGGCATCACAGTGCTCCATGTCATTGTCATCACAATGCTCCATGAACCCTCTCATCACATTGCTCCATGCCCTTGTCATCACAAAGCTCCATGACACTTGTCATCACAATTCACCATGCGCTTGTCATCACAGTGCTCCACAATCTTGTCATCACAATGCTCCTTAAAATTTGTCATCACAATGCTCCATGCACTTCTCATCAAAATGCTCTCTCACCACTGATATCACAATGCTACATCACTCTGTGTCACAATACTCCCTCACACCAGTCATCACAATGTTCCATGACTCCTGTCATCACAATGCTACATGCACATATCATCACAATGTTCAATGACCCCTGACATCACAATGTTCCATAACACCTGTCATCAAAATGTTCCATGACACTTTTCATCAAATTGCTCCATAACCCTGACATCAGTATGCTCCCTGCCCTTCTCATCACAATACACAACGCACTTGCCTTCAAAATGCTCCATGACCTTTGTCATCACAAAGATCCATGACCCTTGGCATCACAATGCTCCATATGCTTGTCATCACAATGCTCCATGACGCATGTCATCAATATGCACCATGCACTTGTCATCACAGTGCTCCACAATTTTGTCATCACTATGCTCCTTAAAATTTGTCATCACAATGCTCCATGCACTTCTCATCAAAATGCTCTCTCACCACTGATAACACAATGCTACATCACTATTTGTCACAATACTCCCTCACCCCAGTCATCACAATGTTCCATGACTCCTGTCATCACAATGCTACATGCACATATCATCACAATGCTCGATGACCCCTGACATCACAATGTTCCATAACAACTGTCATCAAAATGTTCCATTACACTTTTCATCAAATTGCTCCATGACCCTGACATCAGAATGCTCCCTGTCCTTCTCATCACAATGCACAACGCACTTGCCATCAAAATGCTCCATGACCTTTGTCATCACAAAGATCCATGACCATTTGCATCAGAATGCTCCATGTCATTGTCATCACAATGCTCCATGAATGCTCTCATCACATTGCCCAATGCCCTTGTCATCACAAAGCTCCATGTCACTTGTCATCAAAATGCTTGATGACTTTCTTATCACAATGCTTCATGCCCTTGTCATTACAATCCTGCTTGACCCATGTATCATAGTGTTCCGTACCCTTGTCATCACAATGCTTCATGCACACTCTCATCACAATAATCCATGAAACATTTCGGACCAATGTTCCATGCCCTTCTCATCACAATGCTCCATTACCCCTGTCATAACAATGCACCATGACACCTGCCATCACAATGTTCCACGGCCTAGTCATCACAAGGTTCCATGACACTTGTCATCACAATGCTGAAGACCCCTGTAATCACAATGCTCCATGCCCTTGTCATCACAAAGCTCCATGACGCATGTCATCAGAATGTTCCACGGCCTTCTCATCACAATGCTCCATGCCCTTGTCATCACAATGCTCAAAGACCCCTGTAAACACAATGCTCCATGCCCCTTTTCATCTCAATGCTCCATGAACCCTGTCATCACAATGCACCATGCCCATCATCATAATGCTTCAGGCTATTGTCATCACAATGAAATCAATATTCTCCATGACCTCTGTCATCATAATGCTCCAAACTCTTGTGATCACAATGTTCTATAACATTTATCATCACAACACCCCATGACGCTCATCATCACAATTATCCATGGTCTTCTCATCACAATGCTTCATGATCTTTGTCATCACAATGCTCAATACACTTGTCATCACAATGCTCCCTGACACTTGTCGCCAGTATGCTCCTTGAATCCTGTCATGACAAGGTTCCATGGCTTTTCAATCACAATTATCCATGCCCTTTTCATCACAATGCTCCAAGATCCCTGTAATCACAATGCTCCATGACCTTGTCATCAAAAAGCTCCATGACGCTTATCATCAGAATGCTTCATGGCCTTCTCCTCACAATGCTCCACGCCCTTGTCATCACAATGTTCCAAGACCCCTATAATCACAATGCTCCATGCCCCTTTTCATCAGTATGCTCCATGAGACTTGTCATCACAAGGCTCCATCGTTTTCTCATCACAATGCTCCAGGACATTGTCATCACAATGTTTCTCGACCTTGTCATGAAAATTTTCAATGGCCCTTGTCATCATAATGCTCCACGCCCTCATCATCACAATGCTCTATTATATTTTTCATTACAATTCTCAATTACATTTGGCAAAACAATGCTCCATGCCATTGTCATAGCAATGGACCATGACATATGTCATCACACTGCTCCCTGACACCTCTCTTCACAATATTCCATGACCTTCTCATCACAATGCACCATGCCCACTGTCATCACAATAATCTGTGTAACTTGTCAGACCAATGCTCCATGCCCCTGTCATCACAATGCTCCATGCCCTTGTCACGAAAATGCTCCATGACCCCTGTCATCACAATGCTCCATGACTCCAGTCATCACAATGTTTCATAACGTTTGTCATCACAGTGGTCCATGCCCGCGTCATCACATGGCTCTGTGACCTTTGTAACCACAATGCTCCATGAACTTTTCATCACAATTCTCTGTGACACTTGTCATCACAATGCTCCATGTCTTTGCCTCAACAATGCTGTATGACAATTATCATCACAATGTGCCAAGTGCATTTCATCACAACGGTCCACAACCTTGTCATTGCAAAGCTCCATAAACCTTGTAATCACAATGGTCCATGCACTTCTCATCAAAATGCTCTCTCACCAGAGATATTACAATATTCCAACAATAGTCATCACAATAATCACTCACACCTGGAATCACAATGTTCCATGAATCTGTCATCACAATGCTACATCCACTTATCATCACAATGTTCCATGACCCCTGATATCACAATCTTCCATAACCCCTGTGAAGAAAATGCTCCATGACCCGTTTCATCCCAAAGCTCCAAGACCCCTGACATCACAATGTTCTATAAAACCTGCCATCAAAATATTCCATTACATTTTTATCAAATTGCTGCATGACCCGGTCATCAAAATGCTCCCTGCCCTTCTCATCACAATGCACCATGCCCTTGTCATCAAAATGCTCAATGACTTGTCATCACAAAGCTCCATGACCCTTGGCATCACAATGCTCCATGTCATTGTCATCACAATGCTCCATGAACCCTCTCATCACATTGCTCCATGCCCTTGTCATCACAAAGCTCCATGACACTTGTCATCACAATGCTCGATGCCTTTCTCATCACAATGCTACATGCCCTTGTCATTACAGTCCTGCATGACCCATGTATCATAGTGTTCCGTACCCTTGTCATCACAATGCTCCGTGCCCACTCTCATCACAATAATCCATGAAACATTTCAGACCAAGGTTCCATGCCCTTCTCATCACAATGCTCCATTACCTCTGTCATAACAATGCACCATGACCCCTGACATCACAGTGTTCCAAGGCTTAGTCATCACAAGGTTCCATGCCACTTGTCATCACAATGCTGAAGGCCCCTGTAATCACAATGCTCCTAGCCCTTGTCATCACAAAGCTGCATGACTCATGTCATCACAATGCTCCAAGACCTTTGTAAACACAATACTCCATGCCACTTTTCATCTCAATGCTCCATGAACCCTGCCATCACAATGCACCATGCCTATCATCATAATGCTTCAGGCTATTGCCATCACAATGAAATCAATATTCTCCATGACCTCTGTCATCATAATGCTCCACACACTTGTTATCACAATGTTCCATAACACTTATCATCACAACACCCCGTGACGCTCATCATCACAATTATCCATGGCCTTCTCATCAAAATGCTCTATGACCTATGTCATCACAATTCTCAATACACTTGTCATCACAATGCTCACTGACACTTGTTGTCAATATGGTCCTTGAACCCTGTCATGACAAGGCTCCATGCCTTTTTCATCACAATGATCCATGACCTTTTCATCACAATGCTCCAAGACCCTTGTAATCACAATGCTCCATGCCCTTGTCATCACAAAGCTTCAGGACGCATGTCATCAGGATGCTCCATGGCCTTCTCATCACAATGCTCCATGCCCTTGTCATCACAATGCAACAAGACGCTTGTAATCACAATGCTCTATGACCGTTTTCATCTCAATGCTCCATAAACCCTGTCATCCCAATGCACCATGCCCATCATCATAATGCTTCAGGCTATTGTCATCACAATGAAATCAATATTCTCCATGACCTCTATCATCATAATGCTCCAAACCCTTGTGATCACAATGTTCCATAACACTTATCATCAAAACACGCCATGACGCTCATTATCACAATTATCCATGGTCTTCTCATCACAATGCTCCATGATCTTTGTCATCACAATGCTCAATACACTTGTCATCACAATGCTCCCTGACACTTGTCGCCAGTATGCTCCTTGAACCCTGTCATGACAAGGCTCCATGACTTTTTCATCACAATAATCCATGCACATTTCATCACAATGTTCCAAGATCCCTGTAATCACAATGCTCCATGCCCTTGTCATCAAAAACACCATGACGCAGGTCATGAGAATGCTTCATGGCCTTCTCATCACAATACTTCATGCCTTTGTCATCACAATGCTCCAAGACCCCTGTAATCACAATGCTGCATGCCCCTTTTCATCAGAATGCTTCATGAGACTTGTCATCACAAGTCTCCATTGTCTTCTCATCACAATGCTCCAAGACCTGTCATCACCATGCTCCATTCCCTTGTCATCACAATGCTCCATGACCCCTGTCATCACAATAATCCATGAACATTTTCAGCACAATGCTCCAGGACCTACTCATCACAATGATCGATGGCCAATATCATCGCAATGCTCCACGACCACTGTCATCACAACACTCCATGACACCTGACAACACAATGATCCGGGACTCTTTTCATCACATTGCTCCATTCCCTAGTCATCACAATGCTTTATGTCCCCTGTCATCACAACACTCCATGAACAATTTCAGCCCAGTGCTCCTTGACCCTTGTCATCACAATGATCCATGCGCTTGTCATCACAGTGCTCCATGACACATTTCATCACAATGCTCCATGTCTTTGTCAGCAAAATGCTACATGACCTTGTCATTACAATGCTCTATGCGCTTGTCATCACAATACTCCATTTCCATTGTCATCACAATCCTCCATGAACCTTGGGATCACATTGCTTCATGCCCTTGTCATCACAATGCTCCATGCTCTTGAAATCAAAATGATCCATGACCTCTCTCATCACAATGCTCCAAACTTTTGTGATCACAATGTTCCATAGCACTTGTCATCACAACGCTCCATGATGCCTGTCATCACAACACCCCATGCCCTTTTCATCACAATGCTCCCTGACATTTGTCATCACAATTCTCAATACACTTGTCATCACAATGCTCCCTGACACTTGTCATCAGAATGCTCCTTGAAACCTGTCACGAAAAGGCTCCATGACTTTTTCATCACAAAGCCGCATGTGGTTTTCATCACAATGCTCCATGCCATTGTCATCAAAATACTCCAGAAGCTTGTCATCAGAATGCTCCATGACGCTTGTCATCACAATTCTCCATGCACTTGTCAGCACAATGCTCCCTGACACTTGTCATCACCATGCTCCAAGCCATTGTCATCACAATGGGCCTTTACATATGTCATCACAATGCTCCCTGACACCTCTCTTCACAATATTGCATGACCTGGTCATCACAATGCTCCATGCCCTTGTCATCACAATGCGCCATTCCAAATGTCATCGCAATAATCCATGAAACTTATTAGACCAATGTTCCATGCCCTTGTCATCACAATGCTCCATGCCCTTGTTATCACAATGCTCCATGACGCCAGAAATCACAATGCTCCGTGACTCGAGTCATCAAAATGCTTCATGACCTTTGTCATCACAATGGTCCATGCCCTCGTCATCAACAGTCTCTGTTACGTATTTAACCACAATGCTCCATGAACTTTTCCTCACAATGCTCTTTGACCCTTGTCATCACAATGCTCCATGTGCTTGTCAGCACAATGCTCCATGACACATGTCATCACAATGCACCATGCACTTGTCATCACAGTGCTCCACAATCCTCTCATCACAATGCTCCTTAACATTTGTCATCACAATGATCCATGCACTTTTCATCAAAATGCTCTCTCACCACTGATATCACAATGCTACAACATTATTTGTCACAATACTCCCTCACCCCTGTCATCACAATGTTCCATGACTCCTGTCATCACAGGGCTGCATGCACTTATCATCACAATGTTCGATGACCCCTGACATCACAATGTTCCATAACACCTGTCATCAAAATGTTCCATGACACTTTTCATCAAATTGCTCCATGACCCTGTTATCAGAATGCTCCCTGCCTTTCTCATCTCAATGCACAACGCCCTTGTCATCAAAATGCTCCATGACCTTTGTCATCACAAAGATCCATGACCCTTGGCATCACAATGCTCCATTTCATTGGCATCACAGTGCTCCATAAACGCTCTCATCACATTGCTCCATGCCCTTTTCTTCACAGAGCTCCATGACACATGTCTTCAGAATGTTCCATGGCCTTCTCATCACAATGCTCCATGCCCTTGCCATCACAATGCTCCACTACACTTGTCATAACTATGCTCCATGACCCCTGCCATCACGATGTTCCATGGCCTTGTCATCACAAAACTCCATGACCCTTCACATCACAATGCTCCAAGAACCCTGTAATCTCAATTCTCCATGCCCTTGTCATCACAAAGCTCAATGACGCAGGCCATCAGAATGCTCCTTTGTCTTCTCCTCACAATGCTTCATGCCCTTGTCATCACAATGTTACAAGACCCCTGTAATCACAATGCTCCATGCTCTTGTCATCAAACAACTCCATGACGCATGTCATCAGAAGGCTCTATGGCCTTCTGATCACAATGCTCCATGCCCTAGTCATCAGAATGCTCCAAGACCCCTGTAATCACAATGCTCCATGCCCCTTTTCATCAGAATGCTCCATGAGACCTGTCATCACAAGTCTCCATGGTCTTCTCATCACAATGCTCCAGGATCTTGTCATCACCATGCTCCTTTCCCTTGTCATCACAATGCTCCATGAACACTGTCATCACAATAATCCATGAACATTTTCAGCCCAATGCTCCACGACCTACTCATCACAATGCTCCATGGCCAATATCATCACAATGTTCCATGACCACTGTCATCACAACACTCCATCACACCTGACAACACAATGATCCGGGACTCTTGTCATCACAATGCTCCATTCCCTAGTCATCACAATGCTCCATGACCCCTGTCATCACAACACTCCATGAACATTTTCAGCCCAGTGCTCCATGACCCTTGTCATCACAATGATCCATGCCCTTGTCATCCCAATGCTCCATGACCTCTGTATTCACAATGCTCCGTGACGCTTGTCATCACAGTGCTCCATGACACATGTCATCACAATGATCCATGTTTTGTCAGCAAAATGCTACTTGACCTTGTCATTACAATGCTCTATGCGCTTGTCATCACAATACTCCATTACCATTGTCATCACAATCCTTCATGAACCTTGGGATCACATTGTTTCATGCCCTTGTCATCACAATGCTCCATGCTCCTTGAAATCAAAATGATCCATGACCTCTCTCATCACAATGCTCCAATCCCTTGTGATCACAGTGTTCCATAACACTTGTCATCACAACGCTCCATGATGCCTGTCATCACAATAATCCATGCCCTTATCATCACAATGCTACATGACCTTTGTCATCACAATTCTCAATACACTTGTCCTCACAATGCTCCCTGACACTTTTCATCAGAATGCTCCTTGAACCCTGTCACGAAAACGCTCCATGCCTTTTTCATCACAATGCCCCATGCCGTTTTCATCAAAATTCTCCATGCCATTGTCATCAAAATACTCCACAAGCTTATCATCAGAGTGCTCCATGACCCTTGTCATCACAATTCTCCATGCACTTGTCAGCACAATGCTCCCTGGCCCTTGTCATCACAATGCTCCAAGCCATTGTCATCACAGTGCACCATTACCTTTGTCTTCAGAATCCTCCATGACACTTGGCATCACAATGCTAAAAGCCATTGTCATCAAAATGGTCCATTACTTATGTCATCACAATGCTCCCTGACACCTGTCTTCACAATACTGCATGACCTGGTCATCACAATTCTCCATGCCCTTGTCATCACAATGCGCCATTCCAACTGTCATCGCAATAATCCATGAAACTTATTAGACCAATGTTCCATGTCCTTGTCATCACAATGCTCCATGCCCTTGTTATCACAATGCTCCATGACCCCTGTCATCACCATGCTCCATGACTCCAGTCATCACAATGCTTCATAACGTTTGTCATCACAATGGTCCATGCTCTCGTCTTCAACAGTCTCTGTGACCTTTTTAACCACAAAGCTCCATGAACTTTTCATCACAATGCTCTTTGACCCTTGTCATCACAGTGCTCCATGTGCTTGTCAGCACAATGCTCCATGACACATGTCATCACAATGCACCATGCGCTTGTCATCACAGTGCTCCACAATCTTGTCATCACTTTCTCCTTAAAATTTGTCATCACAAAGCTCCATGCACTTTTCATCAAAATGCTCTCTCAACACTGATATCACAATGCTGCATCACTATTTGTCACAATACTCCCTCACCCCTGTCATCACAATGTTCCATGACTCCAGTCATCACAATGCTACATGCACTTATCATCACAATGTCTGATGACCCCTGACATCACAATGTTCCATAACACCTGTCATCAAAATGTTCCATGACACTTTTCATCAAATTGCTCCATGACCGTGTCATCACAATGCTCCCTGCCCTTCTCATCCCAATGCACAACGCCCTTGTTATCAAAATGCTCCATGACTTTTTTCATCACAAAGATCCATGACTTTTGACATCACAATGCTCCATGTCATTGTCATCACAATGCTCCATGAAAGCTCTCATCACATTGCTCCATGCCCTTGTCTTCACAAAGCTCCATGACACATGTCATCAGAATGCTCCATGGCCTTCTCATCACAATGCACCACGCCCTTGCCGTCAGAATGCTCCATTACACCTAACATAACAATGCTCCATGACCCCTGCCACCACGATGTTCCATGGCCTTGTCATCACAAAGCTCCATGACCCTTCTCATCACAATGCTCCAAGAACCCTGTAATCACAATGCTCTATGCCCCTTTTCATCTCAATGATCCATGAACCCTGTCATCACAATGCACCATGCCCATCATCATAATGCTTCATGCTATTGTCATCACAATGAAATCCAAAAGCTCCATGACCTTTGTCATAACAATGCTCCAAACCCTTGTGATCACAATATTCCATATCACTTGTCATCACAATGCCCCATGACGCTCGTCATCACAGTTATCAATGGTCTTCTCATCACAATGCTCCATGAAGTTTGTCCTCACAATGCTCAATACACTTGTCATCAAAATGCTCCCTGACACTTGTTGTCTGTATGCTCCTTGAATCCTGACATGACAAGGCTCCATGCCTTTTTCATCACAATAATCCATGTCCTTTTCATCACAATGCTCCAAGACACATGTAATCTCAATGCTCCAAGCCCTTGTCATCACAAAGCTCAATGTCGCAGGCCATCAGAATGCTCCTGGGTCTTCTGCTCTCATTGCTCCATGCCCTTGTCATCACAATGTTCCAAGACCCCTGTAATCACAATGCTCCATGCCCTTGTCATCAAAAAACTCCATGACACATGTCATCAGAATGCTCCATGGCCTTCTCATCACAATGCTCCATGCCCTAGTCATCACAATGCTCCAAGACCCCTGTATTCACAATGCTCCATGCCCCTTTTCATCAGAATGCTCCATGAGACTTGTCATCACAAGTCTCCATGGTCTTCTCATCACAATGCTCCAGGAACTTGTCATCACCATGCTCCATTCCCGTGTCATCACAATGCTCCATGAGCCCTGTCATCACAATAACCCATGAATATTTTCAGCCCAATGCTTCACGACCTACTCATCACAATGCTCCATGGCCAATATCACAAAGCTCCATGACCACTCTCATCACAACACTCCATGACTCCTGACAACACAATGACCCGGGACTCTTGTCATCACAATGCTCCATTCCCTAGTTATCACAATGCTCCATGACCCCTGTCATCACAACACTCCATGAACATTTTCAGCCCAGTGCTCCATGACCCTTGTCATCACAATGATCCATGCCTTTGTCATCCCAATGCTGCATGACCCCTGTATTCACAATGATCCATGACGCTTGTCATCACAGTGCTCCATGACACCTGTCATCACAATGCTCCATGCCTTTGTCAGCAAAATGCTACATGACCTTGTCATTACAATGCTCTATGCGTTTGTCATCGCAATACTCCATATCCATTGTCATCACAATCCTCCATGAAATTTGCGATCACATTGCTTCATGCCCTTGTCATCACAATGCTCCATGCTCCTTGAAATCAAAATGATCCATGACCTTTGTCATAACAATGATCCAAACCCTTGTGATCACAATGTTCCATAACACTTGTCATCAAAACGCTCCATGATGCCTGTCATCACAATAATCCATGCGGTTTTCATCACAATGCTCCATGACCTTTGTCATCACAATTCTCAATACACTTGTCATCACAATGCTCCCTGACACTTGTCATCAGAATGCTCCTTGAACCCTGTCACGAAAAGGCTCCATGCCTTTTTCATCACAATGTCCCATGCCGTTTTCATCACAATGCTCCATGCCATTGTCAACAAAATACTCCACAAGCTTGTCATCAGAATGCTCCATGACCCTTGTCATCACAATTCTCCATGCACTTGTCAGCACAATGCTCCCTGACACTTGTCATAACAATGTTGCAAGCCATTGTCATCACAATGATCCATGACATTTGGCATCACAATTCTCCATGCCATTGTCATCGCAATGGGCCATTACATATGACATCCCAATGCTCCCGGACAACTGTCTTCACAATACTGCATGACCTGGTCATCACAATGCTCCATGCCCTTGTCATCACAATGCGCCATTCCAACTGTCATCGTAATAATCCAAGAAACTTATTAGACCAATGTTCCATGCCCCTCTCATCACAATGCTCCATGCCCTTTTTATCACAATGCTCCATGACGCCGGTCATCACCATGCTCCGTGACTCCAGTCATCTCAGTGCTTCTTAACGTTTGTCATCATAATGGTCCATGCCCGCGTCATCACAAGGCTCTCTGACATTTTTAACCACAATGCTCCATGAACTTTTCATCACAATGCTCTTTGACACTTGTCATCACAGTGCTCCATTCGCTTGTCATACAGTACTCCACAATTTTGTCATCACAATGCTCCATAAAATTTGTCATCACAATGCTCCTTGCACATCTCATCAAAATGCTCTCTCTCCACTGATATCACAATGCAACATCTCTATTGGTCACAATACTCCCTCAACCCTGTCATCACAATGTTCCATGATTCCTCTCATCACAATGCTACATGCACTTATCAACACAGTGTTCGATGACCCCTGACATCACAATGTTCCATAACAACTGTCATCAAAATGTTCCATGACACTTTTTATCAAATTGCTCCATGACCCTGTCATCACAGTGCTCCCTGCCCTTCTCATCACAATGCACAACGCCCTTGCTATCAAAATGCTCCATGTCCTTTTTCAGCAAAAATATCCATGACCCTTGGCATCACAATACTCCATGTCATTGTCATCAAAATTGTCCATGAACGCTCTCATCACATTGCTCCATGCCCTTGTCTTCACAAAGCTCCATGACGCATGTCATCACAATGCTCCATGGCCTTCTCATCACAATGCTCCACGAGCTTGCCATCACAATGCTCCATTACCACTTTCATAACAATGCTCCATGACCCCTGCCATCACGATGTTCCATGGCCTTGTCATCACAAAGCTCCATGAACCTTCTCATCACAATGCTCCAAGAACACTGTAATCACAATGCTCTATGCCCCTTTTCGTCTCAATGATCCATGAACCCTATCATCACAATGTACCATATCCATCATCATAATGCTTCATGCTATTGTCATCACAATGAAATCAAGATGCTCCATGACCTCTGTCATAACAATGCTCCACACCCTTGTGATCACAATATTCCATATCACTTGTCATCACAATGCCCCATGACACTCGTCATCACAATTATCCATGGTCTTCTCATCACAATGTTCCATGACCTTTGTCATCACAATGCTCAATACACTTGTCATCAAGATGCTCCCTGACATTTGTTGTCTGTATGCTCCTTGAATCCTGTCATGACAAGGCTCCATGCTTTTTTTATCTCAATGTTCCATGCACTTTTCATCACAATGCTCCAAGACCCATGTAATCACAGTGCTCCATGCCCTTGTCATCACAAAGCACAATGACGCATGCCGTCAGAATGCTCCTTGGTCTTCTCCTCACAATGCTCCATGCCCTTGTCATCACAATGTTCCAAGACCCCTGTAATCACAATACTCCATGCCCCTTTTCATCAGTATGCTCCAAGAGACTTGTCATCACAAGGCTCCATGGTTTTGTCATCACAATGCTCCAGGAATTATTCATCACAATGCTTCACGACCTTGTCATGAAAATATTCAATGGCTCTTATCATCATAATGCTCCAAGCCGTAACCATCACAATGATCCATTATAGTTGTCATCACAATCCTCCATTACATTTGGCATCACAGTGCTCCATGCCATTGTCATCGCAGTGGACTATGACATATGTCATCACAATGCTCCCTGACACCTGTCTTCACAGTACTCCATGACCTTCTCATCAAAATGTTCCATGCCCCTGTCATCACAATGCACCATGCCCACTGTCATCACAATAATCTATGAACTTTGTCAGACCAATGCTCCATTCCCCTGTCAACACAATGCTCCATGTCCTTGTCATCACAATGTTCAATGACCCCTGTCATCACAATGCTCCTTGACTCCAGTCATCTCAATCCTTCATAACGTTTGTCATCAAAATGGTCCATGCCCACGTCATCACAAGGCTCTGTGACCTTTGTAACCACAATGCTCCATGAACTTTTCATCACAATGCTCCGTGACCCTTGTCATGACAATGCTCCATGCGTTTTTCAGAACAATGCTCCATGACCCTTGTCATCACAATGTGCAATGCGCTTTTCATCACAATGATCCACAACTTTGTCATCGCTATGCTCCATAAACATTGTAATCACAATGTTCCATGCACTTCTCATCCAAGTGCTCTCTCACATGAGATATCACAATGTTCCATCACTAGTCATCACAATCCACCCTCACCCATGTTATCACAATGTTCCATGACCCCTGTCATCACAATGCTACATCCCATTATCAGCACAATGTTCCATGACCCCTGACATCACAATGATCCATAACCCCTGTCATCAAAATGCTCCATGACCCTTTTCATTCCAAAGCTCCAAGACCCCTGGCATCACAATGTTCTATAACCCCTGCCATCAAAATGTTCCATTACACTTTTCTTCAAATTGCTGCATGTCCCGGTCATCAAAATGCTCCCTGCCCTTCTCATCACAATGCACCACACCCTTGTCATCAAAATGCTCCATGACATTTGTCATCACAAAGCTCCATGACCCTTGGCATCACAATGCTCCATGTCATTGGAATCACAATGCTCCATGAACCCTCTCATCACATGTCTCCATGCCATTTCATCACAAAGCTCCATGACACTTGTCATCACAATGCTCGACGCCCTTCTCATCACAATGCTCCATGCCCACTCTCATCACAATAATCCATGAAACTTTTCAGACCAATCCTCGATGCCCTTCTCATCACAATGCTCCATTACCTCTGTCATAACAATGCTCCATGACCCGTGCCATCACAATGTTCCATGACCTTGTCATCACAAGGCTCCATGACCCTTGTCATCACAATGCTCCAAGACCCCTGTAATCACAATTCTCCATGCCCTTGTCTTCACAAAGCTCCATGACACATGCCATCAGAATATTCCATGGCCTTCTCATCACAATGCTCCATGCCCTTGTCATGACGATGCTGCAAGACCCCTGTAATCACAATGCTCCATGCCCCTTTTCATCTCAATGCTCCATGAACCCTGTAATCAAAATGCACCATGCCCATCATCATAATGCTTCAGGCTCTTGTCATCACAATGAAATCAAATTTCTCCATGACCACTCTCATCATAATGCTCCAAACCCTTGTGATCACAATGTACCTTAACACTTATCATCACAACACCCTATGACGCTCATCATCACAATTATCCATGGTCTTCTCATCACAATGCTCCATGATCTTTGTCATCACAATTCTCAATACACTTGTCATCACAATGTTCCCTGACACTTGTCGTCAGTATGCTACTTGAACCCTGTAATGACATGGCTCCATGCCTTTTCATCACAATGAACCATGCCCTTTTCATCACAATGCTCCAAGACCACTGTAATCACAATGCTCCATGCCCTTGTCATCACAAAGCTCCATGACGCATGTCATCGGAATGCTCCATGGCCTCCTCCTCACAATTCTCCATGCACTTGTCATCGCAATGCTCCATGTCCCGTGTAATCACAATGCTCCATGCCCCTTTTCATCACAATGCTCCATGAGATTTGTCATCACAAGTCTCCATGGTCTTCCCATCACAATGCTCCAGGACCTTGTCATCACCGTGCTCCATTCCCTTGTCATCACAATGCTCCATGACCCATCTCATCACAATACTCCATGAACATTTTCAGCCCAGTGCTCCATGAACTTCTCATCACAATGCTCAATGACAAATATCATCAAAATACTCCATGACCACTGTCATCACAACACTCCATGACACATGACAACACAATGACCCGAGACTCTTGTCATCACAATGCTCCATTCCCTAATTATCAAAATGCTCCATGACCCCTGTCATCCCAGTACTCCATGAACATTTTCAGCCCAATGATCCATGACCCTTGTCATCACAATCATCCATGTCCTTGTCAACCCAATTCTCCTTGACACTTTTAATCACAATGCTCCAAGAACCCTTAATCAAAATGCTCCGTGCCCCTGTCATCACAAAGCTCCATGACGCATGTCATCAGAATGTTCCATGGCCTTCTTATCAATATGTTCCATGCCCCTGTCATCACAATGCTCCCAGACACCTGTAATCACAATGCTCCATGCCTCTTTTCATCTCAATGCTCCATGAACCCTGTCATCACAATGCATCATGCCCATCATAATAATGCTTCCGGCTATTTTCAGCACAATAAAATCAAAATTCTCCATGACCTCTGTCATCACAATTCTCCATGACCCCTGTCATCACAATACTCCATGAACATTTTCAGCCCAATGCTCCATGACACTTGTCTGCATAATGATCCATGCCCTTGTCATCCCAATTCCCCATGACCCATGTATTCACAATGCTCCGTGACGCTTCTCATCACAGTGCTCCATGACACCAGTCATCACAATGCTCCAGGCCTTTGTCAGCAAAATGCTACGTGACATTTTCATTACAATGCTCTATGCGCTTGTCATCACAATACTCCATTAACATTGTCATCACAATCCTCCATGAATTTAAGATCACATTGCTTCATGCCCTTGTCATCACAATGCTCCATGCTCATTGAAATCTAAATGATCCATGGCCTCTGTCATTGCAATGCTCCAAAACCTTTTGATCACAATGTTCCAAAACACTTGTCATCACAATGCTCCATGATGCCTGCCATCACAATACACCATGCCCTTTTCATCACAATGTTCCATGAATATTGTCATCACAATTCTCAATAAACTTGTCATCACAATGCTCCCTGACACTTGTCGTCAGAATGCTCCTTGAAACCTGTCACGAAAAGGCTCCATGCCGTTTGCATCAAAAAGCCCCATTCCATTTCCTTCACAATGTTCCATGCCATTGTCTTCAAAATACTCCTCAAGCTTGTCATCCGAATGCTCCCTGACCCTTGTCATCACAATGCTCCAAGCCATTGTCATCACAATGCTCCATTACCTTTGTCATCAGAATCCTCCATGAGACTTGGCATCACAATGCTCCATGCCATTGTCATTACAATGGGCCATTACATATGTCATCACAATGCTCCCTGATAACTCTCTTCACAATACTGCATGACCTGGTCATCACAATGCTCCAAGCCATTGTCATCACAATGCTCCATTACCTTTCTGATCAGAATCCTCCATGACATTTGGCATCACAATGCTCCATGCCATTGTCATCACAATGGGCCCTTACAAATGTCATCACATTGATCCCTGATACCTCTCTTCACAATACTGAATGGCCTGGTCATCACAATGCTCCATGCCCTGGTCATCACAATGCGCCATTCCTACTGTCATCACAATAATCCATGAAACATATTAGACCAATGTTCCATGCCCTTGTCATCACAATGCTCCATGCCCTTGTTATCACAAAGTTCCAACACCCCTGTAATCAGAATGCTCCATGCCCCTTTTAATCAGTATGCTCCATGAGACTTGTCATCACAAGGCTCCATGGTTTTCTCATCACAATGCTCAAGAACCTTGTCATCACAATGCTTCACGGCATTGTCATGAAAATTCTCAATGGCCCTTGTCATCATAATGCTCCAAGCCCTAGTCATTACAATGCTCCATTATATTTGTCATCACATCCTCCATTACATTTGGCATCACAATGCTCCATGCCATTGTCATCGCAATGGACCATGGCATATTTCATCACAATGCTCCCTGACACCTGTCTTCACAATACTCCATTCCCTTGTCTTCACAATGCTCCATGACCTTGTCATCACAATGCACGATGTCCACTGTCATCACAATAATCTATGAAACTTGTCAGACCAATGCTCCATGCCCCTGTCATCACAATGCTCCATGCCCTTGTCATCACAATGCTCCATGACCCCTTTCATCACAATGTTCCATGACTCCAGTCATCACAATGCTTCATAACGTTTGCCATCACAACGGTCCATGCCCGTATCATCACAAGGCTCTGTGACTTTTGTAACCACAGTGCTCCATGAACTTTTCATCACAATGCTCCGTGATACTTGTCATCACAATGCTCCATGCCTGTGTCAGTACAATGCTCCAGGACCCTTGTCATCACAATGTGCCATGCGCTTTTCATCACAATGTTCCACAACCTTGTCATCGCTATGCTCCATGAACCTTGTAATCACAATGTTCCATGCACTTCTCATCCATATGCTCTCTCTCATGAGATGTCTCAATGTTCCATCACTAGTCATCACAATCCTCCCTCACCCCTGTTATCACAATATTCCATGACCCCTATCATCACAATGCTATATCCCCTTATCAGCACAATGTTCCATGACCCCTGACATCACAATGTTCCATAACCCCTGTCATCAAAGTGCTCCATGACACTTTTCATCCCAAAGCTCCATGAACCATGGCATCACAATGTTCTATAACCCCTGTCATCAAAATATTCTCTTACACTTTTCATCAAATTGCTGCATGACCCTGTCATCAAAATGCTCCCTGCAATTCTCATCACAATGCACCACACACTTGTCATCAAAAAGCTCCATGAACTATGTCATCACAAACTCCATGACCGTTTGCATCACAATGCTCCATGTCATTGTCATCACGATGCTCCATGAACCCTCTCATCACATTGCTCCATGCCCTTGTCATCACAAAGCTCTATGACACTTGTCATCACAATGCTCGATGCACTTCTCATCACAATGCTCCATGCCCTTGATATTACAATCGTCCATGACCCAAGTATCACAGTGTTCCGTGCCCTTCTCATCACAATGCTCCATATCCAATCCCATCAGAATAATCATTGAAATATTTCAGACCAATGCTCAATGCCCTTCTCATCACAATGCTCCATTACCTCTGTCATAGCAATGCTCCATGACCCATGCCATCACAAGGTTCCACGGCCTTGTCATCACAAGGCTCCATGACCCTTGTCATCACAATGCTCCAAGACCCCTGTAATCACAAAGCTCCATGCCCTTGTCATCACAAAGCTCCATGACACATGTCATCAGAATGTTCCATGGCCTTCTCCTCACAATGCTCCATGCACTTGTAATCACAATGCTCCAAGTCCCCTGTAGTCACAGTGATCCATGCACCTTTTCATCAGAATGCTCCATGAGACTTGTCATCACAATTCTCTATGGTCATCTCATCACAATGCCCCAGGACACTGTCATCACCATGCTCCATGCACTTGTCATCACAATGCTCCAAGACCCCTGTAATCACAATGCTCCATGTCCCTTTTCATCAGAATGCTCCATGAGACTTGTCATCACAAGTCTCCATGGTCTTCTCATCACAACGCTCCAGGACCTTGTTATCACCATGCTACATTCCCTTGTCATCACAATGCTCCATGACCCCTGTCATCACAATACTCTATGAATATATTCAGCCAAATGCTCCATGACCTTCTCATCACAATGCTCCATGACCAATATCACCACAATGCTCCATGAACACTGTCATCACAACACTCCATGACACCTGACAACACAGTGATCCGGGACACTTGTAATCACAATGCTCCAAGTCCCCTGTAATCAGAGTGATCCATGACCCCTGTCATCACAATAATCCATTAACATTTTCAGCCCAATGCTGCATGACACTTGTCATCACAATGATCCATGCCCTTGTCATCCCAATGCTCCATGACCACTGTATTCACAATGCTCCGTGATGCTTTTCATCACAGTGCTCCATGACACATGTCATCACAATGCTCCATGCCTTTGTCAGCAAAATGATACATGACCTTGTCATCACAATGCTTCACGACACTCTCATGAAAATTCTCAATGGCCCTTGTCATCATAATGCTCCAAGCCCTAGTCATCACAATGCTCCATTATATTTGTCATCACAATCCTCCATTACATTTGGCATCACAATGCTCCATGCCATTGTCATCGCAATGGACCATGACATATGTCATCACAATGCTCCCTGACACCTGTCTTCACAATACTCCATGACCTTCTCATCACAATGATCCATGCCCTTGTCCTCACAATGCACCATGCCCACTGTCATTACAATAATCTATGAAACTTGTCAGACCAAGGCTCCATGCCCCTGTCATCACAATGCTCCATGCCCTTGTCCTCACAATGCTCCATGACCCCTTTCATCACAATGCTCCATGAACCCAGTCATCACAATGCTTCATAACGTTTGTCATCACAATGGTCCCTACCCGCGTCATCACAAGGCTCTGTGAGCTTTGTAACCACAATGCTCCATGAACTTTTCATCACAATTCTCTGTGACCCTTGTCATCAAATGCTCCATGTCTTTGTCAGATTAATGCTCCATGACCATTGTCATCATGATGTGCCCCGGGCAATTCATCACAACGGTCCAGAGCCTTGTCATTGCAATGCTCCATAAACATTGTAATCACAATGCTCCATGCAATTCTCATTAAAATGCTCTCTCACCAGTGATATCACAGTGTTCCATCACTAGTCATCACAGTACACCCTCACCCCTGTAATCACAATGTTCCATGACCCTGTCATCACACTGCAACATCCGCTTATCATCACAAAGTTCCATGACACCTGACATCACAATGTTCCATAACCCCTGTCATCAAAATGCTCCATGACCCTTTTCATCCCAAAGCTCCAAGACCCCTGACATCACAATGTTCTATAACCCCTGCCATAAAAATGTTCCATTACACTTTTTATCAATTTGCTGCATGACACGGTCATCGAAATGCTCCCTGCCCTTCTCATCACAATGCACCATGCACTTGTCATCAAAATGCTCCATGACTTGTCATCACAAAGCTCCATGACCCTTGGCATCACAATGCTCCATATAATTGTCATCACAATGCTCCATGAACACTCTCATTATATTGTTCAAAGCCCTTGTCATCACAAAGCTCCATGACACTTCTCATCACAATGCTCCATGCCCTTCTCATCACAATGCTCCATGCCTTGTCATTACAATCCCGCATGACCCATGTATCATAGTGTTCCGTACCCTTGTCATCACAATGCACCATGCCCACTCTCATCACAATAATCCATGAAACATTTGAGACCAATTTTCCATGCCATTCTCATCACAATGCTCCATTACCTCTGTCATAACAATGCACCATGACTCCTGCCATCACAATGTTCCACGGCCTAGTAATCACAAGGCTCCATGACACTTGTCATCACAATGCTGAAGGCCCCTGTAATCACAATGCTCCATGCCCTTGTCATCACAGAGCTCCATGACGCATGTCATCAGAATTTTCCATGGCCTTCTCATCACAATGCTCCATGACCTTGTCATCACAATGCTCCAAGACCCCTGTAAACACAATGTTCCATGCCCCTTTTCATCTCAATGCTCCATGAACCCTGTCATCACAATGCACCATGCCCATCATCATAATGCTTCAGGCTATTGTCATCACAATGAAATCAATATTCTCCATGACCTCTGTCATCATAATGCACCAAACCCTTGTGATCACAATGTTGCATAACACTTATATCACAACACCCCATGACGCTCATCATGACAATTATCCATGGCCTTCTCATCACAATGCTCCATGATCTTTGTCATCACACTGCTCAATACACTTGTCATCAAAATGCTCCCTGACACTTGTCGTCAGTATGCTCCTTGAACCCTGTCATGACTAGGCTCCATGCCTTTTTCATCACAATAATCCATGCCCTTTTCATCACAATGCTCCAAGATCCCTGTAATCACAATGCTCCATGCCCTTGTCATCACAAAGCTCCATGACGCATGTCATCAGAATGCTTCATGGCCTTCTCATCACAATGCTCCATGTCATTGTCATCACAATGCTCCATGAACACTCTCATCACATTGCTCCATGCACTTATCTTCACAAAGCTCCATGACACATGTCATCAGAATGCTCCGTGGCCTTCTCATCACAATGCTCCATGCCCTTCCCATCACAATGCTCCATTACCACTCTCATAACAATGCTCCATGACCCCTGCCATCACGATATTCCATGGCCTTGTCATCACAAGGCTCGATCACCCTTCTCATCACAATGCTCCAAGAACACTGTAATCACAATGCTCTATGCCCCTTTTCATTTCAATGATCCATGACCCCTGTCATCACAATGCACCATGCCCATCATCATAATGCTTCATGCTATTGTCATCACAATGAAATCAAAATGCTCCATGACCTCTGTCATAACAATGCTCAAAACCCTTGTGATCACAATATTGCATAACACTTGTCATCACAATGACCCATGACGCTCGTCATCACAGTAATCCATGGTCTTCTCATCAGAATGTTCCATGACCTTTGTCATCACAATGCTCAAAACACTTGTCTTCAAAATTCTCCCTGACACTTGTTTTATGTAAGCTCCTTGAAACCTGTCATGACAAGGCTCCATGCCTTTTTCATCACAATGATCCATGCCCTTTTCATCACAATGCTTCAAGACCACTGTAATCACCATGCTCCATGCCTTTGTCATCACAAAGCTCAATGACACATGTCATCAGAATGCTGCTTGGCCTTCTGCTCACAATGCTCCATGCCCTTGTCATCACAATGCTCCATGCCCTTGTCATCACAAAGCTCAATGACACATGTCATCAGAATGCTCCTTGGCCTTCTGCTCACAATGCTCCATGCCCTTGTCATCACAATGTGGCAAGACCCCTGTAATCACAATGCTCCATGGCCTTTTTCATCAGTATGCTCCATGAGACTTGTCATCACAAAGCCTCATGTTTCTCTCATCACAATGCTCCAGGATCTTGTCATCACAATGCTTCACGACCTTGTCATGAAAATTCTCAATGGCCCTTGTCATCATAATGCTCTAAGCCCTAGTCATCACAATGCTCCATTATATATTCGTCATCACAATCCTCCATTACATTTGGCATCACATAACTCCCTGCCATTGTCATCGAAATGGACTATGACATATGTCATCACAATGCTCCCTGACACCTGTTTTCACAATACTCCATGAGCTTCTCTTCACAATGCTCCATGCCATTGTCATCACCATGCACTATGTCAACTGTCATCACAATTATCTATGAAACTTGTCAAACCAATGCTCCATGCCCCGGTCGTAACAATGCTCCATGTCCCTGTCATCACAATGTTCCATGCCCTTGTCATCACAATGCTCTATGATTTTTCATCACAAAGCTCCTTGACACATGACCCATGTATCACAGTGTTCCGTGCCCTTGTCATCACAATGCACCATGCCACTCTCATCACAATACTACATGAAATATTTCAGACCTATGTTCCATGCCGTTCTCATCAAAATGCTCCATTACCCCTGTCATAACAATGCTCCATGACCCCTGCCATCAAAATGTTACACGGCCTTGTCATCACAAGGCTCCATGAAACTTGTCATCACAATGCCGCATGACGCTAGTCATCACAATTATCCATGGATTTCTCATCAAAATGTTCCATGATCTTTGTCATCACAATGCTCAAAACACTTGTCATCACAATGCTCCATGACAGTTGTCATCAGTATGCGCCTTGAACCATGTCATTACAAGGCTCCATGCCTTTTTCATCACAATAATCCATGCCATTTCATCACAATGCTCCAAGATCCCTGTAATCACAATGCTTCCTACCCTTGTCATCACAAAGCTCCATGACGCATGTCATCAGAATGCTCCATGGACTTCTCATCACCATGATTCATGCCCTTGTCATCACAATGCTCCAAGACCCCTCTAATCACAATGCTCCAATTCACTTTTCAACAGAATGCTCCATGAGACTTCTCACCAAAAGTCTCCATGGTTTTCTCATCACAATGCTCCAGGAATTTGTCATCACCATGGTCCATTCCCTTGTCATCGCAATGCACCATGACCAATATCATCACAATTCTCCATGACCACTGTCATCACAACACTCCATGACACCTGACAACACAATAATCCGAGACTCTTGTCATCACAATGCTCCATTCCCTAGTCATCACAATGCTCCATGACACTTGTCAACACAATGATCCATGCCCTTGTCATCCCAATGCTCCATAACCCCTGTATACACAATGCTCTGTGACGCTTGTCATCACAGTGCTCCATGACACCTGTCATCACAATGTTCCATGCCTTTGTCAACAAAATGCTACAAGACCTTGTCATTACAATGCTCTATGTGCTTGTCATCACAATACTCCAATTCCATTGTCATCACAATCCTCCATGAAACTTGGGATCACATTGCTTCATGCCCTTTTCATCACAATGCTCCATGCTCTTTGAAATCAAAATGATCCATGACCTCTGACATCACAGTGCTCCAAACTCTTGTGATCACAATGTTCTATAACATTTGTCATCACAACGCTCCATGATGCCTGTCATCACAATACTCCATGCCCTTTTCATCACAATGCTCCATGACCTTTGTCATCACAATGCTCAATACACTTGTCATCACAATGCTCCCTGACACTTGTCTTCAGAATGCTCCTTGAACCCTGTCACGAAAAGGCTCCATGCCTTTTCATCTCAATGCCCCATGCGGTTTACATCACAATGCTCCATTGCATTGTCATCAGAATACTCAAAAAGCTTGTCATCAGAATGCTCCATGACCCTTGTCATCACAAATCTCCATGCACTTGTCAGCACAATGCTCCCTGACCCTTGCCATCACAATGCTCCAAGCCATTGTCATCACAATGCTCCATTACCTTTGTCATCATAATCCTCCATGACACTTGGCATCACTATGCTCCATGCCATTGTCATCACAATGGGCCATTACATATGTCATCACAATGCTCCCTGACACCTGTCTTCACAATACTGCATGACCTGGTCATCAAAATGCTCCATGCCCTTGTCATCACAATGCGCCATTCCAACTCTCATCGCAATAATTCATGAAACTTATTAGACCAGTGTTCCATGCCCTTGTGATCACAATGCTCCATGCCCTTGTTGTCACAATGCTCCATGACCCCTGTCATCTTTATGCTCCGTGACTCCAGTCATCACAATGCTTCATGACCTTTGTCATCACATTGGTCCATTCCCTCGTCATCAACAGTCTCTGTGACCATTTTAACCACAATGCTTCATGAACTTTTCATCTCAATGCTCTTTGAACCTTGTCATCAAAATGCTCTATGCCTTTCTCAGCACAATGCGCCATGACCCTTGTCATCACAATGCTCCAGGCGCTTGTCAGCACAATGCTCCATGACACATGTCATCACAATGCACCATGCGCTTGTCATCACAGTGCTCCACCATCTTGTCATCACAGTGCTCCATAAAGCTTGTCATCACAATGCTCCATGCACTTCTCATCACAATGTTCGATGACCCATGACATCACAATGTTCCATAACACCTGTCATCAAAATGCTCCATGACCCATTTCATCAAAATGCTCCATGACACCTGACATCACAATGTTCCATAACACCTGTCATCAAATTGTTCCATGACACTTTTCATTAAATTGCTCCATGACCCTGTCATCACAATGATCCCTGCCCTTCTCATCAAAATGCACAGTGCCCTTGCCACAAAATGCTCCATGACCTTTGTCGTCACAAATATCCATGACCCTTGGCATCACAATATTCCATGTCATTGTCATCACACTGCTCCATGAACGCTCTCATCAAATTGCTCCATGCACTTGTCTTCATAAAGCTCCATGACACATGTCATCAGAATGATCAATGGCCTTCTCATCACAATTCTCCATGCCCTTACAATCACAATGCTCCATTAAACCTGTCATAACAATGCTCCATGACCCCTGCCATCACGATGTTCCATGGCCTTGTCATCACAAGGCTCCATGACCCTTCTCATCACAATGTTCTAAGACCCCTGTAATCACAATGAACTATGCCCCTTTTCATCTCAATGATCCATGAACCCTGTCATCACAATGCGCAATGCCCATCATCATGCTTCATGCTATTGTCATCACAATGAAATCAAAATGCTCCATGACCTCTGTCATAAAAATGTTCCAAACCCTTGTGATCACAATATTCCATAACACTTGTCATCACAATGCCACATGACGCTCGTCATCACAATTATCCATGGTTTCTCATCACAATGCTCCATGACTTTTGTCATCACAATCCTCAATACACTTGTCATCAAAATGCTCCCTGACACTTGTTGTCTGTATGCTCCTTGAACCCTGTCATGACAAGCCTCCATGCATTTTTCATCACAATGATCCATGCCCTTTTCATCACAATGCTCCAAGACCCCTGTAATCACAATGCTCCATGCCCTTGTCATCACAAATCTCAATGACACATGTCATCAGAATGCTCCTTGGCCTTCTGCTCACAATGATCCATGCCCTTGTCATCAAAATGTGCCAAGACCCTTGTAATCACAATGCTCCGTGCCCCTTTTCATTAGTATGCTCCATGAGACTTGTCATCACAAGGCTCCATGGTTTTCTCATCACAATGCTCCAGGACATTTTCATCACAATGCTTCACGACGTTGTCATGAAAATTCTCAATGGCCCTTGTCATCATAATGTTCCAAGCACTAATCATCACAATGCTCCATTATATTTGTCATCACAATCCTCCATTACATTTGGCATCACAATACTACCTGCTATTGTCATCGCAATGGACCATGACCTATGTCATCACAATGCTCCCTGGCACCTGTCTTCAAAATACTCCATGACCTTCTCTTCACAATGATCCATGCCCTTGTCATCACAATGTACTATGTCCACTGTCATCACAATAATCTATGAAAATTATCAGACCAATGCTCCATGCCCCTGTCATAACAATGCTCCATGCCCCTGTCATCACAATGCTCCATGCCCTTGTCATCACAATGCTCCATTACTTGCCATCACAAAGCTTCATAACCCCTGACCCATGTATCACAGTGTTCTGTGTCGTTGTCATCACAATGCTCCATGCCCACTCTCATCACAATAATCCATGAAATATTTCAGACCAATGTTCCATGCCCTTCTCATCAAAATGCTCCATTACACCTGTCATAACAGTGCTTCATGAACTCTACTATCACAATGATCCACGGCTTTGTCATCACAAGGCTCCATGACACTTGTCATCACAATGCCCATGACGCTCATCATCACAATTATCCATGGTCTTCTCATCACAATGTTCCATGATCTTTGTCATCACAATGCTCAATACACTTGTCATCACTATGACCCCTGACACTTGTCGTCAGTATGCTCCTTGAACCCTGTCATGACAAGGCTGCATGCCATTTTCATCACAATGATCAATGCCCTTTTCATAACAATGCTCCAAGACCACTGTAATCACAATGCTCCATGCCCTTTTTCATCACAAAGCTCCATGACGCATGTCATCAGAATGCTCTACGGCCTTCTCATCACCATTATCCATGCCCTTGTCATCACAATGCTCCAATAACCCTATAATCACAATGGTCCATGCCCCTTTTCAACAGAATGCTCCATGAGACTTCTCAAGAAAAGTCTCCATGGTCTTCTCATCACAATGCTCCAGGACTTTGTCATCACCATGCTCCATTCCCTTGTCATCACAATGCTCAATGACCAATATCATCACAGTTCTCCATGACCACTGTCATCACAACACTCCATGACACCTGACAACACAATGATCCGGGACTCTTGTCATCACAATGCTCCAAGACCCCTGTAATCACAATGCTGCATGACCCCTGTCATCACAATACTCCATGAACATTTTCAGCCCAATGTTCCATGACCCTTCTCATCACAATGATCCATGCCCTTGTCATCACAAAGCTCGATGACACATGTCTTCAGAATTTTAGATGGCCTTCTCATCACAATGTTCCATGCCCTTGTCATCACAATGCTCCATGCCTTGTCATCACAATGTGCCTAGACCCCTGTAATCACAATGCTCCATGCCCCTTTTCATCAGTATGCTCCATGAGATTTGTCATCACAAGGCTCCATGATTTTCTCAACACAATGCTCCAGGACTTTGTCATCACAATGCTTCACGACCTTGTCATGAAAATTCTCAATGGCCATTGTCATCATAATGCTCCAATCCCTAGTCATCACAATGCTCCCTTATATTTGTCATAACAATCCTCCATTACATTTGGCATCACAATACTCCCTGCCATTGTCATCGCAATGGATCATGACATAAGTCATCACAATGCTCCCTGACACCTGTCTTCACAATACTCCATGACCTTCTCTTCACAATGATCCATGCCATTGTCATCACAATGCACTATGCCCACTGTCATCACAATAATCTATGAAACTTGTCAGCCCAATGCTCCATGCCACTGTCATAACAATGCTCCATGTACCTGTCATCACAATGCTCCATGCCCTTGTCATCACAATGCTCCATGACTTGTCATTACAAAGCTCCATGTCCCATGACCCATGTATCACAGTGTTCCGTGCCCTTGTCATCACAATACACCATGCCACTCTCATCACAATAATCCATGAAATATTTCAGACCAATGTTCCGTGCACTTCTCATCAAAATGCTCCATTACCCCTGTCATAACAATGCTCCATGACCCCTGCCATCACAATGTTCCACGGCTTGTCATCACAAGGCTCCATTACATTTGTCATCACAATGCCCCATGACGCTCGTCATCACAATTATCCATGGTCTTCTCATCACAATGTTCCATGATCTTTGTCATCACAATGCTCAAAACACTTGTCATCACAATGATCCCTGACACTTGTCGTCAGTATGCTCCTTGAACCCTGTCATGACAAGGCTGCATGCCTTTTTCATCACAATGTTTCATGCCCTTTTCATAACAATGTTCCAAGACCCCTGTAATCACAATGATCCATGCCCTTGTCATCACAAATCTCCATGACGCATGTCATCACAATGCTCCATGGCCTTCTCATCACCATGATCCATGCCCTTGTCATAACAATGCTCCAAGACCCCTGTAATCACAATGCTCCATGCCCCTTTTCAACAGAATGCTCCATGAGACTTCTCATCAAAAGTCTCCATGGTCTTCTCATCACAATGCTCTAGGACTTGTCATCACCATGCTCCATTCCCTTGTCATCGCAATGCTCCATGACCAATATCATCACAATACTCCATGACCACTGTCATCACCACACTCCATGACACCTGACAACACAATGATCCGGGACTCTTGTCATCACAATGCTCCAAGACCCCTGTAATCACAATGCTCCATGCCCTTGTCATCACAAAGCTCAATGACACATGTCATCAGAATGTTCCATGGCCTTTTCATCAAATGCTCCATGCCCTTGTCTTCACAATGCACCATGCACTTGTCAGCACAATTCTCACTGACCCTTGTCATCACAGTGCTCCAAGCCATTGTCATCACAATGCTCCATTACCTTTGTCATCAGAATCCTCCATGAAACTTGGCATCACAATGCTCCATGCCATTGTCATCACAATGGGCAATTACATATATCATCACAGTGCTCCCTGACAACTCTCTTCACAATAGAGCAAGACCTGGTCATCACAATTCTTCACGCCCTTGTCATCACAATGCTCCATGACCCCTTCCATCACAATTTTCCACGGCCTTGTCCTCACAAGGCTCCAGGACCCTTGTCATCACAATGCTCCAAGACCCCTGTAATCACCATGCTCCATGCCCTTGTCATCACAAAGCTCCATGACACACGTCATCAGAATGTTCCATGGACTTCTCACCAAAAAGCTCCATGTCCATGTCATCACAATTCACCATGTCCAATGTCATCACAGTAGTCTATGAAACTTGTCAGACCAATGTTCCATGCCCCTGTCATCACAATGCTCAATGCCCTTGTCATCAAAATGCTCCATGACCCCTGTCATCACAATGCTCCGTGACTCCAGTCATCACAATGCTTCATAAGTTTGTCATCTGAACGGTCCATTCTCGCGTCATCACAAGGCTCTGTGACCTTTGTAACCACAATGCTCCATGAACATTTCATCTCAATGCTCCGTGACCCTTGTCATCACAATGCTCCATGCCTTTGTCAGAACAATGCTCCATGACCCTTGTCATCACAATGTGCCATGCACTTTTCATCACAATGATCCACAACATTGTCATCGCTATGCTAAATAAACCATGTAATCACAATGCTCCATGCACTTCTCATCCAAATCTTCTCTCACATGAGATATCACAATGTTCCATCACTAGTCATCAGAATCCTCCCTCACCCCTGTTATCACAATGTTCCATGACCCCTCTCAACACAATGCTACATCCCCTTATCATCACAAAGTTCCATGACCCATGACATTACAATGTTCCATAACCACTGTCATCAAAATGCTCCATGACACTTTTCATCCCAATCCACCATGACCCCTGTATTCACAATGCTCTGTGACGCTTGTCATCACAGTGCTCCATGATAGCTGTCATCACAATGCTCCATGCCTTTGTCAGCAAAATGCTACAAGACCTTGTCATTACAATGCTCTATGTGCTTGTCATCACAATACTGCATTACCATTGTCATCACTATCCTCCATGAACCTTGGGATCCCATTGCTTCATGCCCTTGTCATCACAATGCTCCATGCTCCTTGAAATCAAAATGATCCATGACCTCTGTCATCACAATGCTCCAAACCCTTGTGATCACAATGTTCCATAACACTTTTCATCACAATGCTCCATGATGCCTGTCATCACAATACCCCATGCCCTTTTCATCACAATGCTCCATGACCTTTGTCATCACAATTCTCAATACACTTGTCATCACAATGATCCCTGACACTTGTCGTCAGAAGGCTCCTTGAACCCTGTCACGAAAAGACTCCTTGCCTTTTTCATCACAAAGCCCCATGCCGTTTTCATCACAATGCTCCATGCCATTGTCATCAAAATACTCCACAAGCTTTTCATCAGAATGCTCCATGACCCTTGTCATCACAATTCTCCATGCACTTGTCAGCACAATGCTCCCTGAACCTTGTCATCACTATGCTCCAAGCCATTGTCATCACAATTCTCCTTTACCTTTGTCATCAGAATCCTCCATGACACTTGGCATCAAAATGCTCCATGCCATTGTCATCACAATGGGATAATACATATGTCATCACAATGCTCCGTGACACCTCTTTTCACAATACTGCCTGATCTGTTCATCACAATGCTCCATGCCCTTGTCATCACAATGCACCATTCCAACTGTCATCACAATAATCCATGAACCTTATTAAACCAATGCTCCATGCATTTGTCATCACAATGTTGCATGCCCTTTTTATCACAGTGTTCCAAGACCCCTGTAATCAGAATGCTCCATGCCCCTTTTCATCAGTATGCTCCATGAGACTTGTCATCTCAAGGCTCCAAGGATTTCTCACCACAGTGCTCCAGGACCTTGTCATCACAATGCTTCACGACATTGTCATGAAAATTCTCAATGGCCCTTGCCATCATAATGCTCCAAGCCCTAGTCATCACAATGCTCCATTATATTTGTCATTACAATCCTCCATTACCTTTCGCATCACAATGCTCCATGCCATTGTCATCGCAATGGACCATGAGATATGTCATCACAATGCTCCCTGACAGCTGTCTTCACAATACTCCATGACCTTGTCATCATAATGCTCCATGCCCTTGTCATCACAATGCACCATGTCCACTGTCATCACAATCATCTATGAAACTTGTCAGACCAAAGCTCCATGCCCCTGTCATCACAGTGCTCCATGGCCTTGTCATCACAATGCTCCATGACCCCTGTCATCACACTGCCCCGTGTCTCCAGTCATCACAATGCTTCATGACGTTTATCATCACAAAGGTCCATGCCCGTGATATCACAAGGCTCTGTGACCATTTTAACCACAACGCTCCATGAACTTTTCAGCACAATGCTCCGTGACCCTTGTCATCACAATGCTCCATGCCTTTGTCAGAACAATGCTCCATTACCCTTGTCCTCACAATGTGCCATGTGCTTTTCATCACAATGATCCACAAACTTATCATCGCTATGCTCCATAAACCTTGTAATCACAATGCTCCATGAACTTCTCATCCAAATGCCCTCTCACATGAGATATCACAATGTTCCATCACTAGTCATCACTATCCTCCCTCATCCCTGTTATCACAATGTTCCATGACCCCTGTCATCACAATGCTACATCCCCTTATCTGCACAATGTTCCATGACCCCTGACATCACAATGTTCCATAACACCTGTCACCAAAATGTTCCATTACACTTTTCATCAAATTGCTGCATGACCCTGTCATCAAAATGCTCCCTGCCCTTCTCATCACAATGCACCACACCCTTGTCATCAAAATGCTCCATGACCTTTGTCATCACAAAGCTTCATAACACTTGGCATCACAATGCTCCATGTCATTGTCATCACAATGCTCCATGAACCCTCTCATCACATGGCTCCATGCCCTTGTCATCAAAAAGCACCATGACACTTGTCATCACAATGCTCCATGCCCTTGTCATTACAATCCTCCATGACCCATGTATCACAGTGTTCCGTACCCTTGTCATCACAATGCTCCATGCCCACTCTCATCACAACAATCCATGAAACATTTCAGACCAATGCTCAATGCCCTTCTCATCACAAGGCTCCATTACCTCTATCATAACAATGCTCCATGACACCTGCCATCACAATGTTCCACGGCCTTGTCATCACAAGGCTCCATGACTCTTGTCATCACAATGCTCCAAGACCCCTCTAATCACAATGCTCCATGCCCTTGTCATCACAAAGCTCCATGACGCATGTAATCAGAATATTCCATGGCCTTCTCCTCACAATGCTCCATGCCCTTGTCATCACAATGCTCCAAGACCCCTGTAATCACAATGCTCCATGCCCCTTTTCATCAGAATGCTCCATGAAACTTGTCATCACAAGTCTCCCTGGTCATCTCATCACAATGCTCCAGGACCTTGTCATCACCACGCTCCATTCCATTGTCATCACAATGCTCCATGACGCCTGTCATCACAATACTCCAGGAACATTTTCAGCCCAGTGGTCCATGACCCTTGTCATCACAATGATCCATGCCCTTGTCATCCTAATGCTCCATGACCCCTGTATTCACAATGCTCCGTGACGATTTTCATCACAGTGCTCCATGACACATGTCATCACAATGCTGTATGCCATTCTCAGTACAATGCTCCATGCCCTTTTCATCACAGTGCTCCATGACCCCTGTCATCACAATGCTCTGTGACTCCAGTCATCAAAATTCTTCATAGCATTTGTCATCACAATTGTCGATAAACATGTCATCACAAGGCTCTGTGACCTTTGTAAACACAATTCTCCATGAACTTTTCATCACAATGCTCCGTGACACTTGTCATCACAATGCTCCATGCCTTTGTCAGAAAAATGCTCCATGACCCTTGTCATTACAATGTGCGACACGCTTTTCATCCCAACGGTCCACAAATTTGTCATCGCAATGCTCCATAAACCTTGTTATCACAATGCTCCATTCCCTTCTCATCACAATGCTCCATTACCCCTGTCATAAAAATGCTCCATTACCACTGCCATCACAATGTTCCACGGCCTTGTCTTCACAAGGCTCCATGACACTTGTCATCAAAAGGCTCCAAGACTCCTGTAAGCACAATGCTCCATGCCTTTGTCATCACAAAGCACCATGACACATGTCATAAGAATGTTCCATGTCCTTCTCCAAACAATGCTCCATGCCCTTGTCATCAAAATGCTCCAAGTCCCCTGTAATCACAATGCTCCATGCCCCTTTTCATCTCAATGCTCCATGAACCCTCTCATCACAATGCATCATGCCAATCATCATAATGCTTCCGGCTATTGTCAGCACAATGAAATCAAAATTCCCCATGACCTCTGTCATCACAATGCTCCATGCCCGCGTCATCACAAGGCTCTGTGTCGTTTGTAACCACAATGCTCCATGAACATTTCATCACAATGCTCCGTGACCCTTGTCATCACAATGCTCCATGCCTTTGTCAAAAAAATGCTCCATGACCCTTTTCATCACAATTTGCCACTCAATTTTCATCACAGCGGTCCACAATTTTCTCATTTCAATGTTCCATAAAACTTGTAATCACAATGCTCCATGCCCTTCTCATCACAATGCTCCATTACCCCTGTCATAACAGTGCTCCATGACCCCATCCATCACGATGTTCCATGGCCTTGTCATCACAAGGCTCCATGACACTTGTCATCACAATGCTCCAAGACCCCTATAATAACAATGCTCCATGCCCTTGTCATCACAAAGCACCATGACACATGTCATCAGAATGTTCTGTGGACTTCTCATTAAATGCTCCATGCCCCTGTCATCACAGTGCTCCAAGACCCCTGTAATCACAATGCTTCATGCCCCTATTCATCTCCATGCTCCATGAACCCTGTCATCTCAATGCATCATGCCCATCATCATATTGCTTCCGGCTATTGTCAGCACAATGAAATCAAAATTCTACTTGACTTCTGTCATCACAAAGCTCTATGACCCCTGTCATCACAATACTCCATGAACATTTTCAGCCCACTGCTCCATGACACTTGTCATCACAATGATCTATGCCCTTGTCATCCCAATGCTCTATGACCCCTGAATTCTCAATGCTCCGTGACGCTTGTCTTCACAGTGCTCCATGACACCTGTCATCACAATGCTCCATGACTTTGTCAGCAAAATGCTACATGACCTTGTCATTACAATGCTCTATGTGCTTGTCATCAAAATACTCCATTACCATTGTCATCACAATCCTCCATGAACCTTGGGATCACATTGCTTCATGCCCTTGTCATCACAATGCTCCATGCTCCTTGAAATCAAAATGATCCATGACGTCTGTCATCACAATGCTCCAAACCATTGTGATCCCAAAGTTCCATAACACTTGTCATCACAATGCTCCATGATGACTGTCATCACAAAATTCCATGCCCTTTTCATCACAATGCTCCATGACCTTTGTCATCACAATGCTCAGTTCACTTGTCATCAAAATGATCCCTGACACTGGTCATCAGAATGCTCCTTCAACCCTGTCATGAAAAGGCTCCATGCCTTTTTCATCACAATGCCCCATTCCATTTTCATCACAATGCTCCGTGACCATTGTCATCAAAATGCTCCATGCCTTTGTTTGAAAAATGTTCCATGACCCTTGTCATCACAATGTGCCATTCGCTTTTCATCACAACGGTCGAGAAACTTGTCATTGCAATGCTCCATAAACCTTGTAATCACAATGCTCCATACACTTCTCATCAAAATGCTCTCTCACCAGAGATATCACAGTGTTTCATCACTAGTCGTCACAGTACTCCCTCACCCCTGTAATCACAATGTCCCATGACCCCTGTCATCACAATGCTACATCCCCTTATCATCTCAATGTTCCTTGACCCCTGACATCACAATGTTCTATAACTCCTGTCATCAATATATTCCAATACACTTTTCATCAAATTGCTGCATGACCCTGGCATCAAAATACTCCCTGCCATTCTCATCACAATGCACCATGCACTTGTCATCAAAATGCTCCATGACCTTTGTCATCACAAAGCTCCATGACCCTTGGCATCACAATGCTCGATGTCATTGTCATCACAATGCTCCATGAACCCTCTCATCACATTTCTCCATGCCCTTGTCATCACAAAGCTCCATGACACTTGTAATCACAATGCTCGATGCCCTTCTCATCACAATGCCCCATGCCCTTGTCATTTGAATCCTCCATGACCCATGTATCACAGTGTTCCATGCCCTTATCATCACAATGCTCTATGCCCACTCTCATCACAATAATCCATGAATCATTTCAGACCAATGCTCCATGCCCTTCTCATCACAATTCTCCTTTACCTCTGTCATAACTATGCTCCATGACACCTGCCATAACAATGTTCCACGGCCCTGTCATCACAAGGCTCCATGACACTTGTCATCACAATGCTCCACGACCCATCTAATCAAAACGCTCCATGCCCTTGTCATCAAAAAGCTACATGACGCATGTCATCAGAATGTTCCATGGCCCTGTCATCAAAATTCTCCATGCCCTTGTCATCACAATGCTCCAAGACCCTTGTAATCAAAATGCTCCATGCGTCTTTTCATCTCAATGCTCCATGAACCCTGTCATCACAATGGACCATGCCCATCCTCATAATACTTCAGGCTATTGTCATCACAAGGAAATCAAAATGCTCCATGACCTCTGTCATCACAATGCTCCAAACCCTGGTGATCACAATGTTCCATAATACTTATCATCACAACACCCCTTGACGCTCATCATCACAATTATCCATGGTCTTCTCATCACAATGCTCCATGACCTTTGTCATCACAATGCTGAATACACTTGTCATCACAATGCTCCCTGACACTTGTCATCAGTATGCTCCATTAACCCTGTCATGACACGTCTCCATGCCTTTTTCATCACAATGATCCATGGCATTTTAATCACAATGCTCCAAGACACCTGTAATCACAATGCTCCATGCCCTTGTCATCATAAAGCTCAATGATGCATGTCATCAGAATGCTCCATGGCCTTCTCATCACAATGCTCCATGCCCTTGTCATCACAATGCTCCAAGACCCCTGTAATCACAATGCTCCATGTCCCTTTTCATCAGAATGCTCCATGAGACTTGTCATCACAAGTTTCCATTGTCTTCTCATCAAAGTGCCCCAGGAACTTGTCATCAAAATGCTCCATGATCCCTGTCATCACAATACTCCATGAATATTTTCAGCCCAATGCTCCATGACCTTCTCATCAAAATGCTCCATGACCCCCGTCATCACAATACTCCATGAACATTTTCAGCCCAATGCTCCATGACACTTGTCATCACAATGATCCATGCCCTTGTCATCCCAATGCTCCATGAACCCTGTATTCACAATGCTCCGTGACGCTTGTCATCACAGTGCGCCATGACACCTGTCATCACAATGCTCCATGCCTTTGTCAGCAAAATACTACCTGACCTTGTCATTGCAATGCTCTATGTGCTTGTCTTCACAATTCTCCATTCCCATTGTCATCACAGTCCTCCATGAACCTTGGGATCACATTGCTTCATGCCCTTGTCATCACAATGCTCCATGCTCCTTGAAATCTAAATGATCCATGACCTCTATCATCACAATGCTTCAAACCCTTGTGATCACAATGTTCCATAGCACTTGCCATCACAACGCTCTAAGATGCCTGTCATCACATTACTCCATGCCTATTTCATCACAATGCTCCATGACCTTTGTCATCACAATTCTCAATACACTTGTCATCACAATGCTCCCTGACACTTGTCATCAGAATGCTCCTTGAACTCTTTCACGAAAATGCTCCATGCCTTTATCATCACAATGCCCATGCCGTTTTCATCACAATGATCCATGCCATTGTCATCAAAATACTCCACAAGCTTGTCATCAGAATGCTCCATGACGCTTGTAATCACAATTCTCCATGCACTTGTCAGCACAATGCTCCCTGACCCTTGTCATCACAATGCTCCAAGCCATTGTCATCACAATGCGCCATTTCCATTGTCATCAGAATCCTCCATGACACTTGGTATCACAATGATCCATGCCATTGTCATCACAATGGGCCATTACATATGTCATCACTATGCTCCCTGACACCTGTCTTCACAATACTTCATGACCTGGTCATCACAATGCTCCATGCCCTTGTCATCACAATGCGCCATTCCAACTGTCATCGCAATAATCCATGAAACTTATTAGACCAATGTTCCCTGCCCTTGTCATCACAATGCTCCATGCCCTTGTTTTCACAATGCTCCATGACCCCTGTCATCACAATGCTCCATGAATCGATTCATCACAATGCTTCATGACCTTTGTCATCACAATGGTCCATGCCCTCGTCATCCACAGTCTCTGTGACATATTTAACCACAATGCTCCATGAAATTTTCATCACAGTGCTCTTTGACCCTTGTCATCACAATGCTCTATGCCTTCCTCAGCACAATGCTCCATGACCCTTGTCATCACAATGCTCCATGCGCTTGTGAGCACAATGCACCATGACCCGTGTCATCACAATGCACCCTGCACTTGTCATCACAGTGCTCCACAATCTTGTCACCACAATGCTCCATAAAACTTGTCATCACAATTCTCCATGCACTTCTCATCAAAATGCTCTCTCACCACAGATATCACAATGTTACATCACTATTCATCACAATACTCCCTCACCACTGTCATCACAATGTTCCATGACTCCTGTCTTTGCAATGCTACATGCACTTATCATCACAAAGTTCGATGACCACTGACATCACAATGTTCCATAACCCCTGTCATCAAAATATTCCATGACGCTTTTCATCAAATTGCTCTATGACCCTGTCATCACACTGCTCCCAGCCCTTCTCATCACATTGCACCACCCCTTGTCATCAAATTGCTCCATGACCTTTGTCATCACAAAGCTCCATGACCCTTGGCATCGCAATGCTCCATGCCATTGTCATCACAATGCTCCATGAACCCTCTAATCACAATGCTCCATGCCCCTTTGCATCTCAATGCTTCATGAACCCTGTCATCAAAATGCACCATGCCCATCATCATAATGCTTCAGGCTCTTGTCATCACTATGAAATAAAAATATTCGATCATCTGTTTCATCACAATGCTCCAAATCCTTGTGATCACAATGTTCTATAACACTTATCATCACAACGCCCCATGACGCTCATCATCACAATTATCCATGCTCTTCTCATCACAGTGCTCCATGAACTTTGTCATCACAATGCTCTATAAACTTGTCATCACAATGCTCCCTGACACTTGTCATCAGTATGCTCCTGGAACCCTGTCATGACAAGGCTCCATACCATTTTCATAACAATGATCCATGCCAATTTCATCACAATGCTCCAAGACACCAGTAATCACAGTGCTCCATGTCCTGGTCATCACAATGCTCCATGACCCCTGTAAACACAATACTCCATGCCCCTTTTCCTCAGAATGCTCCATGAGACTTGTTATTACAAGGCTCCATGGTCTCCTCATCACAATGCTCCAGGAACTTTTCATCACAGTGCTCCATTCCCTTGTCATCACAATGCTCCATGACCCCTGTCCTCACAATACTTCGTGAACATTTTCAGTCCAATTCTCCAGGAACTTCTCATCACAATGCTTCATGATCCCTATCATCACAATGCTCCATGACCACTGTCATCACAACGCTCCATGATCCCTGACAACACAGTGATCCGGGACTCTTGTCATCACAATGCACCATTCCCTAGTCATCACAATGCTCCATGAACATTTTCAGCAAAATGCTCCATGACACTTGTCATCACAATGATCCATGGCCTTGCCATCCCTATGTTCCATGACCCCTGTAATCACAATGATCCGTGATGCTTCTCATCACAGTGCTCCATGACCCTTATCATCACAATGCTCCATGCCTGTGTCAGCAAAATGCTACATGACCTTGTCATCACAATGCTCCATTTGCTTGTCATCAAAATACTCCATTACCATTGTCATCACAATCCTCCATGAACCTTGGGATCACATTGCTTCATGCCCTTGTCATCCCAATGCTCCATGCTCCTTGAAAACAAAATGATCCATGACTTCTATCATCACAATGCTCCAAACCCTTGTGATCACAATGTTCCATAACACTTGTCATCACAACGCTCAATGATGCCTGTCATCACAATACTCCATGCACTTTTCGTCAAAATGCTCCATGATCTTTTTCATCACCATTCTCAATACACTTGTCATCACAATGTTCCCTGACACTTGTCGTCAGTATGCTCCTTGAAACCTGTCATGAAATAGCTTCATGCCATTTTTATCACAATGCTCCATGCCCTTTTCATCACAATGCTCCATGCCATTGTAATCACAATACTCCACAAGCTTGTCATCAGAATGCTCCATGACACTTGTCATCACAATGCTCCATGGCCACTGTCATCACAATGCTCCATACACCTTGTCATTACTGTGCTCCATGACGCTCGTCATCACAATTATCCATGGTCTTCTCATCACAATGCTCCACGCCCTTGTCATCAAAATGCTCCATGACCCTTGTCATCACAATGCTCCATGTCCCCTGTCATCACAATTCTCCTCGTTCTTGGCATCACTATGCTCCATGACACTTCTCATCACCGTGTTACATGATTTGTCATCACAATTCTCTATGCACTTGTCATCGCAATGCTCCATCACCCCTGTCATAGGAAGCTCCATGTGCTACTCATCACAATGCTTCATGAACTTGTCATCAAAATTCTCAATGGCCCTTGTCATCACAATGCTCCATGCCCTTGTCATCACAATGCTCCATGTCCATTGTCATCACAATGCTCCAAGCCCTTGTCATCAAAATGCTCCATTACATTTGTCATCACAATCCTCCATGACACTTGGCATCACAATATTCCATTCCATTGTCATCGCAATGGACCATGACATATGTCATCACAATGCTCCCTGAGAACTGTCTTCAAAATACTCCATGACCTTCTCATCACAATGCTCCATGCCTTTGTCATCACATTGCACCATGCCCACTGTCATCACAATAATCCATGAAACATGTCAGGCCAATTCTCCATGCCCCTGTCATCACAATGCTCATTGCCTTTTCATCACAAAGCTCTATGACCCCTGTCATCACAATGCTCCATGACTCCAGTCATCACACTGCTTCATGACATTTGTCATCACAATGGTCCATGCCTTCGTCATCACAAGGCTCTGTGACCTTTGTCACCAAAATGCTCCATGAAATTTTCATCACAATGCTCGGTGACACTTGTCATCACATTGCTCTATGCCTTTGTCAGCACAGTGCTCCATGACCCATGTCATCACAATGCACCATGTGCTTGTCATCACAGTGTTCCACAATCTTGTCATCACAATGCTCCATAAAACCTGTCCTCACAATGCTCCATGCACTTCTTATCAAAATGCTCTCTCACGAATGATATCAAAATGTTCCCTCACTAGTCATCAAAATACACCCACTCCCCTGTCATCACAATGGTCCACAACACCGTCATGAAAATGTTCCATGACTCCTGACATCACAATGTTCCATAAGCCGTCATCAAAATGTTCCATGACACTTTTCATCACATTGCTCCATGACCCTTTCATCACAATGCTCCCTGCCCATCACAAGAGAATGCACCACACGCTTGTCATCAAAAGGCTCCATGACATTTGTCATCACAAAACTCCATGACACTTGGCATCACAATGCTCCATGCCATTGTCATCACAGTGCTCCAAAAACCTCTCATCACATTGTTCCAAGCCTTTGTCATCACAGGATCCATGATGCTTTTCATCACAGTGCTCGATGCCATTCTTCTCACAATGCTCCATGCGCTTCTGATTACCATCCTCCATGAACCATGTATCACAGTGTTCCCTGCCATTGTTATCACAATGCTCCTTGCCCCCTCTCATCACAATAATCTATGAAACATTTCAGACCAATGTTCCATGCCCTTTTCATCACAATGATCCAAGACTCCTGTAATCATAATGCTCCATGCCCCTTTTCATCTCAATGCTCCATGAACGCTGTCATCACAATGCACCAAATGCGCATCATCATAATGCTTCATGCTATTGTCATCACAATGAAATCAAAATGCTCTATGACCTCTGTCATCACAATGCTCCAAATCCTTGTGATCACAATATTCCATATCACCTATCATCACAACGCCCCATAACGCTCGTCATCACAAGTATCCATGGTCTTCTAATCACAATGCTCCATGACATTTGTCATCACAGTGCTCAATACCCTTGTCATCACAATGGTCCCTGACACTTGTCACCAGTATGCTCCTTGAACCCTGTCATGACAAGGCTCCATGCCTTTTTCATCACAATGTTACATGCCCTTTCCCTCACAGTGCTCCAAGACCCCTGTAATCACAATGCTCCATACCCTTGTCATCACAAAGCTCCATGACATTCTCATCCCATTGTTCACTGCCCTTGTCATCATAATGCTCCAAGAGCCCTGTAATCACAATGTTCCATGCCCTTGTCATCACAAAGCTCCATGATGCATGTCATCAGAACCCTCCATGTCATTCTCATCCCAATGTTCCATGCCCTTGTCATCACAATGCTCCAAGACCCCTGTAATCACAATGCTCCATGACCCTTTTCATCAGAATGCTCCATGAGACTTGTCATCACATGGCTCCATGGTCTTCTCATCACAATGCTCCAGTACCTTGTCATCACAATGCTCCTTGACCCCTGTCATCACAATACTCCATGAACATTTTCAGCCCAATGCTCCATGACGTTCTCATCACAATGCTCCATGACCTCTGTCATAACAATGCTCCATGACCACTGTCATCACAACGCTCCATGAACCCTGACAACACAATGATCCGGGAATCTTGACATCAAAATGCTCCATGCCGTTGTCATCCCAATGCTCCATGAACCCTCTAATCACAATGCTCCATGACGCTTGTCATCACAGTGCTCCATGAACCTTGTCATCACAATGCCTTTGACAGCAAAATGATACATAATCTTGTCATCACAATGCTCCATGCGCTTGTCATCACAATCCTCCATGACCCTTGGGATCATATTGCTTTATGCCCTTGTCATCTCTATCTTGCCTTTCTGGTTTTTACAGATTTTCGGATGTCCTTTTTGACCGGTGGGAAGTGACAATTATTTTTAGTGTGGATTTGCATTGCGCGCTTGCTTGATTGGCCAAAAAGGGCCTATGCCTTTTCTCCTGAATATATTCAGGAGAAAATTCATATGCTGTTTTTGGCCAAGTGCATCATTCTCGAAGTTGTGATGCCTTTCCTGTGCTTTAAAGGCGATTCCAATTTACCTCTTGATATATGTTTTGTGCAATTCCACCTCATTTTCAAGTCAGCTTTGTTGCCTTCCCTCAACAGATTTTTGGAAGAGAGTAGTCCTTTACAACTCTGCAGGTTTTTGATTTGCTTTGCCCCTGAGCTCCAATTTTCAAATCCCATTTTTGGGAGCTGACCGCAAATCCACAATTTTGCTTCAGGAACTATACTGGTTCCAGGGGTGGCTATACTGGTTCCCTGTGGGTGGCTGAGGCTTTGGTTAATTCTTCTTCCTGACGGGAGTTTAGAGTGACATGTGTCCGTCCAAAGGCCTACATCTACTCTCTGATTGGTTCTCCCTCTTCCCTTTCATCCTCTGCACAATTAGCAAACTGTGCGAAACAGGAGGTTATAGGGGATGACTCTCCTAAGTTGGGAGATTGATAGTAAAGTAGTTGGAATGCCAAACTGTAGCACAAGGAGAGGAAAAAGTAGGAGACTTTCAGAAACCTTTCGCCATCACAGGGTGTCCATTCTCTAGGTTTCCCATACATGTTATAACTGTAGTGATATTCCCTTCTACCTGGAAATTTGGGACCCATGGAATGGTGGCATGCATTACTACTTTAAAGGGTCTGCATTTTATCTCCCAATCTCACCAGTCCTCTCAGTCCCAAGTGTCCAGCCTTATGTCTCATCCAGCTGTCTTTGCAGATAGGGTCATTCTAGGTTTCATCAGAACCCCTGAAGGAATTGTGTAAGAATTTCGCTGTATTTTGTTTTGTTTTTGAAATTCATTTTTATAATGGGGTTGAGCTGATTTTCACTGACGTGTTTATGCCGGTCTAGACACACTTGATTCCCTTACAGAGGCATATCAGTACATAGGTTTTAAGATTCTTACTAATCAGATATATTCCTCTGTGGGGAATAGGGGTTTTGAGTCCCGTTCACTGAGGAAGGTGTAGGTCTTGTCTATTCTGTATTTGGTTTATGGAATGGTACCTGTGCTAATATCAAATTCTGGTTTTATGCATCACCCCACCTCTCCTTTCCCCTTAAGGAGGCATAAGAGTGTTTTCTAAATGTGAGACGCTGCTCTCTTTCCTAATTCAGTTCATGTGTTGTGATGTTGACATCCCCTCTCTAAGTGATATCTTACGATAAGATTCTTTTTCTGTGTGACTAATTTCCCTTAGAATCATCATACCTAAATCCTCTCATTATGCTGCTACTGGCCTTATGACATTGATTTCACGTCTGAGTGATATTCCGTTGTACAAAATTACCACAAGTTCTCTATGCATTTCTCTTTTTCCTGGGATACTTTAGGTGTATCGAAGTTGAGGTTCTTGTATGCAGAGCAGCCCTAAACTTTGGGTTGCCTGTGTCTTGTTGATATTTAGTCTTCCCAAGTTATATGTCCATGAGTTGAAGTCCCCTTTGCTCGGGGGCTTTGTATTTTAGATGTTTTAGGAAACAGCATACACTTCTTCAGAGTAGCTCTTGGATATTTATACCCCACCCATCAGCGTGACTAGTCTCCCTGTTTTCCATGGCCTCTCCTGCATTTTTGATTTGTACACATTTTTTGGATGGCCTTTCTGAGCAGTAGAAATTGAGACTTCTTTATTGTGCGGATTTGCATTTCCCTCTTGCTTGGTTGGCCAAAAACTCTGTATGTGTTTTTTTCCTGAAGATATTCACGAAAAAAATGCATACACCCTTTTGCCCAACTGCATCATTTTAGAAATTCTGCTGCTTTTCATATGCTTTAAATGTGAGTACAATCTACCTTTTGAAAAATGTTTCCTGTAATTCTGCCTCTCATTCAGAACCTCTTCGTTGCCTTACCTGAATATATTTTTGGACGTTGGTTATCATTTATATCTTTGCAGGTCTTTGAATTGTGTGCTCATGAGCTCCATTTTGATACTCGCTTTTTTTGTGAGCTGGCCGCCAAACCATTGGATTGATTCCGGCCCTATTCTGGTTCTGGGGAGGCAGGCTGAGCCTTTGGTTATTTCTTCTTCCTAAAGGGATATTAGAGTGACATGTGCCTGTCAAAACTCCTACAGCTAATCTCTCACTGGTTCCTCCTATCCCATTTATCCTCTTCAAAAATTGCAAACTGTGTGAAACAGGAGGTTAAAGGTGCTGATTCTCCAAGTGGGGAGATTGTTAGTAATGTGGCTGGAATGGTGAACCCCAGCACCAGGAGATCAAAAATGAGGTGCATTTTAGACACCTTTCCTGAGCACACGGTGTACATTCATCTCGGTTTCCCAGGCATGTTTTTGCTGTCAGAATATTCCCTTGAAACTGCCCATTTGGGACCCATGGAATGGGTACCAGGCAGTATTACTTTAAAAAGTCTGCATTTCCTCACCCAGCCTCTCTAACATCTCTTAGCCTGCATAGCTTCCAGCCTTATATATCATCCTGCTGTGGGTCTACATGTGTTCAATCCATGTTACATCGTAGCCCTTCAACAAAAGTTGTAAGAATTTTTGTCTGTCTCACCGTTTTTATAAATATTTTTAAATTTATTTTTATATTGGTTACAGCTGATTTTCAAAGCTCTGTTTTTTGCTGCAGTACATCCACTTGATTCAGGTACTGTGTGACAACAATAAATTCTTTCTCAGATGCTTACGAGTCATATGTATTATTTTCCAGTGACTTGAGTGGACTGAGTGCAGTTCTTTGAGGTACCATGTAGGCCTTGCCAGTTATTCAATTCGATACTTGGAATGGTATCTTTGCTAATTTCAAACTCCTGGATAATACCTCACCATTCCCCACCTTTCCCATTTAGCAGCCTTATGTCTCTTTTCTACATATTTGACTATGTTTCTGTTTTGTAGGTTATTTCATGTGTAGCCATGTTTGATTCCACCTTTAAGTGACATCTTATGATATGTGTCTTTTTCTTTGTGACATGTGTCACTTAGAATGATCGTATGTAACTCCTCCAGAGTTGTTCCAACTGGCCTTATTTCATTGATTTCTGGATGAGTAATATTCCACTCTACATAAGTACCCCATCTCTTTTATCCATTTTATCCTTCCAGGGACATTTAGGTTATATCCAAGTGGAGGCCCTTTTTAACAAAGAGGTGGTAAACGTTGGAGTGCCTGTTTTCTGTCATTTTTTGTTTTTCTCAAGGTATACGCCCATGAGTGCAAGTGCCCTATGCTCTGTAGCTCAGTTTTCAGATGTTTTAGCAAACACAATACACTTCTCCAGAGTGGCCGTTGGCACATTACATTTCCACTATCAGCCTCACAGGGCTCCCTTTTCTCCTCACCCTGTCCGGCATTTCTGGTGTTTACACTTTATGTGGATGGCCCTTCTGACTGATGTGAAGTGATACATTTTGTAGTATTGATTTCCAGTGCCCACCTGTTTGGTTGGATAAAAAGTGTGTATGGCCTTTACTTGAATATATTCACAAAAAAATGCATACGCCCTTTTGGGCCAACTGCATCATTGGCGATGTTCAGCCCCTTTTCTTGTGCTTTAATGGGGAGTCCTTTCTACCTCTTCAAAGCTGTTTCCTGCCACTCTCCCTTGCTTACAAGTCCTTTTCTGTGACTTACCTCAAGATATTTTTCGACAATAGATATTTTCAACTCTGCAGTTTCATGAATTTTATTGCCCCCGAGTTCCATTTTTCAACTTGTGTTTTTGGAAACTGGACACAAAACAGCGGGATTTCCTCTAGCCCTATTCTGTTTCCATGGGCAATTATAGCCTTTGATGAATTTGTCTTCCAGATAGGAAATTAGAGTGGCATTTGCCTGTCTGAACAACTAAGACTTGTCTCTAAATTTTTCTCATCCTTCTGCTTCATCCTCTGGACAAATTCCAAACTGTGTGCAACAGGATGTTGACGGTGCTGATATCCCCAAGTAAGGAGATTGTCAGGAAAGATGCTGGAGGGTTGAACCCGTGCACCAGGCGATGAGGAGATGAGGTGCCTTTTCCAAAAGCTTTCCGATCAAGCGGTGTACCATCGTCTAGGTGTGACAGGCATGTTTTAGCTGTAGGAAGGGTCCCGTGCATGGAAGGAGAACACCAGGGATTTTTCCAAATCAGTGCCTCCCCGAACCCCAAACTGGGGAATTTTTAAGCTACGGCTACACGTATGTCCATTAAGGGCCTTGGGAAATAGGCAGAGCCCAAATTTTAGATGATTGAAATCTTCAGGTTCAGAAGCGCTCACCATCGGCCTTGCTTAGGTTACATTTTATCTGTCATTGATAGATGATGTCAATAAAAATATCGATTCGTTTTCAGATTATTTCCCCTTATAGGTTATTGCAAAATATTCAGTGTAGTACCCTGTGCTATACAGTAGTTCCTTGTTGATGATCTATTTTATACATAGCAGTGTGTATGTGTTAATCCCAAACTGTTAATTTATCCCTTCTCCTACCTTTCCCAATTGGTAATAATAAATTATAAGATTTTATACTTCTCAGAAATGGGGGAGCTGAAAGAGAGGAATCCTTTTCAATGGAAAAGCATTCAAAACAAGATTGAAGTTGCAGCCAAGAGTGTTCGATGTACAACCATGGAAATAAATCACTTCATTTCTCTAATGTTGACCTGACAAATAAGACAGACGTCTTCACTGAACTTGCTTATAGTAAAGTGATGGAATTATCAAATGTAAGTCTTAGATAAATCTTATTTTACCCGAGCATTATACACTGCTGTATGTTAACTACAGTTTGGCTCACACATCTGTTCATTGAAGTTACAATGATCTCAATTTCTGTTACTGATCCTCCAGAGTGTACCCCAACAGGAGTCCCCAAGCCCAGTGTCATTGGAGCCAACAGATCAAGACTGAGTTTGGTTCAGAAGCAAAGGAAACATTATTTTGACAACAGAATGGAGAGGTGAGAGTGTGCACTCCCCCACGGGCTGTGGGCTGGGCTGCTGTGTAGGGATCCCGGCAGCGTCAGTGGGAGTTAGGGGTGGAGCTCTCGAGGGCTGGGTTGGCTGCAGCTCAGGCTCTATGCCGTGCAGTCTGCATGGGACTCCGCTAGCTGAGGTGTCGACCCAGGCATTCTGCACTAGGAAATCAGGTCTGAAGTGCCGGGTGTGGGACCTCTGCATGCGGAACCCTATCAGCACGTGAAATTAGACAAAGCACAAAGGAAAAACAGGTTAGACTTTATTTTATTGCCCAGATTCTCTTTTTATCTCCCAGGAATTTTTAATGAACGTTGCCAGAGACGAACCCCTCCTCTGCTTATTGTTCCGTTCCTCATTCTTGGGGTGTTGAGGGTGCAGACCCCTCTTTTGTAAATGCTTCATGCTGTGGTGGCAGCCCTGATAACTGGGGGGAGGGGCAAAACGTCTCCCCACCAGCCTCCAGGTGAGGTTGATTGTTCCAAAGACTCCTGCCTCACTTCTCGTCCGCCTGAGCACCAGCATTGGAAGTGTTATAGATTCTAATGACCTTTAAGGGTCCAGGAAAGAGATGCGCAAAGATGCTGTGGTGGCAGGTTTCACCCCACCCCACATTTGTTCGGTGACATTAGGCTGACGGTTTTTGCCAGCCTACATGCTCTGACCAGTAGTCTGTGCTTTCTTTAATTAGGTCCCTGAATTAATGTACAAACAGCACCATGTGTCAGAGCCCTGCCCGTGCAACTCCCAGACAGTCCAGGGTAAGTGGTGATCCAGGACCATGACGTCCACTGAGTCAACGGCCTTTAGAAGTAGCCAGCAGTCCAGCCGGTCATATTGGCCACCATCACCGCGGTGTCTGTAGGGTTTTCTATGGTGAAAGCGTGATATACGTTTCCCCCGCCAAGCTTATTAGCTCCCTTCTGGGTGCAGTAAGTCCTGCAAGCAGTAGTCTGCTCTTTCGGGGCACAGTCTTGTTGTTTTCGGAGAGAAACTCCAGGTCAATTGATGGTCACACAAGTCATCTTGGGGGCCTGATGCCCCCATTTGTCTCTCTGGAGGTTGGAGTTGGAGGGCCTCCTCACTCGAGGTCAGTGTGTCCAAAGAGCCACCCCTGCAACTTCAGGACATGATGGGTGGTTAGGATCACCACGTGGGGTCCTTTTCCCTTAGGAGGGAGCTGGCCTTGTGGGCTGCTAATTTCTAGCTTTTTAGATACCCCAGTATCCTGGCCTGATGTGTCGGTGGGCAAAGCCCTTGGTGACCATAGTTTATCATACCTGAAGGGCATTCTTGTGTTGCTCCATTTCAAGTGGTCCCAGTTTTTGCACTAAGTCTCCAAGGGCGATTAACCTTTGACCGGGTATGTAAAGGTCAAAGGGTTTAGCTAAATTAGTGAGTTCCTGGGCAAGGATCTGAATTGACTGCTCTTTCAATTCTTGAAAGGCTGCTTCTGGATTCTATTCAAAAGGATCATCATCTTTTCATGTCAGTGTTTCAGGTAGAGGCCCAGCTATTAGACTGTAGTTAGGGATCCAGATGCAGAAAACCTTGGCCTCCCCAGGAACCCCTAAGCTGTCTTCTAGTTTTAGAAGAGGTAAGGCTGCAAATGGCTTCTTCCCTATCCTGGGATGCGTTTCTCTGAATATCTGTGAGAATGAAGCCCAGGCATGTCACCTGAGCCTGAGATATTTGAGCCTTTTCCTTGGACACCTTCTATCCTTTCTTGGCTAGGTAGTTCAGAGGCGTCTTTAGTAGGCCTGGCGATCAGAATGTCATCTGCATATTGAAGGAGGGTTCCCTTTTACAGAGGTAGAACTTTTAGGTCTTTAGAGGACATTTCCCCAATGATGGTGTGGGGATTTTTGAACCATTGGTGCAGGACAGCCCAGCATTATTGCTTGTGTTGCATGTTGTGTCCTGCCACACACAAGCCAGAAATTCTTGTGACTCTGAGATGAATGGAATACAGAAGAAGGCATCATTGAAGTATAATACAGAATGCCATGGCCTGGTGGATGGTAGAATGAGCAGCAGGGTGTAGGAAATAGGAGCTACTGGATGTATATCCTCGGTGGCTTCACTGACTGTCGTGACATCCTTTACCAGGTCTCCAGCAGCCAATGGGGCTCTCGTGGTCAGGCCAATCCCAGGATATGGAGCTCACCTGGGCTGCATCCCGCACCCCACAGCCCACGGGGCTCTCGTGTTCAAGTCCCTCCCAGGGTACGGAGCTCACCTGTGCAGCTACCCAGCAGCCCATGGGGCTCTCATAGTCAGGCCCTTCCCAGGATACAGAACTCCCCTGGGCAGGTACCCCAGCAGGGCTGGACACACAGGAACTGTGCACATAGCCCACCTTGCAGAGAACCCCCAGCTCACCTGTCGCTCACAGCTGACACAGAACACCTCAGAGCAGGACTTGAACTAACAAACAGCAGCTCTGACAGGTCTGTGACCCTGGCTATCACTCTGTGCAGCCTCTCTCTGCCTGGTCTTCCAGACACTTCCACTGCAGCCAGGGCACCAGGCCTCTGTCTCCACCCACCATCACTTCTCTCCCTGACTCCTGGGTTCCTCTCATTAGGATAGGGTCTTCTTGATGTTGTTTTCCACTCATGGACCAGATAAAATGATAAGAAAACAAGCCGCAGCTGCAGCCCCTTGTCTAGCCTGACTCTCAAGAGCCCACACCTGTTCCTTGGGACTGACCCGTTTAGCAAGGTTCATTTTCGGCAACTGTGAGCCCCTGAGGGGTGAGGATTGGCTGATTTGGGCAGCCTGACACTGCCTGCCAGCCCACCCCCACAGGTGTGCCTGGGTTGAGGTCAATATAAACACCTCTCCAGTCAGCAAGAGCCCCTGTAGCTGTGCCTGACGCCATATTCTCTGCCCCGTCAGCAGTTTCGGGGCTGGGGTGGTGGGAGGGAGTGAGGGGCCGTGTCTTTGTGGGTGGCCCAGTGTGATTTGGGCTCTGCTGGACTTTGTGCAGGAGTTGCCAGGCTGCCACCTGCTAAAGAAGAGGATGTGTCACCCATACCTGCTACTGGAATTTCTCCCCAGGCAGAGGTGAGGAAGTAAAAAAGCAGTGGGGGCCGTGGCAGGAGGGGTATCTCAGGCAGGGAAATGGAAAGATTCCAGAAGAGCATCTGGGGCCAGGACCATCCTGGCTGGCCTGCAGGCACCAAGTCGGCCTGCGTGCTCTCGCTAGTGTGGCTCCACAGCCCTTCCTGTAGGCTTGCAAGTGCTTGTACATATTCAGGTGTTTTACCTGGAAAGGGTGGGAAGAGTTCAGCTGCAACAGGACTGGGGCTCAGCTCACATTTACTCACAGACGCCTCGACATATTCCCCCAGCTTTGCAATGAGGATGCTCCTTGTGGGGGGGAGCGCTGCTGACGGCATGGGAGACGATTTCCCACCTCTGACCAACTTAAGAATTTTTTACCACTGGAGCAAGTGCCCTGATACGATTATCCTCTCTATAACTGGTGAGTTCTGTTTGTTTGTTTGTTTTTTTCTTTTTTTCTTTTTGGTTCAAGTTAGATTTTATTTATTCCTCTTATTTTTTTAATTTGGAGATATACACATGGAAATAATTCATTAATATAAAGACGTCTATGTGAAGGGAAAACTATTTTTCTGTTTTATTTTATTAAATGTTATTTATATAGTTTTTTTTTTAATTTATTTCTTTTATACAGCAAATTCTTATTGGATATCTATTTCATACATATAAGTGTGCACATGTGAATCCCGTCTCCCAATTCATCCCACCACCACCCTCACATGGCGTTCCCTCCTTGGTGTCCATATGTTTGTTCTTTACATCTGTGTCTCTATCTCTGCCCTGCACACCGGTTCATCTGTACCATTTTTCTAGGTTCCACATATGTGCATTAATATACAATATTTGTTTTTCTCTTTCTGACTTACTTCACTCTGTATGACAGTCTCTAGATCCATCAAGGTCTCTACAAATGACCCAATTTCATTCCTATGTATGGCTGAGTAATATTCCGTTGTATATATGTACCACATCTTTATCCATTCATATGTCTGTGGGCACTTAGGTTGCTTTCATTACCTGTCTATTTTAAATAGTGCTGCAGTGAACATTGTGGTGAATGTGTCTTTTTGATTTATGGTTTTCTCTGGGTATATGCCCAGTAGTGGGATTGCTGGATTATATGGTAATTCTATTTTTAGTTTTTTAAGGAACCTCCATACTGTTCTCCATAGAGACTGTATCGATTTACATTTCCACCAATAGTGGAATAAGGTTCCTTTTCTCCACACCCTCTCCAGCATTTGTTGTTTGTAGATTTTCTGATGATGCCCATTCTAACAGGTGTGACGTGATACCTCATTTTAGTTTCGATTTCCATTTCTCTAATAATTAGTGATATTGAGCAGATTTTCATGTGCGTACTGGCCATCTCTATTTCTTCTTGGAAGAAATGTCTATTTAGATCTTCCATTTTTGTATTGGGTTGTTTGTTTTATTAATATTGAGCTGCATGAGCTGTTTATATATATTGGAGATTAATCATTTGTCCATTGATTCGTTTGCAAATATTTTCTGCCATTCTGAGGGTTGTCTTTTCGTCTTGTTTGTAGTATCCTTTGTTTTGCAAAAGCTTTTACGTTTCATTAGGTCCCATCTGTTTAGTTTTCTTTTTTATTTCATTACTATAGGAGGTGGATCAAAAGATCTTGCTGTGATTTACGTCAGAGTATCCTTCGTAAGTTTTCCTCTCAGAGTTTTATACTGTCCGGTCTTACATTAAAGTCTCTAATCCATTTTGAATATATTTTTATGTATGGTGTTGGGGAGTGTTCTAATTTCATTCTTTTACATGTAGCTCTCCATATTACCCAGCAACAATGATTGAAGAGACAGTCTTATCTCCATTGTATAGTCTTGCCTCCTTTCTCATAGATTAGTTGACCATAAGTGTGTAGGTTTATCCTTGGGCTTTCTTTTTTTTTTTCCTTTTACACGTTTATTGGAGTATAATTGCTTTACAATGGAGTGTTCGTTTCTGCTGTATAACAAAGTGAATCAGCTATACATATACAAATATCACCAGATCCCCTCCCTCTTGCATCTCCCTCCCACACTCCATATCCCACCCCTTTATGTGGTCACAAAGCACCGAGCTGATCTCCCTGTTCTATGTGGCTGATTCTCAGTAGCTATCAGTGTTACATTTGGTAATGTATTTATGTCCATGTCACTCTCTCATTTCGTCCCAGCTTACCCATCCCCCTTCCGGTATCCTCAAGTCCTTTCTCTATGTCTGTGTCCTTAATCCTGTCCTGCCACTAGGTTCTTCAAAATCTTTTTTTTTCTTCATTAGATTCCATATATCTCTGTTAACATACAGTATTTGTTTTTCCCTTTCAGACTTACTTCACTGTGTAGGACAGATTCTAAGTCCACCCATCTCAGTACAAATAACTCAGTTTTGCTTCTTTTTATGGTTGAGAAATATTTGATTGTATATATGTGCCAGATCTTCTTTATCCATTTATTTGTCGATGGACACTTAGGTTGCTTCCATGTCCTGGCTAATGCAAATAGAGCTGCAATGAACATTTTTGTACATAACTCTTTTTGAATTATGGTTTTCGAAAGGCAAATGCCCAGTAGTTGGATTGTTGTGTCCTATGGTACTTCTATTGTTAGTTATTTAAAGGAACCTCCGTACTGTTCTCCCTAGTGCCCATATCAATTTACATTCCCACCCACAGTGCAAGTGTGTTCCCTTTTCTCCAATAAAGGCCTCTCCAGCGTTTATTGTTTTGTAGATTTTTTTGATGATTGCCACTCTGACTGCTGTGAGGTGATACCTCAGGGTAGTTTTGATTTGCATTTCTCTACTGATTAGTGATGTTCAGCATCCTTTCATGTGTTTCTTGGTAATCTGTATATCTTCTTTGGAGAAATGTCTATTTAGGTCTTCTGCCCGTTTTTGGATTGGGTTGTTTGTTTTTGTGATATTGAGCTACATGAGGTGCTTGTTAAGTTAGGAGATTAATCCTTTGTCAATTGCTTCATTTGAAAATATTTTCTCCCATTCTGAGGGTTGTTTTTGCATCTTGTTTATGTTTTCCTGTACTGTGTAAAAGCTTTTAAGTTTCATTAGGTCCCATTTGTTGATTTCTGTTTTTATTTCCATTTCTCTATGTGGTGGGTCAAAAAGGATCTTGCTGTGATTTATGTCATAGACTGTTCTGCCTATGGTTTCCTCTAAGTGTTTTATAGTGTCTGGTCTTATATTTAGATCTCTAATCAATTTAGAGTTTATTTTTGTGTATGGTGTTATGGAGTGTTCTAATTTCATTCTTTTATGTGTAGGGGTCCAGTTTTCCCAGCACCAATTACTGAAAAGACTGTCTTTTCTCCATTGTATATCCTTAGCTCCTTTGTCATAGATGAGATAGCCATAGGTATGTAGGTTTATCTCTGGGCTTTCTGTCCTGTTCCATTGATCTGTGTTTATGCCAATCTACATACACTTGATTCCATTATGGAGACATATAAATACATAGGTTTCAAGGTTATTACCAGTCAGATATATTCCTCTTCAGTGAATAGGGTGTTTTGTGTCCAGTTCATTGAGAAAGGAGTAGGTCTTGTCTATTACATATTTGGTATATGGAATGGGATCTGTGCTAATTTCAAACTCTGCTTTTACACATCACCCCACGTCACCTTTCCCCTTAAGGAGGCATAAGTGTGTTTGCTAAATGTGTAACTCTGTTCTCTTTTGAAATTCAGTTCATGTGTAGCCATGTTTACATTTCCTCTATAAGTGATATATTACAATAAGTTTCTTTTTCTTTGTGGCTCATTTCACTTAGCATCATCGTACCTAAAGCCACTCATTATGCTGCTATTGGCCTTATGACATTGATTTTATGTCTGAGTGACATTCCATTTTATATAAGTACCACAACATCTATATCCATTTTTTTCCTTTCCTGGGATATATAAAGTGTACCGAAGTCGAGGTTCTTGTAAACAGAGCAGCCCTAAATTTGGGCTGGCTGTGTGTTGTGGATTTTTAGTTTTCCCAAAATACACGCCCATGAGTGGAAGTGTGCTATGCTCTGTAGCTCTGTTTTAGAAAACAACATACAGTTCTCCAGAGAGTCTGTTGGCAGTTTACATCCTGTCCATCGGCGTAACCAGGCTCCCTTTTCTCCATGGCCTGTCCTGCATTTGTGGCTTTTACACTATTTGTGGATGGTCCTTTTGACTGGAGGTAAGGGACACTTCTATGTAGTGTGGATTTGCAACGCCTGATGGCTTGCTTAGCCAAAAAGGGCATATGCATTTTTTCCCGAATATATTCAGGAAAATACACATAGTCCCTTTTCAGCCAAGGGCAACATTGTCGAAATTCTGTCGCTTTTCATGTGCTTTAAAGACGACTCAAATCTACCTCTTGAAATCTGTTTCCTTCAATTCTGCCTTGCATTCAAATCCTCTTCACTGCCTTTCCTCAATATATTTCTGGATGATAGTTGTCCTTTATAACTCTGCAAGTTTGTGAATTGCTGTGCCCCTGATTTCCATTTTTCAGCTCGCCTCTTTGTGAGCTGGCTGCAATACCGCTGGATGGCTTTAGGCCCTACTCTGGTTCCAGGGCTTCAGGCTGAGCCTTTGGTTAATTCTTCTTCCTGATGGGAAACTAGAGTGACATTTGCCCATCCAAACACCTACAGCTAATCTCTCATTTATTTCCCCTCTTCCTGTTCATCCTCTGCAAAATTTGCAAACTGTGCATAATGGTAGGGTAAAGGCGCTGACACTCCAAGTGGGGAGATTTTTAGTAATGCAGATGGAATGGCAAAGCCAAGCACGACAGAAGGAAAAATGAGGTACCTTTTAGAAAACTTTCCCAATTACACAGTGTACCATCCACTGGGTTTCCCATGCATGTTTTAACTATAGGAAGATTCCCTTAAACCTGGAGAGTTGGGACCACTATAATGGGTAGCACACAGTATTGCTCTAAGTGGTGTTCTTTTGTTCACACAACCTCAGCAATCTTGTCAGCCCCAAGAGTCCAGTCTTATGTCTCATCCAGCTGTGGGTGTAAAGGTGGTCAATCTAGCTTGCATCACAGGCCCTGAACGTAATTTTTAAGACTTTCTCTCTGTTTTTGCATTTTGCTTTTGAAATTTATTTTTATAAGTGGGTTTAACTGAATTTCAGTGCTGTGTTCATGCCGTTAAACACACACATGATTCCTTTATGGAGACATGAGAATACATATGTTTTAAAATACTTAGAGTCAGACATATTCCTCTGCAATGAATAGGGGGTGTTCAGTCCAGTTCATTGTGCCGGGAGTAGGTGTTGTCTATTACATACATGGTTTATATAACGGTATCTGTGCTAATTTAAAACTGTGGTTTTATGCATCACCCCGCCTCGGCTTTCCTCTTAAGCAGGCAAAAGATGTTTCCTAAATGTGTGACTCTGTTGTGTTTGTCATTCAGTTCATGTGTAGTCATGTGTACATTCCCGCTTTGAGTGATACCTTATGATAAGATTAGTTACTCTGTAATCTTTACTTACTCCGTTCATGTGTAGCCATGTTTACAGGACCTTCATAAGTGATATCTTATGATAAGTTTCTTTTTCTGTGTGACTTATTTCACTTAGAATCATCGTACCTGAATCCACTCATTTTGTTGCTACTGGTCTTATGACATTGATTTCATGGCTGAGGGATATTCCATCGTACGTAAGTACCACTATTTTTTGAACAATTTTTAACTTTCCTGGGATATTTAAGGTGTACCCAAGTTGAGGTTCTTGTAAGCAGTGCATCCCTAAATTTTGGGGTGGGTCTGTCTTATTGATTTTCAGTTTTCCCAAGGTATATTCCCTAGACTGGAAGTGCCCTTGGCTATGTAGCTTTGTTGTTTACATGTTTTAGGGAACACAATACACTCCTCCAGAGAGGCAGTTGCCAACTTACATCCCGCCCAACAGCATAACAAGCCTCCATGTTCTCCAGGTCCTCTCTTGCCTTTCTGGTTTTTACACATTTTGCCTATGTCCCTTTTGACCGGTGGGAAGGGATATTTCCTTGTACTGCAGATTTGCCTTGCCCGCTTGCTTGCTTCGCCAAAAAGGGCGTATGCATTTTCTCCTGAATATATTCAGGAGAAAACGAATACACCATTTTTGAACAAGTGCATCATTGTCGAAGTTGTGCCCCTCTTCCTGTGCTTGAAAGGTGATTCCAACGTACCTCTTGAAATCTGTTTACTGCGATTCTGCCTCGCTTTCAAGTCCACCTCGTTGCCTTCCTTCAAACAATTTTTGGACGATAGCTGTCCTTTATTACTCTGCCAGTTTGTGAACTGCTGTGTCTCTGAGCTCCATTTATCAAATCGTTTTTTGTGAGCTGAGCGCAAGTCCAAATTTTCGGTTCAGGAACTATACTGGTTTCTGGCAGCGGGATGAGGCTTTGGTTAATTCTTCTTCCTGCCTGGCAATTAGAGTCACATGTGCCCGTCCAAATGCCTAACAGCTACTCTCTCATTGGTTCTCCCTGGTCCCTTTCATCCTCTGCCAAATTGGCAACCTGTGTTATCCAGGAGGTTAAAGGGGCTGTCTCTCTAAGTTGGGAGATTGATAGTCAAGTGGTTGGAAAGTCAAATTGGAACACCAGTAGAGGGACTATTCCTTGAGTTTTAGAAAGTTTTCGTATTCACAGTGTGTCCATTCTCTAGGTTTCCAGTACATGTTATAGCTGTCTTAATATTCCCTTCAACCTGGAGAGTTTGGAACCATGGAATGGAGGCCACGCATTATTGCTTTAAATGGTCTGTGTTTGCTCACGCAGTCTCACCAAGCCTCTCAGTCCCAAGTGTCCAGCCTTATGCCCCATCAAGCTGTAGTTGTAGATAGATTCAGTCCAGGTTTCATCAGAGACCCTGAAGGAATTGTAAAGAATTTCCCTGTTTTTTTGTTTTGTTTTTGAAATTCCTTTTAATAGTGGGTTTGAGCTGATTCCCACTGCCATGTTTATGCCAGTCTAGACACACTTGATTACCTTATGGAGACATATCAATACATAGGTTTTAAGATTCTTACTAGTCAGATATATTCCTCTGTGGAAAATATGGTGTTTTGAGTCCCTTTCCCCGAGGAAGGTGTAGGTTTAACTATTCCATAGTTGGTTTTTGGACCAGTACCTGTGTTATATCAGACTCTGGTTTTATGCATCACCCCACCTCTCCTTCCCCCTTAAGCAGGCATAAGAGTGTATTCTAAATGTGAGACTCTGTTCTCTTTCCTAACTCAGTTCATGTGTAGCCATGTTTACAGGATCTTCATAAGTCATATCCTATTATAAGCTTCTTTTTCTGTGTGACTTATTTCACTTAGAATCATCGTACCTGAATCCACTCATTTTGCTGCTACGGGTCTTATGACATTGATTTCATGGCTGAGGGATATTCCATCGTACGTATGTACCACAATTTTTTGAACCATTTTTCACTTTCTTGTGGTAATTAATATGTACCCAAGTTGAGGTTCTTGTAAGCAGTGCATCCCTAAATTTTGTGGTGGCTCTGTCTTATTCATTTTCAGTTTTCCCAAGGTATATTCCCTAGACTTGAAGTGCCCTTGGCTATGTAGCTCAGTTATTTACTTGTTTTAGGGAACACAATGCACTCCTCCAGAGTGGCAGTTGGCAACTTACATTCCGCCCATCAGCATAAAAAGGCTCCCGGTTCTCCAGGTCCTCTTTTGCCTTTCTGGTTTTTGCACATTTTGCTGATGTCCCTTTTGACCGGTGGGAAGTGATGCTTCTTTGTACTGCAGATTTGCATTGCCCGCTTGCTTGCTTGGCCAAAAAGGGCGTATGCGTTTTCCCCTGAATATATTCAGGAGAAAACACATACACACTTTTTGGCCAATTGCATCATTGTCGAAGTTGTGACCCTCTTCCTGTGCTTTACAGGTGATTCCAACGTACCGCTTGAAATCTGTTTCCTGCTATTCTGCCTCACTTTCAAGTCCGCCTCTTTGCCTTCCTTCAAAAGATTTTTGGAAGATAGCTGTCCTTTATTACTCTGCCAGTTTGTGAATTGCTGTGCACCTGAGCTCCATTTATCAAATCGTTTTTTGTGAGCTGACCGCAAGTCCAAAATTTCGGTTCACGACCTATACTGGTTCCCGGCAGGGGGAAGAGTCTTTGGTTAATTATTCTTCCTGCCAGGCAATTAGAGTGACATATGCCCGTGCAAATGCCTAACATCTACTCTCTCATTGGTTCTCCCTCTTCCCTTTCATCCTCTGCCAAATTGGCAACCTCTGAGAACCAGGAGGTTAAAGGTGCTGTCTCTCGAAGTTGGGAGAATGATAGTAAAGCTGTTGGAAAGTCAGACTGGCGCACAAGGAGAGGGACAATTCGTTGAGATTTAGAAACCTTTCATATTCACAGTGTGTCCATTCTCTAGGTTTCCCGTACATGTTAGAGCTGTAGTAATATTCCCTTCAACCTGGAGAGTTGGGACACATGGAATGGGTGCCATGCATTATTGCTTTAAAGGGTCTGCATTTGCTCACCCAATCTCACCAATCCTCTCAGTCCCATGTGTCCAACCTTATGCAACATCCAGCTGTCGTTGTAGATAGGGTCATTCCAGGTTTCATCAGAGAACCTGAAGGAATTGGAAAGAATTTCCCTGTTTTTATGTTTTGTTTTGAAATACCTTTTTATAGTGGGTTTGAGCTGGTTCTCGCTGCCATGTTTATGCCAGTCTAGACACACTTGATTCCCTTACGGAGACATATCACTACACAGGTTTTAAGATTCTTATTAGTCAGATATATTCCTCTGCACGGAATATGGGTTGTTGCGTCCCGTTCACTGAGGAAGTTGTAGGTCTTGCTATTACGTATTAGGTTTTTGGAATGGTACTTGTTCTAATATTAAACTCTTGTTTTATGCATCACCCCACCTCTCCTTCCCCCTTATGCAGGCATCAGAGTGTTTACTAAATGTGAGATTCTGTTCTCTTTCATAACTCAGTTCATGTGTAGCCATGTTTACAGGATACCTATAAGTGATATCTTATGATAAGTTTCTTTTTCTGTGTGACTTATTTTACTTAGAATCATCGTACCTGAATCCACTCATTTTGCTGCTACTGGTCTTATGACATTGATTTCATGGCTGAGGGATATTTCATCGGACGTAAGTACCACAATTTTTTGTACCATTTTTATCTTTCAGGGATATTTACGGTGCACCCAAATGAGCTTCTTGTAAGCAGTGCAGCCCTAAATAGTGGGGTGGCTCTGTCTTATTGATTTTCAGTTTTCCCATGGTATATTCCCTAGACTTGAAGTGCCCTTGGCTCTGTACCTCTGTTGTTTACTTGTTTTAGGGAACTCAATGCACTCCTCCAGAGAGGCAGTTGACAATTTACATCCCGCCCATCAGCATAACAAGGCTCCCTGTTCTCCAGGACCTGTCTTGCCTTTCTGGTAATTACCCATTTTGTGGATGTCCCTTTTGACCGGTGGGAAGTGATACTTCTTTGTAGTGCAGATTTGAATTGCCTGCTTGCTTGCCTGGCCAAAAAGCGTATATGTGTTTTCTCCTGAATATATTCAGGAGAAAACTCATACGCCCTTTTTGGCCTAGTGCATCATTGTCGAAGTTGTGCCCCTTTTCCTGTGCTTTAAAGGTGATTCCAACGTACCTCTTGAAATCTGCCTCCTGCTATTCTGCCTCGCTTTCAAGTCCGCCTCGTTGCCTACATTAAACAGATATTTGGACGATAGTTGTCCTGTATTTCTCTGCCAGTTTGTGAATTGCTGTGTCCCTGAGCTCCATTTTTCAACTCGTATTTTGTGAGCTGAATGCAAGTCCAAACTTTGGATCAGGACCTATACTGGTGTCCGTTGGGTGGCTGAGACTTTGGTTTATTCTTCTTCCTCCCAGGAAAAAGAGTGACATGTGCCCGTCCAAATGCCTAACAACTACTCTCTCATTGGTTCTCCCTCTTCAGTTTCATCCTCTGCCAAATTGGCAACCTGTGAGAACCAGGAGGTTAAAAGGGGCTATCTCTCCAAGTTGGGAGATTGATAGTAAAGCAGTTGGAAAGTCAAACAGGAGCACCAGGAGAGGGACTATTCGTTGAGTTTTAGAGACCTTTCGTATTAACAGTGTGTCCATTCTCTAGGTTTCCCGTACATGTTATAGCTATAGTAATATTCCCTTAAACCTGGAGAGTTGGGAAACATGGAATGGGTGCCACTCATTATTGCTTTAAAGGGTCTGCATTTGCTCACCCAATCTCACCAATCCTCTCAGTCCCAAGTGTCCAGCCTTATGCCACATCCAGCTGTCATTTTAGATAGGGTCATTCCAGGTTTCATCAGAGACCCTGAAGGAATTGTAAAGAATTTCCCTTTATTTTTGTTTTGTTTTTGAAATTCCTTTTTATAGTGGGTTTGAGCTGATTCTCGCTGCCATGTTTATGCCAGTCTAGACACACTTGATTCCCTTATGGAGACATATCAATACATAGGTTTTATGATTCATACTAGTAAGATATATTACTCTGCGGTGAATATGGGGTGTTGAGTCCCTTTCACTGAGGAAGGTGTAGGTCTTGTCTCTTCCGTATTTGGTTTTTGGAACGGTACCTGTACTAATATCAAACTCTGGTTTTATGCATCACCCCACCTCTCCTTCCCCCTTAAGCAGGCATAAGGGTGTTTTTTAAATGTGAGTCTCTCTTCTCTTTCCTAACTCAGTTCATGTGTAGCCATGTTTACAGGATCTTCATAAGTGATATATTATGATAAGTTTCTTTTTCTGTGTGACTTATTTCACTTAGAATTATCGTACATGAATCCACTCATTTTGCTGCTACTGGCCTTATGACATTGATTTCATGGCTGAGGGATATTCCATCATATGTAAGTACCACAGTTTTTTGAACCATTTATGTCTTTCCTGGGATATTTCCAGTGTACCCATGTTGAGGTTTTTGTAAGCAGTTCATCCCTGAATTTTGGTGTGGATCTGTCTTATTTATTTTCAGTTTTCCCAAGGTATATTCCCTAGACTGGAAGTGCCCTTAGCTCTGTAGCTCTGTTGTTTACTTGTTTTAGGGAACACAATGCACTCCTCCAGAGAGGCAGTTGGCAATTTACATCCCGCCCATCAGCATAACCAGGCTCCCTGTTCTCCAGGGCCTGTCTTGCCTTTCTGTTTTTTACACATTTTGTGGATGTCCCTTTTGACCGGTAGGAAGTGATACTTCTTTGTAGTGCTGATTTGCATTGCCCACTTTCTTGCTTGTCCAAAAAGGGCATATGCATTTTCTCCTGTATATATTCACGTGAAAACCCATATGCCCTTTATGGCATTTCCATAATTTTCGAAGTTGTAATGCTTTTCCTGTGTTTAAAGGTGATTCCAGTGTACCTCTTGAAATCTGTTTCATGCCATTCTGCCTCATTTTCCCTTCCGCCTCGAGGCTTTCCCTCAACAGATTTTTGGAAGAGAGTAGTCCTTTATAACTCTGCATGTTAGTGAATTGCTGTGGCCCTGAGCTCCATTTTTCAACTCGCGTTTTTGTGAACTGACCGCAAATCAACAGTTTTGTTTCTGGACTTCTAATGATTCTGGGGGGGGGCAGGCTGAGACGTTGGTTAATTCCTCTTTGTGACAGGAAATTATAGTGACATGTGGCTGTCCAAATGCCTAAAGCTACTCTCTCATTACTTCTCTCTCTTCCCTTATATCCTCTGCACAATTTGCCAACTGTGCGAACCAGGAGTTTATAGGGGCTGACTTTCAAAGTTGGGAGATTGATAGTAAAGCAGTTGGAATGTCAAACTGGAGCACAAGGAGAGAAAAAAAGTAGTAGAGTTTTAGAAACCTTTCACCATCAGATGGTTTCCATTCTCTAGGTTCCCATACATGTTATAACTGTAGTGATATTCCCTTCTACTTGGAGAGTTGGGAACCATGGAAAGCATGGCAGGCATAATTGCTTTAAAGGGTCTGCAATTTTTCACCCAGTCTCACCAATGCTCTCAGTCCCAAGTGACGAGCCTTATGCCACATCCAGCTGTCATTGTAGATAGGGTCATTCCAAGTTTCATCAGAACCCCTGAAGGTATTGTGTAAGAATTTTACTGTTTTTATGTTTTGTTTTGAAATTCAGTTTTATATTGGGTTTGAGCTGATTCTCACTGCCATGTTTATATCATTCTAGACACACTTGTTTCCCTTACGGATACATATAAATACATAGGTTTTAAAATTCTTACTAGTCAGATATGTTTCTCGGCGGGGAATAGGGATGTTGAGTTCCATTCACTGAGGAAGGAGTAGGGCTTGTCTCTTCTGTTTCTGGACTATGGAACGGTACCTGTGCTAATATCAATCTTATGTTTTGTGCATCTCCCCACATCTCTTTCCCCTTAAGCAAGCGTTAGAGTGTTTTCTAAATCTGAGACTCTGTTCTCTTCCCTAATTCAGTTCATATTTAGCCATGTTTACATTCCCTTCATAAGTGATATCTTATGTCAGAATGCACCATGGCCGTTCTCATAATAATGCTCCATGACCCCTGTCATAACAATGCACCATTCCCTGGTTATCACAATGCTCCATGTCCCTTGTCATCACAATTCTCCACGTCCATGTCATCACAGTGCTACATGACACTTCTCGTCAATATGTTACATGCTCTTGTCATCACAATTCTCCATCCACTTGACATTGCAATGCTCCATGCACTTGTCATCACAATGCTCCATGCACTTGTCATCACAATGCTCCATCCCCTTGTCATCACAATGCTCCATGACCCCTGTCATCACAATGCTCCCTGACACCTGTCATCACAATGCTTCATGCCCCTTGTCATTACAGTGCTCCATGATGCTCGACATCACAATTACCCAAGGTCTTCTCATCACAAAGCTCCATGGCCAATATCATCAAAATGCTCCATGACCACTGTCAACACAACACTCCATGACACCTGACAACACAATGATACGGCACTCTTGTCATCACAATGTTCCATTCCCTAGTCATCACAATGCTCCATAGCCCCTGTCTTCACAATACTCCATGAACATTTTCAGCCCAATGTTCCATGACCCTTGTCATCACAATGATCCATGTCCTTGTCATCCCTATGCTCCATGACCCCTGTATTCACAATGCTCCGTAACGCTTGTCATCACAGTGCTCCATGACACATGTCATCACAATGCTCCATGCCTTTGTCAGCAAAATGCTACATGACCTTTCCATTACAATGCTCTATGCGCTTGTCATCACAATACTCCATTTCCATTGTCATCGCAATCCTCCATGAAACTTGGGATCACATTGCTTCATGCCCTTGTCATCACAATGCTCCATGCTACTTGAAATCAAAATGATCCATGACCTCTGTCATCACAATGCTCCAAACTCTTGTGATCACATTGTTCCATAACACTTGTCATCACAACGCTCCATGATGCCTGTCATCACAATAATCCATGCCCTTTTCATCACAAAGCTCCATGACATTTGTCATCACAATTCTCAATACACTCGTCATCACAATGCTCCCTGACAGTTGTCATCAGAATGCTCTTTGAATCCTGTCACGAAAAGGCTCCATGCCTTTTTAATCACAATGCCCCATGCCGTTTTCATCACAATGCTCCATGCAATTGTCATCAAAATAATCCACAAGCTTCTCCTAAGAATGCTCCATGAACCTTGTCATCACAATGCTCCATGTCTTTGTCATCACAATGGGCCATTACATATGTCATCACAATGCTCCCTAACACCTCTCTTCACAATACTGCATGACCTGGTCATCACAATGCTCCATGCCCTTGTCATCACAATGCGCCATTCCAACTGTCATTGCAATAATCCATGAAACTTATGAGACCAATGTTCCATGCCCTTGTCATCACAATGCTACATGCCCTTGTTATCACAATGCTCCATGACCCCTATCATCACAATGCTCCGTGAATCCAGTCATCACAATGCTTCATGACCTTTGTCATCACAATGGTCCATGCCCTCGTCATCAACAGTCTCTGTGACCTTTTTAACCACAATGCTCCATGAAATTTTCATCACAATGCTCTTTGACCCTTGTCATCACTATGCTCCATGCGCTTGTCAGCACAGTGCTCCATGACACATGTCATCACAATGCACAATGCACATGTCATCACAGTGCTCCCCAATCTTGTCATCACAATGCTCCTTAAAATTTGTCATCACAATGCTCCATGCACTTCTCATCAAAATGCTCTCTCACCACTGATATCACAATGCTACATCACTATTTGTCACAATACTCCCTCACACCTCTTATCACAATGTTCCATGACTCCTGTCATGAGAAAGCTACATGCACTTATCATCACAATGTTCGATGACCCCTGACATCACAGTGTTCCATAACACCTGTCATCAAAATGTTCCATGAAACTTTTCATCACATTGCTCCATGACCCTGTCATCAGAATGCTCCCTGCCCTTCTCATCACAATGCACAACGCCCTTGCCATCAAAATGCTCCATGACCTTTGTCATCACAAAGATCCGTGACCCTTGGCATCACAAAGCTCCATGTCATTGTCATCAAATTGCTCCATGACCTTGTCTTCACAAAGCTCCATGACACATGTCTTCAGAATGCTCCAAGGCCTTCTCATCACAATGCTCCATGCCCTTGCCATAACAATGCTCCATTACCCCTGTCATAACAATGCTCCATGACCCCTGCCATCACGATGAACCATGGCCTTGTCATCACAAAGCGCCATGACACTTCTCATCACAATGCTCTAAGAACACTGTCATCACAATGCACCTTGCCCATCATCATAATGCTTCAGGCTATTGTCATCACAATGAAATCAAAATTCTCCATGAACTCTGTCATCATAATGCTCCAAACCCTTCTGATCACAATGTTTCATAACACTTATCATCACAACACCGCATGACGATCATCATCACAGTTATCCATGGTCTTCTCATCACAATGCTCCATGATCTTTGTCATCACAATGCTCAATACACTTGTCATCACAGTGCTCCCTGACACTTGTCGTCAGTATGCTCCTTGAACCCTGTCATGACAAGGCTCCATGCCTTTTTCATCACAGTGATCCATTCCCTTTTCATCACAATGCTCCAAGACCCCTGTAATCACAAAGCTCCAAGACCCCTGTAATCACAAAGCTCTATGCCCTTGTCATCACAAAGCTCCATGATGCAAGACATCAGAATGCTCCATGGCCTTCTCCTCACAACGCTTGATGTCATTGTCATCACATTGCTCCATGAACCCTCTTATCACATTGCTTCTTGCCCTTGACATTACAGTCCTCCATGACCCATGTATCACAGTGTTCCGTGCCCTTTTCATCACAGTGCTCCATGCCCAATCTCATCACAATAATCCATGAAATATTTCAGACCAATGCTCAATTCCCTTCTCATAACAATGATCCATTACCTCTATCATAACAATGTTCCATGACCATTGCCATCACAATGTTCCACGGCCTTGTCATCACAAGGCTCCATTACCCATGTCTTCGCAATGCTCCAAGACACCTGTAATCAAAATGCTCCATGACCTTGTCATAAGAAAGCTCCATGACGCATGTCATCAGTAGGTTCCATGGCCTTCTCTTCACAATGTTCCATGCCCTTGTCATCAAGTGTTCCAAGACCCCTGTAATCACAATGCTCTATGCCGATTTTCATCTCAATGATCCATGAACCCTGTCATCACAATGCACCATGCCCATCATCATAATGCTTCATGCTATTGTCATCACAATGAAATCAAAGTGCTCCATGACCTCTGTCATAACAATGCTCCAAACCCTTGTGATCACAATATGCCATAACACTTGTCATCACAAAGCCCCATGACGATCATCATCACAATTATCCATGGTCTTCTCATCACAATGCTCCATGACCTTTGTCATCACAATGTTCAATACACTTGTCATCAAAATGCTCCCTGACACTTGTTGTCTGTATGCTCCTTGAACCCTGTCATGACAAGGCTCCATGCCTTTTTCATCACAATGATCCATGCCCTTTTCCTCACAATGCTCCAAGAACCCTTTAAAGACCAAGCTCCATGCCCTTGTCATCACAAAGCTCAATGAAACATGTCTTCAGAGTGCTCCTTGGCCTTCTCCTCACAATGCTCCATGCCCATGTCATCACAATGTTCCAAGACCCCTGTAATCACAATGGTCCATGCCCCTTTTCATCAGTATGCTCCATGAGATTTGTCATCACAAGTCTCTATGGATTTCTCATCACAATGCTCCAGGACCTTGTCATCACAATGCTTCACGACCTTGTTCTGAACATTCTCATTGGCCCTTGTCATCATAATGCCCCAAGCCCTAGTCATCACAATGCTCCATTATATTTGTCATCAAAATCCTCCATTACGTTTGGCATCACAATGCTCCCTGCCATTGTCATTGCAATGGACCATGACATATGTCATCACAATGCTCCCTGACACCTGTCTTCACAATACTCCATGACCTTCTCATCGCAATGATCCATGCCCTTGTCATCACAATGCACCATGTCCAATGTCATCAAAATAATCTATGAAACTTGTCAGACCAATGCTGCATGCCGCTGTCACCACAATGCTCCATGCCCTTGTCATCACAATGCTCCATGACCACTGTCATCACAATGCTCCGTGACTCCAGTCATCACAATGCTTCATAACATTTGTCATCACAATGGTCCATGCCCGCGTCATCACAAGGCTCTGTGACCTTTATAACCACAATGCTCCATGAACTTTTCATCACAATGCTCCGTGACCCTTTTCATCAAAATGCTCCATGCGTTTGTAAGGAAAATGCTCCATGACCCTTGTCATCACAAAGTGCTACGTGATTTTCATCACAACGATCCACAAATTTGTCATGGTAATGCTCCATAAACTTTGTAATCACAATGCTCCATGCCCTTCTCATCACAATGCTCCATTACTCCTGTCATAACAATGCTCCATGACCCCTGCCATCACAATATTCCATGGCCTTGTCATCACAATGCTCCATGTCCTTGTCATCACAAAGCTCCATGACACATGCCATGAGAATGTTCCTTGTCCTTCTCATCAAAATGCTCCATTCCCTTTTCATCACAGTGCTCCAAGTCCCCAGTAATCACACTGCTCCATGCCCCTTTTCATCTCAATTCTCCATGAAACCTGTCATCACAATGCACCAAGCCCATCATCATAATGCTTCCGGCTATTGTCAGCACAATGAAATCCATATTCTCCATTACCTCTGTCATTACAATGCTCCATGACCCCTGTCATCACAATAATCCATGAACATTTTCAGCCCAATGCTCCATGACCCTTGTCATCACAATGATCCATGCCCTTGTCATCCCAAAGCTCCATGACCCCTGTATTCACAATGCTCCGTGACGCTTTTAATCACAGTGCTCCATGACACCTGTCATGACAATGTTCCATGCTTTTGTCAGCAAAATGCTACATGACTTTGTCATTACCATGCTCTATGCGCTTGTCATCACAATACTGCATTACCATTGTCATCACAATCCTCCATGAATCTTGGGATCACATTGCTCCATGCTCCTTGAAATCAAAATGATCCATGACCTCTGTCATCACAATGCTCCAAACACTTGTGATCACAATGTTCCATAAAACATGTCATCCCAACGCTCCATGATGCCTGTCATCACAATACTCCATGCACTTTTCTTCACAATGCTCCATGACCTTTGTCATCACAATTCTCAATACACTTGTCATCACAATGTTCCCTGACACTTGTCATCAGAATGCTCCTTAAACCCTGTCACGAAAAGGATACATGCCTTTGTCAACACAATGCCCTATGCCGTTTTCATCACAATGCTCCACGCCACTGTCAGCAATAAACTCCACAAGCTTATCATGAGAATATTCCATGACACTTGTCATCACAATTCTCCATGCACTTTTCAGCACAAAGCTCCCTGACCTTGTCATCTCAATGCTCCAAGCCACTGTCATCACAATGCACCATTACCTTTGTCATCAGAATCCTCCATGACACCTGGCATTACAATGCTCCATGCGATTGTCATCACAATGGGCCATTACATATGTTATCACAATGCTCCCTGACACCTCTCTTCACAATACTGCATGACTTGGTCATCACAATGCTCCATGCCCTTGTCACCAAAAGGCACCATTCCAACAGTCATCGCAATAATCCATGAAACTTATTAGACCAATGCTCCATGCCCTTGTCATCAAAATGCTCCATGACCCTTGTAATCACAATGCTCCATGAACTTTTCATCACAATGCTCTTTGTTCCTTGTCATCACAATGCTCTACGCCTTTCTCAGCGCATTGCTCCGTGACCCTTGTCATCACAATGCTCCATGCGCTTGTCAGCACGATGCTCCATGACACATGTCATCATAATGCACCATGCGCTTGTCATCACAGTGCTCCACAAGCTTGTCATCACAATGCTCCATAAAACTTGTCATCACAATGCTCCATGCACTTCTCATCAAAATGCTCTCTCACCACAGATATCACAATGTTACATCACTATTCGTCACAGTACTCACTCACCCCTGTTATCCCAATGTTCCATGACCCCTGTCATCACAATGCTACATGCACTTATCATCACAATGTTCGATGACCCCTGACATCACAATGCTCCATAACCCCTGTCATCAAAATGCTCCTTGACCCTTTTCATCATAATGCTCCATGACCTCTGACATCACATTGTTCCATAACCCCTGTCATCAAAATTTTCCATGACCCTTTTCATCAAATTGCTCCATGACCCTGTCATCACAATGCTCCCTGCCCTTCTCATCACAATGCACAACGCCCTTGTCATCAAAATCCTCCGTGACCTGTGTCATCACAAAGATCCATGACCCTTGGCATCACAGTGCTCCATGTCATTGTCATCACAATCCTCCATGAACACTCTCATCACATTGCTCCATGCCCTTGTCATCACAAAGCTCCATGACAGATGTCATCAGAATGCTCCATGGCCTTCTCATCACAATGCTCCATGCCCTTGCCGTCACAATGCTCCATTACCTCTGTCATAACAATGCTCCATGACCCCTGCCATCACGATGTTCCGTGGCCTTGTCATCACAGTGCTCCATGACACCTGTCATCACAATGCTCCATGACTTTGTCAGCAAAATGCTACATGACATTGTCATTACAATGCTCTATGCACTTGTCATCACAATACTCCATTTCCATTGTCATCACAATCCTCCATGAACCTTGAGAGCACATTGCTTCATGCCCTTGTCATCACAATGCTCCATGCTCCTTGAAATCAAAATGATCCATGTCCTCTGTCATCACAATGCTCCAAACCCTTGTGATCCCAGTGTTCCATAACACTTGTCATCACAATGCTCCATGATGCCTGTCATCACAAAATTCCATGCCCTTTTCATCACAGTGCTCCATGACATTTGACATCAAAATGCTCAGTACACTTGTCATCACAATGCTCCCTGACACTTGTCATCAGAATGCTCTTTGAACCCTGTCACGAAAAGGCTCCATGCCTTTTTCATCACAATGCCCCATTCCGTTTTCATCACAATGCTCCGTGACCATTGTCATCAAAATGCTCCATGACTTTGTCTGAAAACTGTTCCATGACCCTTGTCATCACAATGTGCCGTTCGCTTTTCATCACAACGGTCCAGAAAATTTTCATTGCAATGCTCCCTAAACTTTGTAATCACAATGCTCCATACACTTCTCATCAAAATGCTCTCTCACCAGAGATATCACAGTGTTCCAACACTAGTTGTCACAATACTCCCTCACTACTGTAATCACAATGTCCCATGACCCCTGTCATCACAATGCTACATCCCTTTATCATCACAATGTTCCGTGACCCCTGACATCACAATATTCTATAACCCCTGTCATCAAAATGTTCCAATACACTTTCCATCATATTGCTGAATGACACTGTCATCAAAATACTCCCTGCCCTCATCATCACAATGCACCATGCACTTGTCATCAAAATGCTCCATGACATTTGTCATCACAAAGCGCCATGACACTTGGCGTCACAATGCTCCATGAACCCTCTCATCACATTGCTCCATGCCCTTGTCATCACAAAGCTCCATGACACTTGTCATCAAAATGCTCGATGCCCTTCTCATCACAGTGCCCCATGACCTTGTCATTACAATCCTTCATGACCCATGTATCACAGTGTTCCATGCCCTTATCATCACAATGCTCTATGCCCACTCTCATCACAATAATCCATGAAACTTATTAGACCAATGCTCCATTCCCTTGTCATCACAAGGCTCCATGCCCTTGTTATCACAATATTCCATGACCCCTGTCATCACAATGCTCCATGCATCCATTCATCACAATGCTTCATGACCTTTGTCATCACAATGGTCCATACCCTCGTCATCAGCAGTCTCTGTGACCTTTTTAACCACAATGCTCCATTAACTTTTCATCACAATGCTCTTTGACCCTTGTCATCACAATGCTCTATGTCTTTCTCAGCACAATGCTCCATGACCCTCGTCATCACAATGCCCCATGACCCATGTCATCACAATGCCCCATGACCCATGTCATCACAATGCACCCTGCACTTTTCATCACAGTGCTCCACAATCTTGTCACCACAATGCTCCATAAAACTTGTCATCACAATTCTCCATGCATTTCTCATCAAAATGCTCTCTCAACACTGATATCACAATGTTACATCACTATTCATCAAAATACTCCCTCACCCCTGTCATCACAATATTCCATGACATCTGTCTTTGCAATGTTACATGCACATATCATCACAAAGTTCGATGACCCCTGATATCACAATGTTCCATAACCCCTGTCATCAAAATGCTCCATAACAATTTTCCTCAAAATGCTCAATGACCCCTGACATCACAATGTTCCATAACAACTGTCATCAAAATATTCCATGACCCTTTTCATCAAATTGCTCTATAACCCTGTCATCACAATACTCCCTGCCCTTCTCATCACAATGTACCACGCCCTTGTCATCAAAATGCTCCATGACCTTTGTCATCACAAGGATCCATGACCCTTGGCATCTCAATGCTCCATGCCATTGTCATCACAAAACTCCATGAACCCTCTAATCACAATGCTCCATGCACATTTGCATCTCAATGCTCCATGAACCCTGTCATCAAAATGCACCATGCCCATCATCATAATGCTTCAGGCTATTGTCATCACAATGAAATCAAAATATTTGATGATCTATCTCATCACAATGCTCCAAATCCTTTTGATCACAATGTTCCATAACACTTATCATCAAAATGTCCCATGACGCTCATCATCACAATTATCCATGGTCTTCTCATCACAGTGCTCCATGACCTTTGTCATCACAGTGCTCTATACACTTGTCATCACAATGCTCCCTGACACTTGTCATCAGTATGCTCCTGGAACCCTGTCATGACAAGGCTCCATAGCATTTTCATAACAATGATCCATGCCAATTTCATCACAATGCTCCAAGACACCAGTAATCACAATGCTCCATGCCCTTGTCATCACAATGCCCCAAGACCCCTGTAATCACAATACTCCATGCCCCTTTTCATCAGAATGCTCCATGAGACATGTTATTACAAGGCTCCATGGTCTTCTCATCACAATTCTCCAGGAACTTTTCTTCACAGTGCTCCATTCCCTTGTCATAACAATGCTCCATGACCCCTGTCCTCACAATACTTCCTGAACATTTTCAGTCCAATTCTCCAGGAACTTCTCATCACAATGCTTCATGATCCCTATCATCACAATGCTCCATGACCCCTGTCATCACAACGCTCCATGACCCCTGAAAACACAGTGATCCGGGACTCTTGTCATCACGGTGCTCCATTCCCTAGTCATCACAATGCTCCATGAACATTTTCAGCCCAATGCTCCATAACCGTTGTCATCACAATGATCCATGACCTTGTCATCCCAATGCTCCATGACCCCTGTAATCCCAATGATCCGTGATGCTTCTCATCACAGTGCTCCATGACCCTTATCATCACAATGCTCCATGCCTGTGTCAGCAAAATGCTACATGACCTTGTCATCAAAATGCTGCATTTGCTTGTCATCACAATACTCCCTTACCATTGTCATCACAATCCTCCATGAATCTTGGGATCATATTGCTTAATGCCCTTGTCATCCCAATGCTCCATGCTCCTTGAAAACAAAATGATCCATGACTTCTATCATCACAATGCTCCAAACACTTGTTATCACAAAGTTCCATAACACTTGTCATCACAACGCTCCATGATGCCTCTCATCACAGTACTCCATATCCTTTTCGTCAAAATGCTCCATGATCTTTTTCATCACCATTCTCAATACACTTGTCATCACAATGTTCCCTGACACTTGTCGTCAGAATGCTCCTTGAAACCTGTCATGAAATGGCTTCATGCCTTTTTCATCACAATGCTCCATGCCCTTTTCATCACAATGCTCCATGCCATTGTCGTCACAATACTCCACAAGCTTGTCATCAGAATGCTCCATGACACTTGTCATCACAATGCTCCATGGCCACTGTCATCACAATGCTCCATACCCCTTGTCATTACTGTGCTCCATGACGCTCGTCATCACAATTATCCATGGTCTTCTCATCACAATGCTCTACGCCCTTGTCATCAAAATGCTCCATGACCCTTGTCATCACAATGCTCCATGGCCACTGTCATCACAATGCTCCATTCCCCTTGTCATTACAGTGCTCCATGACGCTCGTCATCACAATGCTCCACGGTCTTGCCATCACAATGCTCCATTCCCTTGTCATCACAATGCTCCATGCCCTGGTCATCACAATGCTCCATGTCACCTGTCATCACAATTCTCCTCGTTTTTGGCATCACTATGCTCCAAGACAGTTCTCATCACCGTGTTACATGATTTGTCATCACAATTCTCTATGCACTTGTCATCGCAATGCTCCATGACCCCTGTCATAGGAAGCTCCATGTGCTTCTCATCACAATGCTTCATGAACTTTTCATCAAAATTCTCAATGGCCCTTGTCATCACAATGCTCCATGTCCCTTGTCATCACAATGCTCCAAGCCCTTGTCATCAAAATGCTCCATTACATTTGTCATCTCAATCCTCCATGACACTTGGCATCACAATGTTCCATTCCATTGTCATCGCAATGGACAATGACATATGTCATCACAATGCTCCCTGAGACCTGTCTTCAAAATAATCCATGACCTTCTCATCACAGTGCTCCATGCCTTGTCATCACATTGCACCTTGCCCACTGACATCACAATTATCCATGAAACATGTCAGGCCAATGCTCCATGCCCCTGTCATCACAATGATCATTGCCTTTTCATCACAATGCTCTATGAACCCTGTCATCACAATGCTCCATGACTCCAGTCATCACAATGCTTCATGACCTTTGTCATCACAATGGTCCATGCCCTCGTCATCACAAGGCTCTGTGACCTTTGTCACCAAAATGCTCCATGAAATTTTCATCACAATGCTCGTTGACCCTTCTCATCACAATGCTCCATGCCTTTGTCAGCACAGGGCTCCATGACCCATGTCATCAAAATGCACCATGTGCTTGTCATAACAATGCTCCACAACCTTGTCATCACAATGCTCCATAAAACTTGTCATCACATTGCTCCATGCACTTCTTATCAAAATGCTCTCTCACGAATGATATCAAAATGTTCCCTCACTAGTCATCACAATACACCCACTCCCCTGTCATCACAATGGTCCACAACACCGTCATGAAAATGTTCCATGACTCCTGACATCACAATGTTCCATAATCCCTGTCATCAAAATGTTCCATGACACTTTTCATCAAATTGCTCCATGACTCTGTCATCACAATGCTCCCTGCCCTTCACAAGAGAATTCACCACACACTTGTCATCAAAATGCTCCATGACCTTTGTCATCACAAAACTCCCTGACCCTTGGCATCACAATGCTCCATGCCATTGTCATCACAATGCTCCAAACACCTCTCATCACATCGTTCCAAGCCCTTGTCATCACAGTATCCATGATGCTTTTCATCACAATGCTCGATGCGATTCTTCTCACAATGCTCCATGCGCTTGTCATTACAATCCTCCCTGAACCATGTATCACAGTGTTCCGTGCCATTGTTATCACAATGCTCCTTGCCCCCTCTCATCACAATAATCCATGTAACATCTCAGACCAATATTCCATGCCCTTTTCATCACAGTGATCCAAGACTCTTCTAATCATAATGCTCCATGCCCCTTTTCATCTCAATGCTCCATGAACGCTGTCATCACAATGCACCAATGTGCATCATCATAATGCTTCATGCTATTGTCATCACAATGAAATCAAAATGCTCTATGACCTCTGTCATCACAATGTTCCAAATCCTTGTGATCACAATATTCCCTAACACTTATCATCACAGCTCCCCATAACGCTCGTCATCAAAATTATCCATGGTCTTCTAATCACAATGCTCCATGACATTTGTCATCACAATGCTCAATAACCTTGTCATCACAATGGTCCCTGACACTTGTCATCAGTGTGCTCCTTGAACCCTGTCATGACAAGGCTACATGCCTTTTTCATCACAGTGTTACATGCCATTTTCCTCACAGTGCTCCAAGTCCCCTGTAAACACAATGCTCCATGCCCTTGTCATCACAAAGCTCCATGATGCATGTCACCAGAACGCTCCATGACATTCTCATCCCAATGTTCAATGCCCTTGTCATCACAATGCTCCAAGACCCCTGTAATCACAATGCTCCATGACCCTTTTCATCAGAATGCTCCATGAGACTTGTCATCACATGGCTCCATGGTCTTCTCCTCACAGTGCTCCAGTACCTTGTCCTCACAATGCTCCTTGACCCCTGTCATCACAATACTCCATGAACATTTTCAGCCCAATGCTCCATGGGGTTCTCATCACAATGCTCCATGACCTCTGTCATAACAGTGCTCCATGACCACTGTCATGACAATGCTCCATGAACCCTGACAACACAATGATCCGGGACGCTTGTCATCAAAATGCTCCATGCCCTTGTTATCCCAATGCTCCATGAACCCTTTAATCACAATGCTCCATGACGCTTGTCATCACAGTGCTCCATGAACCTTGTCATCACAATGCCTTTGTCAGCAAAATGATACATAATCTTGTCATCACAATGCTCCATGTGCTTGTCATCACAATCCTCCATGACCCTTGGGATCATATTGCTTTATGCCCTTGTCATCTCTATCTTGCCTTTCTGGTTTTTACAGATTTTCGGATGCCCTTTTTGACCGGTGGGAAGCGACAATTCTTTGTAGTGTGGATTTGCATTGTGTGCTTGCTTGATTGGCCAAAAAGGGCCTATGCCTTTTCTCCTGAATATATTCAGGAGAAAAGTCATACACTGTTTTTGGCCAAGTGCATCATTCTCGAAGTTGTGATGCCTTTCCTGTTCTTTAAACCGATTCCAATTTACCTCTTGAAATATGTTTTGTGCAATTCTGCCTCATTTTCAAGTCCGCTTTGTTGCCTTCCCTCAACAGATTTTTGGAAGAGAGTAGTCCTTTATAACTCTGTAGGTTTTTGATTTGCTTTGCCCCTGAGCTCCAATTTTCAAATCCCATTATTGGGAGCTGACCGCAAATCCACAATTTTGCTTCAGGACCTATACTGGTTCCAGGGGTGGCTATACTGGTTCCCTGTGGGTGGCTGAGGCTTTGGTTAATTCTTCTTCCTAATGGGAATTTAGAGTGACATGTGTCCGTCCAAATGCCTACATCTACTCTCTGATTGGTTCTCCCTCTTCCCTTTCATCCTCTGCACAATTAGCAAACTGTGCGAACCAGGAGGTTATAGGGGATGACTCTCCTAAGTTGGGAGATTGATAGTAAAGTTGTTGGAATGCCAAACTGTAGCACAAGGAGAGGAAAAAGTAGGAGACTTTCAGAAACCTTTCGCCATCACAGGGTGTCCATTCTCTAGGTTTCCCATATATGTTATAACTGTAGTGATATTCCCTTCTACCTGGAAATTTGGGAGCCATGGAATGGTGGCATGCATTACTACTTTAAAGGGTCTGCATTTTCTCTCCCAATCTCACCAGTCCTCTCAGTCCCAAGTGTCCAGCCTTATGTCTCATACAGCTGTCTTTGCAGATAGGGTCATTCTAGGTTTCATCAGAACCCCTGAAGGAATTGTGTAAGAATTTCGCTGTTTTTTTGTTTTGTTTTTGAAATTCATTTTTATAATGGGGTTGAGCTGATTTTCCCTGACGTGTTTATGACGGTCTAGACACACTTGTTTCCCTTACAGAGGCATATCAATACATAGGTTTTAAGATTCTTACTAATCATATATATTCCTCTGTGGGGAATAGGGGTTTTGAGTCCCGTTCACTGAGGAAGGTGTAGGTCTTGTCTATTCTGTATTTGGTTTATGGAATGGTACCTGTGCTAATATCAAACTCTGGTTTTATGCATCACCCCACCTCTCCTTTCCCCTTAAGGAGGCATAAGAGTGTTTTCTAAATGTGAGACGCTGCTCTCTTTCCTAATTCAGTTCATGTGTTGTGATGTTGACATTCCCTCTGTAAGTGATATCTTATGATAAGATTCTTTTTCTGTGTGACTAATTTCCCTTAGAATCATCATACCTAAATCCTCTCATTATGCTTCTACTTGGCCTTATGACATTGATTTCACGTCTGAGTGATATTACATTGTACAAAATTACCACAAATTCTTTATGCATTTCTCTTTTTCCTGGGATACTTTAGGTGTACCGAAGTTGAGGTTCTTGTATGCAGAGCAGCCTTAAACTTTGGGGTGCCTGTGTCTTGTTGATATTTACTCTTCCCAAATTATATGTCCGTGAGTTGAAGTCCCCTTTGCTCGGGGGCTTTGTATTTTAGATGTTTTAGGAAACAGCATACACTTCTTCAGAGTAGCTCTTGGATATTTATACCCCACCCATCAGCGTGACTAGTCTCCCTGTTTACCATGGCCTCTCCTGCATTTTTGATTTGTACACATTTTTTGGATGGACTTTCTGAGCAGTGGAAATTGAGACTTCTTTATTGTGCGGATTTGCATTTCCCTCTTGCTTGGTTGGCCAAAAACTCTGTATGTGTTTTTTTCCTGAAGATATTCACGAAACAAACGCATACACCCTTTAGCCCAACTGCATCATTTTAGAAATTCTGCTGCTTTTCATATGCTTTAAATGTGAGTACAATCTACCTTTTGAAAAATGTTTCCTGCAATTCTGCCTCTCATTCAGAACCTCTTCGTTGCCTTACCTGAATATATTTTTGGACGTTGGTTATCATTTATATCTTTGCAGGTCTTTGAATTGTCTGCTCCTGAGCTCCATTTTGCAACTCGCTTTTATTGTGAGCTCGCCGCCAAACCATTGGATTGCTTCTGGCCCTATTCTGGTTCTGAGGAGGCAGGCTGAGCCTTTGGTTAATTCTTCTTCCTAAAGGGATATTAGAGTGACATGTGCCTGTCAAAACTCCTACAGCTAATCTCTCATTGGTTCCCCCTCTTCTCATTTATCCTCTGCACAAATTGCAAACTGTGTGAAACAGGAGGTTAAAGGTGCTAATTCTCCAAGAGGGAAGATTGTTAATAATGTGGCTGGAATGGCGAACCCCAGCACCAGGAGATCAAAAATGAGGTGCATTTTATACACCTTTCCTGAGCACATGGTGTACATTCATCTCGGGTTCGCAGGCATGTTTTCGCTGTCAGAAGATTCCCTTGAACGTGCCGATTTGGGACCCATGGAATGGGTACCAGGCAGTATTACTTTAAAAGGTCTGCATTTCCTCACCCAGCCTCTCTAACATCTCTTAGCGTGCATAGCTTCCAGCCTTATATATCATCCTGCTGTGGGTCTACATGTGTTCAATCCATGTTACATCATAGCCCTTCAACAAAAGTTGTAAGAATTTTTGTCTGTCTCACCGTTTTTATAAATATTTTTAAATTTATTTTTATATTTGTTACAGCTGATTTTCAAAGCTCTGTTTTTTGCTGCAGTACATCCACTTGATTCATGTACTGTGAGACAACAATAAATTATTTTTCAGATGCTTACGAGTCATATGTATTATTGTCCAGTGACTTGAGTGGGCTGAGTGCAGTTCTTTGAGGTACCGTGTAGGCCTTGCCAGTTATTCAATTTGGTACTTGGAATGGTATCTTTGCTAATTTCAACCTCCTGGATAATACCTCACCATTCCCCACCTTTCCCATTTAGCAGCCTTATGTCTCTTTTCTACATATTTGACTATGTTTCTGTTTTGTAGTTTATTTCATGTGTAGCCATTTTTGATTCCACCTTTAAGTGACATCTTATGATATGTGTCTTTTTCTTTCTGACATGTGTCACTTAGAATGATCGTATGTAACTCCTCCAGAGTTGTTACAACTGGCCTTATTTCATTGATTTCTGGATGAGTAATATTCCACTCTACATAAGTACCCCACCTCTTTTATCCATTTTATCCTTCCAGGGACATTTAGGTTATATCCAAGTGGAGGCCCTTTTTAACAGAGAGGTGGTAAACGTTGGGGTGCCTGTTTTCTGTCATTTTTTTTGTTTTTCCCAAGGTATACGCCCATGAGTGCAAGTGCCCTATGCTCTGTAGCTCAGTTTTCAGATGTTTTAGCAAACACAATACACTTCTCCAGAGTGGCCGTTGGCAAATTACATTTCCACTATCAGCCTCACAGGGCTCCCTTTTCTCCTCACCCTGTCCTGCATTTCTGGTGTTTACACTTTATGTGGATGGCCCTTCTGACTGATGTGAAGTGATACATTTTGTAGTATTGATTTCCATTGCCCACATGTTTGGTTGGATAAAAAGTGTGAATGGCCTTTACTTGAATATATTCAGAAAAAAATGCATACGCCCTTTTGGGTCAAGTGCATCATTGACGATGTTCAGCCCCTTTTCTTGTGCTTTAATGGGGAGACATTTCTACCTCTTCAAATCTGATTCCTGCCACTCTCCCTTGCTTATAAGTCCTTTTCTGTGACTTACCTCAAGACATTTTTCAACAATAGATATTTTCAACTCTGCAGTTTCATGAATTTTAGTGCCCCTGAGTTCCATTTTTCAACTTGTGTTTTTGGAAACTGGACACAAAACAGCAGGATTTCCTCTAGCCCTATTCTCTTTCTGTGGGTAATTGTAGCCTTTGATGAATTTGTCTTCCGGATTGGAAATTAGAGTGGCATGTGCCTGTCCAAACACCTAAGACCGGTCTCTAAAATTTTCTCATCCTTCCGCTTCATCCTCTGGACAGATTCCAAACTATGTGCAACAGGATGTTGACGGTGCTGATATCCCCAAGTGAGGAGATTGTTAGGAAAGATGCTGGAGGGGTAAACACGAGCACCAGGCGATGAGGAGATGAGGTGCCTTTTCCAAACTCTTTCCGATCAAACGGTGTACCTCCTCTAGGTGTGACAGGCATATTTTAGCTGTAGGAAGGGTCCCATACATGGAAGGAGAACACCAGGGATTTTTCCAAATCAGTGCCTCCCCGAACCCCAAACTGGGGAATTTTTAAGCTACGGCTACACGTATGTCCATTAAGGGCCTTGGGAAATAGGCAGAGCCCAAACTTTAGATGATTGAAATCTTCAGGTTCAGAAGCGCTCACCATCGGCCTTGTTTAGGTTACATTTTATCTGTCATTGATAGATGATGTCAATAAAAATATCGATTCTTTTTCAGATTATTTCCCCTTATAGGTTATTGCAAAATATTCAGTGTAGTTCCCTGTGCTTTACAGTAGTTCCTTGTTGATGATCTATTTTATACATAGCAGTGTGTATGTGTTAATCCCAAACTGTTAATTTATCCCTTCTCCTACCTTTCCCAATTGGTAATAATAAATTATAAGATTTTATACTTCTCAGAAATGGGGGAGCTGAAAGAGAGGAATCCTTTTCAATGGAAAAGCATTCAAAACAAGATTGAAGCTTCAGCCAAGAATATTCGACGTACATCCATGGAAATAAATCACTTCATTTCTCTAATGTTGACCTGACAAATAAGACAGACGTCTTCACTGAACTTGCTTATAGTAAAGTGATGGAAATATCAAATGTAAGTCTTAGAAAAATCTTATTTTACCCGAGCATTATACACTGCTCTATGTTAACTACAGTTTGGCTCACACATCTGTTCAATGAAGTTACAAAGTTCTCAATTTCTGTTACTGATCATACAGAGGGGACCCCAACAGTAGTCCCCGTACCCAGTGTCATTGGAGCCAACAGATTAAGACTGAGTTTGGTTCAGAAGCAAAGGAAACATTATTTTGAAAACCGAATGGAGAGGTGAGAGTGTGCACTCCCCCACGGGCTGTGGGCTGGGATGCTGAGTAGGGATCACGGCAGCGTCAGTGGGAGTTAGGGGATGGAGGTCTCGAGGGCTGGGTTGGCTGCAACTCAGGCTCTATGCCGTGCAGTCTGCATGGGACTCCGCTAGCTGAGGTGTCGACCCAGCCATTCTGCACTAGGAAGTCGGGTCTGAAGTGCCGGGTGTGGGACCTCTGCATGCGGAACCCTAGGAGCATGTGAAATTAGACAAAGCACAAAGGAAAAACAGGTTAGACTTTATTTTATTGCCCAGATTCTCTTTTTATCTCCCAGGAATTTTTAATGAACGTTGCCAGAGACGAACCCCTCCTCTGCTTTTTGTTCCGTTCCTCATTCTTGGGGTGTTGAGGGTGAAGACCCCTCTTTTGTAACTGCTTCATGCTGTGGTGGGAGCCCTGATACCTAGGGGGAGGGGCAAAACTTCTCCCCTCCAGCCTCCAGGTGAGGTTGATTGTCCCAAAGCCTCCTGCCTCACTTCTCGTCCGCCTGAGCACCAGCTTTGGAAGTGTTATAGATTCTAATGACCTTTAAGGGTCCAGGAAAGAGATGCGCAGAGATGCTGTGGTGGCAGGTTTCACCCACCCCACATTTGTGCAGTGACATTAGGCTGACTTTTTTGCCAGCCTAGATGCTCTGACCAGTAGTGTGTGCTTTCTTTAATTAGGTCCCTGAATTAATGTACAAACAGCACCATGTGTCAGAGCCCTGCCTGTGCAACACCCAGACAGTCCAGGGTAAGTGGTGATCCAGGACCATGACGTCCACTGAGTCAACGGCCTTTAGAAGTAGCCAGCAGTCCAGCCGGTCATATTGGCCACCATCACCGTGGTGTCTGTAGGGTTTTCTATGGTGAAAGCGTGATATACGTTTCCCCCGCCAAGCTTATTAGCTCCCCTCTGGGTGCAGTAAGTCCTGCAAGCAGTAGTCTGCTCTTTCGGGGCACAGTCTTGTTGTTTTCTGAGAGAAACTCCAGGTCAAGTGATGGTCACACGAGTCATCTTGGGGGCCCGTAGCCCCCATTTGTCTCTCTGGAGGTTGGAGTTGGAGGGCCTCCTCACTCGAGGTCAGTGTGTCCACAGAGCGACCCCTGCAACTTCAGGACATGATGGGTGGTTAGGATCACCACGTGGGGTCCTATTCCCTTAGGAGGGAGCGGGCCTTGTGGGCTGCTGATTTCCAGCTTTTTAGATACGCCAGTATCCTGGCCTGATGAGTCAGTGGGCAAAGCCCTTGGTGACCATAGTTTATCATACCTGAAGGGCATTCTTGTGTTGCTCCATTTGAAGTGGTCCCTATTTTTGCACTAAGTCTCCAAGGGCGATTAACCTTTGACCGGGTATGTAAAGGTCAAAGGGTTTAGCTAAATTAGCGAGTTCCTGGGCAAGGATCTAAATTGACTGCTCTTTCCATTCTTGAAAGGCTGCTTCTGGATTATATTCAAAAGGATCATCATCTTTTCGTGTCAGTGTTTCAGGTAGAGGCCCAGCTATTAGACTGTAGTTAGGGATCCAGATGCAGAAAACCTAGGCCTCCCCAGGAACCCCTAAGCTGTCTTCTAGTTTTAGAAGAGGTAAGGCTGCAAATGGCTCCTTCCCTATCCTGGGATGCGTTTCTCCAAATATCTGTGAGAATTAATCCCAGGCAAGTCACCTGAGCCTGGGATATTTGAGCCTTTTTCTTGGACACCTTCTATCCTTTCTTGCCTAGGTAGTTCCGAGGCGTCTTTAGTAGGCCTTGCAATCAGAATGTCATCTGCATATTGAAGGAGGGTTCCCTTTTACAGAGGTAGAACGTTTAGGTCTTTAGAGGACATTTCCCCAATGATGGTGTGGGGATTTTTGAACCATTGGGGCAGGATGGCCCAGCATTATTTGTTTTGTTGCATGTTGTGTCCTGCCACTCAGAAGCCAAAAATTCTTGTGACTCTGAGATGAATGGAATACAGAAGAAGGCATCATTGAAGTCTAATACAGAATGCCATGGCCTGGTGGATGGTAGAATGAGCAGCAGGGTGTAGGAAATAGGATCTACTAGATGTAGATCCTCGTTGGCTTCACTGACTGTCCTGATATCCTTTACCAGGTCTCCAGCAGCCCATGGGGCTCTCGTGGTCAGGCCAATCCCAGGATATGGAGCTCACCTGGGCTGCATCCCACACCCCACAGCCCACGGGGCTCTGGTGTTCAAGTCCCTCCCAGGGTATGGAGCTCCCCTGTGCAGCTACCCAGCAGCCCATGGGGCTCTCATAGTCAGGCCCTTCCCAGGATACGGAACTCCCCTGGGCAGGTACCCCAGCAGGGCTGGACACACAGGAACTGTGCACATAGCCCACCTTGCAGAGAACCCCCAGCTCACCTGTCGCTCACAGCTGACACAGAACACCTCAGAGCAGGACTTGAACTAACAAACAGCAGCTCTGACAGGTCTGTGACCCTGGCTATCACTCTGTGCAGCCTCTCTCTGCCTGGTCTTCCAGACACTTCCACTGCAGCCAGGGCACCAGGCCTCTGTCTCCACCCACCATCACTCCTCTCCCTGACTCCTGGGTTCCTCTCATTAGGATAGGGTCTTCTTGAAGTTGTTTTCCACTCATGGACCAGATAAAATGATAAGAAAACAAGCCGCAGCTGCAGACCCTTGTCTATCCTGACTCTCAAGGCCCACACCTGTTCCTTGGGACTGACCCGTTTAGCAAGGTTCATTTTCTGCTACTGTGAGCCCCTGAGGGGTGAGGTTTGGCTGATTTGGGCAGCCAGACACTGCCTGCCAGCCCCCACCCCACAGGTGTGCCTGGGTTGAGGTCAATATAAACACCTCTCCAGTGAGCAAGAGCACCTGTAGCTGTGCCTGACGCCATATTCTCTGCCCCGTCAGCAGTTTCGGGGCTGGGGTGGTGGGAGGGAGTGAGGGGCCGTGGCTTTGTGGGTGGCCCAGTGTGAGTGGGGCTCTGCTGGACTTTCTGCAGGAGTTGCCAGGCTGCCACCTGCTAAAGAAGAGGATGTGTCATCCATACCTGCCGCTGGAATTTCTCCCCAGGCAGAGGTGAGGAAGTAAAAAAGCAGTGGGGGCTGTGGCAGGAGGGGTATCTCAGGCAGGGAAATGGAAAGATTCCAGAAGAGCATCTGGGGCCAGGACCATCCTGGCTGGCCTGCAGGCACCAAGTCGGCCTGCGTGCTCTCGCTAGTGTGGCTCCACAGCCCTTCCTGTAGGCTTGCAAGTGCTTGTACATATTCAGGTGTTTTACCTGGAAAGGGTGGGAAGAGTTCAGCTGCAGCAGGACTGGGGCTCAGCTCACATTTACTCACAGACGCCTCGACACAGTCCCCCAGCTTTGCAATGAGGATGCTCCTTGTGGGGGGAGCGCTGCTGACGGCATGGGAGACGATTTCCCACCTCTGACCAACTTAAGAATTTTTTACCACTGGAGCAAGTGCCCTGATACAATTTTCCTCTGTATAACTGGTGAGTTCTGTTTTTTTTTTTTTTTTCTTTTTGGTTCAAGTTAGATTTTATTTATTCCTCTTTTTTTATTTGGAGATATAAACATGGAAATAATGTAATAATATAAAGATGTCTATGTGAAGGGAAAAACATTTTTCTGTTTTATTTTATTAAATGTTATTTATTTATTTTTAATTTTTTTTAAATTTATTTCTTTTATACAGCAGGTTTTTATTGGATATATATTTTATACATATAAGTGTGCACATGTGAATCCCAGTCTCCCAATTCATCCCACCACCACCCTCACATTGCGTTCCCTCCTTGGTGTCCATATGTTTGTTCTCTACATCTGTCTCTATCTCTTCCCTGCAAACTGGTTCATCTGTACCATTTTTCTTGGTTCCACATATATGCATTAATATACAATATTTGTTTTTCTCTTTCTGACTTACTTCACTCTGTATGACAGTCTCTAGATCCATCGAGGTCTCTACAAATGACCCAATTTCATTCCTATGTATGACTGAGTAATATTCCGTTGTATATATGTACCACGTCTTTATCCATTCGTCTGTCTGTGGGCACTTAGGTTGCTTTCATTACCTGTCTATTGTAAATAGTGCTGCAGTGAACATTGTGGTGAATGTGTCTTTTTGATTTATGGTTTTCTCTGGGTATATGCCCATTAGTGGGATTGCTGGATTATATGGTAATTCTATTTTGTTTTTTAAGGAACCTCCATACTGTTCTCCATAGAGACTGTATCGATTTACATTCCCACCAGTAGTGGAATAAGGTTCCTTTTCTCCACACCCTCTCCAGCATTTATTGTTTGTAGATTTTCTGATGATGCCCATTCTAACAGGTGTGACGTGATACCTCATTGTAGTTTCGATTTCCATTTCGCTAATAATTAGTGATGTTCAGCAGATTTTCATGTGCGTACTGGCCATCTCTATGTCTTCTTGGAAGAAATGTCTATTTAGATCTTCCATTTTGTATTGGGTTGTTTGCTTTATTAATATTGAGCTGCATGAGCTGTTTATATATATTGGAGATTAATCATTTGTCCATTGATTCGTTTGCAAATATTTTCTGCCATTCTGAGGGTTGTCTTTTCGTCTTGTTTGTAGTTTCCTTTGCTTTGCAAAAGCTTTTACGTTTCATTAGTCCCATCTGTTTAGTTTTCTTTTTTATTTCATTACTATAGGAGGTGGATCAAAAAAGATCTTTCTGTGATTTACGTCAGAGTATCCTTCGTAAGTTTTCCTCTCAGAGTTTTATACTGTCTGGTCTTACATTAAGGTCTCCAATTCATTTTGAATATATTTTTATGTATGGTGTTGGGGAGTGTTCTAATTTCATTCTTTTACATGTAGCTCTCCATATTTCCCAGCACCAATGATTGAAGAGACTGTCTTATCTCCATTGTATAGTCTTGCCTCCTTTGTCATAGTTTAGTTGACCATAAGTTTGTAGGTTAATCCTTGGGCTTTTTTTTTTTTCCTTTTACAGGTTTATTCGAGTATAATTGCTTTACAATGGAGTGTTCGTTTCTGCTGTATAACAAAGTGAATCAGCTATACATATACAAATATCACCAGATCCCCTCCCTCTTGCATCTTCCTCCCACACTCCATATCCCACCCCTTTATGTGGTCACAAAGCACCGAGCTGATCTCCCTGTTCTATGTGGGTGATTCTCAGTAGCTATCAGTGTTACATTTGGTAATGTATTTATGTCCATGCCACTCTCTCACTTCGTCCGAGCTTACACATCCCACTTCCGGTGTCCTCAAGTCCTTTCTGTATGTCTGTGTCCTTAATCCTGTCCTGCCACTAGGTTCTTCAAAATCTTTTTTTTTCTTCATTAGATTCCATATATCTCTGTTAACATACAGTATTTGTTTTTCCCTTTCTGACTTACTTCACTGTGTAGGACAGATTCTAAGTCCATCCACCTCAGTACAAATAACTCAGTTTTGCTTCTTTTTATGGTTGAGTAATATTTGATTGTATATATGTGCCAGATGTTCTTTATCCATTTATCTGTCGATGGACACTTAGGTTGCTTCCATGTCCTTGCTAATGCAAATAGAGCTGCAATGAACATTTTTGTACATAACTCTTTTTGAATTATGGTTTTCGCAAGGCAAATGCCCAGTACTTGGATTGTTGTGTCATATGGTACTTCTATTGTTAGTTATTTAAAGGAACCTCCGTACTGTTCTCCCTAGTGCCCATATCAATTTACATTCCCAACCACAGTGCAAGTGTGTTCCATTTTCTCCAATAAAGGCCTCTCCAGCATTTATTGTTTTGTAGATTTTTTGGATGATTGCCACTCTGACTGCTGTGAGGTGATACCTCAGGGTAGTTTTGATTTGAATTTCTCTACTGATTAGTGATGTTCAGCATCCTTTCATGTGTTTCTTGGTAATCTGTATATCTTCTTTGGAGAAATGTCTATTTAGGTCTTCTGCCCGTTTTTGGATTGGGTTGTTTGTTTTTGTGATATTGAGCTACATGAGGTGCTTGTAAAGTTTGGAGATTAATCCTTTGTCAATTGCTTCATTCGAAAATATTTTCTCCCATTCTGAGGGTTGTTTTTGCATCTTGTTTATGTTTTCCTGTACTGTGTAAAAGCTTTTAAGTTTCATTAGGTCCCATTTGTTGATTTCTGTTTTTATTTCCATTTCTTTAGGAGGTGGGTCAAAAAGGATCTTGCTGTGATTTATGTCATAGAGTGTTCTGCCTATGGTTTCCTCTAAGTGTTTTATAGTGTCTGGTCTTATATTAAGATCTCTAATCAATTTAGAGTTTATTTTTGTGTATGGTGTTATGGCGTGTTCTAATTTCATTCTTTTATGTGTAGGGGTCCAGTTTTTCCAGCACCAATTACTGAAGAGACTGTCTTTTCTCCATTGTATATCCTTAGCTCCTTTGTCATAGATGAGATAGCCATAGGTATGTAGGTTTATCTCTGGGCTTTCTGTCCTGTTCCATTGATCTGTGTTTATGCCAATCTACATACACTTGATTCCATTATGGAGACATATAAATACATAGGTTTCAAGGTTATTACCAGTCAGATATATTCCTCTTCAGTGAATAGGGTGTTTTGTGTCCAGTTCATTGAGAAAGGAGTAGGTCTTGTCTATTACATATTTGGTATATGGAACAGGATCTGTGCTAATTTCAAACTCTGCTTTTACACATCACCCCACGTCACCTTTCCCCTTAAGGAGGCATAAGTGTGTTTGCTAAATGTGTAACTCTGTTCTCTTTTGAAATTCAGTTCATCTGTAGCCATGTTTACATTTCCTCTATAAGTGATATATTACAATAAGTTTCTTTTTCTTTGTGGCTCATTTCACTTAGCATCATCGTACCTCAAGCCACTCATTATACTGCTATCGGCCTTATGACATTGATTTTATGTCTGAGTGACATTCCATTGTATATAAGTACCACAACATCTATATCCATTTTTTTTTCCTTTCCTGGGATATATAAAGTTTACCGAAGTCGAGTTTCTTGTAAACAGAGCAGCCCTAAAGTTAGGGCTGTTTGTGTGTTGTGGATTTTTAGTTTTCCCAAAATACACGCCCATGAGTGGAAGTGTGCTATACTCTGTAGCTCTGTTTTAGAAAACAACATACAGTTCTCCAGAGAGGCTGTTGGCAATTTACATCCTGTCCATCGGCGTAACCAGTCTCCCTTTTCTCCATGGCCTGTCCTGCATTTGTGGCTTTTACACTATATGTGGATGGCCCTTTTGACTGGAGGTAAGGGACACTTCTCTGTAGTGTGGATTTGCAATGCCTGATGGCTTGCTTAGCCAAAAAGGCATATGCATTTTTTCCCGAATATATTCAAGAAAATACACATAATCCCTTTTCAGCCAAGGGCAACATTGTCGAAATTCTGTCGCTTTTCATGTGCTTTAAAGACGACTCCAATCTACCTATTGAAATCTGTTTCCTTCAATTCTGCCTTGCATTCAAATCCTCTTCACTGCCTTTCCTCAATATATTTCTGGATGATAGTTGTCCTTTATAATTGTGCAACTTTGTGAATTGCTGTGCCCCAGATTTCCATTTTTCAACTCGCCTCTTTGTGAGCTGGCTGCAATACCGCAGGATGGCTTTAGGCCCTAGTCTGGTTCCAGGGCTTCAGGCTGAGCCTTTGGTTAATTCTTCTTCCTGATGGGAAACTAGAGTGACATGTGCCCATCCAAACACCTACAGCTAATCTCTCATATATTTCCCCTCTTCCTGTTCATCCTCTGCACAGTTTGCAAACTGTGCATAATGGGATGGTAAAGGCGCTGACACTCCAAGTGGGGAGATTTTTAGTAATGCAGATGGAATGGCGATGCCGAGCATGACAAAAGGAAAAATGAGGTACCTTTTAGAAAACTTTCCCAATTACACAGTGTACCATCCACTGGGTTTCCCATGCATGTTTTAACTGTAGGAAGATTCCCTTAAACCTGGAGAGTTGGGACCACTATAATGGGTAGCACACAGTATTGCTCTAAGTGGTGTTCTTTTGTTCACACAACCTCAGCAATCTTGTCAGCCCCAAGAGTCCAGTCTTATGTCTCATCCAGCTGTGGGTGTAAAGGTGGTCAATCTAGCTTGCATCACAGGCCCTGAACGTAATTTTTAAGACTTTCTCTCTGTTTTTGCATTTTGCTTTTGAAATTTATTTTTATAAGTGGGTTTAACTGAATTTCAGTGCTGTGTTCATGCCGTTATACACACACATGATTCCTTTATGGAGACATGAGAATACATATGTTTTAAAATACTTAGAGTCAGACATATTCCTCTGCAATGAATAGGGGGTGTTGAGTCCAGTTCATTGTGCCGGGAGTAGGTGTTGTCTATTACATACATGGTTTATATAACGGTATCTGTGCTAATTTAAAACTGTGGTTTTATGCATCACCCCACCTCGGCTTTCCCATTAAGCAGGCAGAAGATGTTTTCTAAATGTGTGACTCTGTTGTGTTTGTAATTCAGTTCATGTGTAGTCATGTGTACATTCCCGCTATGAGTGATAACTTATGATAAGATTAGTTACTCTGTAATCTTTCCTAACTCAGTTCATGTGTAGCCATGTTTACAGGACCTTCATAAGTGATATCTTATGATAAGTTTCTTTTTCTGTGTGACTTATTTCACTTAGAATCATCGTACCTGAATCCACTCTTTTTGCTGCTACTGGCCTTATGACATTGATTTCATGGCTGAGCGATATTCCATCGTACGTAAGTACCACAATATCTTGAACCATTTTTGTCTTTCCTGGGATACTTAAGGTGTACCCAAGTTGAGGTTCTTGTAAGCAGTGCAGCACTAAATTTTAGGGTGGCACTGTCTTATTGATTTTCAGTTTTCCCAAGGTATATTCCCTAGACTGGAACTGCCCTTGGCTGTGTAGCTCTGTTGTTTACTTGTTTTAGCGAACACAATGCACTCCTCCAGAGAGGCAGTTGGCAACTTACATCCCATCAGCCCATCAGCATAACAAGGCTCCGTGGTCTCCAGGGCCTGTTTGCCTTTCTGGTTTTTACACATTTTGCGGATGTCCCTTTTGACCGGTGGGAAGGGATACTTCTTTGTAGTGCAGATTTGCATTGCTGCTTGCTTGCTTGGCCAAAAATGGCGTATGCATTTTCTCCTGAATATACTCAGGAGAAAACGCATACGCCCTTTTTGGCCAAGTGCATCATTGTCGAAGTTGTGCCCCTCTTCCTGTGCTTGAAAGTTGATTCCAACGTATCTCTTGAAATCTGTTTCCTGCTATTCTGTCTCATTTTAAAGTCCGCCTCTCTGCCTTCCCTCAAAAGATTTTTGGACGATAGTTTTCCTGTATTACTCTGCCAGTTTGTAAATTGCTGTGCCCCTGAGCTCCATTTTTCAACTCGTTTTTGTGAGCTGACAGCAAATACAAAATTATGGTTCAAAACCTATACTGGTTCCTGGCGGGTGGCTGAGACATTGGTTAATTCTACTTTCTGCCGGGCAGTTAAAGTGACATGTACCTGTCCAAATGGCTAACAGCTACTCTCTCATTGGTTCTCCCTCTTCCCTTTCATCCTCTGCTAAATTGGCAACCTGTGCGAACCAGGAGGTTTTACGGGCTATTGCTCCAAGTTGGGAGATTGATAGTAAAGCCATTGGAAGTTCAAACTGGAGCATAAGGAGAGGGACTATATGTTGAGTTTTAGAAACATTTCGTATTCACAGTGTGTCCATTCTCTATGTTTCCCGTAAATGTTATGGCTGTAGTAATATTCCCTTACACATGGAGAGTTGGGACACATGGAATGGGTGCCACATATTATTGCTTTAAAGGGTCTGCATTTGCTCACCCAGTCTCACCAAACCTCTCAGTCTCAAGTGTCCAGCTTTATGCCACATCCACCTCTCGTTGTAGGTAGGGTCATTCCAGGTTTCATTAGAGCCCCTGAAGGAATTGTAAAGATTTTCCCTGTTTTTTTTTTTTTATTGTATTTGAATTTATTTTTTTACTGTGTTTGAGCTGATTCTCACTGTCATGTTTATGCCAGTTTAGACACACTTGATTCCCTTATGGTGACATATCAATACATAGGTTTTAAGATTCTTACTAGTCAGATATATACCTCTGCGCAGAATATTGGGTTTTGCGTCCCTTTCACTGATGAAGGTGTAGGTCTTGTCTATTCCGTATTTTGATTTTGGAATGGTACTTGTACTAATATCAAACTCTGGTTCTATGCATCACCCCAACTCTCCTTCCTCCTTAAGCAGGCATAAGTGTGTTTTCTAAATGTGAGACGCTGTTCCCTTTCCTAAATCAGTTCATGTGTAGCCATGTTACAGAAAATTCATAAGTGCTATCTTATGATAAGTTTCTTTTTCTGTGTGACTTATTTCACTTAGAATCATCGTACCTGAATCCATTCATTTTCCTGTTACTGGCATTATGACATTGATTTCATGGCTGAGGGATAATCCATCGTATATAAGTACCACAATTTTTTGAATCATTTTTATCTATCCTGGGATATTTAGACAGTACTCAATTTGAGATTCTTGTAAGTAGTGCAGGCCTAAATTTTGCGGTGGCTCTATCTTATTGATTTTCAGTTTTCCCAAGGTATATTCCCTAGAATGGAAGTGCCCTTGGCTCTGTAGCTCTGTTGTTTACTTGTTTTAGGGAACACAATGCACTCCTCCAGAGAGGCAGTTGGCAATTTACATGCCGCCCATCAACATAACAAGGCTCCATGTTCTCCAGGGCCTCTCTAGGATTTCTGGTTTTTACACATTTTGTGGATGTCCCTTTTGACAGGTGGGAAGTGATACTATTTTGCGGTGCAGATTTACATTGCCCGCTTTCTTGCTTGGCCAAAAAGGGTGTATGCGTTTTCTCCTGAATATATTCAGGAGAAAATGCATACACCCTTTTTGGCCAAGTGCATCATTTTCGAAGTTGTGCCCCTCTTACTGTGCTTTACAGGTGATTCCAACGAACCACTTGAAATCTGTTTCCTGCTATTCTGCGTCGCTTTGAAGGTCGCCTCGTTGCCTTCCCTTAACAAATTTTTTGGACGATAGTTGTCCTTTATTACTGTGCCAGTTTGTGAATTGCTGTGCCCTTGAGCTCCATTTTCTAACTCGTTTTTTGTGAGCTAACCGCAAGTCCAAAATTTTGGTTCAGGACCTATACTTGCTCACGGCGGGTGGCTGAGACTTTGGTTAATTCTTCTTCCTGACAGGCATTTAGAGTGACATGTGCCCGTCCAAATGCCTAACAGTTACTCTTTCATTGGTTCCCCCTTTTCCCTTTCATCCTCTTCCAAATTGGCAACCTGAGCAAACCAGGAGGTTAAAGGGGCTGTCTCTCCAAGTTAGGAGATTGATAGTTAAGCAGTTGGAAAGTCAAACCGGAGCACCAGGAGAGGGACAGTTAGTTGGGTTTTAGAAACCTTTCATATTCACTGTGTGTCCATTCTCTTGGTTTCCTGTACATGTTATAGCTGTAGTAATATTCCCTTCAACATGGAGAGTTGGGAACCATGGAATGGGTGCCACACATTATTGCTTTGAAGGGTCTGCATTTGCTAACCCAAATTCACCAATCCTCTCAGTCCCAAGTGTCCAGCCTTATGCCACATCCAGCTGTCGTTGTACACAGGGTCATTCAAGGTTTCATCAGAGACCCTGAAGGAATTGTAAAGAATTTCCCTGTTTTGTTGTTTTGTTTTTGAAATTCCTTTTTATAGTGGGTTTGAGCTGATTCTCACTGCCGTGTTTATGCCAGTCTAGACACACTTGTTTCCCTTACGGTGATATATCAATACATAGGTTTTAAGATCCTTACTAGTCAGATATATTCCTCTGCAGGAAGTATGGGGTCTTGATAACCTTTCAGTGAGGAATGTGTAGATCTTGTCTATTCTGTATTTGGTTTCTGGAATGGTGCCTGTACTTATATCAAACTCTGTTTTATGCAACACCCCACCTCTCCTTCCCCCTTAAGCAGGCGTAAGAGTGTTTTCTAAATGTGGGACTCTGTTCTCTTTCCTAACTCAGTTCATGTGTAGCCATGTTTACAGGATTTTCATAAGTGATATCTTATGATAAGATTCTTTTTATCTGTGACTTATTTCACTTAGAATCATCATACCTGAATCCATTCATTTTGCTGCTACTGGTCTTTTGACATTGATTTCATGGCTGAGGGATATTCCATCATAACGTAAGTACCACAATTTCTTGAACCATTTTTATCTTTCACGGAATATTTAAGGTGTACCCAAGTTGAGGTTCTTGTCAGCAGTGCAGCCCTAAATTTTGGGTTGGCTTTGTCTTATTGATTTTCAGTTTTCCCAAGGTATATTCCCTAGACTTGAAGTGCCCTTGGCTCTGTAGCTCTTTTGTTTACTTGTTTTAGGGAACACAATGCACTCCTCCAGAGAGGCAGTTGGCAATTTACATGCCTTCCTTCAGCATAACAAGGCTCCCTGTTCTCCAGGGCCTGTGTTGCCTTTCTGGTTTTTACACATTTTTCTGATGTCCCTTTTGACCGGTGGGAAGTGATACTACTTTGTAGTGCAGATTTGCATTGCCCGCTTGCTTGCTTGGCCAAAAAGGGCATATACGTTTTCTCCTGAATATATTCAGGAGAAATCACATACGTACTTTTTGGCCAAGTGCATCATTGTCGAAGTTGTGACACTCTTCCTGTGCTTTAAAGGCGATTCGAACGTACCTCTTGAAATCTGTTTCCTGCTATTCTGCCTCGCTTTCAAGGCCACCTCGTTGCCTTCTCTCATCAGATTTTTGGACGATAGTTGCCCTTTGTTACTCTGCCAGTTTGTGAATTGCTGTGCCCCTGAGCTCCATATTTTAACTCGTTTTTTCTGAGCTGAACGCAAGTCCAATATTTTGGTTCAGGAACTATACTGGTTCCCGGTGGGTGGCTGATACTTTGGTCAATACTTCTTCGTCCCGGGAAATAAGAGTGACATATGCCCGTCCAAATACCTAACAGCTACTCTCTCATTGGTTCTCCCTCTTCACATTCATCCTCTGCAAAATTGGCAACCTGTGCGAAACAGGAGGTTAAAGGTGCTGTCTCTCCAGGTTCAGAGATTGATAGTAAAGCAGTTGGAAAGTCAAACCGGAGGACCAGGAGAGGGACTATTCGTTGAGTTTTAGAAAGCTTTCGTATTCACAGTGTGTCCATTCTCTAGGTTTCCCGTACATGTTATAGCTGTAGTAATATTCCCTTCAACATGGAGACATCGGACCCATGGAATGGGTGCCATGCATTATTGCTTTAAAGGGTCTGCATTTGCTCACCCAATCTCACCAATCCTCTCAGTCCCAGGTATCCAGCCTTATGCCATATCCAGCGGTCATTGTAGATAGGGTCATTCCAGGTTTCATCAGAGACACTGAAGGAATTGTAAAGAATTTCCCTGTTTTTTTTTTTTGAAATTCCTTTTTATAGTGAGTTTGTGCTGATTCTCGCTGCCATAATTATTACAATCTAGACACACTGATTCCCTTAGGGAGACATATCAATACATAGGTTTTAAGATTCTTACTAGTCAGATATATTCCTCTACGGGAAATGTGGGGTTTTGAGTCCCTTTCACTGAGGAAGGTGTAGGTGTTGTTTATTCCATACTTGGTTTTTGGAAGGGTACCTGTGCTTATATCAAACTCTGGTTTTATGCATCACCCCACCTCTCCTGCCCCCTTAAGCAGGCATAAGTGTGTTTTCTAAATATGAGACTCTGTTCTCTTTCCTAACGCAGTTCATATGTAGCCATGTTTACAGGATCTTCATAAGTGATATCTTATGATATGTTTCTTTTTCTGTGTGACTTAATTCACTTAGAATCATCGTACGTGAATCCACTAATTTTGCTGCTACTGATCTTATGACATTGATTTCATAGCTGAGGGATATTCCATCATACGTAAGTACCACACTTTTTTCAACATTTTTTACCTTTCCTGGGATACTTAAAGTGTACCCAAGTTGAGGTCCTTGAAAGCAGTGCAGCCCTAAATTTTGGGGTGGCTCTGTCTTATTCATTTTCAGTTTTCCCAATGTTTATTCCCTAGACTGGGAGTGTACTTGGCTCTGTAGCTCTGTTGTTTACTTATTTTAGGGAACACAATTCACTCCTCCATAGAGGCAGTTGGCAATTTACATCCCGCCCATCAGCATAACATGGCTCCCTGTTCTCCAGGGCCTGTCTTGCCTTTCTGATTTTTGGCCATTTTGTGGATGTCCCTTTTGACCGATGGGAAGTGATACTTCATTGTAGTGCAGATTTGCACTGCCTACTTGCTTGCTTGGCCAAAAAGGGCGTATGCGTTTTCTCCTGAATATATTCAGGAGAAAACGCATACGCCCTTTTTGGCCAAGTGCATCATTTTCGAAGTTGTGCCCCTCTTCCTGTGCTTTAAAGGCGATTCCAAAGTACCTGTTGTAAATGGTTTCCTGCTATTCTCCCTCGCTTTCAAGTCAGCCTCGTTGCCTTCCCTCAACAGATTTTCCGACGATAGTTGTCCTTTATTACTCTGCCAGTTTGTGAATTGCTCTGCCCCATAGCTCCATTTTTTAACTCATTTTTTCTGAGCTGAACGCAAGTCCAATATTTTGGTTCAGGAACAATACTGGTTCCTGGTGGGTGGCTGAGACTTTGGTTAATTCTTCTTCCTCCTGGGTAATAAGAGTGAAATGTGCCCGTCCAAATGCCTAACAGCTACTCTCTCTTCGGTTTTCCCTCTTCCCTTTCATCCTTTGCCAATTGGCAACCTGTGCGAACCAGGAGGTTAAAGGTGCTCTCCCTCCAAGTTGGGAGATTGACAGTAAAGCACTTGGAAAGTCAAACTAGAGCACAAGGAGAAGGACTATTCGTTGAGTTTTAGAGACCTTTCGTATTCACAATGTGTCCATTCTCTAGGGTTCCCGTACATGTTATAGCTGTAGTAATATTCCCTTCAACCTGGAGACATCGGACCCATGGAATGGGTGCCATGCATTATTGCTTTAAAGGGTCTGCATTTGCTCACCCAATCTCTCTAATCCTCTCAGTCCCAGGTATCCAGCCTTATGCCATATCCAGCTGTCGTTGTAGACAGGGTCATTCCAGGTTTCATCAGAGACCCTGAAGAAATTGTAAAGAATTTCCCTTTTTTTGTTTTTGAAATTCCTTTTTATAGTGGGTTTGAGCTGATTCTTGCTGCCATATTTATGCCAGTCTAGTCACACTTGATTCCCTTACGGAGACATATCAATACATAGGTTTTAAGATTCTTACTTGTCAGATATATTCCTCTGCGGGAAATATGGGGTTTTGTGTCCCTTTCACTGAGGAAGGTGTAGGTCTTGTCTATTCCATAGTTGGTTTTTGAAATGGTACGTGTGGTTATATCAAACGCTGGTTTTCTATAGCACCCCACCTCATATTCCCCCTTAAGCAGGCATAAGAGTGTTTTCTAAATGTGAGACTCTGTTCGCTTTCCTAACTCTGTTCATGTGTAGCCATGTTTAGAGGACCTTCATAAGTGATATCTTATGATAAGTTTCTTTATCTGTGTGACTTATTTCAGTTAGAATCCTCGTACCTGAATCCACTCATTTTGCTGCTACTGGTCTTATGACATTGATTTCATGGCTGAGGGATATTCCATCATACGTAAGTACCAAAATATTTTAAACCATATTTATATTTCCTGGGATATTTAAGCTGTACGCAATTTGAAGTTCTTGTAAGCAGTGCAGCCCTAAATTTTGGGTTGGCTCTGTCTTATTCATTTTCTGCTTTCCCAAGGTATATTCTCCAGACTGGAAGTGCCCTTGGCTCTGTAGCTCTGTTGTTTACTTGTTTTAGGGAACACAGTGCACTCCTCCAGAGAGGCAGTTGGCAATTTACATCCCGGCCATCAGCATAACAAGGCTCCCTGTTCTCCAGGGCCTGTCTTGCCTTTCTGGTTTTTACCCATTTTTTGGATGTACCTTTTGACAAGTGGGAATTGATACTTTGTAGTGCAGATTTGCATTGCCAGCATGCTTGCTTGGCCAAAAAGGGCGTATGTGTTTTCTCCTGAATATATTCAGGAGAAAAAGCATACGCCCTTTTTGGCCAAGTGCATCATTGTCGATGTTGTGCCCCTCTTCCTTTGCCTTAAAAGCGATTCCAACCTACCTCTTGAAGTCTGTTTCCTGCTATTCTGCCTCGCTTTCAAGTGTGCCTCGTTGCCTTCCCTCAACAGATTTTTGGACGATAGTTGTCCTTTATTACTCTGCCTGTTTGTGAATTGTTGTGCACTGAGCTACATTATTTAACTCGTTTTTTTGTGAGCTGAACGCAAGTCCAATATTTTGGTTCAGGACCTATACTGGTTCCCGGTGGGTGGCTGAGGCTTTGATTATTTCTTATTCTTCCCGCGAAGTAAGATGACATGTGCCCGTACAAATGTCTAACAGCTACTCTCTCACTGGTTCTCCCTTTTCCCTTTCATCCTCTGCCAAATTGGCAACCTGTGCGAACCAGGAGGTTAAAGGTGCTGTCTCTCCAAGTTGGGAGATTGATAGTAAAGCAGTTGGAAAGTCAAATGGGATCACCAGGAGTGGGACTATTCGTTGAGTTTTAGAAACCTTTCGTATTCACTGTGTCCATTCTCTAGGGTTCCCGTGCATATTATAGCTGTAGTAATATGCCCTGAAACCTGGCCTGTTGGGACCCATGGAATGCGTGCCACATATTATTGCTTTAAAGGGTCTACATTTGCTCACCCAATCTCACCAATCCTCTCAGTCCCAAGTGTCCAGCCTTATGCCACATCCAGCTGTCGTTGTAGATAGGGTCATTCCAGGTTTCATCAGCGACCCTGAAGGTATTTTGTAAGAATTGTTCTGTTTTTATGTTTTGTTTTGAAATTCATTTTTATATTGGGTTTGAGCTGATTCTCCCTGCCATGTTTATGCCATTCTAGACACACTTAGTTACCTTACGGAGACATATCAATACATAGGTTTTAAAATTCTTACTAGTCATATATATTTCTCTGTGGGGAATAGGGATGTTGAGTTCCGTTCACTGAGGAAGGAGTAGGGCTTGTCTGTTTTATTTTTGGATTATGGAACAGTGCATGTGCTAATATCAATCTTTTGTTTTGTGCATCTCCCCACCTGTCTTTCCCCTTAAGCAAGCGTTAGAGTGTTTTCTAAATCTGAGACTCTGTTCTCTTCCCTAAATCAGTTCATATGTAGCCATGTTTACATTCCCTTCATAAGTGATATCTTATGTCAGAATGCACCATGGCCCTTGTCATAATAATGCTTCATGACCCCTGTCATCACAATGATCCATGCCCTGGTTATCAAAATGCTCCATGTCCCTTGTCATCAAAATTCTCCACGTACTTGTCATCACAGTGCTACATGACACTTCTCATCAATATGTTACATGCTCTTGTCATCACAATTCCCAATTCTCTTGACATTGCAATGCTCCATGCTCTTGTCATCACAATGTTCCATGCCTTTGTCATATAATTGCTCCATGACCCCTGTCATCAAATTGCTCCCTGACACCTGTCATCACAATGCTTCATGCCCCTTGTCATTACAGTGCTCCATGATGCTCGACATCACAATTACCCAAGGTCTTCTCATCACAATGCTCCACGGTTTTGCCATCACCATGCTCCATGCCTTGTCATCTCAAAGCTCAATGTCCCTTGTCCTCACAATTCTCCACGTCCTTGTCATTACAATGTTCCATGGCACTTCACATCACAATGTTATATGCTCTTGTCATCACAATACTCCATGCACTTGTCATCGCAATGCTCCATGACCCCTGTCATAGGAAGCTCCATGCGCTTTTCATCAAAATGTTTCACGACCAGGACATTAAAATTCTCAATGGCCCTTGATATCACAATGCTCCATGCCCTTGTCATCACAATGCTCCTTTAATTTGTCACAACAATCCTCCATAACAATTGGCATCACAATGCTCCATGATATTGTCATCAAACTGGAACATGACATATTTCATCACAATGCTCCCTGACAGCTTTCTTCACAATAATCCATGACCTTGTCATCACAGTGCTCCATGACCTTGTCATCACAATTTGCCATGCCCATTCTTATCACAATAATCCAAGAAACTTGTCAGACCAATGCTCCATGCCACTTTTCATCACAATGCACCATGAACGCTGTCATCAAAATGCACCGTGCCCATCATCATAATGCTTCATGCTATTGTCATCACAATGAAATCAAAAAGCTCCATGACATCTGTCATCACAATGCAGCAAACCCTTGTGATCACAATGTCCCATAACACTTGTCATCACAATGCCCCATGACACTGGTCACCACAGTTATCCATGGGCTTCTCATCACAATGCACCATGACTTTTGTCAACACAAAGCTCAATACCCTTGTCAACACAATGCTCTCTGATTATTGACCTCAGTATGCACCGTGCACTCTTTCATGACAAGGCTCCATGCCTTTTTCATCACAATGATCCATGCCCTTCTCATCAAAATGTTCCAAGACACCTGTGATCTCAATGCTCCTTGCACTTGTCATCACAAAGCTCCATGACGAATATCATCAGAATGCTCCATGGCCTTCTCATCATAATGTTCCATGCCCTTGTCATCACAGTGCTCCAAGAGCCCTGTAATCAAAATGATCCCTGCACCTTTTCATCAGAATGCTCCATGAGACTTGTCATCACAACGTTCCATGGTCTTCACATCACAGTGCTCCAGGACCTTGTCATCACAGTGCTCCTTTCCCTTGTCATCACAATGCAACATGACCACTGTCATCACAATAATCCATGAACATTTTCAGCCCAATGCTCCACGAAATTCTCATCACAATGCTCCATAGCCCATATCACCACAATGCTCCATGACCACTGTCATCAAAACACTCCATGACACCTGACAACACAATGATCCGGGACACTTGTCATCACAGTGCTCCATTCCCTAGTCATCACAATGCTACATGACCCCTGTCATCACAACACTCCATGAACATTTTCAGCCCAGTGCTCCATGACCCTTGTCATCACAATGATCCATGCCCTTGTCATCCCAATGCTCCATAACCACAGTATTCACAATGCTCAGTAACGCTTGTCATCACAGTGCTTCATGACACCTGTCATAACAATGCTCCATGCCTTTGTCAGCAAAATGTTACATGACCTTGTCATTACAATACTCTATGCGCTTGTCATCACAATACTCCATTTCCATTGTCATCACAATCTTCCATGAACCTTGGGATCACATTGCTTCATGCCATTTTCATCACAATGCTCCATGCTCCTTGAAATCAAAATGATCCATGACCTCTGTCATCACAATGCTCCAAAACCTTGTGATCACAATGTTCCATAACACTTGTCATCACAACGCTCCATGATGCCTGTCATCACAGTAATCCATGCCCTTTTCATCACAATGCTCCATGACCTTTTTCATCACAATTCTCAATACACTTGTCATCAAAATGCTCCCTGACACTTGTCATCAGAATGCTCCTTGAACCCTGTCCCGAAAAGGCTCCATGCCGTTTTCATCACAATGCACCATGCCGTTTTCATCACAATGCTCCAGTCCATTTTCATCAAAATCCTCCACAAGCTTGTCATCAGAATGCTCCATGAGCCTTCTCATCACAATTCTCAATGCACTTGTCAGCACAATGCTCCCTGACCCTTGTCATCACAATGCTCCAAGCCATTGTCATCACAATGCTCCATTACATTTATCATCAGAATTCTCCATGACACTTGGCATCACAATGTTCCATGACATTGTCATCACAATGGGCCATTCCAAATGTCATTGCAATAATACATGAAACATATTAGACCAATGTTCCATGCCCTTGTCATCACAATACTCCATGCCCTTGTTATCACAATGCTCCATGAACCCTGTCATCACAATGCTCCCTGACTCCCGTCATCACAATTTTTCGTGACCTTTGACATCACAATGGTCCATGCCGTCGTCATCAACAGTCTCTGACCTTTTTAAACACAATGCTCCATGAACTTTTCATCACAATGCTCTTTGACCCTTGTCATCACAATGCTCCATGCGCTTGTCAGCACAATGCTGCATGACATGTCATCACAGTGCACCATGTGCTTGTCATCACAGTGCTCCGAATCTTGTCATCACAATGCTCCTTAAAATTTGCCATCACAATGCTCCATGCACTTCTCATCAAAATGCTCTCTCACCACTGATATCACAATGCTACATCACTATTTGTCACAATACTCCCTCACCCCTGTCATCACAATGTTCCATGACTCCTGTCATCCCAATGCTACATGCACTATTCATCACAATGTTCGTTGACCCGTGACATCACAATGTTCCATAACACCTGTCATCAAAATGTTCCATGACAATTTTCATCAAAGTGCTCCATGTCCCTGTCATCAGAATGCTCCAAGCCATTCTCATCACAATGCACAACGACCTTGCCATCAAAATGTTCCATGAACTTTGTCATCACAAAGATCCATGATCCTTGGCATCACAATGCTCCATGTCATTGTCATCACAATGCTCCATGAAGGCTCTCATCACATTGCTCCATGCCCTTGTCTTCACAAAGCTCCATGACACATGTCATCAGAATGCTCCATGTTCTTCTCATCACAATGCTCCATGTCCTTGCCATCACAATGCTCAATTACCCCAGTCATCACAATGCTCCATGACCCCTGCCATCACGATGTTCCATGGCCTTGTCATCACAAAGCTGCATGAACCTTCTCATCACAATGCTCCAAGAGCCGTGTAATCAAAATGCTGTATGCCCCTTTTCATCTCAATGATCCATGAACCCTGTCATCACAATGCACCATGCCCATCATCATAATGCTTCATGCTATTGTCATCACAATGAAATCAAAATGCTCCATGACCTCTGTCATACAAATGCTCCAAACCCTTGTGACCACAATATTCCATAACACTTGTCATCACAATGCCCCATGACGCATGTCATCAGAATGCTCCATGTCCTTCTCATCACAATGCTCCGTGCCTTAGTCATCACAATGCTCCAAGACCCCTGTAATCACATTGCTCCATGCCCGTTTTCATCAGGATGTTCCATGAGACTTGTCATCACAAGTCTCCATTGTCTTCTCATCACCATGCTCCATTCCCTTGTCATCACAATGCTCCATGACCCCTGTCATCACAATAATCCATGAACATTTTCAGCCCAGTGCTCCACGACCTACTCATCACCATGCTCCATGGCCAATATCATCACAATGCTCCATGACCCCTGTCATCACATCACTATATGACACCTGACAACACAATGATCTGGGACTCTTGTCATCACAGTGCTCCATTCCGTAGTCATCACAATGCTTTATGACCCCTGTCATCACAACATTCCATGAATATTTTCAGCCCAGTGCTCCATGACCGTTCTCATCACAATGATCCATGCCATTGTCATCCCAATGCTCCATGACACCGTATTCACAATGCTCCATGACCCTTCTCATCACAGTGCACCATGACACCTGTCATCACAATGCTCCATGCCTTTGTCAGCAAAATGCTACTTGACCTTTTCATTGCAATGCTCTATGCGCTTGTCAGCACAATACTCCATTTCCATTGTCATCACACTCCTCCATGAACATTGGGATCACATTGTTTCATGCCCTTGTCATCACAATGCTCCATGCTCCTTGAAATCCAAATGATCCATGACATCTATCATCACAATGCTCCAAACCCTTGTGATCACAGTGTTCCATAACACTTCTCATCACAACGCTCCATGATGCCTGTCACCACAATACTCCATGCACTTTTCATCACAATGCTCCGTGACCATTTTCATCACAATTCTCAATACACTTGCCATCAAAATGCTCCCTGACACTTGTCGTCAGAATGCTCCTTGAACCCTGTCACGGAAAGGCTCCATGCTTTTTCATCACAATGCCCCATGGCGTTTTCATCACAATGCTCCATGCCATTGTCATCAAAATACTCCACAAGCTTGTCATCAGAATGCTCCATGACCCTTGTCATCACAATTCTCCATGCACTTGTCAGCACAATGGTCCCTGACCCTTATCATCACAATGATCCAAACCATTGTCATCACAATGGGCCATTACATATGTCATCACAATGCTACCTGACACGTGTCTTCACAATACTGCATGACCTGGTCATCACAATGCGCCATTCCAACTGTCGTCACAATAATCCATGAAACTTATTAGACCAATGTTCCACGCCCTTGTCATCACAACGCTCCATGCCCTTATAATCACAATGCTCCATGGCCCCTGTCATCACAATGCTCCGTGACTCCAGTCATCACAGTGCTTCGTGACCTTTGTCATCACAATGGTCCATGCCCTCGTCATCAACAGTCTCTGTGACCTTTTAAACCACAATGCTCCATGAACTTTTCATCACAATGCTCTTTGACCCTTGTCATCACAATGCTCCATGTGCTTGTCAGCACAATGCTCCATGACACATGTCATCACAATGCACCATGCGCTTGTCATCTCAGTGCTCCACAATCTTGTCATCACCATGCTCCTTAAAATTTGTCATTACAATGCTCCATGCACTTCTCATCAAAATGCTCTCTCACCACTGATATCACAATGCTACATCACTATTTGTCACAATACTCCCTCACCCCAGTCATCACAATGTTCCATGACTCCTGTCATCACAATGCTACATGCACTTATCACAATGTTCGATGACCCCTGACATCACAGTGTTCCATAACACCTGTCATCAAAATGTTCCATGACACTTTTCATCAAATTGCTCCAAGACATTGTCATCAGAATGCTCCCTGCCCTTCTCATCACAATGCACCACGCCCTTGCCATCTAAATGCTCCATGACCTTTGTCATCACAAAGATCCATGACCTTTGGCATCACAATGCTCCATGTCATTGTCATCACCATGCTCCATGAACCCTCTCATCACATAGCTCCATGCCATTGTCTTCACAAAGCTCCATGACACATGTCATCAGAATGCTCCATGGCCTTCTCATCACAATGCTCCATGCCCTTGCCATCACAATGCTCCATTACACCAGTCATAACAATGCTCCATGACCCCTGCCATCACGATGTTCCATGGTCTTGTCATCACAAAGCTCCATGACCCTTCTTATCACAATGCTCCAAGAACCCTGTAATCACAAAGCTCTATGCCCTTTTTCATCTAAATGATCCATGAACCCTGTCATCAAAATGCACCATGCCCATCATCATAATGCTTCATGCTATTGTCATCTCAATGAAATCAAAATGCTCCATGACCTCTGTCATAACAATGCTCCAAACCCTTGTGATCACAATATTCCCTATCTCTTGTCATCACAATGCCCCATGACACTCGTCATCACAATTATTAATGGTCTTCTCATCACAATGCTCAATACACTTGTCATCAAAATGCTCCCTGACACTTGTTGTCTGTATGCTCCTTGAACCCTGTCATGACAAGGCTCCATGCCTTTTTCATCACAATGATCCATGCCCTTTTCATCACAATGCTTCAAGACCCATGTAATCACAATTCTCCATGCCGTTGTCATCACAAAGCTCAATGACGCATGCCATCAGAATGCTCCTTGGTCTTCTCCTCACAATGCTCCATGCCCTTGTCATCACAATGTGCCAAGACCCCTCTAATTACAATGCTCCATGCCCCTTTTATCAGTATGCTCCATGAGATTTTTCATCACAAGGCTCCATGGTTTTGCCATCACAATGCTCCAGGACCTTGTCATCACAATGCTTCTCGACATTGTCATGAAAATTTTCAATGGCCCTTGTCATCATAATGCTCCAAGCCCTAATCATCAAAATGCTCCATTATATTTGTCATCACAATTCTCCATTACATTTTGCATCACAATGCTCCATGCCATTGTAATCGCAATGGACCATGACATATAGCATCACAATGCTCCTTGACACCTGTCTTCACAATACTCCATGACGTTCTCATCAGAATGCTCCAGGCCCTGGTCATCACAATGCACCATGCCCACTGTCATTACAATAATCTATGAAACTTGTCAGAGCAATGCTCCATGCCCCTGTCATCATTATGCTCCATGCCCTTATCATCACAAAGCTACATGACACCTGACTTCACAATGCTCCGTGACTCCATTCATCACAATGTTTCATAACGTTTGTCCTCACAGTGGTCCATGCCTGCATCATCACAAGGCTCTGTGACCTTTGTAACCACAATGCTCCACGAACTTTTCATCACAATGCTCTTTGACCCTTGTCATCACAATGCTCCATGCGCTGGTCAGCACAATGCTCCATGACACATGTCATCACAATGCACCATGCGCTTGTCATCACAGTGCTCCACAATCTTGTCATCACAATGCTCCTTAAAATTTGTCATCACAATGCTCCATGCACTTCTCATCAAAATGCTCTCTCACCACTGATATCACAATGCTACATCACTATTTGTCACATTACTCCTTCACCCCTGTCATCACAATGTTCCATGACTCCTGTCATCACAATGCTACATGCACTTATCACAATGTTCGATGACCCCTGACATCACAGTGTTCCATAACACCTGTCATCAAAATGTTCCATGACACTTTTCATCAAATTGCTCCAAGACCCTGTCATCAGAATGCTCCCTGCCCTTCTCATCACAATGCACCACGCCCTTGCCATCTAAATGCTCCGTGACCTTTGTCATCACAAAGATCCATGACCCCTGTCTTCACAATACACCGTGACTCCAGTCATCACAATGTTTCATAACGTTTGTCATCACAGTGGACCATGCCCGTGTCATCACAAGGCTCTGTGACCTTTGTAACCCGAATGCTCCCTGAAATTTTCATCACAATTCTCTGTGACCCTTGTCATCTTAATGCTTCATGTCTTTTTCAGAACAATGCTCCATGACCATTGTCATCACAATGAGCCACGCGATTTTCATCACAACGGTCCACAACCTTGTCATTGAAATGCTCAATAAACCTTGTAATCACAATGCTCCATGCACTTCTCATCAAACTGCTCTCTCACATGAGATATCACAATGTTCCATCACTAGTCATCACAATACTCTCTCACCCCTGTAATCACAATGTTCCATGAACCTGTCATCACAATGCTACATCCCCTTATCATCACAATGTTCCATGACCCCTGACATCACAATGTTCCATAACCCCTGTCATCAAAATGCTCCATGACGCTTTTCATCCCAAAGCTCCAAGACCCCTGACATCACAATGTTCTATAACCCCTGCCATCAAAATATTCCATTACACTTTTCATCAAATTGCTGCATGACCCGGTCATCAAAATGCTCCCTGCCCTTCTCATCACAATGCACCATGCCCTTGTCATCAAAATGCTCCATGACTTGTCATCACAAAGCTCCATGACCCTTGGCATCACAATGCTCCATGTCATTGTCATCACAATGCTCCATAAAACCTCTTATCACATTGCTCCATGCCCTTGTCATCACAAAGAACCCTGATACTTGTCATCACAATGCTCGATGCCCTTCTCATCATAATACTCCATGCCTTTGTCATTACCATCCTGAATGACCCATGTATCACAGTGCTCCGTGCCCTTGTCATCACAATGCTCCATGCCCACTCTCATCACAATAATCCATGAAATATTTCAGACAAATGTTCCATGCCCTTCTCATCAAAATGCTCCATTACCCCTGTCATAACAATGCAACATGACCCTTGCCATCAAAATGTTCCTCGGCCTAGTCATCACAAGGTTCCATGACACTTGTCATCACAATGCTTAAGACCCCTGAAATCACAATGCTCCACGACATTGTCATCAGAAAGCTCCATGACGCATGTCATCAGAATGTTTCATGGCCTTTTCATCACAATGCTCCATACCCTTGTCATCAGAATGCTCCATGACCCTTGTAATCACAATGCTCCATGCCCCTTTTCATCTGAATGCTCCATGAACCCTGTCATCACAATGCACCATGCCCATCATCATAATGCTTCAGGCTATTGTCATCACAATGAAATCAATATTCTCCATGACCTCTGTCATCATAATGCTCCAAACCCTTGTGATCACAATGTTCCATAACACTTATCATTACAACACCCCATGACGCTCATCATCACAATTATCCATGGTCTTCTCATCACAATGCTCCATGATCTTTGTCATCACAATGCTCAATACACTTGTCGTCACAATGCTCCCTGACACTTGTCGTCAGTATGCTCCTTGAACCCTGTCATGACAAGGCTCCAGGCCTTTTTCATAACAATGATCCATTCCCTTTTCATCACAATGCTCCAAGATCCCTGTAATCACAATGCTCCATGCACATCTCATCAAAATGCTCTCTCACCAGAGATATCACAATGTTCCATCACTAGTCATTACAATACTCCCTCACCCCTGTAATCACAATGTTCCATGACACTGTCATCACAATGCTACATCCCCTTATCATCACAATGTTCCATAACCCCTGTCATCAAAATGCTCCATGACCCTTTTCTTCCCAAAGATCCAAGACCCCTGACATCACAATGTTTTATAACCCCTGCATCAAAATGTTCCTTTACACTTTTCATCAAATTGCTGCATGAACCGGTCATCAAAATGCTCCCTGACTTTCTCATCACAAAGCACCACGCCCTTGTCATCAAAATGCTCCATGAATTCTCATCACAAACTCCATGACCCTTGGCATCACAATGCTCCATGTCACTGTCACACAATGCTCCATGAACACTCTTATCATATTGCTCAATGCCCTTGTCATCACAAAGCTCCATGACACTTGTCATCACAATGCTCGATGCCCTTCTCATCACAATGCTCCATGCCCTTGTCATTACAATCCTGCATGACCCATGTATCACAGTGCTCCGTGCCCTTGTCATCAAAATGCTCCATGCCCACACTCATCACAATATTCCATGAAATATTTCAGACCAATGTTCCATGCCCTTCTAATCAAAATCTTGCATTACCCCTGTCATAACAATGCACCATGACCTATGCCATCAAAATGTTCCACGTCCTAGTCATCACAAGGTTCCATGACACTTGTCATCACAATGATTAAGACCACTGAAATCACAATGCTCCATGCCCTTGTCATCACTAAGCTCCATGACGCAGGGCATCAGAATGTTCCATGGCCTGTTCATCACAATGCTCCATGCCCTTGTCATCACAATGTTACAAGACCCTTGTAATCACAATGCTCCATGTCCCTTTTCATCTCAATGATCCATGAACCCTGTCATCACAATGCACCATGCCCATCATCATAAAGCTTCAGGCTATTGTCATCACAATGAAATCAATATTCGCCATGACCTTTGTCATCATTATGTTCCAAACCTTTGTGATCACAATGTTCCACAACACTTATCATCACAACACCCCATGATGCTCATCATCACAATTATTCATGGTCTTATCATCACAATGCTCCATGATCTTTGTCATCACAATGCTCAATACACTTGTCATCACAATGCTCCATGACACTTGTCGTCAGTATGCTCCTTGAACCCTGTCATGACAAGGCTCCGTGCCTTTTTCATAACAATGATCCAAGCCCTTTTTATCACAATGCTCCAAGATGCCTGTAATCACAATGCTCCATGCCCTTGTCATCACAAAACTCTATGACGCATGACATCAGAATGCCCCATCACCTTCTCATCACAATGCTCCATGCTCTACTCATCACAATGCTCCATGGCCAATATCCTCACAATGCTCCATGACCACTGTCATCACAACACTCCATGACACCTGAAAACACAATGATATGGGACTCTTCTCATTACAATCCTCCATTCCCTAGCCATCACAATGCTTCATGATCCCTGTCAACAAAACACTCCATGAACATTTTCAGCCCAGTGCTCCATGACCCTTGTCATCACAATGCTCCATGACCCCTGTATTCACAATGCTCCGTGATGCTTGTCATCACTGTGCTCCCTGACACATGTCATCACAATGCTCCATGTCTTTGTCAGCAAAATGCTACATGACCTTGTCATTACAATGCTCTATGCGCTTGTCATCACAATACTCTATTTCCATTGTCATCACAATCCTCCATGAACCTTGGGATCACATTGCTTCATACCCCTGTCATCACAATGCTCCATGCTCCTTGAAAAAAAAATGATCCATGACGTCTGTCATCACAAAGCTCCAAATCCTTGTGATCACAAAGTTCCATAACACTTGTCATCACAATGCTCCATGATGCCTGTCATCACAATACTCCATGCCCTTTTCATCCCAATGCTCCATGAGCTTTGTCATCACAATTCTCAATACACTTGTCATCACAAAGCTCCCTGACCCTTGTCATCAGAATGCTCCTTCAAACCTGTCACGAAAAGGCACCATGCTTCTTTCATCACAATGCCCCATGCCATTTTCATCTCAATGCTCCATGCCATTCTCATTAAAATACTCCACAAGCTTGACATCAGAATGCTCCATGACCCTTGTCATCACAGTTCTACATGCACTTGTCAGCACAATGTTCCCTGACCCTTGTCATAACAAGGCTCCAAGCCATTGTCATCACAATGCTCCATTACCTTTGTCATCAGAATCCTCCATGACACTTGGCATCACAGTGCTCCATGCCATTGTCATCACATTGGGCCATTACTTATGTCATCACAATGCTTCCTGACACCTGTCTTCACAATACTGCATGACCTGGTCGTCACATTGCTCCATGCCCTTGTCATCACAATGCGCCATTCCTACTGTCATCACAATGATCCATGAAACTTATTAGACCAATGTTCCATGCTCTTGTCATCACAATGCTCCATGCCCTTGTCATCACAAAACTCCATGACGCATGTCATCAGAATGCTCCATGGCCTTCTCATCACATTGCTCCATGCCCTAGTCATCACAATGCTCCAAGAACCCTGTAATCACAATGCTCCATGCCCATTTTCATCACAATGCTCCATGAGATTTGTCATCACAATTCTCCATGGACTTCTCATCACAATGCTCCAGGACCTTGTCATCACCATGCTCCAATCCCTTGTCATCATAATGCTCCATGACCACTGTCATCACAACACTCCATGACACCTGACAACACAATGATCCTTGACTCTTGTCATCACAATGTTCCATTCCCTAGTTATCACAATGCTCCATGACACCTGTCACCACAATACTCCATGAACATTTTCAGCCCAATGTTCCATGACCCTTGTCATCACAATACTTCAAGCCATTGTCATCACAATGCTCCATTACCTTTGTCATCAGAATACTCCATGACACTTGGCATCACAATGCTCCATGACATTGTCATCACAATGGGCCATTACATATGTCATCACAATGCTCCCTGACACCTGTCTTCACAATACGGCATGACCTGGTCATCACAATGCTCCATGTCCTTTTCATCACAATGCACCATTCCAACAGTCATCGCAATAATACATGAAACATATTAGACCAATGATCCATGCCCTTGCCATCACAATTCTCCATTACCCCAGTCATAACAATGCTCCATGACCCCTGCCATCACGATGTTCCATGGCCTTGTCATCACAAGGCTCCATGACCCTTCTCATCACAATGATCCAAGAACCCTGTAATCACAATGCTCCACAACCTTCTCCTCACAATGCTCCATGGCCAATATCATCAAAATGCTCCATGACCACTGTCATCACAACACTCCATGACACTTGACAACCCAATGATCCGGGACTCATGTCATCACAATGCTCCATTCCCTAGTCATCACAATGCTCCATGACCAGTGTCATCACAATACTCCATGAACATTTTCAGCCAAGTGCTCCATGACCCTTGTCATCCCAATGATCCATGCCCTTGTCATCCCAAAGCTCCATGACCGGTGTATTCACAATGCTCCGTGACGCTTGTCATCACAGTGATGCATGACACATGTCATCACAATTCTCCATGCCTTTGTCAGCAAAATGCTCCACGACCTTGTCATTATAATGCTTTATGCGCTTGTCATCTCAATACACCATCTCCATTGTCATCACAATCCTCCATGAACCTTGTAATCACATTGCTTCATGCCCTTGTCATCACAATGCTCCATGCTCCTTGAAATCAAAATGATCAATGACCTCTATCATCACAATGCTCCAAACCCTTTTGATCACATTGTTCCATAACAATTGTCATCACAACGCTCCATGATGCCTGTCATCACAATACTTCATGCCCTTTTCATCACAATGCTCCATGACTTTGTCATCACAATGCTCAATACACGTGTCATCACAATGTTCCCTGACACTTGTCGTCAGAATGCTCCTTGAACACTGTCATGACAGTGCTCCATGCCTTTTTCATCACAATGCCCCATGCCGTTTTCATCACAATGCTCCATGTCATTGTCATCAAAATACTAAACAAGCTTGTCATCAGAATGCTCTATGACCCTTGTCATCACCATTCTCCATGCACTTGTCAGCACAATGCTCCAAGCCATTGTCATCACAATGCTCCAAGCCATTGTCATCACAATGCTCGATTACCTTTGTCATCAGAATCCTCCATGACACTTGGCATCACAATGCTCCATGCCATTGTCATCACAATGGGCCATGACATATGTCATCATAATGCTCCCTGACACCTCTCTTCACAATACTGCATGACATGGTCATCACAATGCTCCATGCCCTTGTCATCAAAATGTGCCATTCCAACTGTCATTGCAATAATCCATGCAACTTATTAGACCAATGTTCCATGCCCTTGTCATCACAATGCTCCATTCCCTTGTTATCACAATGCTCCATGACCCCTGTCATCACAATGCTCCGTGACTCCAGTCATCACAATGCTTCATGACCTTTGTCATCACAATGGTCCATGCCCTCGTCATCAACAGTCTCTGTGACCTTTTTAACCACAATGGTCCATGAACTTTTCTTCAAAATGCTCTTTGACACATGTCATCACAATGCTCCATGTGCTTGTCAGCACAATGCTCCATGACACATGACATTACAATGCACCATACGCTTGTCATCACAGTGCTCCACAATCTTGTCATCACAATGCTCCTTAAAATATGTCATCACAGTGCTCCATGCACTTCTCATCAAAATGCTCTCTCACCACTGATATCACAATGCTACATCACAATTTGTCACAATACTCGCTCATCACTTTCATCACAATGTTCCATGACTCCTGTCATCACAATGCTACATGCACTTATCATCACAATATTCGATGACCCCTGACATCACAATGTTCCATAACACCTGTCATCAAAATGTTCCATGACACTTTTCATCAAATTGCTCCATGACCCTGTCATCAGAATGCTCCCTGCACTTCTCATCACAATGCACAGTGCCCTTGCCATCAAAATGCTCCATGACCTTTGTCATCACAAAGATCCATGACACTTGGCATCACAATGCTTCATATCATTGTCATCACAATGCTCCATGAACGCTCTCATCACATTGCTCCAGGCCCTTGTCTTCACAAAGCTCCATGACACATGTCATCAGAATGCTCCATGGCCTTCTCATCACAATGCTCCATGACCCCTGCCATCACGATGTTCCATGGTCTTGTCATCACAAAGCTCCAAGAACCCTGTAATCACAATGCTCTATGCCGTTTTTCACCTCAATGATCCATGAACCCTGTCATCACAATGCACCATGCCCATCATCATAATGCTTCATGTTATTGTCATCACAATGAAATCAAAATGCTGCATGACCTCTGTCATAACAATGCTCCAAACCCTTGTGATCACAATATTCTGTAACACTTGTCATCACAAAGCTCAATGACGCATGCCATTAGAATGATCCTTGTTCTTCGCCTCACAATGCTCCATGCCCCTGTCATCCCAATGTTCCAAGACCCATGTAATCACAATGCTCCTTTCCCTTGTCATCAAAAAACTCCATGATGCATGTCATCAGAATGCTCCATGGCCTTCTCATCACAATGCTCCATGCCCTAGTTATCACAATGCTACAAGACCCATGTAATCACAATGTTCCATTTCCCTTTTCATCAGAATGCTCCCTGAGACTTGTCATCACAAGTCTCCATGGTCTTCTCATCACAATGCTCCAGGACCTTGTCATTACCGTGCTCCATTCCCTTGTCATCACAATGCTCCATGACCCCTGTCATCACAATAATCTATGAATATTTTCAACCAAATGCTCCACGACCTACTCATCACAATGCTCCATGTCCAATATCATCACAATGCTCCATGACCACTGTCATCACAACACTCCATGACACCTGACAAGACAATGATCCGGGACTCTTGTCATCACAATGCTCCATTCCCTAGTCATCACAATGCTCCATGACCCCTGTCATCACAACACTCCATGAACATTTTCAGCCCATTGCTCCATGACACTTGTCATTACAATGATCCATGCCCTTGTCATCCCAATGCTCCATGACCCCTGTATTCACAATGTTCCGTGACGGTTGTCATCACAGTGCTCCATGACAACTGTCATCACAATGCTCCATGCCTTTGTCAGCAAAATGCTACATGACCTTGTCATTATAATGCTCTATGCGCTTGTCATCTCTATACTCCATTACCATTCTCATCACAATCCTCAATGAACCTTGGGATCAGATTGCTTCATGCAGTTTTCATCACAGTGCTCCATGTTCCTTGAAATCAAAATGATCCATGACCTCTCTCATCACAATGCTCCAAACCCTTGTGATCACAATGTTCCATAACACTTATCATCACAAGGCTCCATGATGCCTGTCATCACAATACTCCATGCTCTTTTCATCACAATGCTCCATGACCTTTGTCATCACAATGCTCAATACACTTGTCATCACAGTGCTCCCTGACACTGGTCATCAGAATGCTCCTTGAACCCTGTCATGACAAGGCTCCATGCATTTTTCATCACAATGCCCCATGCGGTTTTCATCACAATGCTCCATGTCATTGTCATCAAAATACTCCACAAGCTTGTCATCAGAATGCTCCATGACCCTTGTCATCACAATTCTCCATGCACTTGTCAGCACAATGCTCCCTGACCCTTGTCATCACAATGCTCCAAGCCATTGTCATCACAATGCTCCATTACCTTTATCATCAGAATCCTCCATGACACTTGGCATCACAATGCTCCATGCCATTGTCATCACAATGGGCCATTACATATGTCATCACAATGCTCCCTGACACCTGTCTTCACAATACTGCATGACATGGTCATCACAATGCTCCATGCCCTTGTCATCACAATGTGCCATTCCAACTCTCATCACAATAATCCATGCAACATATTAGACCAATGTTCCATGCCCTTGTCATCACAATGCTCCATGCCCTTGTTATCACAATGCTCCATGACCCAAGTCATCACAATGCTCCGTGACTCCAGTCATCACAATGCTTCATGACCTTTGTCATCACAATGGTCCATGCCCTCGTCATCAACAGTCTCTGTGACCTTTTTAACCACAATGCTCCATGAATTTTTCTTCACAATGCTCTCTGACACTTGTCATCAAAATGCTCCATGTGCTTGTCAGCACAATGCTCCATGACACATGTCATCACAATGCACCATAAGCTTGTCATCACAGTGCTCCACAATCTTGTCATCACAATGCTCCTTTAAATTTGTCATCACAATGCTCCATGCACTTCTCATCAAAATGCTCTCTCACCACTGATATCACAATGCTACATCACTATTTGTCACAATACTCCCTCACCCCTGTCATCACAATGTTCCATGACTCCTGTCATCACAATGCTACATGCTCTTATCATCACACTGTTCGATGATCCCTGACATCACAGTGTTTCATAACACCTGTCATCAAAATGTTCCATGACACTTCATCAAATTGCTCCATGACCCTGTCATCACAGTGCTCCCTGCCCTTCTCATCACAATGCACAACGCCCTTGCTATCATAATGCTTCTTGACATTTTTCATCACAAAGATCCATGACCTTTGGCATCACAATGCTCCATGTCATTGTCATCACAATGCTCCATGAACGCTCTCATCACATTGCTCCATGTCCTTGTCTTCACAAAACTCCATGACACATGTAATCAGTATGCTCCATGGCCTTCTCATCACAATGTTCCACGCCCTTGCCATCAGATTGCTGCATTACACCTGACATAACAATGCTCCATGACCCCTGCCATCACGATGTTCCATGGCCTTGTCATCACAAAGCTCCATGACCCTTCTCATCACAATGCTCCAAGACCCCTGTAATCACAATGCTCTATACCCCTTTTCATCTCAATGATCCATGAACACTGTCATCACAATGCACCATGCCCATCATCATAATGCTTCATGCTATTGTCATCACAATGAAATCAAAATGCTCCATGACCTCTGTCATAACAATGCTCCAAACCCTTGTGATCACAATATTCCATAACACTTGTCATCACAATGCCCCATGATGCTCGTCATCACAATTATCAATGGTCTTCTCATCACAATGCTCCAAGATCTTTGTCCTCACAATGCTCAATACACTTGTCATCAAAATGCTCCCTGACACTTTTTGTCTGTATGCTCCTTGAATCCTCTCATGACAAGGCTCCATGCCTTTTTCATCACAATAATCCATGTCCTTTTCATCAGAGTGCTCCAAGACACATATAATCTCATTGCTCCATGCCCTTGTCATCACAAAGCTCAATGTTGCAGGCCATCAGAATGCTCCTTGGTCTTCTGCTCTCATTTCTCCATGCCCTTGTCATCACAATGTTCCAAGACCCCTGTAATCACAATGCTCCATGCCCTTGTCATCAGAAAACTCCATGACGCATGTCATCAGAATGCTCCATGGCCTTCTCATCACAATGCTCCATGCCCTAGTCATCACAATGCTTCAAGACCCCTGTATTCACAATGCTCAATGCCCCTTTTCATCAGAATGCTCCTTGAGACTTTTCATCACAAGTCTCCATGGTCTTCTCATCACAATGCTCCAGGACCTTGTCATAACCATGCTCCATTCCCTTGTCATCACAATGTTCGATGACCCCTGTCATCACAATAATCCATGAACATTTTCAGCCCAATGCTTCACGACCTACTCATCACAATGCTCCATGGGAAATATCACAAAGCTCCATGACCACTGTTATCAAAACACTCCATGACTCCTGACAACACAATGATCCGGGACACTTGTCATCACAATGCTCCATTCCCTAGTCATCACAATGCTCCATGACCCCTGTCATCACAATACTCCATGTACATTTTCAGCCCAATGCTCCATGACCCTTGTCATCACATTGAACCATGCCCTTGTCATCCCAGTGCTCCATGACACCTGTATTCACAATGCTCCGTGACTCCAGTCATCACAATGCTTCATAAGGTTTGTCTACACAACGGTCCATGCCCACATCATCACAAGGCTCTGTGACCTTTGAAACCACAATGCTCCATGAACATTTCATCACAATTCCCCGTGACCCTTGTCATCACAATGCTCCATGCGTTTTTCAGAACAATGCTCCATGACCCTTGTCATCACAATGTGCCATGCACATTTCATCACAATGATCCACAACCTTGTCATCGCTATGCTCCATAAACCTTGTAATTACAATGCTCCATGAACTTCTCATCCAAATGCTCTCTCACATGAGATATCACAATGTTCCATCACTAGTCATCACAATCCTCCCTCACCCATGTTATCACAATGTTCCATGAGCCCTGTCATCACAATGCTACATCCCATTATCAGCAAAATGTTCCATGACCCCTGACATCACAATGTTCCATAACCCCTGTCATCAAAATGCTCCATGACCCTTTTCATCCCAAAGCCCCAAGACCCCTGGCATCACAATGTTCTATAACCCCTGCCATCAAAATGTTCCATTACACTTTTCTTCAAATTGCTGCATGACCCGGTCATCAAAATGCTCCCTTCCCTTCTCATCACAATGCACCACACACTTGTCATCAAAATGCTCCATGACCTTTGTCATCACAAAGCTCCATGACCCTTGGCATCACAATGCTCCATGTCATTGTCATCACAATGCTCCATTAACCCTCTGATCACATATCTCCATGCCCTTGTCATCACAAAGTTCCATGACACTTGTCATCAAAATGCTCGATGCCCGTCTCATCACAATGCTCCATGCCCTTGTCATTGCAATCCTCCATGACCCATGTATCACAGTGTTCCGTGCCCTTGTCATCACAATGCTCCATGCCCACTCTCATCACAATAATCCATGAAACATTTCAGACCAATGATCAATGCCCTTCGCATCACAATGCTCCATTACCTCTGTCATAACAATGCTCCATGACCCCTGCCATCACAATGTTCCATGGCCTTGTCATCACAAGGTTCCATGCCCTTGTTATCACAATGTTCCAACACCCCTGTAATCAGAAAGCTCCGTGCCCGTTTTCATCAGTATGCTCCATGAGACTTGTCATCACAAGGCTCCATGGTTTCTCATCACAATTCTCAAGGACCTTGTCATCACAATGCTTCATGACATTGTCATGAAAATTCTCAATGGCCCTTTTCATCATAATGCTCCAAGCCCAAGTCATGACAATGCTCCATTATATTTGTCATCACATCCTCCATTACATTTGACATCACAATGCTCCATGCCATTGTCATCACAATTGACCATGGCATATGTTATCAAAATGCTCCCTGACACCTGTCTTCACAATACTCCATTCCCTTGTCTTCACAATGCTCCATGCCCTTGTCATCACAATGCACGATGTCCACTGTCATCACAATAATCTATGAAACTTGTCAGACAAATGCTCCATGCCCCTGTCATAACAATGCTCCATGCCCTTGTCATCACAATGCTCCATGACCCCTGTCATCACAATGTTCCGTGACTCCAGTCATCACAATGCTTCATAACGTTTGCCATCATAACGGTCCATGCCCGCATCATCACAAGGCTCTGTGACCTTTGTAACCACAATGCTCCATGAAGTTTTCATCACAATGCTCCGTGATCCTTGTCATCACAATGCTCCATGCCTGTGTCAGTACAATGCTCCATGACCCTTGTCATCACAATGTGCCATGCGCTTTTCATCACAATGATCCACAACCTTGTCATCGCTATGCTCCATAAACCTTGTAATCACAATGCTCCATGCACTTCTCATCCATATGCTCTCTCTCATGAGATATCTCAATGTTCCATGACTAGTCATCACAATCCTCCCTCACCCCAGTTATCACAATGTTCCATGACCCCTATCATCACAATGCTATATCCCCTTATCAGCACAATGTTCCATGTCCCCTGACATCACAATGTTACATAACCCATGTCATCAAAGTGCTCCATGACCCTTTTCATCCCAAAGCTCCATGAACCCTGGCATCACAATGTTCTATAACCCATGTCATCAAAATAATTCATTACATTTTTCTTCAAATTGCTGCATGACCCTGTCATCAAAATGCTATCTGCAATTCTCATCACAATGCACCACACACTTGTCATCAAAATGCTCCATGACCTATGACATCACAAACTCCATGACCGTTGGCATCACAATGCTCCATGTCATTGTCATCACGATGCTCCATGAACCCTCTCATCACATTGCCCCATGCCCTTGTCATTACAATCCTCCATGACTCATGTATCACAGTGTACCATGCCCTTATCATCACAATGCTCCATGCCCACACTCATAACAATAATCCATGAAATATTTCAGACCAATGCTCAATCCCCTTCTCATCACAATGTTCCATAACCTCTGTCATAACAATGCTCAATGCCCCTGCCATCCCACTGTGCCACGGCCTTGTCATCACAAGGCTCCATGACCCTTGTCATCACAATGCTCCAAGACCCCTGTAATCACAATGCTCAATGCCCTTGTCATCACAAAGCTCCATGACACATGTCATTAGAATGTTCCATGGTTTCTCCTCAAAATGCTCCATGCCCTTGTTATCACAATGCTCCAAGACCACTGTAATCACAATGCTCCATGCCCCTTTTCATCAGAATGCACCATAAGAATTGTCATCACAAGTTTACATGGTCCTCTAATCAAAATGCTCCAGGACCTTGTTGTCACCATGCTCCATTCCCTTGTCATCACAATGCTCCATGACCCCTGTCATCACAATAATCCGTGAATATTTTCAGCCCTATTGTCCATGACCTTCTCATCACAATGCTCCATGACCAATATCATCACAATGCTGAATGACCGCTGTCATCACAGTACTCCATGACCCCTGACAACACAATGATCCGGGACTCTTGTCATCACAATGCTCCAAGACCCATGTAATCACAATGCTCCATGACCCCTGTCATCAAAATACTCCATGAACTTTTTCAGCCTAATGTTCCATGACCCTTGTCATCACAATGATCCATGCCGTTGACATCCCAATGCTCCATGACCCCTGCATTCACAATGCTCTGTGACGCTTGTCATCACAGTGCTCCATGACACCTGTCATCACAATGCTCCATGCCTTTGTCAGCAAAATGCTACATGACCTTGTCATTACAATGCTCTATGTGCTTGTCATCACAATACACCATTACCATTGTCATCACTATCCTCCATGAACCTTGGGATCACATTGCTTCATGCCCTTGTCATCCCAGTGCTCCTTGCTCCTTGAAATCAAAATGATCCATGCCCTCTGTCATCGCAATGCTCCAAACACTTGTGATCACAATGTTCCATACACCCTTGTCATCACAATGCTCCATGATGCCTGTCATCACAATACTCCATGCCCTTTTCATCACAATGCTCCATGACCTTTGTCATCACAATTCTCAATACACTGGTCATCACAATGCTCCCTGACAATTGTCGTCAGAATGCTCCTTGAACCCTGTCACGAAAAAGCTCCATGCCTTATTCACCACAATGACCCATGCCGTTTTCATCACAATGCTCCATGACATTGTCATCAAGATACTCCACAAGCTTGTCATCAGAATGCTCCATGACACTTGTCATCACAATTCTCCATGCACTTGTCAGCACAATGCTCCAAGCCCTTGTCATCACAATGCTCCATTACCTTTTTCATCAGAATCTTCCTTGACACTTGGCATCACAATGTTCCATGCCATTGTCATCACAATGGGCCAATACATATGTCATCAGAATGCTCTCTGACACCACTTTTCACAACACTGCATGACCTGGTCATCACAATGCTCCTTGCCCTTATCATCACAATGCTCCATTACCTCTGTCATAACAATGCTCCATGACCCCTGCCATCACAATGTTCCACGGCCTTGTCATCACAAGGCTCCATGACCCTTGTCGTCACAATGCTCCAAGACACCTGTAATCACAAAGCTCCATGCCATTGTCATCACAAAGCTCCATGACGCATGTCATCAGAATGTTCCATGGCCTTCTCCTCACAATGCTCCATGTCCTTGTCATCACAATGCTCCATGCCCTTGTTATCACAATGTTCCATGACCCCTGTCATCACAATGCTCCGTGAATCCAGTCATCACAATGCTCCATGACCTTTGTCATCACAATGGTCCATGCCCTCATCATCAACCGTCACTGTGACATTTTTAACCACAATGCTCCATGAACATTTCATCACAATGCCCTTTGACCCTTGTCATCACAATGCTCTATGCCTTTCTCAGCACAATTCTCCATGCACTTTTCATCACAATCCTCCATGACCCCTGTTATCACAATGCTCCGTGACTCCAGTCATCACAATTCTTCATAACATTTGTCATCACAGTGGTCGATACCAGCGTCATCACAAGGCTCTGTTACCTTTGTAACCACAGTGCTCCATGAACTTTTCATCACAATGCTCCGTGACCCTTGTCATCACAATGCTCCATGCCTTTGTCAGAACAATGCTCCATGACCCTTGTCATCACAATATGCCATGCCGTTTTCATCACATTGATCCACAACCTTGTAATCGCTATGCTCCATAAAACTTGTAATCACGAGGCTCCATGCATTTCTCATCCAAATGCTCTCTCACATGAGATATCACAATGTTCCATCACTAGTCATCACAATCCTCCCTCACCCTTGTTATCAAAATGATCCATGACCACTGTCATCAAAATGCTACATCCCCTTATCAGCACAATGGTCCATAACCCATGACATCACAATGTTCCATAATCCCTGTCATCAAAATGTTCCATGACCCTTTTCATCCCAAAGCTCCATGACCCCTGGCATCACATTATTCTATAACCCCTGCCATCAAAATGTTCCATTACATTTTTCATCAAATTGCTGCATGACACGTTCATCAAAATGTTCCCTGCCCTTCTCATCACAATGCACCATGCCCTTGTCATCAAAATGCTCCATGACCATTGTCATCACAAAGCTCCATGACCCTTGGCATCACAATGCTCCATGCCATTGTCATCACAATGCTCCATGAACCCTCTCATCACATTGATCCATGCCCTTGTCATCACAAAGCTCCATGACACTTGTCATCACAATGCTCGATGACATTCTCATCACAATGCTCCATACTCTTGTCATTACAATCCGCCATGACCCATGCATCACAGTGTACCGTCCCCTTGTCATCACAATGCTCCATGCCCACTCTCATCAAAATAATCTATGAAACATTTCAGACCAATGCTCAATGCCTTTCTCATCACAATGCTCCATTACCTCTGTCATAACAATGCTCCATGACCTCTGCCATCACCAAGTTCCACGGCCTTGTCATCACAAGTCTCCAAGACCCTTGTCATCACAATGCTCCAAGACCCATGTAATCACAATGCTCCATGCCGTTGTCATCACAAATCTCCATGATTCCTGTCATCAGGATATTCCATGGCCTTCTCCTCACAATGCTCCATGCCCTTGTCATCAAAATGCTCCAAGACACCCGTAATCACAATGCTCCACGCCCCTTTTCATCAGAATGCTCCATGAGACTTGTCATCACAAGTCTCCATGGTCATCTCATCACAATGCTCCATTCCCTTGTCATCACAATGCTCCATGACCCCTGTCATCACAATACTCCATGAGTATTTTCAGCCCAATGCTCCATGACCGTCTCATCACAATGCTCCATGACGAATATCATCACAATGCTCCATGACCACTGTCATCATACACACCATGACAGATGACAACACAATGATCCGGGACACTTGTCATCACAATGGTCAAACACCCCTGTAATCACAATGCTCCATGACCCCTGTCATCACAATACTCCATGAACATTTTCAGCCCAATACTTCATGACCCTTGTCATCAGAATGATCCAGGCCCTTGTCATCCCAATGCTCCATGACGCCTGTATTCACAATGATCCGTGACGCTTGTCATCACAGTGCTCCATGAAACCTGTCATCACAATGCTCCATGCCTTTGTCAGCAAAATGCTACATGACCTTGCCATTAAAATGCTCTATGCGCTTGTCATCACAATACTCCATTACCATTGTCATCACAATCCTCCATGAACTTTGGGATCACATTGCTTCATGTCCTTGTCATCACAATGCTCCATGTTCCTTGAAATCAATATGATCCATGACCTCTGTCATCACAATGTTCCAAACCCTTGTGATCACAATGTTCCATAACACTTGTCATCACAACGCTCCATGATGCCTGTCATCACAATACTCCATGTACTTTCCAACACAATGATCCATGCCCTTTTCATCACAATTCTCCAAGACCCCTGTAATCACATTGTTCTATGCCCTTGTCATCACAAAGCTCCATGAAGCATTTCATCAGAATGCTCCATGGGCTTCTCCTCATAATGCTCCATGCCCTTGCAATCATAATGCTCCAAGACCACTGTAATCACAATGCTCCATGCCCCTTTTCATCAGAATACTCCATGAGACTTGTCATCACAAGTCTCCATGGTCTTCTCATCACAATGCTCCAGGACATTGTCATCACCATGCTCCATTCCCTTGTCATCAAAGTGCTCCATTACCACTGTCATCACAACACTCCATGACACCTGACAACACAATGATCCGGAACTCTTGTCATCACAGTGTTCTATACCCTACTCATCACAATGCTCCATGACCCCTGTCATCACAATTCTCCATGAATATTTTGCGCCCAATGCTCCATGCCTTTGTCAGAAAAATTTTCCATGACCCTTGTCATCACAATGTGCCACGCAATTTTCATCGCAACGGTCCAAAATTTGTCATGGCAATGCTCCATAAATCTTGTAATCACAATGCTCCATGCCCTTCTCATCACAATGCTCCATTACCCCTGTCAAAACAATGCTCCATGACCCCTGCCATCACAATGTTCCAAGGCCTTGTCATCACAAGGCTCCATGACACTTGTCATCACAATGCTCCAAGACCCCTGTGATCACAATGCTCCATGCCCTTGTCATCACAAAGCTCCATGACACATGTCATCAGAATGTTCCATGTCCTCCTCATCAAAATGCTCCCTGCCCATGGCATCACAGTGCTCCAAGACCCCTGTAATCACAATGCTCCATGTCCCTTTTCATCTCAATGCTCCATGAACCCTGTCATAACAATGCATCATGCCCATCATCATAATGCTTCCGGCTATTGTCAGCACAATGAAATCAAAGTTCTCCATGACCTCTGTCATCACAATGCTCCGTGACACCTGTCATAACAATATTCCATGAACATTTTCAGCCCAATGCTCCATGACCCTTGTCATCACAATGATCCATGCCCTTGTCATCCTAATGCTACATGACCCCTGTATTCACAATGCTCCGTGACGCTTGTCATCACAGTGCTCCATGACCCGTGTCATCACAATGCTCCATGCCTTTGTCAGCAAAATGCTACATGACCTTGTCATTACAATGCTCTATGCCCTTGTCATCACAATAATGCATTACCATTGTCATCACAATCCTCCATGAACCTTGGGATCACATTGCTTCATGCCCTTGTTATCACAATGCTCCATGCTCCTTGAAATCAAAATGTTCCATGACCTCTGTCATCACAATGCTCCAAACCCTTGTGATCACAATGTTCCGTAACACTTGTCATCACAACACTCCATGATGACTGTCATCACAATACTCCATGCCCTTTTCATCACAATGCTCCATGACCTTTGTCATCACAATTCTCAATATACTTGTCATCAGAATGCTCCCTGACACTTGTCATGAGAATGCTCCTTGAACCCTGTCACGAAAAGGCTCCATGAAATTTTCATCACAATGCCCCATGGCGATTTCATCACAATGCTCCATGCCACTGTCATCAATATACTCCAAAAGCTTGTCATCAGAATACTCCATGACCATTGTCATCACAATTCTCCATGCACTTGTCAGCACAATGCTCCCTGACCCTTGTCTTCCGAATGTTCCAAGCCATTGTCATCACAATGCTCCATTACATTTGTCATCAGAATCCTCCATGACACTTGGCATCACAATGCTCCATGCCATTGTCATCACAATGGGCCATTACATATGTCATCACAATGCTCCCTGACACCTGTCTTCACAATACTGCATGACCTGGTCATCACAATGCTCCATGCCCTTGTCATCACAATGCGCCATTCAAACTGTCATCGCAATAATCCATGAAACTTATTAGGCCAATGCTCCATGCCCTTGTCATCACAGTGCTCCATGCCCTAGTTATCACAATGCTCCATGACCCCTGTCATCACAATGTTCCGTGACTCCAGTCATCACAATGCTTCATGACCTTTGTCATCACAATGGTCCATGACCTCGTCATCAACAGTCTCTGTGACCTTTTTAACCACAATGTTCCATGAACTTTTCATCACAATGCTCTTTGACCGTTGTCATCACAATCCTCTGTGCCTTTCTCAGCACAATGATCCATGACCCTTGTCATCACAATGCTCCATGCCCTTGTCATCACAATGCGCCATTCCAACTGTCATCACAATAATCCATGAAACTTATTAGTCCAATGATCCATGCCCTTGTCATCACAATGCTCCATGCCCTTGTTATCACAATGCTCCGTGACCCCTGTCATCACAATGCTCCGTGACTCCAGTCATCACAATGCTTCCTGACCTTTGTCATCACAATGGTCCATGCCCCCGGCATCAACAGTCTCTGTGACCTTTTTAAGCACAATGCTCTATGAAGTTTTCATCACAATGCTCTTTGACCTTTGTCATCACAATGCTCTATGCCTTTCTCAGCACAATGCTCCATGCCCCTTGTCATCACAATGTTCCATGCGCTTGTCAGCACAATGCTCCATGACAGATGTCATCACAATGCACCATGCGCTTGACATCACAGTGCTCCACAATCTTGTCATCACAATACTCCATAAACCTTGTCATCACAATGCTCCATGCACTTCTCATCAAAATCTTCTCTCACCACTGATATCACAATGTTAAATCACTATTCGTCACCATACTCCCTCACACCTGTCATCAAAATGTTCCATAACTCCTGTCATCACAATGTTACATAACCCCTGTCATCAAAATGCTCCATGATCCTTTTCATCAAAAAGCTCCATGACCCATGACATCACAATGTTCCATAACCCTTGTCATCAAAATGTTCCTTGACCCTTTTCATCAAATTGCTCCGTGACTCCTGTCACCACAATGCTACAGGCATTATCATCACAACGTTGGATGAACCGTGACATCCCAATGTTCTATACCCCTATCATGAAAATGCTACATGACCCGTGACATCACAATGTTCCATAACCCCTGTCATCAAAATGTTCCTTTACACTTTTCATCAAATTGCTCCAAGACCCTGTCATCACAATGCTCCAAACCATTGTGATCACAATATTCCATAACATTTGTCATCACAGTGCCCCATGACGCTCGTCATCACATTATCCATAGTCTTCTAATCACAATGCTCAATGACCTTTGTCATCACAATGCTCAATACACTTGTCATCAATATGCTCCCTGACAATTGTTGTTTGTATGCTCCTTGAACCCTCTCATGACAAGGCTCCATGCATTTTTCATCACAATGATCCATGCCCTTTTCATCACAATGCTCCAAGACCCCTGTAATCAGAATGCTCCATGCCCTTGTCACCAAAATGCTCCATGACCTTTGTCATCACAAAGATCCATGACACTTGGCATCACAATGTTCCATGTCATTGTCATCACAATGCTCCATGAACGATCTCATCACATTGCTTCATGCACTTTTCATGACAAAGCTCCATGACACATGTCATCAGAATGCTCCATGCCCTTCTCATCACAGTGCTCCATGCCCTGGCCATCACAATGCACCATGTCCACTGTCATCACAATAATCTATGAAACTTGCAAGACCAATGGTCCATGCCCCTATCATCAAAATACTCCATGACCTTGTCATCACAAAGCTCCATGACGCATGTCATCAGAATGCAGCATGGCCGTCTCATGACAATGCTCCATGCCCTTGTCATCACAATGCTCCAAGACCACTGTAAGCACAATGCTCCATGCCCCTTTTCATCAGAATGCTGCATGAGAATTGTCATCACAAAGCTCCATGACGCATGTCATCAGAATGCTGCATGGCCGTCTCATGACAATGCTCCATGCCCTTGTCATCACAATGCTCCCAGACCACTGTAGTCACAGTGTCCCATACCAATTTTCATCAGAATGCTCCATGAGATATGTCATCACAAGTCTCCATGGTCTTCTCATCACAATGCTCCTTTCCCTTGTCATCACAATGCTCCATGACCCCTGTCATCACAATACTCCATGAATATTATCAGCCCAATGATTCATGACCTTCTCATCACAATGCTCCATGACCAATATCATCACAATGCACCATGACAGCTGTCATCACAACACTCCATGACACCTGACAACACAATGATCCGGGACTCTTATCATCACAATGCTCCATTCCCTAGTCATCACAATGCTCCATGACCCCTGTCATCACAATGCTCCGTGACATCGGTCATCACAATGCTTCATAACGTTAGTCATCACAGTGTTGCATGCCCGCGTCATCACAAGGCTCTTTGACTTTTGTAACCACAATGCTCCATGAACTTTTCATCACAATGCTCCCTGTCCGTCGTCATCATAATGCTCCATGGCACATGTCATCAGAATGCTCCATGGCCTTCTCATCACAATGTTCCATGTCCTTGCCATCACAATGCTCCATTACCCCTGTCATAACAATGCTCCATGATCCCTGCCATAACGATGTTCCATGGCCTTGTCATCACAGGGTTCCATGACCCTTCTCATCACAATGCTCCAAGACCCCTGTCATCACAATGCTCCATGCTCCTTTTCATCTCAATGATCCATGAACCCTGTCATCACAAAGCACCATGCCCATCATCATAATGCTTCATGCTATTGTCATCACAATGAAATCAAAATGCTCCATGACCTCTGTGATCACAATGCTCCAAACCCTTGTGATCACAATATTCCATAACATTTGTCATCACAGTGCCGCATGACGCTCGTCATCACATTATCCATAGTCTTCTAATCACAATGCTCAATGACATTTGTCATCACAATGCTCAATACACTTGTCATCAAATGCTCCCTGACACTTGTTGTCTGTACTCTCCTTGAACCCTGTCATGACAAGTTTCCATGCCATTTTCATCACAATGATCCATGCCCTTTTCATCACAATGTTCCAAGACCCCTGTAAACACAATGGTCCATGCCCCTTTTCAACAGTATGCTCCATGAGATTTGTCATCACAAGGCTCCATGGTTTTCTCATCACAATGCTCCAGGACATTGTCATCACAATGCTTCACGACCTTGTCATGAATATTCTCAATGGCCCTTGTCATCATAATGCTCCAAGCCCTAGTCATCACAATGCTCCATTATATTTGTCATCACAATCCTCCATTTCATTTGGCATCACAATGCTCCATGCCATTGTCATCGCAATGGACCATGACATATGTCATCACAATGCTCCCTGACACATATCTTCAAAATAATCCATGACCTTCTCATCACAATGCTCCATGCCCTTGTCATCACAATGCACCATGTCCACTGTCATCACAATAATCTATGAATCTTGTCAGACCTATGCTCCATGCCCGTGTCATCAAAATGCTCCATGCCCTTGTCATCACAACGCAACATGAACCCTGTCATCACAATGCTCCGTGACTCCAGTAATCACAATGCTTCATAACATTTGTCATCACAATGGTCCATGCCCGCGTCATCACAAGGCTCTGTGACCTTTGTAACCACAGTGCTCCATGAACATTTCATCACAATGCTCCGTGACCCTTGTAATCACAATGCTCCATGCTTTTGTCAGAAAAATTTTCCATGACGCTTGTCATCACAATGTGCCACGTGAATTTCATCACAACGGTCCACAAATTTGTTATGGCAATGATCCATAAACCTTGTAATCACAATTCTCCATGCCCTTCTCATCACAATGCTCCATTACACCTGTCATAACAGTGCTCCATGACCCCTGCAATCACAATGTTCCACGGCCTTGTCATCACAAGGCTCCAGGACACTTGTCATCACAATGCACCAAGAACCCTGTAATCACAATGCTCCATGCCCCTGTCATCACAATACTCCATGAACATTTTCAGCCCAATGCTCCATGACCCTTGTCATCACAATGATCCATGCCCTTGTCATCCCAATGCTCCATGACCCCTGAATTCACAATGCTCCGTGACGCCTGTCATCACAGTGCTCCATGACACCTGTCATCACAATCCTCCATGCCTATGTCAGCAAAATGCTACATGACCTTGTCATTACAATGCTCTATGCGCTTGTCATGACAATTCTCCATTACCATTGTCATCACAATCCTCCATGAACTTTGGGATCACATTGCTTCATGTCCTTGTCATCACAATGCTCCATGCTCCTTGAAATCAAAATGATCCATGACCTCTGTCATCACAATGCTCCAAACCCTTTTGATCACAATGTTCCATAACACTTGTCAACACAACGCTCCATGATGCCTATCATCACAATACTCCATGCCATTTTGATCACAATGCTCCATGACCTATGTCATCACAATTCTCAATACACTTGTCATCACAATGCTCCCTGACACTTGTCGCCAGAATGCTCCTTGAACCCTGTCACGAAAAGGCTCCATGCCTTTTTCATCACAATGCCCCATGCCGTTTTCATCACAATGCTCCATGCCATTGTCATCAAAATACTCCACAAGCTTGTCATCAGAATGCTCCATGACGCTTGTCATCACAATGCTCCATGCCCTTGTCAGCACAATGCTCCATGACCCCTGTCATCACCATGCTCCGTTACTCCAGTCATCACAATGCTTCATAACCTTTGTCATCACAATGGTCCATGCCCTCGTCATCAACAGTCTCTGTGACCTTTTTAACCACAATGCTCCATGAACTTTTCATCACAATGCTCTTTGACCCCTGTCATCACAATGCTCTATGCCTTTCTCACCACAATGCTCCATGACCCTTGTCATCATAATGCTCCATGCACTTGTCATCACAGTGCTGCACAATCTTGTCATCACAATGCTCCATAAACGTTGTCATCACAATGCTCCATGCACTTCTCATCAAAATGCTCTCTCACCACTGATATCACAATGATACATCACTATTCGTCACAATACTCCATCACCCCTCTCATCACAATTTTCCATGACTCCTGTCATCACAGTGCTACATGCACTAATCATCACAATGTTCGAAGACCCCTGAATCACAATGTTACATAACCCCTGTCATCAAAATGCTCCATGACCCCTGATACCACAATGTTCCATAAACACTGTCATCAAAATATTCCATGACCCTTTTCATCAAATTGCTCCATGACACTGTGATCACAATGCTCCTTGCACTTTTCATCACAATGCACAACGACATTGTCATCAAAATGCTCCCTGACACTTGTTGTCTGTATGCTCCTTGAACCCTGTCATGACGAGGCTCCATGCCTCTTTCATCACAATGATCCATGCCCTTTTCTTCACAGTCCTCCAAGACCCCTCTAATCACAATGCTCCATGCCCTTGTCATCACAACGCTCAATGACGCATGTCATCAGAATGCTCCTTGTCCTTCTCCTCAAAATGCTCCATGCCCTTGTCATCACAATGTTCCAAGACCCCTGTATTCACAATGCTCCATGCCCCTTTTCATCCGTATGCTCCTTGAGACTTGTCATCACAAGGCTCCATGGTTTTCTCATCACAATGCTCCAGGACATTGTCATCACAATGCTTCACGACCTTGTCATGAAAATTCTCAATGGCCCTTGTCATCATAATGCTGCAAGCCCTAGTCATCACAATACTCCATTATATTTGTCATCACAATCCTCCATTACATTTGGCATCAAAATGCTCCATGCCATTGTCATCGCAATGGACTATGACATATATCATCCCAATGCTCGCTGACACCTGTCTACACAATACTCCATGACATTCTCATCACAATGCTGCATGTCCTTGTCATCGCAGTCGACCATGACATATGTCATCACAATGCTCCTTGACACCTGTCTTCACAATAATCCATGACCTTCACATCACAATGCTGCATGCCCTTGTCATCACAATGCACCATGCCCACTGTCATCACAATAATCTATGAAACTTTTCAGACCAATGTTCCATGCACCTGTCATCACAATGCTCAATGTCCTTGTCATCACAATGCTCCATGACCCCTGTAATCACAATGCTCCGTGACTCCAGTCATCACAATGCTTCATAATGTTTGTCATCACAGTGCTCCATGCCGCAGTCATCACAAGGCTCTGTGACCATTGTAACCACAATGCTCCATGAAATTTTCATCACAATGCTGCATGACACTTGTTATCACAATGTTCCTTGCCTTTGTCCGAACAATGCTCCATGACCCTTGTCATCACATTGCGCTACACACTTTTCATTACAAAGGTTCACAAACTTGTCATTGCTATGCTCCATAAACCTTGTAATCACAGTGATCCATGCACTTCTCATCAAAATGCTCTCTCACCAGATATATCACAATGTTCCATCACTAGTCATCACCATACTCCCTCATCCCTGTAATCACAATGTTCCATGACCCCTGTCATCTCAATGCTACATCCACTTATCATCACAATGTTCCATGACACCTGACATCACAATGTTCCACAACCCCTGTCATCAAAATGCTCCATGACCCTTTTCAACCCAAAGCTCCATGACCAATGACATCACAATATTCTATAACCCCTCTCATCAAAATATTCCATTACACTATTCCTCAAATTGCTGCATGACAGTGTCATCAAAATGCTCCCTGCCCTTCTCATCACAATGCACCACGCCCTTGTCATCAAAAGGCTCCATGACCTTTGTCTTCACAAAGCTCCATGATCCTTGATATCACTATGCTCAATGTCATTGTCATCACAATGCTCCATGAACCCTCTCATCACATTGCTCAATGACCTTGTCATCAGAAAGCTCCATGACACTTGTCATCACAATGCTCTATGCCATTCTCATCACAATGCTCCATGCCTTTGTCTTTACATTCCTCCATGACCCATGTAACAGTGTTCCCTGGCCATGTCATCACAATGCTTCATGCCCACTCTCATCACAATAATCCATGAAATATTTCAGACCAATGTTCAGTGCTCTTCTCATCACAATGTTCCATTACCTCTGTCATAACAATGCTCCATGACGCCTGCCATCACAATTTTCCACGGCCTTGTCATCACAAGGCTCCATGACCCTTGTCATCACAATGCTCCTAGACCCCTGTAATCACAATTCTCCATGCCCTTGTCATCACAAAGCTCCATGTCGTATGTCATCAGAATATTCCATGTCTTTCTCATCACAATTCTAAATGCCCGCTTCATCACAATGCTCTAAGACCCCTGTAATCACAATGCTTCATGTCCTTTTTCATCAGTATGCTCCATGAGACTTGTCATTACAAGGCTCCATGGTCTTCTCATCACAATGCTCCATGCCCTTGTCATCACACTGCCCCATGACCCCTGTCAACACAATGCTCCGTGACACCATTCATCACAATGCTCCATGACCTTTGTCATCACAATGGTCCATTACCGAGTCATCAAAAGTCTCTGTGATATTTTTTACCAAAATGTTCCATGAAATTTTCATCACAGTGCTCCATGCCTTTGTCAGAACAATGCTCCATGACCCTTGTCATCACAATGTGCCACGTGCTTTTCATCACAACGATCCACAACCTTGTCATCGATATGCTCCATAAACATTATATTCACAATGCTCCATGCACTTCTCATCAAAATGCTCTCTCACATGAGATATCATAATGTTCCATCACTAGTCATCACATTACTCCCTCACCCCTGTAATCACAATGTTCCATGACCCCTGTCATCACAATGCTACCTCCCCTTATCATCACAATATTCCATGACCCCTGGCATCACAATGTTCCACAACCCCTGTCATCAAAATGCTCCATGACCCTTTTCATCGCAAAGCTCCATGACCCCTGACATCACAATGTTCTATAACCCATGTCATCAAATTGTTCCATTACAATTTTCATCAAATTGCTGCATGACCCTGTCCTCAAACTCCTCCCTGCCCTTCTCATCACAATGCACCACGCACTTGTCATCAAAATGCTCCATGACATTTGTCATCACAAAGCTCCATGACCCTTGACATCAAAATGCTCCATGTCATTGTCTTCACAATGCTCCATGAACCCTCTCATGATATTGCTCCATGCCCTTGTCATCACAAAGCTCCATGACACTTGTCATCACAGTGCTCAATGCCCTTCTCATCACAATGCTCCATGCCCTTGTCATTACAATCCTCCATGACCAATGTATCACAGCGTTCCGTGCTCTTGTCATCACAATGCTCCATGCCCACTCTCATCACAATAATCCATGAAATATTTCACAACAATGCTTCCTGCCATTCTCATCACAATGCTGCACTACACCTGTCATAACAATGTTTCATGACCCCTGCCTTCACAATATTCCATGGCCTTGTCATTCACAAGGCTCCATGACACTTGTCATCACAATGTTCCAAGAACCCTGTAATCACAATGCTCCATGCCCTTGTCATCAGAAAGCCCCATGACGCATGTCATCAGAATGTTCCATGGACTTCTCATCACAATGCTCCATTCCCTTGTCATCACAATGCTCCAAGACCCTTGTTATCAAAATGCTCGATGCCCCTTTTCATCTCAAAGCTCCATGAATCCTATCATCACAATGCACCATGCCCATCATCATAATGCTTCAGGCTATTGTCATCACAATGAAATCAAAATGCTCCATGACCTCTGTCATCACAATGCTCCAAACCGTTGTGATCACAATATTCCATAACACGTATCATCACAACCCCCCATGATGCTCATAATCACAGTTATCCATGGTCTTCTCATCACTATGCTCCATAACCTTTGTCATCACAATGCTCAATACACTGGTCATCACAATGCTCCCTGACACTTGTCGTCAGTATGCTCCTTGAACACTGTCATGACAAGGCTCCATGCCTTCTTCATCACAATGATCCATGCCCTTTTCATCACAGTGCTCCAAGACACCTGTAATCACAATGTTCCATGCACTTGTCATCACAGTGCTCCATGACGCATTCATCAGAATGCTCCATGTCCGTCTCTTCACAATGCTCCATGCCCTTTTCATAACAATGCTCCAAGACCACTGTAATCACAATGCTCCATGCCCCTTTTCATCAGAATACTCCATGATAGTTTTCATCACAAGTCTCCATGGTCTTCTCATCACAATGCTCCAGGACCTTGTCATCACCATGCTCCATTTCCTTGTCATCACAATGTTCCATGACACCTGTCATCAGAGTACTCCATGAACATTTTCAGCCCAGTTCTCCATGACACTCTCATCACAATGCTCCATGACCAATATCATCACAATGCTCCATGACCACTGTCATCACAACACTCCATTACCCCTGACAACACAGTGAGCTGGGACTCTTGTCATCACAATACTCCATGACACCTGTCATCACAATACTCCATAAACATTTTCAGCCCAATCTTCCATGACACTTGTCATCACAATGATCAATGCCCTTTTCATCCCAATGCTCCATGACCCCGGTATTCACAATGCTTTGTGACGCATGTCATCACAGTGCTCCATGACACCTGTCATCACAATTCTCCATGCCTTTGTCAGCAAAATGCTACATGAACTTGTCATTACAATGTTCTATGAGCTTGTCATAACAATACTCCTTTACCATGGTCATCACAATCCTCCATGAACCTTGGTATCACATTGTTTCTTGCCCTTGCCATCACAATGCTCCATGCTTCTTGAAATCAACATGATCCATGACCTGTGTCATCACAATGCTCCAAACACTTGTGATCACCAAGTTCCATAACACTTGTCATCACAAAGTTCCATGATGCCTGTCATCACAATACTCCATGCACTTTTCATCACAATGCTCCATGACCTTTGTCATCACAATTCTCAATACACTTGTCATCACAATGCTCCCTGACACTTGTCTTCAGAATGCTCCATGAACCCTCTCACGAAAAGGCTCCATGCCTTTTTCCTCACAATGCCCCATGCAGTTTTCATCACAATGATCCATGCCATTGTCATCAAAATACTCCACAAGCTTGTCATCAAAATGTTCCATGACCCTTGTCATCACAATTCTCCATGCACTTGTCAGCACAATGCTCCCTGACCCTTGTCATCACAATGCTCCAAGCCATTGTCCTCACACTTTTCCATTACCTTTGTCATCAGAATCCTCCATGACACTTGCATCACAATGCTCCATGCCATTGTCACCACAATGGGCCATTACATATGTCATCACAATGCTCCCTGACGCCTGTCTTCACAATACTGTATGACCTGGTCTTCACAATGCTCCATGCCCTTGATATCACAAAGCTCCATGACCCCTGTCATCACAATGCTCCGTGACTCCAGTCATCACAATGCTTCATGACCTTTGTCATCACAATGGTCCATGCCCTCATCATCAACAGTCTCTGTGACCTTTTTAACCACAATGCTCCATGAACTTTTCATCACAATGCTCTTTGACCCTTGTCATCACAATACTCTATGCCTTTCTCAGCACAATGCTCCATGACCGTTGTCATTACAATGCTCCATTCGCTTCACAGCACAATGCTCCTTGACACGTGTCATCACAATTTGCCATGCGCTTGTCATCACAGTGCTCCACAATCTTGTCATCACAATGCTCCATAAACCTTGTCATCTCAATGCTACATGCACTTATCATCTCAATGTTCGATGACCCCTGACATCACAATATTCCATAACCCCTGTCACCAAAATGCTCCATGACCCTTTTCATCAAAATGTTCCATGTCCCCTGACATCACAATGCTCCATGACCCCTGTCATCACAATGCTCCATGCTCCTTGAAATCACAATGATCCATGACCTCTGTCTTCACAATGCTCCAAACCCATGTGATCACAATGTTCCATAACCCTTGTCATCACAACGCTCCATGATGCCTGTCATCACAATACTCCATGCCCTTGTCGTCACAATGTTCCATGATATTTGTCATCACAATTCTCAATACACTTGTCATCACAATGCTCTCTGACACTTGTCGTCAGAATGCTCCTTGAACCCTGTTATGAAAAGGCTCCATGCATTTTTCATCACAATGCTCCATGCCCTTTTCATCACAATGCTCCATGCCATTGTCTTCACAATACTCCACAAGCTTGTCATCTGAATGCTCCATGACACTTGTCATCACAATGCTCCATGAGCACTGTCATCACAATGCTCCATACCACGTGTCATTACAGTGCTCCATGACGCTGGCCATTCACAATTATCCGTGGTCTTCTCATCACAATGCTCCACACGCTTGTCATCAAAATGCTCCATGACTCTTGTCATCACAATGTTCCATGGCCACTGTCATCACAATTATCCACACCCCTTGTCATTATAGCGCTCCATGACCCTCATCCTCAAAATTATCCATGGTCTTCTCATCACAAAGCTCCACGGTCTTGCCATCACAATGCTCCATGCCCTGGTCGTCACAATGCTCCATGTCCCCTGTCATCACAATTCTCCACGTTCTTGGCAACACTATGTTCCATGACACTTCCCATCACAGTGTTAAATGCTTTGTCATCACAATACTCCACAAGCTTGTCATCACAATACTCCATGACCCTTGTCATCACAATGATCCATGACCCCTGTCATCACAATGCTCCATGAGACGTATCATCACAATGCTCCATGCCCCTTGTCATTACAGTGCTCCATGATGCTCGTCACCAGAATTATCCATGGTCTTCTCATCACAGTGCTCCACGGTCTTGCCATCACAATGCTCCATGCCCTGGTCATCACAATTCTCCAGGTCCTTGTCATCACAATGCTCCATGACAGTTCTCATCACAATGTTACATGCTCTTGTCATCACAATTCTCCATGCACTTGTCATCGCAATGCCCCCTGTCCCCTGTCATAGCAAGCCGCATGCCTTTGTCATCACAATGCTTCACGATATTTTCATCAAAATTCTCAATGGCCGTTGTCATCACAATGCACCATGCCCTTGTCATCACAATGCTCCATGACCCTTGTCATCACAATGCTCCAAGCCTTTGTCATCACAATGCTCCATTACCTTTGGCATCACAATCCTCCATAACACTTGGCATCACAATGCTCCATGCCATGGTCATCACAATGGTACATGAAATATGCCATCACAATGCTCCCTGACACCAGTCTTCACCATACTCCATGACCTTGTCATCACAATGCTCCATGCCATGGTCATCACAATGTGCCATGCCCACTGTCAACACAATTATCCATGAAATTTGTCAGACCAATGCTCCATGCCCCTGTCATCACAATGCTACATGACCCCAGTCATCACAATGCTCCGTGTGTCCCGTCATCACAAGGCTTCATGACCTGTGTCATCACAATGGTCAATGCCCTCATCATCACAATGCTCTGTGAAATTTGTCACCACAATGCTCCATGACCTTTTCATCACAGTGCAGATACGTCCATGAGTGCAAGTGCCCTATGCTCTGTAGCTCATCTTTTAGATGTTTTAGCAAACACAATACACTTCTCCATAGTGGCCGTTGGCAAATTACAATTCCACTATCAGCCTCACAGGGCTCCCTTTTCTCCTCGCCCTGTCCTGCATTTCTGGTGTTTACACTTTATGTGGATGGCCCTTCTGACTGATGTGAAGTGATACATTTTGTAGTATTGATTTCCAGTGCCCACCTGTTTGGTTGGATAAAAAGTGTGTATGGCCTTTACTTGAATATATTCAGAAAAAATTGCATACGCCCTTTTGGGCCAACTGCATCATTGGCGATGTTCAGCCCCTTTTCTTGTGCTTTAATGGGGAGTCCTTTCTACATCTTCAAATCTGTTTCCTGCCACTCTCCCTTGCTTACAAGTCCTTTTCTGTGACTTACCTCAAGACATTTTTCGACGATAGATATTTTCAACTCTGGAGTTTCATGAATTTTAGTGCCCCTGAGTTCCATTTTTCAACCTGTGTTTTTGGAAACTGGACACAAAACAGCGGGATTTCCTCTAGCCCTATTCTGTTTCCGTGGGCAATTCTAGCCTTTGATGAATTTGTCTTCCAGATTGGAAATTAGAGTGGCATGTTCCTGTCCGAACAACTAAGACTTGTCTCTAAATTTTTCTCATCTTTCCGCTTCATCCTCTGGACAAATTCCAAACTGTGTGCAACAGGATGTTGACGGTGCTGATATCCCCAAGTGAGGAGATTGTTAGGAAAGATGCTGGAGGGGTGAACCCGAGCACCAGACAATGAGGAGATGAGGTGCCTTTTCCAAACTCTTTCCGAACAAATGGTGTACCATCCTCTAGGTGTGACAGGCATGTTTTAGCTGTAGGAAGGGTCCAGTGCATGGAAGGAGAACACAAAGGATTTTTCCAAATCAGTGCCTCCCCGTACCCCAAACTGGGGAATTTTTAAGCTACGGCTACACGTATGTCCATTAAGGGCCTTGGGAAATAGGCAGAGCCCAAACTTTAGATGATTGAAATCTTCAGGGTCAGAAGCGTTCACCATCGGCCTTGCTTAGGTTACATTTTATCTGTCTTTGATAGACGATGTCAATAAAAATATCTATTCTTTTCAAATTATTTCCCCTTATAGGTTATTGCAAAATATTCAGTGTAGTTCCCTGTGCTATACAGTAGTTCCTTGTTGATGATCTACTTTATACATAGCAGTGTGTATGTGTTAATCCCACACTGTTAATTTATCCCTTCTCCTACCTTTCCCCTTTGGTAATAATAAATTATAAGATTTTATACTTCTCAGAAATGGGGGAGCTGAAAGAGAGGTATCGTTTTCAATGGAAAAGCATTCAAAACAAGATTGAAGCTTCAGCCATGAGTATTCCATGTACATCCATGGAAATAAATCACTTCATTTCTCTAATGTTGACCTGACAAATAAGACAGATGTCTTCACTGAACTTGCTTATAGTAAAGTGATGGAAATATCAAATGTAAGTCTTAGAAACATCTTATTTTACCCGAGCATTATACACTGCTCTATGTTAACTACAGTTTGGCTCACACATCTGTTCATTGAAGTTACAATGTTCTCAATTTCTGTTACTGATCCTCCAGAGTGGACCCCAACAGAAGTCCCCGTGCCCAGTGTCATTGGAGCCAACAGATCAAGACTGAGTTTGGTTCAGAAGCAAAGGAAACATTATTTTGAAAACCGAATGGAGAGGTGAGAGCGTGCACTCCCCCACGGGCTGTGGGCTGGGATGCTGTGTAGGGATCCCGGCAGCGTCAGTGGGAGTTAGGTGATGGAGCTCTCGAGGGCTGGGTTGGCTGCAGCTCAGGCTCTATGCCGTGGAGTCTGCATGGGACCCTGCTAGCTGAGGTGTGGACCCAGCCATTCTGCACTATGAAATCGGGTCTGAAGTGCCGGGTGTGGGACCTCTGCATGCGGAACCCTAGGAGCACGTGAAATTAGACAAAGCACAAAGGAAAAACAGGTAAGACTTTATTTTATTGCCCAGATTCTCTTTTTATCTCCCAGGAATTTTTAATGAACGTTGCCAGAGACGAACTCCTCCTCTGCTTTTTGTCCTGTTCCTCATTCTTCGGGTGTTGAGGTTGCAGACCCCTCTTTTGTAACTGCTTCATGCTGTGGTGGGAGCCCTGATACTTCGGGGGAGGGGCAAAACGTCTCCCCACCAGCCTCCAGGTGAGGTTGATTGTCCCAAGGCCTCCTGCCTCACTTCTCGTCCGCCTGAGCACCAGCATTGGAAGTGTTATAGATTCTGATGACCTTTAAGTGTCCAGGAGAGAGATGTGCAGAGATGCTGAGGTGGCAGGTTTCACCCCACCCCACATTTGTTCGGTGACCTTAGGCTGACGGTTTTTGCCAGCCTAGATGCTCTGACCAGTAGTCTGCGCTTTCTTTAATTAGGTCCCTGGATTAATGTACAAACAGCACCATGTGTCAGAACCCTGCCCGCACAACTCCCAGACAGTCCAGGGTCAGTGGTGATCCAGGACCATGACGTCCACTGAGTCAACGGCCTTTAGAAGTAGCCAGCAGTCCAGGCGGTCATATTGGCCACCATCACCGTGGTGTCTGTAGGGTTTTCTCTGGTGAAAGTGTGATATACGTTTCCCCTGCCAAGCTTATTAGCTCCCCTCTGGGTGCAGTAAGTCCTGCAAGCAGTAGTCTGCTCTTTCGGGGCACAGTCTTGTTGTTTTCTGAGAGAAACTCCAGGTCAAGTGATGGTCACACGAGTCATCTTGGGGGCCCGTTGCCCCCATTTGTCTCTCTGGAGGTTGGAGTTGGAGGGCCTCCTCACTCGAGGTCAGTGTGTCCACAGAGCGACCCCTGCAACTTCAGGGCATGATGGGTGGTTAGGATTACGACGTGGGGTCCTTTTCCCTTCGGAGGGAGCTGGCCTTGTGGGCTGCTGATTTCTAGCTTTTTAGATACCCCAGTATCCTGGCCTGATGAGTCGGTGGGCAAAGCCCTTGGTGACCATAGTTTATCATACCTGAAGGGCATTCTTGTGTTGCTCCATTTCAAGTGGTCCCAGTTTTTGCACTAAGGCTCCAAGGGCAATTAACCTTTGACCGGGTATGTAAAGGTCAAAGGGTTTAGCTAAATTAGCGAGTTCCTGGGCAAGGGTCTGAATTGACTGCTCTTTCCATTCTTGAAAGGCTGCTTCTGGATTCTATACAAAAGGATCATCATCTTTTCATGTCAGTGTTTCATGTAGAGGCCCAGCTATTAGACTGCAGTTAGGGATCCAGATGCAGAAAACCTTGGCCTCCCCAGGAACCCCTAAGCTGTCTTCTAGTTTTAGAAGAGGTAAGGCTGCAAATGGCTTCTTCCCTATCCTGGGATGCGTTTCTCTGAATATCTGTGAGAATGAAGCCCAGTCATGTCACCTGAGCCTGGTATATTTGAGCCTTTTTCTTGGACACCTTCTATCCTTTCTTGGCTAGGTAGTTCAGAGGCGTCTTTAGTAGGCCTGGCGATCAGAATGTCATCTGCATATTGAAGGAGGGTTCCCTTTTACAGAGGTAGAAGTTTTAGGTCTTTAGAGGACATTTCCCCAATGATGGTGTGGGGATTTTTGAACCATTGTTGCAGGACAGCCCAGCATTATTGCTTGTGTTGCATGTTGTGTCCTGCCACTCACAAGCCAAAAATTCTTGTGAATCTGAGATGAATGGAATACAGAAGAAGGCATCATTGAAGTGCAATACATAATGCCGTAGCCTGGTGGAGGGTAGAATGAGCAGCAGGGTGTAGGAAATAGGAGCTACTGGATGTATATCCTCGGTGGCTTCACTGACTGTCCTGATATCCTTTACCAGGTCTCCAGCAGCCCATGGGGCTCTCGTGGTCAGGCCAATCCCAGGATATGGAGCTCAGCTGGGCTGCATCCCGCACCCCACAACCCACGGGGCTCTCGTGGTCAAGTCCTTCCCAGGGTATGGAGCTCACCTGTGCAGCTACCCAGCAGCCCATGGGGCTCTCATAGTCAGGCCCTTCCCAGGATATGGAACTCCCCTGGGCAGGTACCCCAGCAGGGCTGGACACACAGGAACTGTGCACATAGCCCACCTTGCAGAGAACCCCCAGCTCACCTGTCGCTCACAGCTGACACAGAACACCTCAGAGCAGGACTTGAACTAACAAACAGCAGCTCTGACAGGTCTGTGACCCTGGCTATCACTCTGTGCAGCCTCTCTCTGCCTGGTCTTCCAGACACTTCCACTGCAGCCAGGGCACCAGGCCTCTGTCTCCACCCACCATCACTCCTCTCCCTGACTCCTGGGTTCCTCTCATTAGGATACAGTCTTCTTGAAGTTGTTTTCCACTCATGGACCAGATAAAATGATAAGAAAACAAGCCGCAGCTGCAGCCCTTTGTCTAGCCTGACTCTCAAGATCCCACACCTCTTCCTTGGGCCTGGCCCGTTTAACAAGTTTAATTTTCTGCAACTGTGAGCCCCTGAGGGGTGAGGATTGGCTGATTTGGGCAGCCTTACACTGCCTGCCAGCCCTCCCCAGGTGTGCCTGTGTTGAGGTCAATATAAACACCTTTCCAGTCAGCAAGAGCCCCTGTAGCTGTGCCTGATGCCATATTCTCTGCCCTGTCAGCAGTGTCGGGGCTGGGGTGGTGGTACGGAGGGAGAGGCCTTGGCTTTGTGGGTGGCCCAGTGTGAATGGGGCTCTGCTGGACTTTCTGCAGGAGTTGCCAGGTTGCCACCTGCTAAAGAAAAGGATGTGTCATCCATACCTGCCGCTTGAATTTCTCCCCAGGCAGAGGTGAGGAAGTAAAAAAGCAGTGGGTGCCATGGCAGGAGGGGTATCTCAGGCAGGGAACTGGAAAGATTCCAGAAGAGCATCTGGGGCCAGGACCATCCTGACTGGCCTGCAGGCACCAAGTCGGCCTGCGTGCTGTCGCTGGTGTGGCTCCACAGCCCTTCCTCTAGGCTTGCAAGTGCTTGTACATATTCAGGTGTTTTACCTGGATAGGGTGGGAAGAGTTCAGCTGCAGCAGGACTGGGGCTCAGCTCACATTTACTCACAGACGCCTCGACACAGTCCCCCAGCTTTGCAATGAGGATGCTCCTTGTTGGGGGAGTGCTGCTGAGTGCATGGGAGACGATTTCCCACCTCTGAACAACTTAAGAATTTTTACCACTGGAGCAAGTGCCCTGATACGATTTTCCTCTATATAACTGGTGGGTTCTGTTTTATTTTTTATTTTTTTCTTTATTTTCTTTTTGGTTCAAGGTAGATTTTATTTATTCCTCTTTTTTTTAATTTGGAGATATAAACATGGAAATAATGCATTAATATAAAGACATCTATGTGAAGGGAAAAACTTTTTTTCTGTTTTATTTTATTAAATGTTATTTATTTATTTTTAATTTTTTAAAATTTATTTATTTCTTTTATACAGCAGGTTCTTATTGGATATCTATTTTATACATATAAGTGTGCACATGTGAATCCTAGTCTCCCAATTCATCCCACCACCACCCTCACATGGTGTTCCCCCCTTGGTGTCCATATGTTTGTTCTCTACAACTGTGTCTCTATCTCTGCCCTGCAAACTGGTTCATCTGTACCATTTTTCTAGGTTCCACATATATGCATTAATATACAATATTTGTTTTTATCTTTCTGACTTACTTCACTCTGTATGACAGTCTCTAGATCCATCAAGGTCTCTACAAATGACCCAATTTCATTCCTATGTATGGCTGAGTAATATTCCATTGTATATATGTGCCAGATCTTCTTTATCCATTCATCTGTCGATGGACACTTAGGTTGCTTCCATGTCCTGGCTATTGCAAATAGAGCTGCAATGAACATTTTTGTACATAACTCTTTTTGAATTATGGTTTTCAAAAGGCAAATGTCCAGTAGTTGGATTGTTGTGTCGTATGGTACTTCTATTGTTAGTTATTTAAAGGAACCTCCATACTGTTCTCCCTAGTGCCCATATCAGTTTACATTCCCACCCACAGTGCAAGTGTGTGCCCTTTTCTCCAATAAAGGCCTCTCCAGCATTTATTGTTTTGTAGATTTTTTTGATGATTGCCACTCTGACTGCTGTGAGGTGATACCTCACGGTAGTTTTGATTTGAATTTCTCTACTGATTAGTGATGTTCAGCATCCTTTCATGTGTTTCTTGGTAATCTGTATATCTTCTTTGGAGAAATGTCTATTTAGGTCTTCTGCCCGTTTTTGGATTGGGTTGTTTGTTTTTGTGATATTGAGCTACATGCGGTGCTTGTAAAGTTAGGAGATTAATCCTTTGTCAATTGCTTCATTTGAAAATATTTTCTCCCATTCTGAGGGTTGTTTTTGCATCTTGTTTATGTTTTCCTGTACTGTGTAAAAGCTTTTAAGTTTCATTAGGTCCCATTTGTTGATTTCTCTTTTTATTTCCATTTCTCTAAGTGGTGGGTCAAAAAGGATCTTGCTGTGATTTATGTCATAGACTGTTCTGCCTATGGTTTCCTCTAAGTGTTTTATAGTGTCTGGTCTTATATTTAGATCTCTAATCAATTTAGAGTTTATTTTTTTGTATGGTGTTATGGAGTGTTCTAATTTCATTCCTTTATGTGTAGGGGTCCAGTTTTCCCAGCACCAATTACTGAAGAGACTGTCTTTTCTCCATTGTATATCCTTAGCTCCTTTGTCATAGATGAGATAGCCATAGGTATGTAGGTTTATCTCTGGGCTTTCTGTCCTGTTCCATTGATCTGTGTTTATGCCAATCTACATACTCTTGATTCCATTATGGAGACATATAAATACATAGGTTTCAAGGTTATTACCAGTCAGATATATTCCTCTTCAGTGAATAGGGTGTTTTGTGTCCAGTTCATTGAGAAAGGAGTAGGTCCTGTCTATTACATATTTGGTATATGGAATGCGATCTGTGCTAATTTCAAACTCTGCTTTTACACATCACCCCACGTCACCTTTCCCCTTAAGGAGGCATAAGTGTGTTTTCTAAATGTGTAACTCTGTTCTCTTTTGAAATTCAGTTCATGTGTAGCCATGTTTACATTCCCTCTATAAGTGATATATTACAATAAGTTTCTTTTACTTTGTGGCTCATTTCACTTAGCATCATCATACCTAAAGCCACTCATTATGCTGCTATTGGCCTTATGACATTGATTTTATGTCTGAGTGACATTCCATTGTATATAAGTACCACAACATCTATATCTATTTTTTTTCCTTTCCTGGGATATTTAAAGTGTACTGAAGTCGAGGTTCTTGTAAACAGAGCAGCCCTAAAGTTTCGGCTGGCTGTGTGTTATGGATTTTTAATTTTCCCAAAATACACGCCCATGAGTGGAAGTGTGCTATGCTCTGTAGCTCTGTTTTAGAAAACAACACACAGTTCTCCAGAGAGGCTGTTGGAAATTAACATCCTGTCCATCGGCGTAACCAGGCTCCCTTTTCTCCATGGCCTGTCCTGCATTTGTGGTTTTTACACTATTTTTGGATGGCCCTTTTGACTGGAGGTAAGGGACACTTCTCTGTAGTGTGGATTTGCAATGCCTGATGGCTTGCTTGGCCAAAAAGGGCATATGCATTTTTTCCCGAATATATTCAATAAAATACACATAGTCCCTTTTCAGCCAAGGGCAACATTGTCGAAATTCTGTCGCTTTTCATGTGCTTTAAAGACGACTCCAATCTACATCTTGAAATCTGTTTCCTTCAATTCTGCCTTGCATTCAAATCCTCTTCACTGCCTTTCCTCAATATATTTCTGGATGATAGTTGTCCTTTATAACTCTGCAAGTTTGTGAATTGCTGTGCCCCTGATTTCCATTTTTCAACTCGCCTATTTGTGAGCTGGCTGCAATACCGCAGGATGGCTTTAGTCCCTAGTCTGGTTCCAGGGCTTCAGGCTGAGCCTTTGGTTAATTCTTCTTCCTGGTGGGAAACTAGAGTGACATGTGCCCATCCAAACACCTACAGCTAATCTCTCATTTATTCCCCCTCTTCCTGTTCATCCTCTGCACAATTTGCAAACTGTGCATAACAGGAGGGTAAAGGCGCTGACACTCCAAGTGGGGAGATTTTCAGTAATGCAGATGGAATGGCGAAGCCGAGCATGACAAAAGGAAAAATGAGGTACCTTTTAGAAAACTTTCCCAATTACACAGTGTTCCATCCACTGGGTTTCCCATGCATGTTTTAACTGTAGGAAGATTCCCTTAAACCTGGAGAGTTGGGACCACTAGAATGGGTAGCACACAGTATTGCTCTAAGTGGTGTTCTTTTGCTCACACAACCTCAGCAATCTTGTCAGCCCCAAGTGTCCAGTCTTATGTCTCATCCAGCTGTGGGTGTAAAGGTGGTCAATCCAGGTTGCATCACAGGTCCTGAACGAAATTTTTAAGACTTTCTCACTGTTTTGCTGTTTTTGCATTTTGCTTTTGAAATTTATTTTTATAAGTGGGTTTAACTGAATTTCAGTGCTCTGTTCATGCTGTTATACACACACATGATTCCTTTATGGAGACATGAGAATACATATGTATTAAAATACTGAGAGTCAGACATATTCCTTGCAATGAATAGGGGGTGTTGAGTCCAGTTCATTGTGGCGGGATTAGGTGTTGTCTATTACATACTTGGTTTATGTAACGGTATCTGTGCTAATTTAAAACTGTGATTTTATGCATCACACCACCTCGCCTTTCCCATTAAGCAGGCAGAAGCTTGTTTTCTAAATTTGTGACTCCGTTGTGTTTGTAAATCAGTTCATGTGTAGCCATGTGTACATTCCCGCTATGAGTGATAACTTATGATAAGATTCGTTACTCTGGTATCTTTCCTAACTCAGTTCATGTGAGGCCATGTTTATAGGATCTTCATAAGTGATATCTTATGATAAGTTTCTTTTTCTGTGTGACTTATTTCACTTAGAATCATCGTACCTGAATCCACTCATTTGGCTGCTACTGGCCTTATGAAATTGATTTCATGGCTGAGGGATATACCATCGTTCGTATGTACCACAACTTCTTGAACCATTTTTGTCTTTCCTGGGATATTTAAGGTATACCCAAGTTGAGGTTCTTGTAAGCAGTGAAGCCCTAAATTTTGGGGTGGCTCTGTCTTATTGATTTTCAGTTTTCCCAAGGTATATTTCCTAGACTGGAAGTGTCCTTGACTCTGTAGCTTTGTTGTTTACTTGTTTTAGGGAACACAATGCACTCCTCCAGAGAGGCAGTTCACAATTTAAATCCCGCCCATCAGCATAACAAGGCTCCCTGTTTTCCAGGGCCTGTCTTGCCTTTCTTGTTTTTACACATTTTTCAGATGTCCCTTTTGACCAGTGGGAAGTGATACTTCTTTGTAGTGCAGATTTGCATTTCCCGCTTGCTTGCTTGGCCAAAAAGGGTGTATGCGTGTTCTCCTGCATATATTCAGGAGAAAACATATACACCCTTTTTGGGCAAGTGCATCATTGTCGAAGTTGTGCCCCTCTTCCTGTGATTTAAAGGCGATTCCAACATACCTCTTGAAATCTGTTTCCTGCTATACTGCCTCGCTTTCAAGTCTACCTCGCTTTCAAGTCCGCCTCGTTGCCTTCCCTCAGCAGATTTTTGGGCGATAGTTGTCCTTTATTACTCTGCCAGTTTCTGAATTGCTGTGCCCCTGAGCTCCCTTTTTAAATCCTTTTTTTGTGAGCAGACCGCAAGTCCAAAATTTTGGTTCAGGACCTATACTGGTTCCCGGCGCGTGGCTGAGACTTTGGTTAATTCTTCTTCCTGCCGGGCAATTAATGTGACATGTACCCGTCCAAATGCCTAACATCTACTCTCTCATTTGTTCTCCCTCTTCCCTTTCATCTTTGCCAAATTGGCAACAGTGCGAACCTGGAGGTTAAAGGGACTGTCTCTCCAAGTTGGCAGATTGATAGTAAAGTAGTTGGAAAGTCAAACTGGAGCACCAGGAGAGGGATTATTAGTTGAGTTTTAGAAACCTTTCTTATTCACAGTGTGTCCATTCTCTAGGTTTCCCGTACATGTTATAGCTGTAGTATTATTCCCTTCAACCTGGACAGTTGGGACCCATGGAATGGGTGCCACACATTATTGCTTTAAGGGGTCTGCATTTGCTCACCCAATCTCACCAATACTCTCAGTCCCAAGTGTCCAGCCTTATGCCACATCCAGCTGTCATTGTAGATAGGGTCATTCCATGTTTCATCAGAGACCCTGAAAGAATTGTAAAGAATGTCCCTGTTTTATTGTTTTGTGTTTGAAATTCCATTTTAGAGTGGGTTTGAGCTTATTCTCACTGCTATGTTTATGCCAGTCTAGACAAACTTGATTCCCTTTTGGAAACATATCAATACATAGGTTTTAAGATTCTTACTAGTCAGATATATTCCTCTGCGGGGAATATGCGGGGTTGAGTCCCTTTCACTTAAGAAGGTGTATGTAATATCTATTCTGTATTTGGTTTTTAGAATGGTAGCTGTACTAATATCAAACTCTGGTTTTATGCATTACCCACCTCTCCTTCCCCTTTAAGCGGGCATATGATTGTTTCCTAAATGTGAGAATCTCTTATATTCCTAACTCAGTTCCTGTGTAGCCATGTTTACAGGACCTACATAAGTGATATCTTATGATAAGATTCTTTTTCTGTGTGACTTATTTCACTTAGAATCATCGTACCTGAATCCACTCATTTTGTTGCTACTGGCCTTATGACATTGATTTCATGGCTGAGGGATAATCCATCGTACGTAAGTACCACAATTTTTTGATCCATTTTTATCTTTCCTGGGATATTTAAAGTGTACCAAAGTTGACGTTTTTGTAAGCAGTGCAGCCCTAAATTTTGGGGAGGCTCTGTCTTTTTGATTTTCAGTATTCGCAAGGTATATTCCCTAGACTGGAAGTGCCCTTGGCTCTGTAGCTCTATTGTTTACTTGTTTTAGGGAACACAATGCACTCCTCCAGAGAGGCAGTTGTCAATTTACATCCTGCCCATCAGCATAAAAAGGCTCCCTGTTCTCAAGGGCCTGTCTTGCCTTTCTGGTTTTTACACATTTTGAGGATGTCCCTTTTGACCAGTGGGAAGTGATACATCTTTGTAGTGCAGATTTGCATTGCCCGCTTGCTTGCTTTTACAAAAAGGGTGTATGCGTTTTCTCCTGAATATATTCAAGAGGAAACACATAAGCCCTCTTTGGCCAAGTGCATCATTGTCGAAGATGTGTCCCTTTTCCTGTGCTTTAAAGCCGACTCCAACGTAACTCTTGAAATCTGTTTCCTGCTATTCTGCCTCGTTTCAAGTCCGCCTCGTTGCCTTCCCTCAACAGATTTTTGGACGATAGTAGTCCTTTATTACTCTGCCAGTTTGTGAATTGCTGTGCCCCTGATCTCCATTTTTCTACTCGTTTTTTGTGAGCTGAACCCAAGTCCAAAATTGTGATTCAGGACCTATACTGGTTCCCAGTGGGTGGCTGAGACTTTGGTTAATTCTTCTTCCTGCTGGGAAATTAGAGTGATATGTGCCCGTCCAAATGCCTAACAGCTACTCTCTCATTGGTTCTCCCTCTTTTCTTTCATTCTTTGCCAAATAGGCAACCTTTGCGGACCAGGATGTTAAAGGGGCTGTCTCTCCAAGTTGGCAGATTGATAGTAAAGCAGTTGGAAAGTCAAACCGGAGCACCAGGAGAGGGAATATTTGTTGAGTTGTAGAAACATTTTGTATTCACAGTGTGTCCATTCTCTAAGTTTCCCTTACTTGTTATATCTAGAGTAATATTACCTTCAACCAGGAGAGTTGGGACTGATGGAATGGGTGCCATGCAGTACTGCTTTAAAGTGTCTACATTTGCTCACCCAATCTCACCAATCCTCTCAGTCCCAAGTGTCCAGCCTTATGCCACATCCAGATGTCGTTGTAGATATGGTCATTCCAGAAATCATCAGAGACCCTGAAGGAATTGTAAAGAAATTCCATGTTTCTTTGTTTTGTTTTTGAAATTTCATTTTATAGTGGGTTGGAGCTGATATTCACTGCCATGTTTATGCCATTCTAGACACAACTGATTCCCTTACGGAGACATATCAATACATAGGTTTTAAAGTTCTTACTAGTCACATATATTCCTCTGTGGGGAATACGGTGTTTTGAGTCCCTTTCACAGAGTAAGGTGTAGGTCTTGTCTATTCCTTATTTGGTTTTTTGAACGGTACCTGTGCTTATATCAAACTCTGGTTTTATGCATCAACCCAACTCTCCTTCCCCCTTAAGCAGGCATAAGAGTGTTTTCTAAATGTGAGACTCTGTTCTCTTTCCTAACTCAGTTCATGTGTAGCCATGTTTACAGGATCTTCATAAGTGATATCTTATGATAAGCTTCTTTTTCTGTGTGACTTATTTCACTTAGAATCATCGTACGTGAATCCACTCATTTTGCTGCTACTGGTCTTATGACATTGATTCCATGGCTGAGGGATATTCCATCGTACGTAAGTACCACAATTTTTTGAACCATTTTTATGTTTCCAGGGATATTTAAGGTGTACACAAGTTGAGGTTGTTGTAAGCAGTGCAGCCCTAAATTTGGGGGTGGCTCTGTCTTATTGATTTTCAGTTTTCCCAAGGTATATTCCCTAGACTGGAAGTGCCCTTTGCTCTGTAGCTCTGTTGTTTACTTGTTTTAGGGAACACAATGCACTCCTCCAGTGAGGCAGTTGGCCATTTACATCCCGCCCGTCAGCATAACACGGCTCCCTGTTCTCCAGGGCCTGTCTTGCCTTTCTGGTTTTTACCCATTTTGTGGATGTCCCTTTTGACCGGTGGGAAGTGATACTTCTTTGTAGAGCATATTTGAATTGCCCGCTTGCTTGCTTGGCCAAAAAGGGCGTATGCGTTTTCTCCTGCATATATTCAGGAGAAAACGCATACGCCCTTTTTGGACAAGTGCTTCATTGTCGATTTTGTGCCCCTCTTCCTGTGCTTTACAGGCGATTCCAACGTACCTCTTGAAATCTGTTTCCTGCTATTCTGCCTCGCTTTCAAGTCCACCTCGTTGCCTTCCCTCAACAGATTTTTGAATGATAGTTTTCCTTTATTACTCTGCCGGTTTGTGAATTGCTGTGCCCTTGAGCTCCATTTATCAACTCGTTTTTTGTGAGTTGAATGCAAGTCCAAAAGACTGCTTCACGACCTATACTGGTTTACTGTGCTTGGCTGAGTCTTTGGTTAATTCTCCTTCCTGACATGAAATTAGAGTGACATGTGACCGTCCAGAAGCCTAACAGCTAATCTCTCCGTGATTCTCCCTCTTCCCTTTCATCCTCTGCCAAATTGGCAACCTGGGCAAACTAGGAGGTTAAAGGGGCTGTTTCTCCAAGTTGGGAGACTGATAGTAAAGCAGTTGGAAAGTCAAACCATAGCACCAGCAGAGGGACTATTAGTTGAGTTTTAGAAACCTTTCGTATTCACAGAGTGTACTTTCTCTAGGTTTCCCATACATGTTATATCTGTAGTAATATTCCCTTTAACCTGGAGAGTTGGGACCCATGGAATGGGTGCCACACATTATTGCTTTAAGGGGTCTGCATTTGCTCACCCAATCTCACCAATCCTCTCAGTCCGAAGTGTCCAGCCTTATGCCACATCCAGCTGTCCATGTAGATAGGGTCATTCCAGGTTTTGTCAAAGACCCTGAATAAATTGTAAAGAATTTCCTCTTTTTTTGTGTGTTTGAAATTCCTTTTTATAGTGGGTGTCAGCTGATTCTCACTGCCATGTTTATGCCAGTCTAGAAACACTTGATTGCCTCATGGAGACATATCAATAAATAGGTTATAAGATTCTTACTAGTCAGATATATTCCTCTGCGGGTAATATGGGGTTTTGAGTGCCTTTCACTGAGGTAGGTGTAGGTCTTGCCTATTCCATATCTGATTTTTGGCAAGGTACATGTACTAGTATCAAACTCTGGGTTTATGCATCACCCCACCTCTCCTTCCCCCTTAAGCAGGCATAAGAGTGTTTTCTAAATGTGAGACTCTGTTCTCTTTCCTAACTCAGTTCATGTGTAGCCATGTTTACAGGACCTTCATACGTGATATCTTATGATAAGTTTCTTTTTCTGTGTGACTTATTTCACTTAGAATCATCGTACCTGAATCCACTCATTTTGCTGCTACTGGTCTTATGACATTGATTTCATGGCTGAGGGATATTCCATCGTACATATGTACCCCAATTTCTTGAACCATTTTTATCTTTCCTGGGATATTTAAGATGTACACAAGTTGAGGTTCTTGTAAGCAGTGCAGCCCTAAATTTGGGGGTGGCTCTGTCTTATTGATTTTCAGTTTTCCCAAGGTATATTCACTAGGCTGGATGTGCCCTTGGCTCTGTAGCTCTGTTGTTTACTTGTTTTAGGGAACACAATGCACTCCTCCAGAGAGGCAGTTGGCAATTTACATCCCGCCCGTCAGCATAACAAGGCTCCCTGTACTCCAGGGCCTGTCTTGCCTTTCTGGTTTTTACAATTTTTGCGGATGTCCCTTTTGACCGGTCGGAAGTGATACTTCTTTGTAGTGCCGATTTGCATTCCCCGCTTGCTTGCTTGTCCAAAAAGGGCATATGTGTTTTCTCCTGAATATATTCACGTGAAAACCCATATGCACTTTATGGCCATTTCCATAATTTTCGAAGTTGTAATGCTTTTCCTGTGTGTAAACGCGATTCCAATGTACCTCTTGAAATCTGTTTCATGCCATTCTTCCTCATTTTCCCATCCGCCTCGTGGCTTTCCCTCAACAGATTTTTGGCAGCGAGTAGTCCTTTATAACTCTGCAGATTAGTGAATTGCTGTGGCCCTGAGCTCCACTTTTCAACTCGCGTTTTTGTGAGCTGACCGCAAATCAACAGGTTTGCTTCTAGACTTATACTGGTTCTGGGGGGCAGGCTGAGACTTTGGTTAATTCCTCTTTGTGACGGGAAATTTGAGAGACATGTGGCCGTCCAAATGCCTACAGCTACTCTCTCATTGGTTCTCTCTCTTCCCTTATATCCTGTGCACCATTTGCCAACTGTGCGAACCAGGAGGTTATAGTGGCTGACTTTCCAAGTTGGGAGATTGATAGTAAAGCAGTTGGAATGTCAAACTGGAGTACAAGTAGAGGTATAGAAACCTTTCACCATCAGATGGTTTCCATTCTCTAGGTTCCCATACACGTTATAACTGTAGTGATATTCCCTTCTACCTGGAGATTTGGGAACCATGGAATGGGTGGCAGGCATTATTGCTTTAAAGGGTCTGCATAACAGTGCTCACATAACAGTGCTCCAGGACATTGTCATCACAGTGCTCCATTCCCTTGTCATCACAATGGGCCATTACATATGTCATCACAATGCTCCCTGACATATGTCTTCACAATACTGCTTGACCTGGTCATCAAAATGCTCCATGCCCTTGTCATCACAATACGCCATTCGAACTGTCATTGCAATAATCCATGAAATTATTAGACCAATGCTCCATGCCTTTGACATCACAATGCTCCATGCCCATGTTATCAAAAGGCTCCATGACCCCTGTCATCACAATGTTCCATGACTCCAGTCATCACAATATTTCATGACGTTTGTCATCACAATGATCCATGCCCTCATCATCAACAGTCTCTGAGACCTTTTTAACCAAAATGCTCCATGAACTTTTCATCACAATGCTCTTTGACCCTTGTCATCAATGTGCTCTATGCCTTTCTCAGCACAATGCTCCATTACACATGTCATCACAATGCTCCATGAGCTTGTCAGCACAATGCTCCATGACACATGTCATCACAATGCGCCATGCACCTGTCATCACAGTGCTCCACAATCTTGTCATCACAATGCTCCATAAAATTTGTCATCACAATGCTCCATGCACTTCTCAACAAAACGCTCTCTCACCACTGATATCACAATGATACATCACTATTCGTCACAATACTACCTCACCCCTGTCATCACAATATTCCATGACTCCTGTCATCACAATGCTACATGCACTTATCATCACAATGTTCGATGACAACTGACATCACAATGTTCCATAACCCATGTCATCAAAATGCTCCATGACCCTTTTCATCAAAATGCTCCATGACCACTGACATCACAATGTTCCATAACCCCTGTCATCAAAATGCTCCATGGCATTTTTCATCAAAATGCTCCATGACCCCTGCCATCACGATGTTCCATGGCCTTGTCATCACAAAGCTCCCTGACCTTTCTCATAAAAATGCTCCAATAACGCTTACATCACAATGTTCCATAAAAACTGTCATCAAAATGTTCCATGACACTTTTCATCAAATAGCTCCATGACCCTGTCATCAGAATGCTCCCTGCCCTTCTCATCACAATACACAATGCCCTTGCCATCAAAATGTTCCATGACCTTTGTCATCACAAAGATCCATGACCCTTGGCATCACAGTGCTATATGTCATTGTCATCACAATGCTCCATGAACGCTCTCATGACATTGCTCCATGCCCTTGTCTTCACAAAGCTCCATGACACATGTCATTAGAATGCTCCATGGCCTTCTCATCACAATGCTCCATGCCCTTGCCATAACAATGCTCCATTACACTAGTCATAACAATGTTCCATGAACACTGCCATCACGATGTTCCATGGCCTTGTCATCACAAAGCTCCATGACCCTTCTCATCACAATGCTCCAAGAACCCTGTAATCACAATGATCTATGCCCCTTTTCATCTCAATGATCCATGAACCCTGTTATCAGAGTGCACCTTGCCCATCATCATAAGGCTTCAGGCTATTGTCATCACAATGAAATCAAAATTATCCATGATCACTGTCATCATAATGCCCCAAACCCTTGTGATCACAATGTTCCATAACACTTGTCATCACAACACCCTGTGATGCTCATCATAACAATTATCCATGGTCTTCTCATCACAATGCTCCATGACCTTTGTCATCACAATTCTCAATACATTTGTCATCACAATGCTCCCTGACACTTGTCGTCAGTATGCTCCTTGAAACCTGTCATGACAAGGCTCCATGCCTTTTCATCACAATGATCCATGCCCTTTTCATCACAATGCTTCAAGACCCCTGTAATCACAATGCTACATGCGCTTATCATCACAAAGCTCCATGACACATGTCATCAGAATGCTCCATGGCCTTCTCCTCACAAAGCTCAATGCCATTGTCATCACAATGCTCCAAGACCCCTGTAATCACAATGCTCCATGCCCCTTTTCATCAGAATACTCCATGAGACTTGTCATCACAAGTCTCCATGGTCTTATCATCACAATGCTCCAGGACATTGTCATCAACATGCTCCATTCCCTTGTCATCACAATGCTCCATGAGCCCTGTCATCACAATAATACATGAATATTTTCAGCCCAATGCTCCGTGATATTCTCATCACAATGCTCCATGACAAATATCATCAAAATGCTCCATGACCACGGTCATCACAACACTCCATGACACCTGACAACACAATGATCCGGGACTCTTGTCATCACAATGCTCCATTCTCTACACATCACAATGCTCCATGACCCTTGTCATCACAATGATCCATGCCCTTGTCATCCCAATGCTCCATTACCCATGTATTCACAATGCTCCGTGACACTTGTCATCACAGTGCTCTATGACACATGTCATCACAATGCTCCATGCCTTTGTCAGCAAAATGCTACATGACCTTGCCATTAAAATGCTCTATGTGTTTGTCATCACAATACTCCTTTACCATTGTCATCACAATCCTCCATGAACCTTGGGATCACATTGCTTCATGCCCTTGTCATCACAATGCTCCATGCTCCTTGAAATCAAAATGATCCATGACCTCTGTCATCTCAATGCACCAAACACTTATGATCACAATGTTCCATAACACTTTTCATCACAACGCTCCATGATGCCTGTCATCACGATACTCCATGCCCTTTTCATCACAATGCTCCATGACATTTGTCATCACAATTCTCAATACACTTGTCATTACAATGCTTCCTAACACTTGTCATCAGAATGCACCTTGAAACATGTCACAAAAAGGCTCCATGCCATTTTCATCACAAGGCCCCATGCCGTTTTCATCACAATGCTGCATGCCATTGTCATCAAAATACTCCACAATCTTGTCATCAGAATGCTCCATGACCCTTGTCATCACAATTCTCCATGCACTTGTCAGCAAAATGCTCCCTGACCCTTGTAATCACAATGCTCCAAGGCATTGTCATCACAATGCTCCATTACCTTTCTCATCAGAATCCTCCATGACACTTTGCATCAAAATGCTGCATGCCATTGTCATCACAATGGGCCACTACATATGTCATCACAATGCTCCCTGACACCTCTCTTCCCAATACTGCATGACCTGGTCATCACTATGCTCCATGTCCTTGTCATCACAATGCGCAATTCCAACTGTCATCTCAATAATCCATGAAACATATTAGACCAATGTTCCATGCCCTTGTCATCACAATGCTCCATGCTCTTGTTATCAGAATTCTCCATGAAGCCTGTCATCACAATGCTCCGTGACTCCAGTCATCACAATGCTTCATGACCTTTGTCATCACAATGGTCCATGCCCTCATCATCAACAGTTTCTGTGACCTTTTTAACCACAATGCTCCATGAACATTTCATCACAATGCTCTTTGACTTTTGTCATCACAATGCTCCTTGCGCTTGTCAGCACAAATGTCCATGACCAATGTCATCACAATACACCATGCGCTTGTCATCACCGTGCTCCACAATCTTCTCATCACAATGCTCCTTAAAATTTGTCATCACAATGCTCCATGCACTCCTCATCAAAATGCTCTCTCACCACTGATATCACAATGCTACATCACTATTTGTCACAATACTCCCTCTCCCCTGTCATCACAATGTTCCATGACTCCTGTCATCACAATGCTACATGCACTTATCATCACAATGTTCGATGACCCCTGACATCACAATGTTCCATAACACCTGTCATCAAAAAGTTCCATGACCATTTTCATCAAATTGCTCCATGACCCTGTCATCACAATGTTCCAAGAACCCTGTAATCACAGTGCTCTATGCCCCTTTTTATCTCAATGATCCATGAACACTGTCATCAAAATGCACCATGCCCAGCATCATAATGCTTCATGCTATTGTCATCACAATGAAATCAAAATGCTCCATGACCTCTGTCATAACAATCCTCCGAACTCTTGTGATCACAATATTCCATAACCCTTGTCATCACAATGCCCCATGAAGCTCGTCATCACAATTATCAATGGTCTTCTCATCACAATGCTCCATGACCTTTGTCATCACAATGCTCAATAAACTTGTCATCAAAATGCTCCCTGACACATGTTGTCTGTATGCTCCATGAACCCTGTCATGACAAGGCTCCATGCCTTTTTCATCACAATGATCCATGGTCTTTTCATTACAATGGTCCAAGAACCATGTAATCACAATGCTCCATGCCCTTGTCATCACAAAACTCAAGGACGAATGCCATCAGAATGCTCCTTGGATTTCTCCGTACAATGCTCCATGCACTTGTCATCACAATGTTCCAAGACCCCTGTAATCACAATGCTCCATGCCCCTTTTCATCAGTATGCTCCATGAGAATTGTCATCAAAAGGCTCCATGGTTTTGTCATCACAATGCTTCAGGACCTTCTCATCACAATGCTTCTCGACATTGTCTTAAAAATTTTCAATGGCCCATGTCATCATAATATTCCAAGCCCTAATCATCACAAAGCTCCATTATATTTGTCATCACAATTCTCCATTACATTTGGCATCACAATGCTCCATGCCATTGTCATCACAATGGACCATGACATATGTCATCACAATGCTCCCTGACACCTGTCTTCACAATAATCCATGACCTTCTCATCACAATGTTCCATGCCCTTGTCATCACAATGCACCATGCCCACTGTCATCACAATAATCCATGAAAATTGTCAGACTAATGCTCCATGCCCCTATCATCACAATGCTCCATGCCCTTGTTATCACAATGCTCCAGGAACCATGTCATCTCAATGCTCCGTGACTCCAGTTATCACAATGTTTCATAAAGTTTGTCATCACAATGGAACATGCCCGCGTCATCAAAAGGCTCTGTGACCTTTGTAACCACAATGCTCCATGAACTTTTCATCACAATTCTCTGTGACCCTTGTCATCACAATGCTCCATGTCTTTGTCAGAACAGTGCTCCATGACCATTGTCATCACAATGTTCCACGCACATTTCATCACAACGGACCACAACTTTGTCATTGCAATGCTACATAAACTTTGTAATCAAAATGTTCCATGCACTTCTCATCAAAATGCTCTCTCACCAGAGATATCACAATGTTCCATCACTAGTCATCACAATATTCACACACCCCTGGTATCACAAAGTTCCATGACCCTATCATCACAATGCTATATCACTTTATCATCCCCATGTTCCATGACCCCTGACATCATAATGTTCCATAACCCCTGTCATCAAAATGCTCCATGACCCTTTTCATCCCAAAGCTCCAAGACCCCTGGCATCACAATGTTCTATAACCCCTGCCATCAAAATGTTCCATTACACTTTTTATCAAACTGCTGCATGACCCGTTCATAAAAATGCTCCCTGCCTTAGGGCTTCCCTGGTGGCGCAGTGGTTGAGAGTCCGCCTGCCGATGCAGGGGACACGGGTTCGTGCCCCGATCCCGGAAGATCCCACATGCCGCGGAGCGGCTGGGCCCGCGAGCCATGTCCGCGGAGCCTGTGTGTCCGGAGCCTGTGCTCCGCAACGGGAGAGGCCACAGCAGTAAGAAGGCCCGCGTACAGCAAAAAAAAAAAAAAAAAAAAAAAAAAAAAAAAAAAAAAAAAAATGCTCCCTGCCTTTCTCATCACAATGCACCAGGCCCTTGTCATCAAAATGCTCCATGACTTGTCTTCACAAAGCTCCATGACCCATGGCATCACAGTGCTCCATGTCATTGTCATCACAATGCTCCATGAACCCTCTCATCACAGTGCTCCATGCCCTTTTCATCACAAAGCTCCATGACACTTGTCATCACAATGCTCGATGCCCTTCTTATCACAATGCTCCATGCCCTTGTCATTACAATCCTGAATGACCCATGTATCACAGTGTTCCGTACCCTTGTCATCACAGTGCTCCATGCCCACTCTCATCACAATAATCCATGAAACATGTCAGACAAATGTTCCATACCCTTCTCATCAAAATGCTCCATAAACCCTGTCATAACAATTCACCATGACCCTTGCCATAACAATGTTCCACGGCCTAGTCATCACAAGGTTCCATGACACTTGTCATCACAATGCTCAAGACCCCTGTAATCACAATGCTCCATGACCTTGTCATCACAAAGCTCCATGACGAATGTCATCAGAATATTCCATGGCCTTCTCATCACAGTGCTCCATGCCCATGTCATCACAATGCTCCAAGACCCTTGTAATCACAATGCTCCATGCCCCTTTTCATCTCAATGCTCCATGAACCTGTCATCACAATACACCATGCCCATCATCATAATGCTTCAGGCTATTGTCATCACAATGAAATCAATATTCTCCATGACCTCTGTCAACATAATGCTCCAAACCCTTGTGATCACAATGTTCCATAACACTTATCATCACAACACCCCATGATGCTCATCATCACAATTATCCATGGTCTTCTCATCACAATGCTCCATGATCTTTGTCATCACAATGCTCAATACACTTGTCATCACAATGCTCCCTGACACTTGTCGTCAGTATGCTCCTTGAAACCTGTCATGACAAGGCTCCATGCCTTTTTCATTACAATAATCCATGCCCTTTTCATCACAATGCTCCAAGATCCCTGTAATCACAAGGCTCCATGCCTTTGTCATCAAAAAGCTCCATGACGCATGTCATCAGAATGCTTCATGGTCTTCTCATCACAATGCTCCATGCCCTTGTCATCACAATGCTCCAAGACCCCTGTAATCACAATGATCCATGCCCCTTTCAATCAGAATGCTCCATGAGACTTGTCATCACAATTCTCCATGGTCTTCTCATCACAATGCTCCAGGACCTTTTCATCACCATGCTCCATTCCCTTCTCATCACAATGCTCCATGACCACTGTCATCACAATAATCCATGAACATTTTCAGCCCAATGTTCCACGACCTACTCATCACAATGCTCCATGGCCAATATCATCACAATGCTCAATACAATTGACATCACAATGCTCCCTGACACTTGTCGTCAGTATGCTCCTTGAACCCTGTAATGACAAGGCTCCATGCCTTTTTCAACACAATAATCCATGCCCTTTTCATCACAATGCTCCAAGATCCCTGTAATCACAATACTCCATGCCCCTTTGCATCAGAATGCTCCATGAGACTTGTCATCACAAGTCTCCATAGACTTCTCATCACAATGCTCAAGGACCTTGTCATCACCATGCTCCATTCCCTTGTCATCACAATGCTCCATGACCCCTGTTGTCACAATAATCCATGAACATTTTCAGCCCAATGCTCCAAGACCTACTCATCACAATTTTCCATGGACAATATCATCACTATGCTCCATGACCACTGTCATCACAACACTCCATGACACCTGACAACACAGTGATCCGGGACTCTTGTCATCACATTGCTCCATTCCCTAGTTATCACAATGCTCCATGACCCCTGTCATCACAACACTCCATGAACATTTTCAGCCCAGTGCTCCATGACCCTTGTCATCACAATGATCCATGCCCTTGCCATCCCAAAGCGCCATGACCCCTGTATTCACAATGCTCCGTGACACTTGTCATCACAGTGCTCCATGACACATGTCCTCACAATGCTCCATGCTTTTGTCAGCAAAATGCTATATGACCTTGTCATTACAATGCTTTATGCGCTTGTCATCACAATACTCCATTTCCATTGTCATCACAATCCTCCATGAACCTTGGGATCACATTGCATCATTCCTTTGTCATCACAATGCTCCATGCTCCTTGAAATCAAAATGATCCATGACCTCTGTCATCACAATGCTCCAAACCCTTGTGATCACAGTGTCCCATAACACTTGTCATCACAACGCTCCATGATGCCTGTCATCACAATATTCCATGCCCTTTTCATCACAATGCTCCATGATTTTGTCATCACAATTCTCAATACACTTGTCACTACAATGCTTCCTGACACTTGTCATCAGAATGCTCCTTGAACCATGTCACAAAAAGGCTCCATGCCTTTTTCATCACAATGCCCCATGCCGTTTTCATCACAATTCTGCATGCCATTGTCATCAAAATACTCCACAAACTTGTCATCAGAATGCTCCATGACCCTTGTCATCACAATTCTCCATGCACTTGTCAGCAAAATGCTCCCTGACCCTTGTCATCACAATGCTCCAAGCCATTGTCATCACAATGCTCCATTACCTTTGTCATCAGAATCCTCCATGACACTTGGCATCACAATGCTCCATGCCATTGTCATCACAATGGGCCATTGCATATGTCATCACAATGCTCCCTGACACCTGTCTTCACAATAATGCATGACCTGGTCATCACAATGATCCAGGCCCTTGTCATCACAATGCGCCATTCCAACTCTCATTGCAATAATCAATGAAATTTATTAGACCAATGTTCCATGCCCTTGTCATAACAATGCTCCATTCCCTTATTATCACGATGCTGCATGACCCGTGTCATCACAATGCTCCGTGACTACAGTCATCACAATGCTTCCTGACCTTTGTCATCACAATGGTCCATGCCCTCTTCATCAAGAGTCTCTGTAACCTTTTTAACCACAAAGCTCCATGAACATTTATCACAATTCTCTTTAACACTTGTCATCACAAAGCTCCTTGCCTTTCTCAGCACAATGCTCCATGCCCTTGTCATCACAATGCTCCATGAACCCTGTCATCACAATGCTCCTTGACTCCAGTCATTACAATTCTTCATAACATTTGTCATCACAATCGTCGATGCCCGCGTCATCACAAGGCTGTGTTACCTTTGTAACCACAATGCTCCATGAACATTTCATCACAATGCTCCGTGACCCTTGTCATCAAAATGCTCCTTGCCTTTGTCCGAAAAATGCTCCATGACCCTTGTCATCACAATGTGCTACACGATTTTCATCCCAACGGTCCACAAATTTGTCATCGCAATGCTCCCTAAACCTTGTAATCACAATGCTCCATTACACCTGTCATAACAATGCTCCATGACCCCTGCCATCACAATGTTCCACGGCATTGTCATCACAAGGCTCCATGACCCTTGTCATCACAATGCTCCAAGACCCCATAATCACAATGCTCAATGCCCTTGTCATCACAAAGCTCCATCACACATGTCATCAGAATGTTCCATGGCCTTCTCATCAAAATGCTCCATTCCCTTGTCATCACAATGCTACCACACCCCTGTAATCACAATGCTCCAGGCCCCGTTTCATCTCAATGCTCCATGAAATCTGTCATCACAATGCATCATGCCCAACATCATAAGGCTTCTGGCTATTGTCAGCACAATTATATCAAAATTCTCTATGACCTATGTCATCACAATGCTCCATGACCCCTGTCATCACAATACTCCATGAACATTTTCAGCCCAATGCTCCATGACACTTGTCATCACAATGATCCATGCCCTTTTCATCCCAATGCTCCATGACCCCTGTATTCACAATGCTCCTTGACACTTGTCTTCACAGTGCTCCGTGACACCTGTCATCACAATGCTCCATGCCTTTGTCAGCAAAATGCTACATGACCCTGTCATTACAATGCTCTATGCGCTTGTCATCACAATACTCCATTACCATTGTAATCACAATCCTCCATGAACCTTGGGATCACATTGCTTCATGCCCTTGTCATCACAATGCTCCATGCTCCTTGAAATCAAAATGATCCATGACCTCTGTCATCACAATACTCCAAACCCTTGTGATCACAATGTTCCATAACACTTGTCATCACAACACTCCATAATGCCTGTAATCACAATACTCCATGCCCTTTTCATCACAATGCACCATGACCTTTGTCATCACAATTCGCAATACACTTGTCATCACAGTGCTCCATGACACTTGTCATCAGAATGCTCCTTGAACCCTGTCACGAAAGGTTCCATGACTTTTTCATCACAATGTCCCATGCCGTTTTAATCAAAATGTTCCATGTCATTGTCATCAAAATACTCCAAAGCTTGTCATCAGAATGCTACATGACTCTTGTCATCATAATTCTCTATGCACTTGACTGCAAAATGCTCCCTGACACTTGTCATCACAATGTTCCAAGCCATTGTCATCACAATGCTCCCTTACATTTGTCATCAGAATCCTCCATGACACTTGGCATCACAATGCTCCATGCCATTGTCATCACAATGGTCCATTACATATGTCATCACAATGTGCCCTGACACCTCTCTTCACAATACTGCATGATCTGGTCATCACAATGCTCCATGCCCTTTACATCACAAATCGCCATTCCAACTCTCATCGCAGTAATTCATGAAACTTATTAGACAAATGCTCCATGCACTTGTCATCACAATGCTCCATGCCCTTATTATCACAATGCTCCATGACCCGTGTCATCAAAATGTTCCGTGATTCCAGTCATCAAAATGCTTCATGACCTTTGTCATCACAATGGTCCATGACCTCATCATCAGCAGTCTCTGTGACCTCCTTAAGCACAATGCTCCATGAACTTTTCATCACAATGCACTTTGACCATTTTCATCGCAATACTCCATGAACTTTTTCAGCCCAATGCTCCATGAACTTCTCATCACAATGCTCCACGACCAATATCATCACAATGGTCCATGACCACTGTCGTCACAACACACCATGACACCTGACAACACAATGATCTGGGACTTTTGTCATCACAATGCTCCATTCCCTAGCCATCACAATGCTCCATGACCCCTGTCATCACAATACTCCATGAATATTTTCAGCCCAATGCTCCATGACCATTGTCATCAAAATGATCCATGAAATTTGGGATCACATTGCTTCATGCCCTTGTCATCACAATGCTCCATGCTACTTGAAATCAAAATGATCCATGACCTCTGTCATCACAATGCTCCAAACCCTTGTGATCACAATGTTCCATAACACTTGTCATCACAATGCTCCATGATGCCTGTCATCACAATACTCCATGCCCTTTTCATCACAATGTTACATGACTTTGTCATCACAATTCTCAATACACTTGTCATCACTATGCTCCCTGATATTTGTCATCAGAATGCTCCTTGAACCCTGTCATGAAACGTCTCCATGTCTTTTTCATCACAAAGCCCCATGCCATTTTCATCACAATGCTCCATGCAATTGTCATCAAAATACTCTACAAGCTTGTCATCAGAATGCTCCATGACCCTTGTCATCACAATTCTCCATGCACTTGTCAGCACAATGCTCCCTGACCCTTGTCATCACAATGCTCCAAGCCAGTGTCATCACAAAACTCCATTACCTTTGTCATCAGAATCCTCCATGACACTTGGCATCACAATGCTCCATGCCATTGTCATCACAATGGGCCATTACATATGTCATCACAATGCTCCCTGACATCTGTCTTCACCATATTCCATGACCTACTCATCTCAATGCTCCATGTCCTTGTCATCACAATGTTCCTAGACCCATGTAATCACTATGGTCCATGCCCATTTTCATCAGTATGCTCCGTGAGATATTTCATCACAAGGCTCGATGGTTTTCTCATCAAAATGCTCCAGGAACTTTTTATCACAATGCTTCATGACCTTGTTATGAAAATTCTCAATGGCCCTTGTCATCATAATGCTCCAAGCCCTAGTCATCACAATGCTCCATTATATTTTTCATCACAATCCTCCATTACATTTCGCAACACAATGCTCCATTACACTGTCATCGCAATGGACCATGACATATGGCATCACAATGCTCCCTAACATCTGTCTTCACCATATTCCATGACCTTCTCATCACAATGCTCCATGCCCTTGTCATCACAATGCACCATGTCCACTGTCATCACAATAATCTAAGCAACATGTCAGACCAATGTTTCATGCCCGTGTCATCACAATGTTCCATGCCTTTGTCATCACAATGCTCCATGACCCCTCTATTCACAATGCTCCATGATGCTTGTCATCACAGTGCACCATCACACCGGTCATCACAATGCTCCATGCCTTTGTCAGCAAAGTGCTACATGACCTTGTCATTACAATGCTCTATGTGCTTGTCATCACAGTACTCCATTAACATTTTCATCACAATCCTCCATGAACCTTGGAATCACATTGCTTCATGCCCTTGTCATCACAATGCTCCATGATCCTTGAAATCAAAATGATCCATGACCTCTGGCATCACAATTCTTCAAACCCTTGTGATCACAATGTTCCATAACACTTGTCATCACAACGCTCCATGATGCCTGTGATCACAATATTCCATGCCCTTTTCATCACAATGCTCCATGACCTTTTTCATCACAATCCTCAATACACTTATCATCACAATGCTCCCTGACACTTGTCGTCAGAATGCTCCATGCCTTTGTCCGAAAAATGCTCCATGACCCTTGTCATCACAAAGTGCCACACGCTTTGCATCACAATTGTCCACAAATTTGTCATCACAATGCTCCATAAACCTTGTAATCACAATGCTCCATGCCCTTCTCATCACAATGCTCCATTACCCCTGTCATAACAATGCTCCATGAGCCCTGCCATCACAATGTTCCACGGCCTTGTCATCACAAGGCTCCAAGACATATGTAATCACAATGTTCCATGCCCTTGTCATCACAAAGCTCCATGACACATGTCATCAGAATGTTCCATGGCCTTCTCATCAAAATGCTCCATGCCCTTGTCATCACAATGCTCCCAGACCCCTGTATTTACAATGCTCCATGCCCCTTTTCATCTCAATGCTCCATGAACCCTGTCATCACAATGCATCATGCCCATCATCATAATGCTTCCGACTATTGTCAGAACAATGAAATTAAAATTCTCCATGACCTCTGTCATCACAATGCTCCATGACCCCTGTCATCACAATACTCCATGAACATTTTCAGCCCAATGCTCCATGACGCTTGTCATCAAAATGATCCATGCCCTTTTCATCTCAGTGCTCCATGACCCCTGCATTCACAATGCTCCATGACGCTTGTCAACACAGTGCTCCATGACACCTGTCATCACAATGCTCCATGCCTTTGTCAGCAAAATGCTACATGACCTTGTCATTACAATGCTCTATGCACTTCTCATCAATATACTCCATTACCATTGTCATAACAATTCTCCATGAACCTTGGGATCACATTGCTTCATGCCCTTGTCATCACAATGCTCCAAGCTCCTTGAAATCAAAATGATCCATGACCTCTGTCATCGCAATGCTCCAAACCCTTGTGATCACAATGTTCCATAACACTTGTCATCACAACGCTCCATGATGCCTGTCATCACAATAATCCATTCCTTTTTCATCACAATGCTCCATGACCTTTGTCATCACAATTCTCAATACACTTGTCATCACAATGCTTCCTGACACTTGTCTTCAGAATGCTCCTTGAACCCTGTCACGAAAAGGCTCCATGACGTTTTCATCACAATGCCACATGCCGTTGTCATCACAATGCTCCATGCCATTGTCATCCCAATGGGCCATTGCATATGTCATCACAATGCTCCCTGACACCTATCTTCACAATACTGCATGAACTGGTCATCACAATGCTCCATGCCCTTGTCATCACAATGCTCCAAGACCCCTGTAATCACAATGCTCCATGCCCTTTTTCATCTCAATGATCCATGAACCCTGTCATCACAATGCATCATGCCCATCATCATAATGCTTCATGTTATTGTCATCACAATGAAATCAAAATGCTCCATGACCTCTATCCTAACAATGCTCCAAACCCTTGTGATCACAATATTCCATAACACTTGTCATCACAATGCCCCATGACGCTCGTCATCACAGTTATCTATGGGCTTCTCATCACAATGCTCCATGACCTTTGTCATCACAATGCTCAATACACTTGTCATCAAAATGCTCCCTGACACTTGTTGTCTGTACTCTCCTTGAACCCTGTCATAACAAGGTTCCATGCCATTTTCATCACAATGTTCCAAGACCCTTATAATCACAATGGTCCATGACCCTTTTCATCAGTATGCTCCATGAGATTTGTCATCACAAGGCTCCATGTATTTCTCATCACAATGCTCCAGGACCTTATCATCACAATGCTTCCCGACCTTGTCATGAAAATTCTCAATGGCCCTTGTCATCATAATTCTCCAAGCCCTAGTCATCACAATCCTCCATTATATTTGTCATAACAATCCTCCATTACATTTGGCATCACAATGCTCCATGCCATTGTCATCGCAATGGACCATGGCAAAGGTCATCACAATGCTCCCTGAAACCTGTCTTCACAATACTCCATGAACTTCTCATCACAATGCTCCATGCCCTTGTCATCACAATGCTCCGTGACTCCAGTCATCACAATGCTTCATGACATTTGTCATCACAATGCTCCATGCCTTTGCCATTACAATCCTGCATGACTCATGCATGATAGTGTTCCATTACCTGGTCATCACAATGCTCTATGCCCACTCTCATTACAATAATCCATGAAATATTTTAGACCAATGTTCCATGCCCTTCTCATCACAATGCTCCATTACACCTGTCACAACAATGCAACATGACCCCTGCCATCACAGTGTTCCACGGCCTAGTCATCACAAGGTTCCATGACACTTGTTATCACAATGCTGAAGACCCTTGTAATCACAATGCTCCATTCCCTTGTCATCACAAAGCTCCATGACGCATGTCATCAGAATGTTCCATGGCCTTCTCATCACAATGCTCCATGCCCTTGTCATCACAATGCTCCAAGAACCCTGTAAACAAAATGCTCCATGCCCCTTTTCATCTCAATGCTCCATGAACCCTGTCATCACAATGCACCATGCCCATCATCATAATGCTACAGGCTATTGTCATCACAAAGAAATCAATATTCTCCATGACCTCTCTCATCATAATGCTCCAAACCCTTGTGATCACAATGTTCCATAACACTTAGCATCACAACACCCCATGACGCTCATCATAACAATTAACCATGGTCTTCTTATCACAATGCTCCATGAGCTTTTTCATCACAATGCTCAATAAACTAGTCATTACTATGCTCCCTGACACTAGTCGTCAGTATGCTCCTTGAACCCTGTCATGACAAGGCTCCATGCCTTTTTCATAACAATGATCCGTGCAGTTTTCATCACAATGCTCCAAGATCCCTGTAATCACAATGCTCTATGCCCTTGTCATCACAAATCTCCATGACACATGTCATCAGAATGCTCCATGGCCTTCTCATCACAAAGCTCCATGCCCTAGTCATCACAGTGTTCCATGACCACTGTAATCACAATGCTCCATGCCCCTTTTCATCAGAATGCTCCATGAGACTTGTCATCACAAGTCTGCATAGTCTTCTCATCACAATGCTCCAGGACATTGTCATCACCATGCTCCATTCCATTGTCATCACAATTCTCAATGACCCGTATCATCACAATAATCCATGAACATATTCAGCCCAATGCTCCACGACCTACACATCACAGTGCTCCATGGCCAATATCATCACAATGCTCCATGACCACTGTCATCACAACACTCCATGACTCCTGACAACACAATGATCCGGGACTCTTGTCATCACAATGCTCCATTCACTAGTCATCACAATGCTCCATGACCCCTGTCATCACAACACTCCATGAACATTTCAGCCCAGTGCTCCATGAACCTTGTCATCACAATGATCCATGCACTTGTCATCCCAATGCTCCCTGACGCCTGTATTCAAAATGCTCCGTGACGCCTGTCATCACAGTTCTCCATGACACATTTCCTCACAATGCTCCATGCCTTTGTCAGCAAAATGCTACATGACGTTGTCATTACAATGCTCTATGCACTTGCCATCACAATAGTCCATTTCCATTGTCATCACCATCCTCCATGAACTTTGGGATCACATTGCCTCATGCCCTTGTCATCACAATGTTCCATGCTACTTGAAATCAAAATGATCCATGACCTCTGTCATCACAATGTTCCAAACCCATGTGATCACAGTGTTCAATAACACTTGTCATCACAATGCTCCATGATACCTATCATCACAATATTCCATGCACTTTACATCACAATGCTCCATGACATTTGTCATCACAATGCTCAATACAGTTGTCATCACAATGCTCCCTGATATTTGTCATCAGAATGCTCCTTGAACCCTGTCACGAAAAGGCTCCATGCCTTTTTCATCACAATGCCGATGCCGTTTTCATCACAATGCTCCATGTCACTGTCATCAAAATAATCCATAAGCTTGTCAGCACAATGCTCCCTGACCCTTGTCATCACAATGCTCCAAGCCATTGTCATCACAATGCTCCATTACCTTTGTCTTCAGAATCCTCAATGACAATTGGCATCACAATGCTCCATGCCATTGTCATCACAATGGGCCATTGCATATGTCATCACAATGCTCCCTGACACCTGTCTTCACAATAATGCATGACCTGGTCATCACAATGATCCAGGCCCTTGTCATCACAATGCGCCATTCCAACTCTCATCGCAATAATCAATGAGATTTATTAGACCAATGTTCCATGCCCTTGTCATAACAATGCTCCATTCCCTTATTATCACAATGCTGCATGACCCCTGTCATCACAATGCTCCGTGACTCCAGTCATCACAATGCTTCATGACCTTTGTCATCACAATGGTCCATGCCCTCTTCATCAACAGTCTCTGTGACCTTTTTAACCACAATGCTCCATGAAATTTTCATCACAATGCTCTTTGACCCTTGTCATCACAATGCTCTATGCCTTTCTCAGCACAATGCTCCATGACCCTTGTTATCACAATGCTCCATGCGCTTGTCAGCACAATGCTCCATGACACATGTCATCACATTGCTTCATGACCCCTGTCATCACAGTGCTCCATGACTCCAGTCATCAAAATGCTTCATAACCTTTGTCATCACAGTGGTCCATGCCCGCGTCATCACAAGGCTCTTTGACATTTGTAACCACAATGCTCCATGAACTTTTCTTCACAATTCTCTGTGACGCTTGTCATCACAATGCTCCATGTCTTTGTCAGAACAATGCTCCATGACAATTATCATCACAATGTTCCATGTGCATTTCATCACAACGGTCCACAACCTTGGCATTGCAATGCTCCATAAAGCTTGGAATCACAATGCTCCATGCTCTTCTCATCAAAATGCTCTCCCAACAGAGATATCACAGTGTTCCATCAGTAGTCATCACAATACTCCATCACCCCTGTAATCACAATGTTCCATGACTCTGTCATCACACTGCTACATCGCCTTATAATCACAATGTTCCATGACCCCTGTCATCAAAATGCTCCATGACCCTTTTCATCCCAAAGCTCCAAGATCCCTGACATCACAATGTTCTATAACCCCTGCCATAAAAATGTTCCATTACACTTTTCATCAAATTGCTGCATGACCCTGTCATCAAAATGCTCCCTGCCCTTCTCATCACAATGCAGAACGCACTTGCCATCAAAATGCCCCATGACCTTTGTCATCACATAGATCCTTGACCCTTGGAATCACAATGCTCCATGAACACTCTAATCACATTGCTCCATGCCCTTGTCATCACAAAGCTCCATGACACATGTCATCAGAATGTTCCATGGCCTTCTCATCACAATGTTCCATGCCCTTGCCATCACAATGCTCCATTACCCTGTCATAACAATGCCCCATGACCCTAGCCATCACGATGTTCCATGGCCTTGTCATCACAAGGCTCCATGACCCTTCTCATCACAATACTCCAAGAAGCCTGTAATCACAATGCTCTATGCCCATTCTCATCTCAATGATCCATGAACCCTGTCATCACAATGCACCATGCCCATCATCATAATGCTTCATGCTATTGTCATCACAATGAAATCAAAATGCTCCATGACATCTGTCATAACAATTCTCCAAAACCTTGTGATCAAAATATTCCATAACAATTGTCATCACAATGCCCCATGACGCTCGTCATCACAATTATCCATGGAATTCTCATCACAATGCTCCATGACTTTTGTCATCACAATGCTCAATACACTTGTCATCAAAATGCTCCCTGACACTTGTTGTCTGTATGCTCCTTGAACCCTGTAACGACAAGGCTCCATGCCTTTTTCATCACAATGATCCATGCCTTTTTCATCACAATGCTCCATGCCATTGTCATCAAAATACTCCACAAGCTTGTCATCAGAATATTCCATGACCCTTGTCATCACAAATATCCATGCACTTGTCAGCAAAATGCTCCCTGACCCTTGTCATCACAATGCTCCAAGCCATTTTCATCACAATGCTCAATTATCGTTGACAGCAGAATCCTACATGACAATTGGCATCACAATTCTCCATGCCCTTGTCATCACAATGCCCCATCCCAAATGTCATCACAATAATCCATGAAACATATTAGACCAATGTTCCATGCCCTTGTCATCACAATGCTCCATGCCCTTGTTATCACAATGCTCCATGACCCCTGTCATCACAATGCTCCGTGACTCCAGTCATCACAATGCCTCATCACATTTGTCATCACAATGGTCCATGCCCTCGTCATCAACAGTCTCTGTGACATTTTTAACCACAGTGCTCCATGAACTTTTTATCACAATGCTCTTTGACCCTTGTCATCACAATTCTCTACGCCTTTCTCAGCAAAATGCTCGATGACCCTTGTCATCACAATGCTCCATGAGCTTGTCAGCACAATGCTCCATGACACATGTCATCACAATGCTCCATGACTCTCGTCATCACAATGCTCCGTGACTCCAGTCATCTCAATGCTTCATAACGTTTGTCATCACAATGTTCCATGCCCGACTCATCACAAGGCTCTATGACCTTTTTAACCACAATGCTCCATGAAATTTTCATCACAATTCTCTTTGACACTTGTCATCACAATGCTCCATGTCTTTGTCAGAACAATGATCCATGACCATTGTCATCAAAATGTGCCATGCGCATTTCATCACAAAGGTCCACAATATTTTCATTGCAATGCTCCATAAACATTGAAATCACCATGCTCCATGCACTTCTCATCAAAATGCTCTCTCACCAGAGATATCACAGTGTTCCATCACTAGTCATCTGAATACTCCCTCACGCCTGTAATCACAATGTTCCATGACCCTGTCATCACAATGCTACATCCTCTTACCATCACAATGTTCCATGACCCCTGACATCACAATGTTCCATAACCCCTGTCATCAATACGCTCCATGACCCTTTTCATCCCAAAGCTCCAAGACCCCTGATATCACAATGTTCTATAACCCCTGCCATCAAAATGTTCCATTACAATTTCATCAAATTGCTGCATGACCCAGTCATCAAAATGCTCCCTGCCCTTCTCATCACAATGCACCATGCACTTGTCATCAAAATGCTCCATGACTTGTCATCACAAAGCTCCATGACCCTTGGCATCACAATGCTCCATGTCATTGTCATCACAATGCTCCATGAACCCTCTCATCACATTGCTCGATGCCCCTGTCATCACAAAACTCCATGGCAATTGTCATCACAATGCTCGATGCCCTTCTCATCACAATGCTCCATGCCCTTGTCATTACAATCCTGCATGACCCATGTATCATAGTGTTCCGTACCCTTGTCATCACAATGCTCCATGCCCACTCTCATCACAATAATCCATGAAACATTTCAGACCTATATTCCATTCCCTTCTCATCACAATGATCCATTACCCCTTTCATAACAATGCACCATGACCCCCCGCCATCACAATGTTCCACGGCCTAGTCATCACATGTTTCCATGAAAATTGTCATCACAATGCTCAAGACCCCAGAAATCACAATGCTCCATGCCCTTGTCATCACAAAGCTCCATGACGCATGTCATCAGAAAGTTCCATGGCCTTCTTATCACAATGCTCCATGCTCTTGTCATCACAATGCTCCAAGACCCTTGTAATCACAGTGTTCCATGCCACTTTTCATCTCAATGCTCCATGAACACTGTCATCACAATACAGCATGCCCATCATCATAATGCTTCAGGCTATTGTCATCACAATGAAATCAAAATGCTCCATGACCTCTGTCATCAGAATACTCCGAACCTTGTGATCACAATGTTCCATAACACTTATCATCACAACAACCCATGACGCTCATCATCACAATTATCCATGGCCTTCTCATCACAATGCTCTATGAACTATGTCATCACAATTCTCAATACACTTGTCTTCACAATGCTCCCTGACACTTGTCGTCAATATGCTCCTTGAACCCTGTCATGACAAGCCTCCATGCCTTTTTCATCACAATGATCCATTCCCTTTTCATCACAATGCTCCAAGACCCTTGTAATCACAATGCTCCATGCCCTTGTCATCACAAAGCTCCAGGACGCATGTCATCAGAATGCTCCATGGCCTTCTCATCACCATGATCCATGCCCTTGTCATCACAATGCTCCAAGACCCCTGTAATCACAATGGTCCATGCCCCTTTACAACAGAAAGCTCCAAGAGACTTCTCATCAAAAGTCTCCATGGTCTTCTCATCACAATGCTCCAGGACTTTGTCATCAACATGCTCCATTCGCTTGTCATCGCAATGCTCCATGACCATTATCATCACAATGCTCCATGATCACTGTCATCACAACATTCTATGACACCTGACAACACAATGATCCGGGATTCTTGTCATCACAATGATCTATGCCCTTGTCATCACAATGCTCCATGACCCCTGTATTCACAATACTCCGTGACGCTTGTCATCACAGTGCTCCATGACACATATCATCACAATGCTCCATGCCTTTGTCAGCAAAATGCTACATGACCTTGTCATTACAATGTTCTATGCGCTTGTCATCACAATACTCCATTTCCATTGTCATCACAATCCTCCATGAACATTGGGATCTCATTGCTTCATTCGTTTGTCATCACAATGCTCCATGCTCCTTGAAATCAAAATAATCCATGACCTCTGTCATCACAATGCTCCAAAATATTGTGATCACAGTGTTCCATTATAGTTGTCATCACAATGCTCCATGATGCCTGTCATCACAATACTCCATGCACTTTACATCACAATGCTCCATGACAATTGTCATCACAATTCTCAATATATATGTCATGACAATGCTCCCTGACACTTGTCATCAGAATGCTCCTTGAACCCTGTCACGAAAAGGCTCCATGCCTTTTTCCTCACAAATCCCCATGCTGTTTTCATCACAATGCTCCATGCCATTGTCATCAAAATACTCCACAAGCTTGTCATCAGAATGCTCCATGACACTTGTCATAACAATTCTCCATGCACTTTTCAGCACAATGCTCCCTGACCCTTGTCATCACAATGCTCCAAGCCATTGTCATCACAATGCTCCATTACCTTTGCCATCAGAATCCTCCATGACACTTGGCATCACAATGCTCCATGCCATTGTCATCACAATGGGCCATTACATATGTCATCACAATGCTCCCTGACACCTGTCTTCACAATACTGCATGATCTGGTCATCACAATGCTCCATGCCCTTTTCATCAGAATGCGCCATTCCAACTGTCATCGCAATAATCTATGAAACTTAGACCAAAGTTCCATGCCGTTGTCATCACAATGCTCCATGCCCTTGTTATCACAATGCTCCATGAACCCAGTCTTCACAATGCTCCGTGACTCCAGTCATCACAATGCTTCATGACCTTTGTCATCACAATGGTCCATGCCCTCGTCATCAACAGTCTCTGTGACATTTTTATCCACAATGCTCCATGAAATTTTCATCACAATGCTCTTTGACCCTTGTCATCACAATGCTCTATGCCTTTCTCATCAAAATGCTCCATGACCCTTGTCATCACAATGCTCCAAGCCTTTGTCATCACAATGCTCCATTACCTTTGTCATCAGAATCCTCCATGACACTTGTCATCACAATGCTCCTTGACACTTGTCATCAGACTCCTCCATGACACCTGGCATCACAATGTGCCATGCCATTGTCATCACAATGGGCCATTACATATGTCATCACAATGCACCCTGACACCTGTCATCAGACTCCTCCATGACACCTGGCATCACAATGTGCCATGCCATTGTCATCACAATGTGCCATTACATATGTCATCACAATGCACCCTGACAACTCTCTTCACCATACTGCCTGACCTGGTCATCACAATGCTCCATGCCCTTGTCATCACAATGTGCCATTCCATCTGTCATCACAATAATCCATGAAACTTATTAGACCAATGCTCCATCGCTTTTTAATCACAGTGCTCCATGCCCTTGTTATCACAATGTTCCAAGACCCCTGTAATCAGAATGATCCATGCTCATTTCCATCAGTATCCTCCCTGAGACTTGTCTTCACAAGGCTCCATGTTTTTCTATTCACAAAGCTCCAGTACCTTGTCATCACAATGCTTCACGACATTGTCATGAAAATCCTCAATGGCCCTTGTCATCATAATGCTCTAAGCCCTAGTCATCACAATGCTTTATTATATTTGTCATCACAATCCTCCATTACATTTGGCATGTAAATGCTCCCTGCCATTGTCATCGCAATGGACCATGACATATGTCATCAGAATGCTCCCTGACACCTGTCTTCACAATATTCTATGACCTTCTCCTCACAATGCTCCATGCCCTTGTCATCACAATGCACCATGTCCACTGTCATCACAATAATCTATGAAACATGTAAGACCAATGCTCCATGCCCCTGTCATCACAATGCTCCATGACAATTGTCATCACAATGCTCCATGACCCCTGTCATCACAATGCTCCGTGAATCCAGTCATCACAATGCTTCATAACGTTTGTCAACACAACGGTCCATGCTCGCGTCATCAAAAGGCTCTGTGTCCTTTGTAACCACAATACTCCATGAACTATTTATCACAATGCTCCGTGACCCTTGTTATCACAATGCTCCATGCGTTTGTCAGAACAATGCTCCATGACCCTTGTCATCAAAATGTGCCACACGATTTTCATCACATTGATAAACAACCTTGTCATCGCTATGCTCCATAAACCTTGTTATCACAATGCTCCATGCACTTCTCATCCAAATGCTCTGTCACCTGCGATATCACAATATTCCATCTCTAGTTATCACAATCCTCCCTCACCCCTGTAAGCACAGTGTTCCATGACCCCTGTCATCACAATGCTACATCCCCTTATCAGCACAATGTTCCATGACCCCTGACATCACAATGTTCCATAACCCCTGTCATCAAAATGCTCCATGACCATTTTCATCCCAAAGCTCCATGACCCCTGGCATCACAATGTTCTATAACCCCTTTCATCAAAATATTCCATTACACTTTTCATCAAATTGCTGCATGAACGTGTCATCAAAATGCTCTCTGCCCTTGTCATCACAATGCACCACACCCTTGTCATCAAAATGCTCTATGACCTTTGTCATCACAAACTCCATGACCCTTGGCATCACAATGCTCCATGTCATTGTCATCACAATGCTCCATAAACCCTCTCATCACATTGCTCCATGCACTTGTCATTACAAAGCTCCATGACACTTTTCATCACAATGCTCGATGCCCGTCTCATCACAATGCTCTATGCCCTTGTCATTACAATCCTCCATGAACCATGTATCACAGTGTTCCGTGCCCTTGTCATCACAATGCTCCATGCCCACTGTCATCACAATAATGCATGAAACATTTCAGACCAATGCTCAATGTCATTCTGATTACAATGCTCCATTACTTCTATCATAACAATGCTCCATGACCGCTGCCATCACAGTGTTCCACGGCCTTGTCTTCAAAAGGCTACATGACCCTTGTCATTACAATGCTCCAAGACCACTGTAATCACAATGCTCCATGCCCTTGTCATCACAAAGCTCCATGACGCATGCCATCAGAATGTTCCATGGCCTTCTCCTCACAATGCTCCATGCCCTTGTCATCACAGTGCTCCAAGACCCCTGTAATCACAAAGCTCCTTGCCCCTTTTCGTCAGAATGCTCCATGAGATTTGTCATCACAAGTCTCCATCGTCATCTCATCACAATGCTCGAGGACCTTGTCATCACCATGCTCCATTCCCTTGTCATCACAATGCTCCTTGACACCTGTCATAACAATACTCTATGAACATTTTCAACCCAATGCTCCATGACGGTCTTATCACAATGCTCCATGAGCAGTATCATCACAATGCTCCATGACCACTGTCATCACAATGCGCCATTCCAACTGTCATCACAATAATCCATGAAATTTATTAGACCAATGCTCCATGCCCTTGTCATCACAGTGCTCCATGCCCTTGCTATCCCTATGTTCCAAGACCCCTGTAATCAGAATGCTCCATGCCCCTTTTCATCAGTATGCTCCATGAGACCTGTCATCACAAGGCTCCATGCCTCTTTCATCACAAGGACCCATGCAGTTTTCATCACAATGCTCCATGCCATTGTCATCAAAATACTCCACAAGCTTGTCACCAGAATGTTCCATGACCCTTGTCATCACAATTCTCCATGCACTTGTCAACACAATGCTCCTTGACCCTTGTCATCGCAATGCTCCAAGCCATTGTCATCACAATGCTCTTTTAACTTTGTCATCAGAATCCTCCGTGACACTTGGCATCACAATGCTCCATGCCATCGTCATCACATTGGGCCATTACATATGTCATCACAATGCTCCCTGACACCTGTCTTCACAATACTGCATGACCTGGTCATCACAATGCTCCATGCCCTTGTCATCACAATGCGCCATTCCAACTGTCATCGCAATAATCCATGAAACTTATTAGACCAATGCACCATGCCCTTGTCATCACAATGCTCCACGACCAGTGTAAACACAATGTTCCATGCCCCTTTTCATCTAAATGCTCCATGATCCCTGTCATCACAATGCACCATGCCCATCATCATAATGCTTCAGGCTATTGTCATCACAATCAAATCAATATTCTCCATGAGCTCTGTCATCATAATGCTCCAAACCCTTGTGATCACAATGTTCCATAACACTTATCATCACAACACACCATGACGCTCATCATGACAATTATCCATGGTCTTCTCCTCACAATGCTCCATTACCTTTGTCATCACAATGCTCAATACACTTGTCATCACAATGCTCCCTGACCCTTGTCTTCAGTATGCTCCATTAAGCCTGTCATGACAAGTCTGCATGACATTTTCATCACAATGATCCATGCCCTTTTCATCACAATGCTCCAAGACACCTGTAATCACAATGCTACAAGCCCTTGTCATCACAAAGCTCCATGACCCATGTCATCAGAATGCTGCATGGCCGTCTCTGACAATGCTCCATGCCCTTGTCATCACAATGCTCCAAGACCACTGTAATCACAATGATCCATGCCACTTTTCATCAGAATGCTCCATGAAACTTGTCATCACAAGCCTCCAAGGACTTCTCATCACAATGCTACATGACATTGTCATCATCATGCTCCATTCCCTTGTCATCACAATGATCCATGACCATTGTCATCACAATACTCCATGAATATTATCAGCACAATGCTCCATAACCTTCTCATCACAATGCTCCATGACCAATATCATCACAATGCACCATGACAACTGTCATCACAACACTCCATGACACCTGACAACACAATGATCCGGGACTCTTGTCATCACTATGCTCCATTCCCTAGTCATCACATGCTGCATGAAACCTGTCATCACAATGCTCCATGACACAAGTCATCACAATACAGCATGACCTCTTTATCACAATGCTCCATGCCCTTGTCACCACAATGCACCATTCCAACAGTCATCGCAATAATCCATGAAAATTATGAGACCAATGATACATGCCCTTGTCATCACAATGCTCCATGCCCGTTTTCATCACAATGCTCCATGACCCCTGTCATCACAGTGCTCCGTGACTCCAGTCATCACAATGCTTCATGACCTTTGTCATCACAATGGTCCATGCCCTCATCATCAGCAGTCTCTGTGACCTTTTTAACCACAATGCTCCATGAACTTTTCATCACAATTCTCTTTGACCCTTGTCATCACAATGCTCTATGCCTTTCTCAGCACAATGCTCCATGACCCTTGTCCTCACAATGCTCCATGTGCTTGTCAGCACAATGTACCATGACACATGTCATCACAATGCACCATGCGCTTGTCATCACAGTGCTCCACAATCTTGTCATCACAATGCTCCATAAACCTTGTCATCACAATGCTCCATGCACTTCTCATCAAAATGCTTTCTCACCACTGATATCACAATGTTACTTCACTATTCGACACAATACTCCCTCACCTCTGTCATCACAGTGTTCCATGACTCCTGTCATCACAATGCTACATGCACTTATCATCACAATGTTCGATGACCCATGCCATCACAATGTTCCATAACCCCTGTCATCAAAATGTTCCTTGACACTTTTCATCAAATTTCTCCGTTACCATGTCATCACAATGCTCCCTGCACTTCTCATTACAATGCACAACCCCCTTGTCATCAAAATGTTCCATGACCTTTGTCATCACAAATATCCATGACCCTTGGCATCACATTGCTCCATGACCTTGTCATCACTAAGCTCCATGACACATGTCAGCAGAATGCTCCATGGCCTTCTCATCACAATGCTCCATGACCTTTGTCATCACAATGCTCAATACACTTGTCATCAATATGCTCCATGACACTTGTTGTCTGTATGCTCCTTGAACCATGTCATGGCAAGGCTCCATGCATTTTTCATCACAATATTCCATGCCCTTTTCATCACAATGCTACAAGACCCCTGTAATCACAATGCTCCATGCGCTTGTCATCACAAAGCTCAATGATGCATGTCCTCAGAATGCTCCTTGGCCTTCTCTTCACAATGATCCATGCCCTTGTCATCACAATGTGGCAAGACCCCTGTAATCACAATGGTCCATGCCCCTTTTGATCAGTATGCTATATGAGATTGTCATCACAAGGCTCCATGGATTTCTCATCACAATGCTCCAGGACCTTGTCATCACAATGCTTCACGACCTTGTCATGAAAATTCTCAATGGCCCTTGTCATCATAGTGCTCCAAGTCCTAGTCATCACAATGCTCCATTTTATTTGTCATCACAATCCTCCATTACATTTGGCATCACAATGCTCAATGCCATTATCATCGCAATGGACCATGACATATGTCATCACAATGCTCCCTGACACCTGTCTTCACAATACTCCATGACCTTCTCATCACCATGATCCATACCCTTGTCATCACAATTCACCATGTCCACTGTCATCACAATAATTTATGAAACTTTTCAGACCAATGCTCCATGCCCCTGTCATCACAATGCTCCATGCCCTTGTCATCACAATGCTCCATGACCCCTATCATCACAGTGCTCCGTGACTCCAGTCATCACAGTGCTTCATAATGTTTGTCATCAAAACGGACCTTGCCCGTGTCATCACAAGGCTCTGTGACTTTTGTAACCAAAATGCTCCATGAACTTTTCATCACAATGCTCCGTGACCCTTGTCATCACAATGCTCCATGCCTTTGTCAGAACAATGCTCCATGACCCTTGTCATCACAATGTGCCACGTGCTTTTCATCACATCGGTCCACAACCTTGTCATCGCTATGCTTCATAAACCTTGTAATCCCAATGCTCCATGCACTTCTCATCCAAATGCTCTCTCACCAGAGAAATCACAATGTTCCATCACTAGTCATCACAATACTCCCTCACCCCTGTAATCATAATATTCCATGACTCCTGTCATCACAGTGCTACATAACCTTATCATCACAATGTTCCATAACCCCTGTAATCAAAATGCTCCATGACCCTTTTCATCCCAAAGCTCCATGACCCCTGACATCACAATGTTCTATAACCCCTGTCCTCAAAATATTCCATTATATTTTAATCAAATTTCTGCATGAACCTGTAATCAAAATGCTCCCTGCCCTTCTCATCACAATGCACCACACCATTGTCATCGAAATGCTCCCTGTTATTTGTCATCACAAATCTCCATGACCCTTGGCATCACAATGCTCCATGTCATTGTCATCACAATGCTCCATGAACACTATCATCACATTTCTCCATGCCCTTGTCATCACAAAGCTCCATGACACTTGTCCTCACAATGCTCAATGCCCTTCTCATCGCAATGCTCCATGTCCTGGTCATTACAATCCTCCATGAACCATGTATCACAGTGTTCCGTGCCCTTGTCATCCCAATGCTCCATGCCCACTCTCATTACAATAATCCATGAAATATTTTAGACCAAAGCACAATGCCCTTCTCATCACAATGTTCCATTACCTCTGTCATAACAATCCTCCATGGAACCTGCCATCACATTGTTCAACGGCATGTCATCACAAGGCTGCATGATCCTTGTCATCACAATTCCCCAAGACCCCTGTAATCACAATGCTCCATGCCCTTGTCATCACAGTGCTCCATGATGCATGTCATCAGAATTTTCAATGGCCTTCTCATCACCATGCTCCATGCCCTAGCCATCACAATGCTCCAAGACCCCGGTAATCACAATGCTCCATTCCCCTTTTCATCTCAATGCTCCATGAACACAGTCATCACAATGCACCATGCCCATCATCATAATGTTTCATGCTATTGTCATCACAATGAAATCTAAATTCTCCATGACATCTGTCATCATAATGCTCCAAACCCTTGTGATCACAATGTTCCATAAGACTTATCATCACAACACCCCATGACGCTCATCATCACAATTATCCATGGTCTTCTCATCACAATGCTCTATGACCTTTGTCATCAAATGCTCAACACACTTGTCATCACAATGCTACCTGACACTTGTCGTAAGTATGCTCCTTGAACACTGTCATGACAAGGCTCAATGCCTTTTTCTTCACAACGATACATGCCCTTTTCATCACAATGCATCAAGACACCTGTAATCACAATGCTCCACGACCTACTCATCACATTTCTCCATGGCCAATATCATCACAATGCACCATGACCACTGTCATCTCAACACTCCATGACACCTGACAACACAATGATACGGAATTCTTGTCATCAAAATGCTCCATTCCCAAGTCATCACAATGCTCCATGACCCCTGTCATCACAATACTCCATGAACATTTTCAGCCCAATGCTCCATGACCCTTGCCATCACATTGAACCATGCCCTTGTCATCCCAATGCTCCATGACCACTGTATTCACAATGCTCCGTGACGCTTGTTTTCACAGTGCTCCATGACACCTGTCATCACAATGCTCCATGCCTTTGTCAGCAAATGCTACATGACCCTTGTCATTACAATGCTCTATGCGCTTGTCATCAAAATACTCCTTTACCATTGTCATCACAATCCTCCATGAACCTTGGGATCACATTGCTTCATACCCTTGTCATCACAATGCTCCATGCTCCTTGAAATCAAAATGATCCATTACCTCTGTCAAGACAATGCTCCAAACCCTTGTCATCACAATGTTCCATAACACTTGTCATCACAACACTCCATGATGCCTGTCATCACAATACTCCACGGCCTTTTCATCACAATGCTCCATAACCTTTGTCATCACAATTCTAATACACTTGTCATTACAATGCTTCCTGAAACTTGCCGTCAGAATGCTCCTTGAACCGTGTCACGAAAAGGCTCCATGCTTTTCGCATCACAATGCCCCATGCCGTTTTCATCACAATGCTCCATGCCATTGTCATCAAAATACTCCACAAGATTGTCATCAGAATGTTCCATGAACTTTTTCATCACAATTATCCATGCACTTGTCAGCACAATGCTCCCTGAACCTTGTCATCACAATGCTCCAAGCCATTGTCATCACAATGCTAAATTACTTTTGACATCACAATGCTCCGTGACTCCAGTCATCACAATGCTTCATAACGTTTGTCATCACAACGGTCCATGCCCGCGTCATCACAAGGCTCTGTGACTTTTGTAACCACAATGCTCCATGAACTTTTCATCACAATGCTCCGTGACACTTGTTATCCCAATGCTCCATGCCTTTGTCAGAACAATATTCCATGACCCTTGTCATCACAATGTGCCATGCGCTTTTCATCACAATGATCCACAACCTTGTCATTGATATGCTCCATAAAACTTTTAATCACAATGTTCCATGCACTTCTCATCCAAATGCTCTCTCACCTGAGATATCACAATGTTCCATCACTAGTCATCAAAATCCTCCCTCAACCCTGTAATCACAATGTTCCATGACCCGTGACATCACAATATTCCATAACCACTGTCATCATAATGCTCCATGACACATTTCATCCCAAAGCTCGATAACCCATGGCATCACAATGTTCTGTAACCCCTGTCATCAAAATGTTACATGACACTTTTCATCAAATTGCAGCATGAACCTTTCATCAAAATGCTCCCTTTCCTTCTCATCACAATGCACCTCACGCTTGTCATCAAAATGCTCCATGACCGTTGTCATCACAAAGCTCCATGACCCTTGGCATCACAATGCTCCATGTCATTGTCATCACAATGCTCGATGCCCTTCTCATCAAAATGCTCCATGCCCTTTTCATCACAATCCTCCATGACCCATGTATCACAGTGTTCCGTGCCCCTGTCATCACAGTGCTCCATGCCCACTCTCATCACAATAATCCATGAAAAGTTTCGGGTCAATGCTCAATGCACTTCTCATCACAATGCTCCATTACCTCTGTCATAAAAATGCTCCATGACCCCTGCCATCACAATGTTCCACGGCCTTGTCATCACAAGGCTCCCTGACCCTTGACATCACAATGATCCAAGACCCCTGTAATCACAATGCTCCATGCCACTTTGCATCTCAATGCTCCATGAACCCTGTCATCACAATGCACCATGCCCATCATCATAATGCTTCAGGCTATTGTCATCACAATTCTATCAAAATACTCCATGACCTCTGTCATCATAATGCTCCAAACCCTTGTGATCACAATGTTCCATAACACTTATCATCACAAATCCCCATGACGCTCATCATCACAATTATCCATGGTATTCTCATCACAATGCTCCATGACCTTTGACATCACAATGCTCAATAAACTTGTCATCACAATGCTCCCTGACACTTGTCGTCATTATGCTCCTTGAACCCTGTCATGACAAGGCTCCATGACTTTTTCATCACAATGATCCATGCCCTTTTCATCACAATGCTCCAAGATCACTGTCATCACAATGCTCCATGTGCTTGTCATCACAAAACTCCATGAAGCATGTCATCAGAATGCCCCATGGCCTTCTCATCACAATGCTCCATGCCCTAGTCATCAAAATGCTCCAAGACCCCTGTAATCACAATGCTCCATGCCCCTTTTCATCAGAATGCTCCGTGAGACTTCTCATCACAAGTCTCCATGGTCATCTCATCACAAAGATCCAGGATATTGTCATCACCATTCTCCATTCCCTTGTCATCACAATGCTCCATGACCCCTGTCATCACAATAATCCATTAACATATTCAGGTCAATGCTCCACGACCTACACATCACAATACTCCATGGCCAATATCTTCACAATGCTCCATGACCACTGTCATCACAACACTCCATGACTCCTGACAACACAATGATACGGGACTTTTGTCATCACAATTCTCCATTCCCTACTCATCACTATGCTCCATGACCCATGTCATCACAACACTCCGTGAATATTTTCAGCCCAGTGCTCCATGACACTTGTCATCACAATGATCCATGCCCTTGTCATCCCAATGCTCCATGACCCCTGTATTCACAATGGTCCATGACTCTTGTCATCACAGTGCTCCATGACACATGCCATCACAATGCTCCATGCCTTTGTCAGCAAATTGCTACATGACCTTGTCATTAAAATGCTCTATGCGCTTCTCATCACAATACTCCATTTCCATTGTCATCACAATCCTCCATGAAACTTGGGATCACATTGCTTCATGCCCTTGTCATCACAATGCTCCATGATCCTTTAAATCAATATGATCCATGACCTCTGTCATCACAATGCTCCAAACACTTGTGATCACAATCTTCCATAACACTTGTCATCACAACGCTCCATGATACCTGTCATCACAATACTCCATGCCCTTTTCATCACAATGCTCCATAACCTTTGTCATCATAATTCTCAATATACATGTCATCGCAATGCTCCCTGACATTGTCATCAGAATGCTCCTTGAAACCTGTTACGAAAAGGCTCCATGCCTTTTTCATCACAATGCCCCATGCCGTTTTCATCACAATGCTCCATGCCATTGTCATCAAAAGACTCCACAAGCTTGTCATCAGAATGCTGCATGACCCTTGTCATCACAATTCTCCATGCAGTTGTCAGCACAATGCTCCCTGTCCCATGTCATCACAATGCTCCAAGCCATTGTCATCACAAAGTTCCATAACCTTTGTCATCAGAATCCTCCATGACACTTGGCATCACAATGCTCCATGCCATTGTCATCACAATGGGCCATTACATATGTCATCACAATGCTCCCTGACACCTCTCTTCACAATACTGCATGGCCTGGTCATCACAATGCTCCATGCCCTAGTCATCACAATGTGCCATTCGAAATGTCATCACAACAGTCCATGGAACTTATTAGACTAATGTTCCATGCCCTTGTCATCACAGTGCTCCATGCCCTACTTATCACAATGCTCCCTGACCACTGTCATCACAATCCTCCGTGACTCCAGTCATCACAATGCTTCATGACCGTTGTCATCACAATGGTCCATGCCCTCGTCATCAACAGTCTCTGTGACCATTTTAACCACAATGCCCCATGAACTTTTCATACAATGCTCTTTGACCCTTGTCATCACAATGCTCTATGCCTTTCTCAGCACAATGCTTCATGACCCTTGTCATCACAATGCTACTTGCGCTTGTCAGCACAATGCTCCATGACACATGTCATCACAATGCACCATGCGCTTGTCATCACAGTGCTCTACAATCTTGTCATCACAATGCTCCATAAACATTGTCATCATAATCCTCCATGCACTTCTCATCAAAATGCTCTCTCACAATTGATATCACAATGCTACATCACTATTTGTCACAATAAACCCTCCCACCTGTCATCACAATGTTCCATGACTCCTGTCATCACAATGCTACATGCACTTATCATCAAAATGTTCGATGACCCCTGACATCACAATGTTCCATAACACCTGTCATCAAAATGTTCCATGAAAATTTTCAACAAATTGCTCCATGAACCTGTCATCACAATTCTCCCTGCCCTTCTCATCACAATGCACAACGCCCTTGCCATCAAAATGCTCCATGACCTTTGTCATCTCAAAGAGCCCTGACCCATGGCATCACAATGCTCCATGTCATTGTCATCACAATGCTCCATGACACATGTCATCAGAATGCTACATGGCCTTCTCATCACAATGATCCATGCCCTTGCCATCACAATGCTCCATTACCCCTCTCATAACAATGCTCCATGCCCCTGCCATCACGATATCCCATGGCCTTGTCATCACAAGGCTCCATGACCCTTCTCATGACAACACTCCAAGAACCCTGTAATCACAATGCTCCATGCCCTTTTTCATCTAAATGATCCATTAACACTGTCATCACAATGCACCGTGTCTATAATCAAAATGCCTCATGCTATTGTCATCACAATGAAATCAAAATGCACCATGACCTCTGTCATAACAATGCTCCAATCCCTTGTGATCACAATATTCCATGACACTTGTCATCACAATTCCCCTTGACGCTCGTCATCACAATTATCCTTGGTCTTCTAATCACAATGCTCCATGACCTTTGTCATCACAATGCTCAATACACTTGTCATCAAAATGCTCCCTGACACTTGTCATCAGTCTGCTCCATTAACCCTGTCATGACACGTCTCCATGCCTTTTTCATCACAATGATCCATGCCCTTTTAATCACAATGCTCCAAGTCCCCTGTAATCACAATGCTCCATGCCCTTGTCATCACAAAGCTCAATGATGCATGTCATCAGAATGCTCCATGGCCTTCTCCTCACAATGCTCCATGCCCTTGTCATCACAATGCTCAAAGACCCCTGTAATCACAATGCTCCATATCCCTTTTCATCAGAATGCTCCATGAGACTTGTCATCACAAGTCTCCATTGTCTTCTCATCAAAGTGCTCCAGGAATTTGTCATCAAAATGCTCCATGATCCCTGTCATCACAATACTCCATGAACATTTTCAGCCCAATGCCTCATGATACTTGTCATCACAGAGATCCATGCCCTTGTCATCCCAATGCTCCATGACCCCTGTATTCACAATGCTCCGTGACGCTTGTCATCACATTGCTCCATGACACATGTCATCACTATGCTCCATGCCTTTGTCGGCAAAATGCTACCTGACCTTGTCATTGCAATGCTCTATTCGCTTTTCATCAAAATACTCCATTACCATTGTCATCACAGTCCTCCATGAACCTTGGGATCACATTGCTTCATGCCCTTGTCATCCCAATGCTCCATGCTCCTTGAAATCAAAATGATCCATGACCTCTGTCATCACAATGCTCCAAACCCTTGTGATCACAATGTTTCATAACACTTGTCATCACAACGCTCCATGATGCCTGTCATCACAATACTCCATGCCCTACTCATCACAAAGCTCCATGACATTTGTCATCACAAATCTCAATACACTTGTCATCACAATGCCACATGCCTTTTTCATCACAATGTTCCATGCTATTGTCATCAAAATACTCCACAAGCTTGTCATCAGAATACTTCATGACCGTTTTCATCACAATTCTCCCTGCACCTGTCAGCAAAATTCTCCCTGACTCTTGTCATCACAATGCTCCAAGCCATTGTCATCACAATGCTCCATTACCTTTGTCATCAGAATCCTCCATGACACTTGGCATCACAATGCTCCATGCCATTGTCATCACTATGGGCCATTACATATGTCATCACAATGCTCCCTGACACCTGTCTTCACAATACTGCATGACCTGGTCATCACAATGCGCCATTACAACAGTCATCACAATAATCCATGAAAATTATTAGACCAGTGCTCCATTCCCTTGTCATCACAATGCTCCATGTCCTTGTTATCACAATGTTCCATGACGCCTGTCATCACAATGCTCCATGCCTCCATTCATCACAATGCTTCATGACCTTTGTCATCACAATGGTCCATGCCCTCGTCATCAACATTCTCTGTGACATATGTAACCACAATGGTCCAATAACTTTTCATCACAATGCTCTTTGACCCTTGTCATCACAATGTTCTATGCCTTTCTCCGCACAATGCTCCATGACCCTTGTCATCACAATGCTCCATGCGCTTGTCAGATCAATGCTCCATGACCCATGTCATCACAATGCACTCTGTGCTTCTCATCACAGTGCTCCACAATCTTGTCACCACGATGCTCCATAAAACTTGTCATCACAATTCTCCATGCACTTCTCATCAAAATGCTTTCTCACCAAAGATATCACAATGTTACAGCACTATTCATCACAATACTCCCTCACCCCTGTCATCACAATATTCCATGACTTTTGTCTTTGCAATGCTACATGCACATATCATCACAAAGTTCTGTGACCCCTGACATCACAATATTCCATAACCCCTGTCATCATAATGCTCCATAACACTTTTCCTCAAAATGCTCAATGACGCCTGACATCACAATGTTCCATAACCCCTGTCATCATAATTCTCCATGATCCTTTTCATCAAAATGCTCCATGAACCCTGACATCACAATGTTCCATAACCCCTGTTATTAAAATATTCCATGACACTTTTCATCACATTGCTCTATGACCCTGTCATCACAATACTCCCTGCCCTTCTCATCACAATGTACCACGCCCTTGTCATCAAAATGCTCCATGACATTTGTCACCACAAATCTCCTTGACAATTGGCATCTCAATGCTCCATGCCATTGTCATCACAATGCTCCATGAACCCTCTAATCACAATGCTCCATGCCCCTTTGCATCTCAATGCTCCATGAACCCTGTCATCAAAATGCACCATGACCCTCATCATAATGCTTCAGGCTATTGTCATCACAATGAAATCAAAATATTCGATGATCTATCTCATCACAATGCTCCAAATCCTTGTGATCACAATGTTCCATAACACTTATCATCACAACGCCCCATGAAGCTCATCATCACAGTTATCCATGGTCTTCTCATCACAGTGCTCCATGACCTTTGTCATCACAGTGCTCTATACACATGTCATCACAATGCTCCCTGACACTTCTCATCAGTATGCTCCTGGAACCCTGTCATGACAAGGCTCCATACCATTTTCATAACAATGATCCATGCCAATTTCATCACAATGCTCCAAGACACCAGTAATCACAATGCTCCATGCCCTTGTCATCACAATGCTCCAAGACCCCTGTAATCACAATACTCCATGCCCCTTTTCATCAGAATGCTCCATGAGACTTCTTATTACGAGGCTCCATGGTCTCCTCATCACAGTGCTCCAGGAACCTTTCATCACAGTGCTCCATTCCCTTGTCATCACAATGCTCCATGACCCCTGTCCTCACAATACTTCCTGAATATTTTCAGTCCAATTCTCCAGGAACTTCTCATCACAATGCTTCATGATCCCTATCATCACAATGCTCCATGACCACTGTCATCACAACGCTCCATGACCCCTGACAACACAGTGATCCGGGACTCTAGTCATCACAATGCTCCATTCCCTAGTCATCACAATGCTCCATTAATATTTTCAGCCCAATGCTCCATGACACTTGTCATCACAATGATCCATGACCTTGCCATCCCAAAGGTCCATGACCCCTGTAATCACAATGATCCGTGATGTTTCTCATCAAAGTGCTCTATGACCCTTATCATCACAATGCTCCATGACTGTGTCAGCAAAATGCTACATGACCTTGCCATCAAAATGCTCCATTTGCTTGTCATCACAATACTCCCTTAGCATTGTCATCACAATCATCCATGAACCTTGGGATCACATTGCTTCATGCCCTTGTCATCACAATGCTGCATGCTCCTTGAAAACAAAATGATCCATGACTTCTATCATCACAATGCTCCAAACCCTTGTGATCACAATGTTCCATAACACTTGTCATCACAACGCTCCATGATGCCTGTCATCACAATACTCTATGCCCTTTTCGTCAAAATGCTCCATGATCTTTTTCATCACAATTCTCAATACACATGTCATCACAATGTTCCCTGACACTTGTCATCAGAATGCTCCTTGAAACCTGTCATGAAATGGCTTCATGCCTTTTTCATCACAATGCTCCATGCCCTTTTCATCACAATGCTCCAAGCCATTGTCGTCACAATACTCCACAAGCTTGTCATCAGAATGCTCCATGAAACTTGTCATCACATTTCTCCATGGCCACTGTCATCACAATGCTCCATACCCCTTGTCATTACTGTGCTCCATGATGTGCGTCATCACAATTATCCATGGCCTTCTCATCACAGTGCTCGACGCCATTGTCATCAAAATCCTCCATGACCCATGTAATCACAATGCTCCATGTCCTTGTCATCACAAAGCTCCATTTCTTTGTCAGAACAATGCTCAATGAACATAGTCATCACAATGTGCCACGCGCATTTCATCACAACGGTCAACAACCTTGTCATCGCTATGCTTAATAAACCTTGTAATCACAATGGTCCATGCACTTCTCATCAAAATGCTCTCTCATCAGAGATATCACAATGTTCCATCTCTAGTCATCACAATACTCCCTCATCCCTGTAATCACAATGTTCCAGGACCCTGTCATCACAATGCTACATCCCTTTATCTTCACAATGTTCCATGACCCCTGACATCACAATGTTCCATAACCCCTGTCATCAAAATGCTCCATGACCCTTTTCATCACAAAGCTCCAAGACCCCTGACATCACAGTGTTCTATAACCCCTGCCATTAAAATGTTCCTTTACACTTTTTATCAAATTGATGCATGACCTGGTCATCAAAATGCTCCCTGCATTTCTCAGCACAATGCACCATGCCCTTGTCATCAAAATGCTCCATGACTTGTCATCACAAAGCTCCATGACCCTTGGCATCACAATGCTCCATGTCATTGTCATCACAATGCTCCATGAACCCTCTCATATCATTGCTCAATGCACATGTCATCACAAAGCTCCATGACACTTGTCATCACAATGCTCGATGCCCTTCTCATCACAATGCTCCATTCCCTTGTCATTACAATCCTGCATGACCCATGTATCACAGTGTTCCGTGCCCTTTTCATCACAATGCTCCATGCCCACTCTCATCACAATAATCCATGAAACATTTCAGACCAATGTTCCATGCCCTTCTCATCAAAATGCTCCATTACACCTGTCATCAAAATGCACCATGACATTTGCCATCAAAATGTTCCAAGGCCTAGTCATCACGAGGTTCCATGACACTTGTCATCACCATGCTCCAGACCTCTGAAAGCACAATGCTCCATGCCCTTGTCATCACAAAGCTCCATGACGCATGTCATCAGAAAGTTCCATGGCCTTCTCATCACAGTGCTCCATGCCCTTGTCATCACAATGCTCCAAGACCCTTGTAATCACAATGCTCCATGCCCCTTTTCATCTCAATGCTCCATGAACACTGTCAACACAATGCACCATTCCCATCATCATAATGCTACAGGCTATTGTCATCACAATGAAATCAATATTCTCCATGACCTCTGTCATCATAATGTTCCAAACCCTTGTGATCACAATGTTCCATAACACTTATCATCACAACACCCCATGACGCTCATCATCACAATTATCCATGGTCTTCTCATCACAATGCTCCATGATCTTTGTCATCACAATGCTCAATACACTTGTCATCACAATGCTTCCTGACACTTCTCGTCAGAATACTCCATGAACCCTGTCATGACAAGGCTCCATGCCTTTTTCATAACAATGATCCATGCACATTTCATCACAATGCTCCAAGATCCCTGTAATCACAAATGCTCCATGCCCTTGTCATCATAAAACTCCATGACACATGTCATCAGAATGCTCCATGGCTTTCTCATCACAATGCTCCATGCCCTAATCATCACAATGCTCCAACACACCTGTAATCACAATGCTCCATGCTCCTTTTCATCAGAATGCTCCATGAGACTTCTCATCAGAAGTCTCCATGGTCTTCTCATCACAATGCCCCAGGACCTTGTCATCATGATGCTCCATTCCGTTGTCATCACAATGCTCCATGACACATGTCATCACAATGCTCCAAGCCCTTGTCATCAAAAAGCTCCATGACACATGTCATCAGAATGCTTCATGGCCTTCTCATCACAATGCTCCATGCTCTTGCCATCAAAATGCTCCAAGACCCCTGTAATCACAATGCTCCATGCCCCTTTTCATCAGAATGCTCCATGAGACTTATCATCACAAGTCTCCATGGTCTTCTCATCACAATGCTCTAGGACCTTGTCATCACCATGCTCCATTCCCTTGTCATCACAATGCTCCATGACCCCTGTCTTCACAATAATCCATGAACATTTTCAGCCCAGTGCTCCACGACCTACTCATCACAAAGCTCCATGGCCAATATCATCACAATGCTCCATGACCACTGTCATCAAAATACTCCATGACACCTGACAACACAATGATCCGGGACTATAGTCATCACAATGTTCCATTCCCTAGTCATCAAAATGCTCCATGACCCCTGTCATCACAACACTCCATGAACATTTTCAGCCCAGTGCTCCATGACACTTGTCATCACAATGATCCATGCCCTTGTCATCCCAATGCTCCATGACCCCTGTATTCACAAAGTTCCGTGACGCTTGTCATCACAGTGCTCCATGACACATGTCATCACAATGTTCCATGCCTTTGTCAGCAAAATGCTACATGACCTTGTCATCACAATGCTCTATGCGCTTGTCATCACAATTCTCCATTTCCATTGTCATCACAATCCTCCATGAAACTCAGGATCACATTGCTTCATGCCCTTGTCATCACAATGCTCCATGCTCCTTGAAATCGAAATGATCCATGACCTCTCTCATCACAATGCTCCAAATCCTTGTGATCACAGTGTTCCATAGCACTTGTCATCACAACGCTCCATGATGCTTGTCATCACAATACTCCATGCCCTTTTCATCACAATGCTCCATGACCTTTGTCATCACAATGCTCCAAGCCTTTGTCAGAACAATGCTCCATGACCCTTGTCATCACATTGTGCCATGCGCATTTCATCACAGTGATACACAACCTTGTCATTGCTATGCTCCATAAACCTTGTAATCACAATTCTCCATGCACTTCTCATCCAAATGCTCTCTCACATGGGATATCAGAATGTTCCATCACTAGTCATCACAATCCTCCCTTAACCCTGTTATCACAATGTTCCATGACCCCTGTCATCACAATGCTACATCCCCTTATCAGCACAATGCTCCATGACCCCTGTCATCACAATAATCCATGAACATTTTCAGCCCAGTGCTCCACGACCTACTCATCACAATGCTCCATGACCACTGTCATCAAAACACTCCATTACACCTGACAACACAATGATCCGGGACTCTTGTCATCACAATGTTCCATTCCCTAGTCATCAAAATGCTCCATGACCCCTGTCATCACAACACTCCATGAACATTTTCAGCCCAGTGCTCCATGACCCTTGTCATCACAATGATCCATGCCCTTGTCTTGCCAATGCTCCATGAACCCTGTATTCACAATGTTCCGTGATGCTTGTCATCACAATGCTCCATTACCTCTGTCATAACAATGCTCCATGACACCTGCCATCACAGTGTTCCACGGCCTTGTCATCACAAGGCTCCATGACCCCTGTCATCACAATACTTCATGCCCTTGTCATCACAATGCTCCAAGACCCATGTAATCACAATGCTCCATGCCCCATTTTATCAGAATGCTCCATGAGACTTGTCATCACAAGTCTCCATGGTCTTATCATCACAATGCTCCAGGACTTGTCATCACCATGCTCCATTCCCTTGTCATCACAATGCTCCATGACCCCTGTCATCACAATAATCCATGAACATTTTCAGCCCAATGCTCCATGAAATTCTCATCACAATGCTCCATGACAAATATCATCAAAATGCTCCATGACCACTGTCATCACAACACTCCATGACACCTGACAACACAATGATCCGGGACTCTTGTCATCACAATGCTCCATTCCCTACTCATCACAATGCTCCATGACCCCAGTCATCACAATACTCCATGAACATTTTCAGCCCAATGCTCCATGACTCTTGTCATCACAATGATCCATGCCCTTGTCATCCCAATGCTCCATGACCCCTGTATTCACAGTGCTACATGACACCTGTCATCACAATGCTCCATGCCTTTGTCAGCAAAATGCTACATGACCTTGTCATTACCATGCTCTATGCGCTTGTCATCACAGTACTCCATTACCATTGTCATCACAATCCTCCATGAACCTAGGATCACATTGCTTCATGCCCTTGTCATCCGGAAGCTCCATGCTCCTTGAAATCAAAATGATCCATGACCTCTGTCATCACAATGCTACAAACACTTGTGATCACAATGTTCCATAAGAGTTTTCATCACAACGCTCCATGATGCCTGTCATCACAATAATCCATGCCCTTTTCATCACAGTGCTTCATGAACTTTGTCATCACAACTCTCAATACACTTGTCATCACAATGTTCCCTGACACTTGTCGTCATAATGCTCCTTGAAACCTGTCACAAAAAGGCTCCATGCATTTTTCATCACAAAACCCCATGCCATTTTCATCACAATGCTCCATGCCTTTGTCATCAAAATACTCCACAAGCTTGTCATCAGAATGCTCCATGACCATTGTCATCACATTTCTCCATGCACTTGTCAGAACAATGCTTCCTGACCCTTGTCATCACAATGCTTCAAGCCATTTTCATCACAAAGCTCCATTATCTTTGTCATCAGAATCCTCCATGACACTTGGCATCACAATGCTCCATGACATTGTCATCACAATGAGCCATTACATATGTCATCACAATGCTCCATGACACCTCTCTTCACAATAATGCATAACCTGGTCATCACAATCCTCCATGCCCTTGTCATCACAATGCACCATTCCAACTGTCATCACAATAATCCACGAAAATTATGAGAACAATGGTCCATGCCCTCGTCATCACAATGCACCATTCCAACTGTCATCACAATAATCCACGCAAATTATGAGAACAATGGTCCATGCCCTTGTCATCACAATGCTCCATGCCATAGTTATCATAATGTTCCAAAACGCCTGTAATCAGAATGCTCCATGCCCCATTTCATCGGTATGCTCCATGAGATTTGTCATCACAAGGCTCCATGATTTTCTCATCACAGTGCTCCAGGACCTTATCATCACAATGCTTCACGACATTTTCATAAAAATTCTCAAAGGCCCTTGTCAACCTAATGCTCCAAGCCCTAGTCATCACAATGCTCCATTATATTTGTCATCACAATCCTCCATTACATTTGGCATCACAATGCTCCATGCCATTGTCATCGCAATGGACCATGACATATGTCATCACAATGCTCCCTGACACCTGTCTTCACAATACTCCATGCCCTTGTCATCACAATGCTCCATGCCCTTGTCATCACAATGAACCATGTCCACTGTCATCACAGTAATCTAGGAAACTTGTCAGACCAATGTTCAATGACCCGGTCATCACAATGCTCCATGCCCTTGTCATCACAATGCTCCATGACCCCTGTCATAACAATGCTCCATGACCACTGCCATCACAATGTTCCACGGCCTTGTCATCACAAGGCTCCATGACGCTTTTCATCACAATGCTCCAAGACCCCTGTAATCAAAATGCTCCATGCCCTTGTCATCACAAAGCTCCATGACACATGTCATCAGAATGTTCCATGGCCTTCTCATCAAAATGCTCCATGTCCTTGTCATCACAATGCACCATATCCAATGTCATCACAATAATCTATGAAAAATGTCAGACCAATGCTCCATGCCCCTGTAATCACAATGCTCCATACCCTTGTTATCACAATGCTCCATGACCCCTGTCATCACAATGCTCCGTGACTCCAGTCATCACAATGCTTCATAACGATTGTCATCACAACGGTCCATGCGTGCGTCATCACAAGGCTCTGTGACCTTTGTAAACACAATGCTCCATGAACCTTTCATCACAATTCTCCGTGACCCTTGTCATCACAATGCTCCATGCCTTTGTCAGGACAATGCTCCATGACCGTTGTCATTCCAAAGTGCCATGTGCTTTTCATCACAATGATCCACAAACTTGTCATCGCTATGCACCATAAACCTTGTAATCACAATGGTCCATGCACTTCTCATCCAAATGCTCTCTCACATGAGATATCACAATGTTCCCTCACTAGTCATCACAATCCTCACACACCCCTGTTATCACAATGTTCCATGACCCCTGTCATCACAATGCTACATCCACTTATCATCACAATGTTCCATGACCCATGACATCACAATGTTCCATAACCACTGTCATCAAAATGCTCCCTGACCCTTGTCATCACAAAGCTCCATTAACTTTGTCATCAGAATCCTCCATGAAACTTGGCATCACAATGCTCCAGGCCATTGTTTTCACAATGGGCCATTACATATGTCATCACAGTGCTCCCTCACACCTCTCTTCACAATACTGCAAGACCTGGTCATCACAGTGCTACATGCCCTTGTCATCACAATGCGCCATTCCAAGTGTCATCGCAATACTCCATGAAAATTATTAGACCAGTGCTCCATGGCCTTGTCATCACAGTGCTCCATGCCCTTGTTATCACAATGTTCCATGACCCCTGTCATCACAATGCTCCGTGACTCCAGTCATCACAATGCTCCATGACTTTTGTCATCACAGTGGTCTATGCCCTCATCATCAACAGTCTCTTTGACTTTTTTTAAGCACAATGCTCCAAGAACTTTTCATCACAATGCTCTTTGACACTTGTCATCACAATGCACTATGCCTTTCTTAGCACAATGATCTGTGCCCTTGTCATCACATTGTTCCATGACCCCTGTCATCACAATGCTCCGTGACTCCTGTCATCACAATTCTTCATAACATTTGTCATCACAATGGTCAATGCTCACGTCATCAAAAGCCTCTGTTACCTTTGTAACTACAATGTTCCATGAACTTTTCATCACAATGCTCAGATACCCTTGTCATCACAATTCTCCATGCCTTTGTCAGAAAAATGCTCCATAACCTTGTCATCACAATGGGCGACGCGATTTTCATCCCAACGGTCCACAAATTTGTCATCGCAATGCTCCATAAAACTTGTAATCACAATGCTCCATGCCCTTCACATCACAATGCTCCATTACCCCTGTCATAACAATGCTCCATGACCCCTGCCATCACAATGTTCCACGGCCTTGTCATCGCAAGGCTCCATGACCCTTGTCATCACAGTGCTCCAAGACCCCTGTAATCAAAATGCTCCATGCACTTGTCATCACAAAGCTCCATGACACATGTCATCAGAATGTTCCATGGTCTTCTCATCAAAATGCTTCATGCCCTTGTCATCACAATGCTCCCAGACCCCTGTAATCACAATGCTCCATGCCCCTTTTCAACTCATTGGTCCATGAAACCTGTCATCACAATGCATCATGCCCATCATCATAATGCTTCCAGCTATTGTCAGCACAATGAAATCAAAATACTCCATGACCTCTGTCATCACAATGCTCCATGAACCCTGTCATCACAATACTCCATGAACATTTTCAGACCACTGCTCCATGACAGTTGTCATCACAATGATCCATGCCCTTGTCATCCCAATGCTCCATGACCCCTGTATTCACAATGCTCCGTGACGCTTGTCATCACAGTGCTCCATGACACATGTCATCACAATGTTCCATGCCTTTGTCAGCAAAATGATACATGACCTTGTCATTACAATGCTCTATGCGCTTGTCATCACAATACTCCATTACCATCGTCATCACAATCCTCCATGAATATTTTGGTCACATTGCTTCATGCCCTTGTCATCACAGTGCTCCATGCTCCTTGAAATCAAAATGATGCATGACCTCTGTCATCACAATGCTCCAAACACTTCTGATCACAATGTTCAATATCACTTGTGATCAAAACACTCCATGATGACTGTCATCAGAATAGTCCATGCCATTTTCATCACAATGCTCCATGACCATTGTCATCACAATTCTCAATACACTTGTCATCACAATGCTCCCTGACACTTGTCGTCAGAATGCTCCTTGAAACCTGTCATGAAAAGGCTCCATGCCTTTTTCATCACAAAGCCCCATGCCATTTTCATCACAATGCTCCATGCCATTGTCATCATAATACTCTACAAGCTTGTCATCAGAACGCTCCATGACCATTGTCATTACAATTCTCCATGACTTTTCAGCACAATTCTCCCTGTCAATTGTCATCACAATGCTCCAAGCCATTGTCATCACAATGCTCCATTACATTTGTCATCAGAATCCTCCATGACACTAGGCATCACAATGCTCCATGCCATTGTCATCACAATGGGCCATTACATATGTCATAAAGATGCACCCTGACACCTGTCTTCACAATACTGCAAGACCTGGTCATCACAATGCTCCATGCCCTTGTCATCACAATATGCCATTCCAACTGTCATCGCAATAGTCCATGAAACATATTAGACCAATGCTCCATGCCCTTGTCATCACAATGCTCCATGCCCTTGTTATCACAATGCTCCATGACCCCTGTCATCACAATGCTCCGTGACTCCAGTCATCACAATGCTCCATGACCTTTGTCATCAAAATGGTCCATGCCCTCATCATCAACCGTCTCTGTGACCTTTTTAACCACAATGCTCCATGAACATTTCATCACAATGCTCTTTGCCCCTTGTCATCACAATGCTATATGCCTTTCTCAGCACAATGCTCCTTGCCCTTGTCATCACAATGCTCTATGACCCCTGTCATCACAATGCTCTTTGTCTCCAGTCATCACAATTCTTCATAACATTTGTCATCACAATGGTCGATGCCCGCATCATCACAGGGCTCTGTTACATTTGTAACTACAATGCTCCATGAAATTTTCATCACAATGCTCCGTGACCCTTGTCATCTCAATGCTCCATGCATTTGTCCGAAAAATACTCCATGTCCCTTATCATCACAACGTGCCACGCGCTTTTCACCCCAACGGTCCACAAAGTTGTCATGGCAATGCTGCATAAATTTTGTAATCACAAAATTCCATGCCCTTCTCATCAAAATGCTCCATTACCCCTGTCATAGCAATGTTCCATGACCCCTGCCATCACAATGTTCCATGGCCTTGCCATCACAAGGCACCATGACCCTTATCATCACAATGCTCCAAAACACCTGTAATCACAATATTCCATGCCCTTGTCATCACAAAGCTCCATGACACATGTCGTCAGTATGTTCCATGGCCTTCTCATCAAAATGTTCCATTCCCTTGTCATCACAATGCTCCATGCCCCTTTACATCTCAATGCTCCATGAACACTGTCATCACAATGCACCATGCCCATCATCATAATGCTTCCGGCTATTGTCAGCACAGTGAAATCAAAATTCTCCATGACCTCTGTCATCACAATGCTCCATTATCCCTGTCATCACAATGATCCATGCCTTTGTCAGCAAAATGCTACATGACCTTTTCATTACAATGCTCTATACGCTTGTCAACACAATACTCCATTACCATTGTCATCAAAATCCTCCATGAACCTTGGGATCACATTGCTTCATGACCTTGTCATCACAATGCTCCATGATCCTTGAAATCAAAATGATCCATGACTTCTGTCATCGCAATGATCCAAACCCTTGTGATCACAATGTTCCATAACACTTGTCATCACAACACTCCATGATGCCTGTCATCACAATACTGCATGCCCTTTTCATCACAATGCTCCATGACCTTTGTCATCACAATTCTCAATACACTTGTCATCACAATGCTCCCTGACACTTGTCGTCAGAATGCTCCTTGAACCCTGTCATGAAAGGCTCCATGACGTTTTCATCAAAATGCCCCATGCCGTTTTCATCACAATGCTCCATGTCATTGTCATCAAAATACTCCACAAGCTTGTCAGCAGAATGCTCCATGACCCTTGTCATCATAATTCTCCATGCAATTCTCAGCACAAAGCTACATGACCCATGTCATCACAATGCTCCAAGCCATTGTCATCACAATGCTCCATTACCTTTGTCATCAGAATCCTCCATGACACTTGGCATCACAATGTTTCATGCCATTGTCATCACAGTGGGCCATTATATATGTCATCACAATGCTCCCTGACAACTGTCTTCACAATACTGCATGACCTGGTCATCACAATGCTCCATGCCCTTGTCATCACAATGCACCATTCCAACTCTCATCGCAATAATCCATGAAAGTTATTAGACCAATGCTCCATGTCCTTGTCATCACAATGCTCCATTCCCTTGTTATTACAATGCTCCATGACCCCTGTCATCACAATGCTCTGTGACTACAGTCATCACAATTCTTCTTGACCTTTGTCATCACAATGGTCCATGCCCTCATCATCAACAGTATCTGTGACGTTTTTAACCACAATGCTCCATGAACTTTTCATCACAATGCTCTTTGACCCTTGTCATCACCATGCTCTATGCCTTTCTCAGCACAATGCTCCATGATCCTTGTCATCACAAAGCTCCATGCGCTTGTCATCACGATGCTCCACGACACATGTCATCACAATGCACCATGCGCTTGTCATCACAGTGCTCCACAATCTTTTCATCACAATGCTCCATAAACCTTGTCATCACAATGCACCTTGCACTTCTCATCAAAATCCTCTCTCACCACTGATATCACAATGTTACCATCACTATTCGTCACAATAATCCCTCACCCCTGTCATCACAATGTTCCATTAATCCTGTCATCACAATGCTACATGCATTATCATTACAATGTTTGATGACCACTGACATCACAATGTTACATAACCCCTGCCATCAAAATGCTCCATGACCCTTTTCATCAAAATGCTCCATGACCCCTGAAATCTCAATGTTCCATAACCCCAGTCATCCAAATGTTCCATGACAATTTTCATCAAATTGCTCCATGACCCTCTCATCACAATGCTCCCTGTCCTTCTCATCACAATGCACAACGCCCTTGTCATCAAAATGCTCCATGACATTTGTCATCACAAAGATCCATGACGCTTGGCATCACAACGCTCCATGTCTTTGTCATCACGATGCTCCATGAACGCTCTCATCACATTGCTCCATGCCCTTGTCATCACAAAGCTCCATGACACATGTCATCAGAATATTCCATGGCCTTCTCATCGCAATGCTCCATGACCTTGCCATCACAATGCTCCATTACCCCTGTCATAACAATGCTCCATATCCCAAGCCAACACGATGATCCATGGCCTTTTCATCACAAGGCTCCATGACCCTTCTCATCACTATGCCCCAAGAACACTGTAATCACAATGCTCTATGAATTTGTCATCACAAAGCTCAATGACACATGTCATGAGAATGTTCCATGGCCTTCTCATCAAAATGCTCCATGCCCTTTTCATCACAATGTTCCCAGACCCGTGTAATCACAGTGCTCCATGCCCCTTTTCATATCAATGGTCCATGAACCCTGTCATCACAGTTCATCATGCCCATCATCATAATGCTTCTGGCTATTGTCAGCACAATGAAAGCAAAATTCTCTATGACCTCTGTCATCACAATGCTCCATGACCCCTGTCCTCAAAATACTCCATGAACATTTTCAGCCCAATTCTCCATGACACTTGTCATCACGATGATCCATGCCCTTGTCATCCCAATGCTCCATGACCTCTGTATTCACAATGCTCCGTGACGGTTGTCATCACAGTGCTCAATGACACCTGTCATCACAATGCTCCATGCATTTGTCAGCAAAATGCTACATGACCTTGTCATTACAATGATCTATGCGCTTGTCATCACAATACTCCATTACCATTGTCATCACAATCCTCCATGAACCTTGGGATCACATTGCTTCATGCCCTTGTCATCACAATGCTCCATGCTCCTTGAAATCAAAATGATCCATGACCTCTGTCATCACAATGCTCCAAACACTTGTGATCACAATGTTCCATAACACTTGTCATCACAACGCTCCATGATGCCTGTCATCACAATACTCCATGCCCTTTTCATCACAATGCTCCATGACCATTGTCATCACAATTCTAAATACACTTGTCATTACAATGCTTCCTGAAACTTGTCGTCAGAATGCTCCTTGAAACCTGTCACAAAAAGGCTCCATGCCATTTTCATCACAATGCCCAATGCTGTTTTCATCACAATGCTCCATGCCATTGTCATCAAAATACTCCACAAGCTTGTCATTAGAATGCTCCATGACCCTTGTCATCACAATTCTCCATGCACTTGTCAGGACAATGCTCCCTGACCCTTGTCATCACAATGCTCCAAGCCATTGTCATCACAATGCTCCATTGCCTTTGTCATCAGAATCCTCCATGACACTTGGCATTACAATGCTCCATGCCATTGTCATCACAATGGGCCATTACATATCTCATCACAATGCTCCCTGACACCTGTCTTCAAAATACTGAATGACCTGGTCATCACAATGCTCCATGCCCTTCTCATCGCAATGTGCCATTCCAACTGTCATCGCAATAATCCATGAAATTTATTAGACCAATGCTCCATGCCCTTGTCCTCACAATTCTCCATGCCCTTTTTATCACAATGCTCCATGACTCCAGTCATCACAATGCTTCCGCAACTTTGTCATCACAATGGTCCATGCCCTCATCATCAACAGTCTCTGTGACCTTTTTAACCACAATGTTCCATAAACTTTTTATCACAATGCTCTTTTACCCTTGTCTTCACAATACTGTATGCCTTTCTAAGAACAATGCTCCTTGCCCTTGTCATCACAGAGCTTCATGACCCCTGTCATCACAATGATCTGTGACTCCCGTCATCACAATGCTTCATAACATTTGTCATCACAATGGTCCATGCACGCATCATCACAAGGCTCTGTTACCTTTGTTACCACAATGCTCCATGAACTTTTCATCACAATGCTCCGTGACACTTGTCATCACAATGTTCAATGCCTTTGTCAGAAAAATACTCCATGACCGTTGTCATCAAAATGTGCCACACGCTTTTCATCACAACGGTCCACAAATTTGTCATTGCAATGCTCCATAAACATTGTAATCTCAATGCTCCATGCCCTTCTCATCACAGTGCTCCATTACCCCGGTCATAACAATGATCCATGACCCCTGCCATCACAATGTTCCACGGCCTTGTCATCACAAGGCTCCATGACAGTTGATATCACAATGCTCCAAGACCCCTGTAATCACAATTCTCCATGCCCTTGTCATCACAAAGCTCCATGACACATGTCATCAGAATGTTCCATGGCCCGCTCATAAAAATGAGGCATGCCCTTGTCATCACAGTGCTCCAAGACCCCTGTAATCACAATGCTCCATGCCCCTTTTCATCTCAATGCTCCATGAACCCTGTCATCACAATGCATCATGCCCATCACCATAATGCTTCCGGCTATTGTCAGTGCAATGAAATCAAAACTCTCCATGACCTCTGTCATCACAATGCTCCATGACTCCTCTCATCACAATACTCCATGAACATTTTCAGGGCAGTGCTCCATGACCCTTTTCATCACAATGACCCATGCCCTTGTCATCCCAATGCTCCATGACCACTGTATTCACAATGATCCGTGACACATGTCATCACAGTGCTCCATGACACCTCTCATCACAATGCTCCATGCCTTCGTCAGCAAAATTCTACATGACCTTGTCATTACAATGCTCTATGCGCTTGTCATCAAAATGCTCCAAGTCCCCTTAAATCACAATGCTCCATGCCCTTTTTCATCTCAATTTTCCTTGAACCCTGTCATCACAATGCACCATGCCCATCATTATAATGCTTCAGGCTATTATCATTAGAATGAAATCAAAATTCTCCATGACCTCTGTCATCAAAATGCTCCCAACCATTGTGATCATAATGTTCCATAACACTTATCATCACAAGACCCCATGACGATCATCATCACAATTATCCATGGTCTTGTCATCACAATGCTCCATGATCTTTGTCATCACAATGCTCAATACACTTGTCATCACAATGCTCCCTGACACTTGTCAGTATGCTCGTTTAAACCTGTCATGACAAAGCTCCATGCCTTTTTCATCACAATTATCCATGCCCTTTTCATCACAATGTTCCAAGACCCCTGTAATCACAGTGCTCCTAGCCCTTGTCATCACAAATCTACCTGATGCATGTAATCGGAATGCTCCATGACCTTCTCCTCACAATGCTCCATGTCATTGTCATCACAGTGCTCCATGAACTCTCTCATCACATTGCTCCATGCCCTTGTCCTTACAATCCTCCATGACCAATGTATCACAGTGTTCCGTGCCTTGTCATCACAATGCTTCATGCCCACTCTCATCACAATAATCCATGAAATATTTCAGACCAATGCTCAATGCCGTTCTCATCACAATGCTCCATTAACTCTGTCATAACAATGCTCCATGACCCCTGCCATCACAATGTTCCATGGCCTTGTCATCACAAGGCTCCATGACCCTTTTCATCACAATGCTCCAAGACACCTGTAATCAAAATGCTCCATGCCCCTGTCATCACAAAGCTCCAAGAACCCTGTAATCACAATGCTCCATGCCCTTTTTCATCTCCATGCTCCATTAACACTGCCATCAAAATGCACCATGCCCATCATCATAATTCTTCAGGCTATTGGCATTACAATGAAATCAAAATTCTCCATGACCTCTGTCATCATAATGCTCCAAACCCTTGTGATCACAATGTTCCATAACACTTATCATCACAACACCACATGACGCTCATCATCACAATTATTCATGGTCTTGTCATAACAATGCTCCATGATCTTTGTCATCACAATTCTCAATAAACTTGTCATCACAATGCTCCTTGACACTTGTCGTCAGTATGCTCCTTGAACCCTGTCATGACAAGGATCCATGCCTTTTTCATCACAATGATCCATGCCCTTTTCATCACAATGCTCCATGACCCCTTTCATCACAATACTCCATGAACATTTTCAGCCCAATGCTCCATGACATTCTCATCACAATGCTCCCTTACCAATATCATCACGATGCTCCATGACCACTGTCATCACAACACTCCATGACACCTGACAACACAATGATCCGGGACTCTTGTCATCACAATGCTCCATGTCCTTGTCATCACAATGCTTCATTCCAACTGTCATCACAATAATCCATGAATTTTATTAGACCAATGTTCCATGCCCTTGTCATCACAATGCTCCATTCCCTTGTTATCCCAATGCTCCATGACCCTTGTCATCACAATGATCTATGCCCTTGTCATCCCAATGCTCCATGACACCTGTCACCACAATGCTCCATGCCTTTGTCAGCAAAATTCTACATGACCTTCTCATTACAATGCTCTATGCGCTTGTCATCACAATACTCCATTACAATTGTCATCACAATCCTCCATGAACCTTGGGATCACATTGCTTCATGCCCTTGTCATCACAAAGCTCCATGATGCCTGTCATCACAATACTCCATGGCCTTTTCATCCCAATGCTCCATGACCTTTCTCATCACAATTCTCAATACAATTGTCATCACAATGCTTCCTGACACTTGTCGTCAGAATGCTTATTGAACCCTGTCACAAAAGCGCTCCATGCATTTTTCATCACAAAGCCCCATGCCGTTTTCATCACAATGCTCCATGCCATTGTCATCAAAATACTCCACAAGGTTGTCATCAGAATGCTCCATGACACTTGTCATCACAATTCTACATGCACATGTCAGCACAATGCTCCCTGACCCTTGTCATCACAATGCTCCAAGCCATTGTCATCTCAATGCTCCATTACATTTGTCATCAGAATCCTCCATGACACTTGGCATCACAATGCTCCATGCCATTGTCTTCACAATGGGCCATTACATATGTCATCACAATGCTCCCTGACACCTCTCTTCACAATAATGCATGACCTGGTCATCACAATGCTCCATGCCCTTGTCATCACAATGTGCCATTCCAACTGTCATCGCAATAATCCATGAAACTAATTAGAACAATGTTCCATGCACTTGTCATCACAATGCTCCATGCCCTTGTTATCACAAAGTTCCAAGAACCCTGTAATCAGAATGCTCCTTGCCCCTTTTCATCAGTATGCTCCATGAGACTATTCATCAAAAGGCTCCATGGTTTTCTCATCACAATGCTCCAGGAGCTTGTCATCACAATGCTTCACGACCTTGTCATGAAAATTCTCAATGACCCTTGTCATCATAATGCTCCAAGCCCTAGTCATCACAATGCTCCATTATATTTGTCATCACAATCCTCCATTACAGTTGGCATCACAATGCTCCCTGCCATTGTCATCGCAATGGACCATGACATATGTCATCACAATGCTCTCTGACAGCTCTCTTCACAATACTCCATGACCTTCTCATCACAATGCTCCATGCCCTTGTCTTCACAATGCACCTTGTCCACTGTCATCACAATAATCTCTGAAACTTGTCACCACAACTCTCCATGTCCCTGTCATCACAATGTTCCATGCTCTTGTCATCACAATGCTCCATGACTCCTGTCATCACAATGCTCCGTGAATCCAGTCATCACATTGCTTCATAACGTTTGTCATCACAATCGTCCATGCCCGCTTCATCACAAGGCTCTGTGACTTTTGTAACCACAATGCTCCATGAACTTTTCCTCACAATTCTCTGTGACCCTTGTCATCACAATGCTCCATGCCTTTGTCAGAACAATGTTCCCTGACCCTTGTCATCACAATATGCCACACGCTTTTCATCACAATGATCCACAACCCTGTCATCGCTATGCTCCATAAAACTTGTAATCACAATGCTCCATGCACTTCTCATCCAAATGCTCTCTCACCTGAGATATCACAATGTTCCATCACTAGTCATCACAATCCTCCCTCAACCCTGTAATCACAATGTTCCAGGACCCCTCTGACATCAAAATTTTCTATAACCACTCTCATCAAAATGCTCCATGACACTTTTCATCCCAACGCTCCATGACCCATGGCATCACAATATTCTGTAACCCCTGTCAACAAAATGTTCCATTACACTTTTCAACAAATTGCTGCATGACCCTGTCATCAAAATGATCCCTCACCTTATGGGGGCTTCCCTGGTGGTGCAGTGGTTGAGAGTCTGCCTGCCAATGCAGGGGACATGGGTTCGAGTCCTGGTCTGGGAAGATCCCACATGCCACGGAGCAGCTAGCCCCGTGAGACACAATTACTGTGCCTGCGCATCTGGAGCCTGTGCTCCGCAACAAGAGAGGCCACGGTAATGAAAGGCCCGCGCACCGTGATGAGGAGTGGCCCCCAATTGCCAAAACTAGGGAAGGCCCTTGCACAGAAACGAAGACCCAACACAGCCATAAATAAATAAATAAATAAATAAATAAATAAATAAATAAATAAATAAAAAGTGGGTTAAAAAAAAACTATAATAAAAACATTTCTCAAAATGGCCCAAACAAATTTTATTAAATCATTAAAAAAAAATGATCCCTCACCTTCTCATCACAATGCACCACACGCTTGTCATCAAAATGCTCCATGACCTTTGTCATCACAAAGCTCCAGGACCCTTGGCATCACAATGCTCCATGGCATTGTCATCACAATGCTCCAAGAACCCTCTCATCCCATTGCTCCATGCACTTGTCATCACAAAGCTCCATGACACTTGTCATCACAATGCTCGATGCACTTCTCATCAAAATGTCCCATGCCATTTTCATCACAATCCTCCATGACTCATGTATCACAGTGTTCCGTGCCCTTGTCATCACAATGCTCCATGCCCACTCTCATCACAATAATCCATGAAAGCTTTCAGGCCAATGCTCAATGCCCTTCTCATCACAATGCTCCATTACATCTGTCATAACAATGCTCCATGACACCTGCCATCACAATGTTCCACGGCCTTGTCATAACAAGGCTCCATGACCCTTGTCATCACAATGCTCCAAGACCCCTGTAATCACAATGCTCCATGCCCTTTTCATCACAAAGCTCAATGACACATGTCATCAAAATGTTCCATGGCCTTCTCATCAAAATGCTCCATGTCCTTGTCATCACAATGCTCCAAGATCCCTGTAATCACAAAGCTCCATGCCCTTTTTCATCTCAATGCTCCATGAACCCTGTCATCACAATGCACCATGCCCATCATCATAATGCTTCAGGCTATTGTCATCACAGTGAAATCAAAATGCTCCATTACCTCTGTCAACATGATGCTCCAAACCCTTGTGATCACAATGTTCCATAACACTTATCATCACAACACCCTATGACGCTCATCATCACAATTATCCATGGTCTTCTCATCACAATGCTCCATGACCTTTGTCATCACAATGCTCAATACTATTGTCATCACAATTCTCCCTGACAATTGTCGTCAGTATGCTCCTTGAACCCTGTCATGACAAGGCTCCATGCATTTTCATCACAATGCTCCGTGCCCTTTTCATCACAATGCTCCAAGATCACTGTAATCACAATGATCCATGGGCTTGTCATCACAAAACTCCATGAAGCATGTCATCAGAATGCTCCATGGCCTTCCCATCACAATGATCCATGCCCTAGTCATCACAATGCTCCAAGACCCCTGTAATCACAATGTTCCATGCCCCCTTTCATCAGAATGCTCCGTGAGATTTGTCATCACAAGACTCCATGGTCATCTCATCACAGTGCTCCAGGACCTTGTCATCACCATTCTACATTGCCTTGTCATACAATGCTCCATGACCCTTGTCATCACAATAATCCATTAACATATTCAGCCCCATGCTCCACGACCTACACATCACAATGCTCCATGGCCAATATCATCACAATGCTCCATGACCACTGTCATCACAACACTCCATGACTCCTGACAACACAATGATCCGGGACTCTTGTCATCACAATGCTCCATTCTCTACTCATCACTATGCTCCATGACCCCTGTCATCACAACAGTCCATGAACATTTTCAGCCCAGTGCTCCATGACCCTTCTCATCACAATGATCCATGCCCTTGTCATCCCAATGCTCCATGACCCCTGTATTCACAATGCTCCATGACGCTTGTCATCACAGTGCTCCATGACACATTTCATCACAATGCTCCATGCCTTTGTCAGCAAAATGCTACATGACCTTGTCATTACAATGCTCTATGCGCTTGTCATCAAAATACTCCATTTCCATTGTCATCACAATCCTCCATGAACCTTGGGATCACATTGCTTCATGCCCTTGTCATCTCAATGCTCCATGCTCCTTGAAATCAAAATGATCCATGACCTCCGTCATCACAATGCTCCAAACCCATGTGACAACAATGTTCCATAACACTTGTCATCAAAACGCTCCATGATGCCTGTCACAACAATACTCCATGCCCTTTTCATCACAATGCTCCATGACCTTTGTCATCACAATTCTCAATATACATGTCATCACAATGCTCCCTGACATTGTCATCAGAATGCTCCTTGAACCCTGTCACGAAAAGGCTCCATGACTTTTTCATCACAATGCCCCATGCCATTTTCATCACAATGCTCCATGACATTGTCATCACAATACTCCACAAGCTTGTCATCAGAATGCTCCATGACCCTTGTCATCACAATTCTCCATGCACTTGTCAGCACAATGCTCCCTGACCCATGTCATCACAATGATCCCAGCCATTGTCATCACAATGTTCCATTACCTTTGTCATGAGAATCCTCCATGACCCTTGGCATCACAATGCTCCATGCCATTGTAATCACAATGGGCCATTACATATGTTATCAGAATGCTCCCTGACAGCTGTCTTCACAATACTGCATTACCTGGTCATCACAATGCTCCATGCCCTTGTCATCACAATGCGCCATTCAAACTGTAATCGCAACAATCCATGAAACTTATTAGACTAATGTTCCATGCCCTTGTCATCACAATGCTCCATGCCCTTGTTATCACAATCCTCCATGACCCCTGTCATCACAGTGCTCCGTGACTCCAGTCATCACAATGCTTCATGACCTTTGTCATCACAATGGTCCATGCCCTCGTCATCAACAGTCTCTGTGACCATTTTAACCACAATGCTCCTTGAAATTTTTATCACAATGCTCTTTGACCCTTGTCATCACAATGCTCTATACCTTTCTCAGCACAATGCTCCATGACCCTTGTCATCACAATGCTCAATGCGCTTGTCAGCACAATGCTCCATGACACATGTCATCACAATGCACCATGCGCTTGTCATCACAGTACTCTACAATCTTCTCATCACAATGCTCCATAAACATTGTCATCATAATGCTCCATGCACTTCTCATCAAAGTGCTCTCTCTCCACTGATATCTAAATGCTACATCACTATTTGTCACAATACTCCCTCACCCTGTCATCACAATGTTCCATGACTCCTGTCTTCACCATGCTACATGCGCTTATCATCACAATGTTCGATGACCCCTGACATCATAATGTTCCATAACACCTGTCATCAAAATGTTCCATGACAATTTTCATCAAATTGCTCCATGACCCTGTCATCACAATTCTCCCTGCTCTTCTCATCACAATGCACAACGCCCTTGCCATCAAAATGCTCCATGACCTTTGTCATCACAAATATCCATGACCCTTGGCATAACAATGCTCCATGTCATTGTCATCACAATGCTCCATGAACGCTCTCATCACATTGCTCCATGCCCTTGTCTTCACAAAGCTCCATGACACATGTCATCAGAATGCTCCATGGCCTTCTCATCACAATGCTCCATGCCCTTGCCATCACAGTGCTCCATTACCCCTGTCATAACAATGCTCCATGACCCCTGCCATTACGATGTTCCATGGCCTTGTCATCACAAGGCTCCATGACCTTTCTCATCACAATGCTCAATACACTTGTCATCAAAATGCTCCCTGACACTTGTCGTCAGTATGCTCCTTGAGCCCTGTCATGACAAGGCTCCATGCCTTTTCCATCACAATGATCCATGCCCTTTTCATCACAATGCTCCTAGACCCCTGCAATCACAGTGTTACATGCCCTTGTCGTCACAAAGCTCAATGACGCATGTCTTCAGAATGCTCCTTCACCTTCTCCTCACAATGCTCCATACCCATGTCATCACAATGTTCCAAGACCCCTGTAATCACAATGGTCCATGCCCCTTTTCATCAGTATGCTCCAAGAGAGTTCTCATCACATTGCTCCATGTTTTTCTCATCACAATGCTCCAGGACCTTATCATCACAATGCTTCACGACATTGTCCTGAAAATTCTCAATGAGCCTTGTCATCATAATGATCCAAGCCCTAGTCCTCACAATGCTCCATTATATTTGTCATCACAATCCTCCATTACATTTGGCATCACAATGCTCCCTGCCATTGTCATCACAATGGACCATGACATATGTCATCACAATGCTCCCTGACACCTGTCTTCACAATACTCCATGACCTTCTCATCACAATGATCCATGCCCTTGTCATCACAATGCACCATGTCCCCTGTCATCACAATAATCTATGAAACTTGTCAGACCAATGATCCATGCCCCTGTCATCACAATGCTCCGTGCCCTTGTCATCACAATGCTCCATGCCCTTGTCATCACAGTACTCCTTGACCCCTGTCATCACAATGCTCCGTGTCTCCAGTCATCACAATGCTTCATAACATTTGTCATCACAATTGTCCATGCCGGCGTCATCTCAAGGCTCTGTGACCATTGTAACCAAAATTCTCCATGAACTTTTCATCACAATGTTCTGTGATCCTTGTCATCACAATGCTCCATGGCTTTGTCAGAAAAATGCTCCATGACCCTTGTCATCACAATGTGCCATGCGCTTTTCATCACAACGGTCCACATATTTGTCATAGCAATGCTCCATAAACCCTGTAATCACAATGCTCTATGCCCCTTTTCATCTCAATGATCCATGATCCCTGTCATCACAATGCACCATGGCCTTCATCATAATGATTCATGCTATTGCCATCAAAATGAATTGAAAATGCTCCATGACCTCTGTCATAACAATGCTCCAAACCCTTGTGATCACTATATTCCATAACACTTGTCATCACAGTGCCCCATGACTTCGTCATCACAATTATCCATGGTCTTCTCATTACAATGCTCCATGACCTTTGTCATCCCAATGCTCAATACACTTGTCATCAAAATGCTCCCTGACACTTGTTGTCTGTATGCTCCTTGACCCTGTCATGACAAGGCTCCATGCCTTTTTCATCACAATGATCCATGCCCTTTCCTTCACAATGCTCCAAGACACCTTTAAACCCAATGCTCCATGCTCTTATCATCACAAAGCTCAATGAAACATGTCTTCAGAATGTTCCTTGGCCTTCTCCTCACAATGCTCCATGCCCATGTCATCACAATGTTCCAAGACCCCTGTAATCACAATGGTCCATGCCCCTTTTCATCAGTATGCTCCATGAGATTTGTCATCTCAAGTCTCTATGGATTTCACATCACAATGCTCCAGGACCTTGTCATCACAATGCTTCACGACCTTTTCATGAAAATTCTCAATGCCCCTTGTCATCAAAATGCTCCAAGCCCTAGTCATCACTATGCTTCATTATATTTGTAATCAAAATCCTCCATTACATTTGGCATCACAATGCTCCCTGCCATTGTCATTGCAATGGACCATGACATATGTCATCACAATGCTCCCTGACACCTGTCTTCACAATACTCCATGACCTTCTCTTCACAATGATCCATGCCCTTGTCATCAAAATGCACCATGTCCACTGTCATCACTATAATCTATGAAACTTGTCAGACCAATGCTCCATGCCCCTGTCACCACAATGCTCCATGCCCTTGTCATCACAATGCTCCATGACCAATGTCATCACAATGCTCCGTGACTCAAGTCATCACAATGCTTCATAACATTTGTCATCACAGTGGTCCATGCCCGCGTCATCACAAGGCTCTGTGACCTTTATAACCACAGTGCTCCATGAACTTTTCATCACAAAGCTCCGTGACCCTTGTCATCAAAATGCTCCATGCTTTTGTCAGAACAATGCTCCATGACACTTGTCATCACAATGTGCTACGAGCTTTTCATCACAACGGTCCACAAATTTGTCATGGTAATGCTCCATAAAACTTGTAATCACAATGTTCCATGCCCTTCTGATCACAGTGCTCCTTTACCTCTGTCATAACAATGCTCCATGACACCTGCGATCACAATGTTCCACGGCCCTGTCATCACAAGGCTCCATGGCCCTTGTCATCACAATGCTCCAAGACCCCTGTAACAAAAAGCTCCAAGCCGTTGTCATCACAAAGCTCCATGATACATGCCATCAGAATGTTCCATGTCCTTCTCATCAAAATGCTCCATGCCCTTGTCATCACAGTGCTCCAAGACCCCTGTAATCACAATGCTCCATGCCCCATTTCATCTCAATGATCCATGAACCCTGTCATCACAATGCACCATGCCCATCATCATAATGCTTCATGCTATTGTCATCACAATGAAATTAAAATGCTCCATGACCTCTTTCATCACAATGCTCCATGACCCCTGTCATCACAATACTCCATGAACATTTTCAGCCCAATGCTCCATGACCCTTGTCATCACAATGATCCATGACCCCTGTATTCACAATGCTCCATGACGCTTGTCATCACAGTGCTCCATGACAGCTGTCATCACAATGCTCCATGATTTTGTCAGCAAAATGCTACATGACCTTGTGATTACAATGCTCTATGCGCTTGTCATCACAATACTCCATTACCATTGTCATCACAATCCTCCATGAACCTTGGGATCACATTGCTTCATGCCCTTGTTATTACAATGCTCCATGCTCCTTGAAATCAAAATGATCCATGACTTCTGTCATCACAATGCTCCAAACCCTTGTGATCAAAATGTTCCATAACACTTGTCATCACAACGCTCCATGATGCCTGTCATCACAATACCCCATGCACTTTTCATCACAATGCTCCATGAGTTTTGTCATCAAAATTCTCAATACACTTGTCATCACAATGCTCCCTGACACTTGTCAGAATGCTCCTTGAACCCTGTCACGAAAAGCCTCCATGCATTTTTCAACACAATGCCCCATGCCGTTTTCATCACAGTGCTCCAAGCCACTGTCATCAAAGTACTCCACAAGCTTGTCATGAGAATGCTCCATGACCCTTGTCATCACAATTCTCCATGCACTTGTCAGCACAATGCTCCCTGACCCTTGTCATCTCAATGCTCCAAGCCATTGTCATCACAATGATCAATTACCTTTGTCATCAGAATCCTCCATGACAATTGGCATGACAATGCTCCAGGATATTGTCATCACAATGGGCCATTACATATGTCAACACAATGCTCCCTGACACCAGTCTTCACAATACTGCATGACATGGCTATCACAATGCTCCATGCCCTTGTCACCACAATGCACCATTCCAACAGTCATTGCAATAATCCTTGAAACTTAGTAGACCAATTTTCCATGCCCTTGTCATCACAATGCTCCTTGACCATTATCACAATGCTCCATGAAGTTTTCATCACAATGCTCTTTGAATCTGGTCATCACAATTCTCTATGCCTTTCTCAGCACAATGCTCCTTGACCCTTGTCATCACAATGCTCCATGAATTTTTCATCACAATGCTCATTGAATCTGGTCATCACAATTCTCTATGCCTTTCTCAGCACAATGCTCCTTGACCCTTGTCATCACAATGCTCCAAGCGCATGTCAGAAAGATGCTCCATGACACATGTCATCACAATGCACCATGCGCTTGTCATCACAGTGCTCCACAATCTTGTCATCACAATGCTCCATAAAGCTTGTCATCACAATGCTCCATGCACTTCTCATCAAAATGCTCTCTCACCACAGATATCAAAATGTTACATCACTATTCGTCACAATACTCCCTCACCCCTGTTATCACAATGTTCCATGACGCCTGTCATCACAATGCTACATGCACTTATCATCACAATGTTCGATGACACCTTTCATCACAATGCTCCATAACCCCTGTCATCAAAATGCTCCATGACCCTTTTCATCAAAATGCTCCATGAACCCTGACATCACAGTGTTCCATAACCCCTGTCATCAAAATGTTCCATGACAATTTTCATCAAATTGCTCCATGACCCTGTCATCACAATGCTCCCTGCCCTTCTCATCACAATGCACAAACACTTTTCATCAAAATGCTCCCTGTTATTTGTCATCACAAAGATCCATGACCCTTGGCATCATAATGTTCCATGTCATTGTCATCACAGTGCTCCATGAACGCTCTCATCACATTGCTCCATGCCCTTGTCATCACAAAGCTCCATGACACATGTCATCAGAATGCTCCATGGCCTTCTCATCACAATGCTCCATGTGCTTGCCATCACAAGGCTCCATTACCCCTGTCATAACAATGCTCCATGACAACTGCCATCACGATGTTCCGTGGGCTTGTCATCACAAGGCTCCATGACCCTTCTCATCACAATGCTCCAAGACCCCTGTAATCACAAAGCTCCATGCCCATTTTCTTCTCAATGATCCATGAACCATGTCATCACAATGCACCATGCCCATCATCACAATGCTTCAGGCTATTGTCATCACAATGAAATCAATATGCTCCATGACCTCTGTCATAACAATGCTCCAAACCCTTGTGATCACAATATTCCATAACTCTTGTCATCAAAGTGCCCCATGACACTCGTCATCACAATTATCCATGGTCTTCTCATCAAAATGCTCCATGACCTTTGTCATCACAATGCTCATTACACTTGTCATCAAAATGCTCCCTGACACTTGTTGTCTGTATGCTCCTTGAACCCTGTCATGACAAGGCTCCATGCCTTTTTCATCACAATGATCCATGTCCTTCTCATCACAGTGCTCCATGACACTTGTCATCACAATTCTCCATGCACTTGTCAGCACAATGCTCCCTGACCCTTGTCATCTCAATGCTCCAAGCTATTGTCATCACAATGCACCATTACCTTTGTCATCAGAATCCTCCATGACACTTGGCATCACAATGCTCCATGCCATTGTCATCACAATGGACGATTACATATGTCAACACATTGCTCCCTGACACCAGTCTTCACAATACTGCATGACCTGGTCATCACAATGCTCCATGCCCTTGTCACCACAATGCACCATTCCAACAGTCATCGCAATAATCCATGAAACTTATTAGACCAATGCTCCATGCCCTTGTCATCACAATGCTCCATGACCCTTGTCATCACAATGCTCCATGAACTTTTCATCACAATGCTCTTTGATCCTTGTCATCACAATTCTCTATGCCTTTCTCAGCACAATGCTCCATGACCCTTGTCATCACAATGCACCATGTGCTTGTCAGCACGATGCTCCATGACACATGTCATCACAATGCACCATGCACTTGTCATCACAGTGCTCCACAATCTTGTCATCACAATGATCCATAAAACTTGTCATCACAATGCTCCATGCACTTCTCATCAAAGTGCTCTCTCACCACAGATATCACAATGTTACATCACTATTTGTCACAATACTCCCTCACCCCTGTCATCACAATGATCCATGACTCCTGTCATCACAATTATACATGCACGTATCATCACAATGTTCGATGACCCCTGACATCACAATGTTCCATAACCCCTGTCATCAAAATGCTCCGAAAACCTTTTCATCAAAATGCTCCATGACCCCTGGCATCACAATGTTCAATAACCCCTGTCATCAAAATATTCCATTACAATTTTCATCAAATTGCTGCATGACCCTGTCATCAAAATGCTCCCTGGCCTTCTCATCACAATGCACCACGCCCTTGTCATCAAAATGCTCCGTGACTTTTGTCATCACAAATCTCCTTGACCCTTGACATCACAATGCTCCATGTCATTGTCATCACAATGCTCCATGAACCTTCTCATCACATTTCTCCATGCCCTTGTCATCACAAAGCCCCATGACACATGTCATCACAATGCTCGATGCCCTTCTCATTACTATGCTCCATGCCCTTGTCATTACAATCTTCTATGACCATTGTATCACAGTGTTCCGTGCTCTTGTCATCACAATGCTCCCTGTCCCCTCTCATCACAATAATCCATGAAACATTTCACACCAATGCTTCCTGTCCTTCTCATCACAATGCTCCATTACACCTGTCATAACAATGTTCCATGACCACTGCCATCACAATGTTCCACGGCCTTGTCATTCACAAGGCTCCATGACACTTGTCATCACAATGTTCCAAGACCCTTGTAATCACAATGCTCCATGCCCTTGTCATCACAAAGCTCCATGACGCATGTCATTAGAATGTTCCATGGACTTCTCATCACAATGCCCCATGACACTTTTTATCACAATGCTCCATGCCCCTTTTCATCTCAAAGCTCCATGAATCCTATCATCACAATGCACCATGCCCATTATCATAATGCTTCAGGCTATTTTCCTCACAATGAAATCAAAATGCTCCATGACCTCTGTCATCACAATGCTCCAAACCGTTGGGATCACAATGTTCCATAACACTTCTCATCACAACACCCCATGATGCTCATAATCACAATTATCCATGGTCTTCTCATCACTATGCTCCATAACCTTTGTCATCACAATGCTCCCTGACACTTGTCGTCAGTATGCTCCTTGAACACTGTCATGACAGGGCTCCATGCCTTTTCACAATGATCCATGCCCTTTTCATCACAATGCACAAAGACACCTGTAATCACAATGCTCCATGCACTTGTCATCACAGTGCTCCATGACGCATTCATCAGAATGCTTCATGGCCTTCTCTTCACAATGCTCCATGCCCTTGTCATCACAATGGTCCAAGACCCCTGTAAACACAATGCTCCATGCCGCTTGTCATTATAGCGCTCCATGACGCTCGTCATCACAATTATCCATGGTCTTCTCATCACAGTGCTCCACGGTCTTGCCATCACAATGCTCCATGCCCTGGTCATCACAATGCTCTATGTTCCCTTTCATCACAATTCTCCACGTTCTTGGCATCACTATGTTCCATGACACTTCCCATCACAGTGTTAAATGCTTTGTCATCACAATACTGCACAAGCTTGTCATCAGAATACTCCATGACCCTTGTCATCGCAATGATCCATGACCCCTGTCATCACAATGCTCCATGAGAACTATCATCACAATGCTCCATGCCCCTTGTCATTACAGTGCTCCATGATGCTCGTCACCAGAATTATCCATGGTCTTCTCATCACAGTGCTCCACGGTCTTGCCATAACAATGCTCCATGCCCTGGTCATCACAATGCTCCATGTCCCTTGTCATCACAATTATCCAGGTCCTTGTCATCACAATGCTCCATGACAGTTCTCATCCCCATGTTACATGCTCTTGTCATCACAATTTTCCATGCACTTGTCATCGCAATGTCCCATGACCCCTGTCATAGCAAGCTCCATGCCTTTGTCATCACAATGCTTCACGACCTTTTCATCAAAATTCTCAAAGGGCGTTGTCATCACAATGCTCCATGCCCTTGTCATCACAATGCTCCATGGCCCTTGTCATCACAATGCTCCAAGCCCTTGTCATCACAATGCTCCATTACCTTTGTCATCACAATCCTCCATAACACTCGGCATCACAATGCTCCATGCCATTGTCATCACAATGGAACATGAAATATGCCATCACAATGCTCCCTGACACCTGTCTTCACAATAATCCATGACCATGTCATCACAATGCTCCATGCCCTTGTCTTCACAATGTGCCATGCCCTCTGTCAACACAATTATCCATGAAACTTGTCAGACCAATGCTCCCTGACGCTTGTCATCTCAATGCTCCAAGCCATTGTCATCACAATGATCAATTACCTTTGTCATCAGAATCCTCCATGACAATTGGCATGACAATGCTCCAGGCCATTGTCATCACAATGGGCCATTACATATGTCAACACAATGCTCCCTGACACCAGTCTTCACAATACTGCATGACATGGCTATCACAATGCTCCATGCCCTTGTCACCACAATGCACCATTCCAACAGTCATCGCAATAATCCTTGAAACTTAGTAGACCAATTTTCCATGCCCTTGTCATCACAATGCTCCTTGACCATTGTCATCACAATGCTCCATGAAGTTTTCATCACAATGCTCTTTGAATCTGGTCATCACAATTCTCTATGCCTTTCTCAGCACAATGCTCCTTGACCCTTGTCATCACAATGCTCCATGCGCATGTCAGAAAGATGCTCCATGACACATGTCATCACAATGCACCATGCGCTTGTCATCACAGTGCTCCACAAACTTGTCATCACAATGCTCCATAAACCTTGTCATCACAATGCTCCATGCACTTCTCATCAAAATGCTCTCTCACCACAGATATCAAAATGTTACATCACTATTCGTCACAATACTCCCTCACCCCTGTTATCACAATGTTCCATGACCCCTGTCATCACAATGCTGCATGCACTTATCATCACAATGTTCGATGACACCTGTCATTACAATGCTCCATAACCCCTGTCATCAAAATGCTCCATGAACCCTGACATCACAGTGTTCCATAACCCCTGTCATCAAAATGTTCCATGACAATTTTCATCAAATTGCTCCATGACCCTGTCATCACAATGCTCCCTGCCCTTCTCATCACAATGCACAAACACTTTTCATGAAAATGCTCCCTGTTATTTGTCATCACAAAGATCCATGACCCTTGGCATCATAATGTTCCATGTCATTGTCATCACAGTGCTCCATGAACGCTCTCATCACATTGCTCCATGCCCTTGTCATCACAAAGCTCCATGACACATGTCATCAGAATGCTCCATGGCCTTCTCATCACAATGCTCCATGTGCTTGCCATCACAAGGCTCCATTACCCCTGTCATAACAATGCTCCATGACAACTGCCATCACGATGTTCCGTGGGCTTGTCATCACAAGGCTCCATGACCCTTCTCATCACAATGCTCCAAGACCCCTGTAATCACAAAGCTCCATGCCCATTTTCTTCTCAATGATCCATGAACCATGTCATCACAATGCACCATGCCCATCATCACAATGCTTCAGGCTATTGTCATCACAATGAAATCAATATGCTCCATGACCTCTGTCATAACAATGCTCCAAACCCTTGTGATCACAATATTCCATAACTCTTGTCATCAAAGTGCCCCATGACACTCGTCATCACAATTATCCATGGTCTTCTCATCAAAATGCTCCATGACCTTTGTCATCACAATGCTCATTACACTTGTCATCAAAATGCTCCCTGACACTTGTTGTCTGTATGCTCCTTGAACCCTGTCATGACAAGGCTCCATGCCTTTTTCATCACAATGATCCATGTCCTTCTCATCACAGTGCTCCATGACACTTGTCATCACAATTCTCCATGCACTTGTCAGCACAATGCTCCCTGACCCTTGTCATCTCAATGCTCCAAGCTATTGTCATCACAATGCACCATTACCTTTGTCATCAGAATCCTCCATGACACTTGGCATCACAATTCTCCATGCCATTGTCATCACAATGGACGATTACATATGTCAACACATTGCTCCCTGACACCAGTCTTCACAATACTGCATGACCTGGTCATCACAATGCTCCATGCCCTTGTCACCACAATGCACCATTCCAACAGTCATCGCAATAATCCATGAAACTTATTAGACCAATGCTCCATGCCCTTGTCATCACAATGCTCCATGACCCTTGTCATCACAATGCTCCATGAACTTTTCATCACAATGCTCTTTGATCCTTGTCATCACAATTCTCTATGCCTTTCTCAGCACAATGCTCCATGACCCTTGTCATCACAATGCACCATGTGCTTGTCAGCACGATGCTCCATGACACATGTCATCACAATGCACCATGCACTTGTCATCACAGTGCTCCACAATCTTGTCATCACAATGATCCATAAAACTTGTCATCACAATGCTCCATGCACTTCTCATCAAAGTGCTCTCTCACCACAGATATCACAATGTTACATCACTATTTGTCACAATACTCCCTCACCCCTGTCATCACAATGATCCATGACTCCTGTCATCACAATTATACATGCACGTATCATCACAATGTTCGATGACCCCTGACATCACAATGTTCCATAACCCCTGTCATCAAAATGCTCCGAAAACCTTTTCATCAAAATGCTCCATGACCCCTGGCATCACAATGTTCAATAACCCCTGTCATCAAAATATTCCATTACAATTTTCATCAAATTGCTGCATGACCCTGTCATCAAAATGCTCCCTGGCCTTCTCATCACAATGCACCACGCCCTTGTCATCAAAATGCTCCGTGACTTTTGTCATCACAAATCTCCTTGACCCTTGACATCACAATGCTCCATGTCATTGTCATCACAATGCTCCATGAACCTTCTCATCACATTTCTCCATGCCCTTGTCATCACAAAGCCCCATGACACATGTCATCACAATGCTCGATGCCCTTCTCATTACTATGCTCCATGCCCTTGTCATTACAATCTTCTATGACCATTGTATCACAGTGTTCCGTGCTCTTGTCATCACAATGCTCCCTGTCCACTCTCATCACAATAATCCATGAAACATTTCACACCAATGCTTCCTGTCCTTCTCATCACAATGCTCCATTACACCTGTCATAACAATGTTCCATGACCACTGCCATCACAATGTTCCACGGCCTTGTCATTCACAAGGCTCCATGACACTTGTCATCACAATGTTCCAAGACCCTTGTAATCACAATGCTCCATGCCCTTGTCATCACAAAGCTCCATGACGCATGTCATTAGAATGTTCCATGGACTTCTCATCACAATGCCCCATGACACTTTTTATCACAATGCTCCATGCCCCTTTTCATCTCAAAGCTCCATGAATCCTATCATCACAATGCACCATGCCCATTATCATAATGCTTCAGGCTATTTTCCTCACAATGAAATCAAAATGCTCCATGACCTCTGTCATCACAATGCTCCAAACCGTTGGGATCACAATGTTCCATAACACTTCTCATCACAACACCCCATGATGCTCATAATCACAATTATCCATGGTCTTCTCATCACTATGCTCCATAACCTTTGTCATCACAATGCTCCCTGACACTTGTCGTCAGTATGCTCCTTGAACACTGTCATGACAGGGCTCCATGCCTTTTCACAATGATCCATGCCCTTTTCATCACAATGCACAAAGACACCTGTAATCACAATGCTCCATGCACTTGTCATCACAGTGCTCCATGACGCATTCATCAGAATGCTTCATGGCCTTCTCTTCACAATGCTCCATGCCCTTGTCATCACAATGGTCCAAGACCCCTGTAAACACAATGCTCCATGCCGCTTGTCATTATAGCGCTCCATGACGCTCGTCATCACAATTATCCATGGTCTTCTCATCACAGTGCTCCACGGTCTTGCCATCACAATGCTCCATGCCCTGGTCATCACAATGCTCTATGTTCCCTTTCATCACAATTCTCCACGTTCTTGGCATCACTATGTTCCATGACACTTCCCATCACAGTGTTAAATGCTTTGTCATCACAATACTGCACAAGCTTGTCATCAGAATACTCCATGACCCTTGTCATCGCAATGATCCATGACCCCTGTCATCACAATGCTCCATGAGAACTATCATCACAATGCTCCATGCCCCTTGTCATTACAGTGCTCCATGATGCTCGTCACCAGAATTATCCATGGTCTTCTCATCACAGTGCTCCACGGTCTTGCCATAACAATGCTCCATGCCCTGGTCATCACAATGCTCCATGTCCCTTGTCATCACAATTATCCAGGTCCTTGTCATCACAATGCTCCATGACAGTTCTCATCCCCATGTTACATGCTCTTGTCATCACAATTTTCCATGCACTTGTCATCGCAATGTCCCATGACCCCTGTCATAGCAAGCTCCATGCCTTTGTCATCACAATGCTTCACGACCTTTTCATCAAAATTCTCAAAGGGCGTTGTCATCACAATGCTCCATGCCCTTGTCATCACAATGCTCCATGGCCCTTGTCATCACAATGCTCCAAGCCCTTGTCATCACAATGCTCCATTACCTTTGTCATCACAATCCTCCATAACACTCGGCATCACAATGCTCCATGCCATTGTCATCACAATGGAACATGAAATATGCCATCACAATGCTCCCTGACACCTGTCTTCACAATAATCCATGACCATGTCATCACAATGCTCCATGCCCTTGTCTTCACAATGTGCCATGCCCTCTGTCAACACAATTATCCATGAAACTTGTCAGACCAATGCTCCCTGACCCTTGTCATCTCAATGCTCCAAGCCATTGTCATCACAATGATCAATTACCTTTGTCATCAGAATCCTCCATGACAATTGGCATGACAATGCTCCAGGCCATTGTCATCACAATGGGCCATTACATATGTCAACACAATGCTCCCTGACACCAGTCTTCACAATACTGCATGACATGGCTATCACAATGCTCCATGCCCTTGTCACCACAATGCACCATTCCAACAGTCATCGCAATAATCCTTGAAACTTAGTAGACCAATTTTCCATGCCCTTGTCATCACAATGCTCCTTGACCATTGTCATCACAATGCTCCATGAAGTTTTCATCACAATGCTCTTTGAATCTGGTCATCACAATTCTCTATGCCTTTCTCAGCACAATGCTCCTTGACCCTTGTCATCACAATGCTCCATGCGCATGTCAGAAAGATGCTCCATGACACATGTCATCACAATGCACCATGCGCTTGTCATCACAGTGCTCCACAATCTTGTCATCACAATGCTCCATAAAGCTTGTCATCACAATGCTCCATGCACTTCTCATCAAAATGCTCTCTCACCACAGATATCACAATGTTACATCACTATTTGTCACAATACTCCCTCACCCCTGTCATCACAATGATCCATGACTCCTGTCATCACAATTATACATGCACGTATCATCACAATGTTCGATGACCCCTGACATCACAATGTTCCATAACCCCTGTCATCAAAATGCTCCGAAAACCTTTTCATCAAAATGCTCCATGACCCCTGGCATCACAATGTTCAATAACCCCTGTCATCAAAATATTCCATTACAATTTTCATCAAATTGCTGCATGACCCTGTCATCAAAATGCTCCCTGGCCTTCTCATCACAATGCACCACGCCCTTGTCATCAAAATGCTCCGTGACTTTTGTCATCACAAATCTCCTTGACCCTTGACATCACAATGCTCCATGTCATTGTCATCACAATGCTCCATGAACCTTCTCATCACATTTCTCCATGCCCTTGTCATCACAAAGCTCCATGACACATGTCATCACAATGCTCGATGCCCTTCTCATTACTATGCTCCATGCCCTTGTCATTACAATCTTCTATGACCATTGTATCACAGTGTTCCGTGCTCTTGTCATCACAATGCTCCCTGTCCACTCTCATCACAATAATCCATGAAACATTTCACACCAATGCTTCCTGTCCTTCTCATCACAATGCTCCATTACACCTGTCATAACAATGTTCCATGACCACTGCCATCACAATGTTCCACGGCCTTGTCATTCACAAGGCTCCATGACACTTGTCATCACAATGTTCCAAGACCCTTGTAATCACAATGCTCCATGCCCTTGTCATCACAAAGCTCCATGACGCATGTCATTAGAATGTTCCATGGACTTCTCATCACAATGCCCCATGACACTTTTTATCACAATGCTCCATGCCCCTTTTCATCTCAAAGCTCCATGAATCCTATCATCACAATGCACCATGCCCATTATCATAATGCTTCAGGCTATTTTCCTCACAATGAAATCAAAATGCTCCATGACCTCTGTCATCACAATGCTCCAAACCGTTGGGATCACAATGTTCCATAACACTTCTCATCACAACACCCCATGATGCTCATAATCACAATTATCCATGGTCTTCTCATCACTATGCTCCATAACCTTTGTCATCACAATGCTCCCTGACACTTGTCGTCAGTATGCTCCTTGAACACTGTCATGACAGGGCTCCATGCCTTTTCACAATGATCCATGCCCTTTTCATCACAATGCACAAAGACACCTGTAATCACAATGCTCCATGCACTTGTCATCACAGTGCTCCATGACGCATTCATCAGAATGCTTCATGGCCTTCTCTTCACAATGCTCCATGCCCTTGTCATCACAATGCTCCAAGACCCCTGTAAACACAATGCTCCATGCCGCTTGTCATTATAGCGCTCCATGACGCTCGTCATCACAATTATCCATGGTCTTCTCATCACAGTGCTCCACGGTCTTGCCATCACAATGCTCCATGCCCTGGTCATCACAATGCTCTATGTTCCCTTTCATCACAATTCTCCACGTTCTTGGCATCACTATGTTCCATGACACTTCCCATCACAGTGTTAAATGCTTTGTCATCACAATACTGCACAAGCTTGTCATCAGAATACTCCATGACCCTTGTCATCGCAATGATCCTTGACCCCTGTCATCACAATGCTCCATGAGAACTATCATCACAATGCTCCATGCCCCTTGTCATTACAGTGCTCCATGATGCTCGTCACCAGAATTATCCATGGTCTTCTCATCACAGTGCTCCACGGTCTTGCCATAACAATGCTCCATGCCCTGGTCATCACAATGCTCCATGTCCCTTGTCATCACAATTATCCAGGTCCTTGTCATCACAATGCTCCATGACAGTTCTCATCCCCATGTTACATGCTCTTGTCATCACAATTTTCCATGCACTTGTCATCGCAATGTCCCATGACCCCTGTCATAGCAAGCTCCATGCCTTTGTCATCACAATGCTTCACGACCTTTTCATCAAAATTCTCAAAGGGCGTTGTCATCACAATGCTCCATGCCCTTGTCATCACAATGCTCCATGGCCCTTGTCATCACAATGCTCCAAGCCCTTGTCATCACAATGCTCCATTACCTTTGTCATCACAATCCTCCATAACACTCGGCATCACAATGCTCCATGCCATTGTCATCACAATGGAACATGAAATATGCCATCACAATGCTCCCTGACACCTGTCTTCACAATAATCCATGACCATGTCATCACAATGCTCCATACCCTTGTCTTCACAATGTGCCATGCCCTCTGTCAACACAATTATCCATGAAACTTGTCAGACCAATGCTCCCTGACCCTTGTCATCTCAATGCTCCAAGCCATTGTCATCACAATGATCAATTACCTTTGTCATCAGAATCCTCCATGACAATTGGCATGACAATGCTCCAGGCCATTGTCATCACAATGGGCCATTACATATGTCAACACAATGCTCCCTGACACCAGTCTTCACAATACTGCATGACATGGCTATCACAATGCTCCATGCCCTTGTCACCACAATGCACCATTCCAACAGTCATCGCAATAATCCTTGAAACTTAGTAGACCAATTTTCCATGCCCTTGTCATCACAATGCTCCTTGACCATTGTCATCACAATGCTCCATGAAGTTTTCATCACAATGCTCTTTGAATCTGGTCATCACAATTCTCTATGCCTTTCTCAGCACAATGCTCCTTGACCCTTGTCATCACAATGCTCCATGCGCATGTCAGAAAGATGCTCCATGACCCATGTCATCACAATGCACCATGCGCTTGTCATCACAGTGCTCCACAATCTTGTCATCACAATGCTCCATAAACCTTGTCATCACAATGCTCCATGCACTTCTCATCAAAATGCTCTCTCACCACAGATATCAAAATGTTACATCACTATTCGTCACAATACTCCCTCACCCCTGTTATCACAATGTTCCATGACCCCTGTCATCACAATGCTGCATGCACTTATCATCACAATGTTCGATGACACCTGTCATCACAATGCTCCATAACCCCTGTCATCAAAATGCTCCATGAACCCTGACATCACAGTGTTCCATAACCCCTGTCATCAAAATGTTCCATGACAATTTTCATCAAATTGCTCCATGACCCTGTCATCACAATGCTCCCTGCCCTTCTCATCACAATGCACAAACACTTTTCATGAAAATGCTCCCTGTTATTTGTCATCACAAAGATCCATGACCCTTGGCATCATAATGTTCCATGTCATTGTCATCACAGTGCTCCATGAACGCTCTCATCACATTGCTCCATGCCCTTGTCATCACAATGCTCCATGGCCCTTGTCATCACAATGCTCCAAGCCCTTGTCATCACAATGCTCCATTACCTTTGTCATCACAATCCTCCATAACACTCGGCATCACAATGCTCCATGCCATTGTCATCACAATGGAACATGAAATATGCCATCACAATGCTCCCTGACACCTGTCTTCACAATAATCCATGACCATGTCATCACAATGCTCCATGCCCTTGTCTTCACAATGTGCCATGCCCTCTGTCAACACAATTATCCATGAAACTTGTCAGACCAATGCTCCCTGACCCTTGTCATCTCAATGATCCAAGCCATTGTCATCACAATGATCAATTACCTTTGTCATCAGAATCCTCCATGACAATTGGCATGACAATGCTCCAGGCCATTGTCATCACAATGGGCCATTACATATGTCAACACAATGCTCCCTGACACCAGTCTTCACAATACTGCATGACATGGCTATCACAATGCTCCATGCCCTTGTCACCACAATGCACCATTCCAACAGTCATCGCAATAATCCTTGAAACTTAGTAGACCAATTTTCCATGCCCTTGTCATCACAATGCTCCTTGACCATTGTCATCACAATGCTCCATGAAGTTTTCATCACAATGCTCTTTGAATCTGGTCATCACAATTCTCTATGCCTTTCTCAGCACAATGCTCCTTGACCCTTGTCATCACAATGCTCCATGCGCATGTCAGAAAGATGCTCCATGACACATGTCATCACAATGCACCATGCGCTTGTCATCACAGTGCTCCACAATCTTGTCATCACAATGCTCCATAAAGCTTGTCATCACAATGCTCCATGCACTTCTCATCAAAATGCTCTCTCACCACAGATATCACAATGTTACATCACTATTTGTCACAATACTCCCTCACCCCTGTCATCACAATGATCCATGACTCCTGTCATCACAATTATACATGCACGTATCATCACAATGTTCGATGACCCCTGACATCACAATGTTCCATAACCCCTGTCATCAAAATGCTCCGAAAACCTTTTCATCAAAATGCTCCATGACCCCTGGCATCACAATGTTCAATAACCCCTGTCATCAAAATATTCCATTACAATTTTCATCAAATTGCTGCATGACCCTGTCATCAAAATGCTCCCTGGCCTTCTCATCACAATGCACCACGCCCTTGTCATCAAAATGCTCCGTGACTTTTGTCATCACAAATCTCCTTGACCCTTGACATCACAATGCTCCATGTCATTGTCATCACAATGCTCCATGAACCTTCTCATCACATTTCTCCATGCCCTTGTCATCACAAAGCTCCATGACACATGTCATCACAATGCTCGATGCCCTTCTCATTACTATGCTCCATGCCCTTGTCATTACAATCTTCTATGACCATTGTATCACAGTGTTCCGTGCTCTTGTCATCACAATGCTCCCTGTCCACTCTCATCACAATAATCCATGAAACATTTCACACCAATGCTTCCTGTCCTTCTCATCACAATGCTCCATTACACCTGTCATAACAATGTTCCATGACCACTGCCATCACAATGTTCCACGGCCTTGTCATTCACAAGGCTCCATGACACTTGTCATCACAATGTTCCAAGACCCTTGTAATCACAATGCTCCATGCCCTTGTCATCACAAAGCTCCATGACGCATGTCATTAGAATGTTCCATGGACTTCTCATCACAATGCCCCATGACACTTTTTATCACAATGCTCCATGCCCCTTTTCATCTCAAAGCTCCATGAATCCTATCATCACAATGCACCATGCCCATTATCATAATGCTTCAGGCTATTTTCCTCACAATGAAATCAAAATGCTCCATGACCTCTGTCATCACAATGCTCCAAACCGTTGGGATCACAATGTTCCATAACACTTCTCATCACAACACCCCATGATGCTCATAATCACAATTATCCATGGTCTTCTCATCACTATGCTCCATAACCTTTGTCATCACAATGCTCCCTGACACTTGTCGTCAGTATGCTCCTTGAACACTGTCATGACAGGGCTCCATGCCTTTTCACAATGATCCATGCCCTTTTCATCACAATGCACAAAGACACCTGTAATCACAATGCTCCATGCACTTGTCATCACAGTGCTCCATGACGCATTCATCAGAATGCTTCATGGCCTTCTCTTCACAATGCTCCATGCCCTTGTCATCACAATGCTCCAAGACCCCTGTAAACACAATGCTCCATGCCGCTTGTCATTATAGCGCTCCATGACGCTCGTCATCACAATTATCCATGGTCTTCTCATCACAGTGCTCCACGGTCTTGCCATCACAATGCTCCATGCCCTGGTCATCACAATGCTCTATGTTCCCTTTCATCACAATTCTCCACGTTCTTGGCATCACTATGTTCCATGACACTTCCCATCACAGTGTTAAATGCTTTGTCATCACAATACTGCACAAGCTTGTCATCAGAATACTCCATGACCCTTGTCATCGCAATGCTCCATGAGAACTATCATCACAATGCTCCATGCCCCTTGTCATTACAGTGCTCCATGATGCTCGTCACCAGAATTATCCATGGTCTTCTCATCACAGTGCTCCACGGTCTTGCCATAACAATGCTCCATGCCCTGGTCATCACAATGCTCCATGTCCCTTGTCATCACAATTATCCAGGTCCTTGTCATCACAATGCTCCATGACAGTTCTCATCCCCATGTTACATGCTCTTGTCATCACAATTTTCCATGCACTTGTCATCGCAATGTCCCATGACCCCTGTCATAGCAAGCTCCATGCCTTTGTCATCACAATGCTTCACGACCTTTTCATCAAAATTCTCAAAGGGCGTTGTCATCACAATGCTCCATGCCCTTGTCATCACAATGCTCCATGGCCCTTGTCATCACAATGCTCCAAGCCCTTGTCATCACAATGCTCCATTACCTTTGTCATCACAATCCTCCATAACACTCGGCATCACAATGCTCCATGCCATTGTCATCACAATGGAACATGAAATATGCCATCACAATGCTCCCTGACACCTGTCTTCACAATAATCCATGACCATGTCATCACAATGCTCCATGCCCTTGTCTTCACAATGTGCCATGCCCTCTGTCAACACAATTATCCATGAAACTTGTCAGACCAATGCTCCCTGACCCTTGTCATCTCAATGATCCAAGCCATTGTCATCACAATGATCAATTACCTTTGTCATCAGAATCCTCCATGACAATTGGCATGACAATGCTCCAGGCCATTGTCATCACAATGGGCCATTACATATGTCAACACAATGCTCCCTGACACCAGTCTTCACAATACTGCATGACATGGCTATCACAATGCTCCATGCCCTTGTCACCACAATGCACCATTCCAACAGTCATCGCAATAATCCTTGAAACTTAGTAGACCAATTTTCCATGCCCTTGTCATCACAATGCTCCTTGACCATTGTCATCACAATGCTCCATGAAGTTTTCATCACAATGCTCTTTGAATCTGGTCATCACAATTCTCTATGCCTTTCTCAGCACAATGCTCCTTGACCCTTGTCATCACAATGCTCCATGCGCATGTCAGAAAGATGCTCCATGACACATGTCATCACAATGCACCATGCGCTTGTCATCACAGTGCTCCACAATCTTGTCATCACAATGCTCCATAAATCTTGTCATCACAATGCTCCATGCACTTCTCATCAAAATGCTCTCTCACCACAGATATCAAAATGTTACATCACTATTCGTCACAATACTCCCTCACCCCTGTTATCACAATGTTCCATGACCCCTGTCATCACAATGCTGCATGCACTTATCATCACAATGTTCGATGACACCTGTCATCACAATGCTCCATAACCCCTGTCATCAAAATGCTCCATGAACCCTGACATCACAGTGTTCCATAACCCCTGTCATCAAAATGTTCCATGACAATTTTCATCAAATTGCTCCATGACCCTGTCATCACAATGCTCCCTGCCCTTCTCATCACAATGCACAAACACTTTTCATGAAAATGCTCCCTGTTATTTGTCATCACAAAGATCCATGACCCTTGGCATCATAATGTTCCATGTCATTGTCATCACAGTGCTCCATGAACGCTCTCATCACATTGCTCCATGCCCTTGTCATCACAAAGCTCCATGACACATGTCATCAGAATGCTCCATGGCCTTCTCATCACAATGCTCCATGTGCTTGCCATCACAAGGCTCCATTACCCCTGTCATAACAATGCTCCATGACAACTGCCATCACGATGTTCCGTGGGCTTGTCATCACAAGGCTCCATGACCCTTCTCATCACAATGCTCCAAGACCCCTGTAATCACAAAGCTCCATGCCCATTTTCTTCTCAATGATCCATGAACCATGTCATCACAATGCACCATGCCCATCATCACAATGCTTCAGGCTATTGTCATCACAATGAAATCAATATGCTCCATGACCTCTGTCATAACAATGCTCCAAACCCTTGTGATCACAATATTCCATAACTCTTGTCATCAAAGTGCCCCATGACACTCGTCATCACAATTATCCATGGTCTTCTCATCAAAATGCTCCATGACCTTTGTCATCACAATGCTCATTACACTTGTCATCAAAATGCTCCCTGACACTTGTTGTCTGTATGCTCCTTGAACCCTGTCATGACAAGGCTCCATGCCTTTTTCATCACAATGATCCATGTCCTTCTCATCACAGTGCTCCATGACACTTGTCATCACAATTCTCCATGCACTTGTCAGCACAATGCTCCCTGACCCTTGTCATCTCAATGCTCCAAGCTATTGTCATCACAATGCACCATTACCTTTGTCATCAGAATCCTCCATGACACTTGGCATCACAGTGCTCCATGCCATTGTCATCACAATGGACGATTACATATGTCAACACATTGCTCCCTGACACCAGTCTTCACAATACTGCATGACCTGGTCATCACAATGCTCCATGCCCTTGTCACCACAATGCACCATTCCAACAGTCATCGCAATAATCCATGAAACTTATTAGACCAATGCTCCATGCCCTTGTCATCACAATGCTCCATGACCCTTGTCATCACAATGCTCCATGAACTTTTCATCACAATGCTCTTTGATCCTTGTCATCACAATTCTCTATGCCTTTCTCAGCACAATGCTCCATGACACTTGTCATCACAATGCACCATGTGCTTGTCAGCACGATGCTCCATGACACATGTCATCACAATGCACCATGCACTTGTCATCACAGTGCTCCACAATCTTGTCATCACAATGATCCATAAAACTTGTCATCACAATGCTCTATGCACTTCTCATCAAAGTGCTCTCTCACCACAGATATCACAATGTTACATCACTATTTGTCACAATACTCCCTCACCCCTGTCATCACAATGATCCATGACTCCTGTCATCACAATTATACATGCACGTATCATCACAATGTTCGATGACCCCTGACATCACAATGTTCCATAACCCCTGTCATCAAAATGCTCCGAAAACCTTTTCATCAAAATGCTCCATGACCCCTGGCATCACAATGTTCAATAACCCCTGTCATCAAAATATTCCATTACAATTTTCATCAAATTGCTGCATGACCCTGTCATCAAAATGCTCCCTGGCCTTCTCATCACAATGCACCACGCCCTTGTCATCAAAATGCTCCGTGACTTTTGTCATCACAAATCTCCTTGACCCTTGACATCACAATGCTCCATGTCATTGTCATCACAATGCTCCATGAACCTTCTCATCACATTTCTCCATGCCCTTGTCATCACAAAGCCCCATGACACATGTCATCACAATGCTCGATGCCCTTCTCATTACTATGCTCCATGCCCTTGTCATTACAATCTTCTATGACCATTGTATCACAGTGTTCCGTGCTCTTGTCATCACAATGCTCCCTGTCCCCTCTCATCACAATAATCCATGAAACATTTCACACCAATGCTTCCTGTCCTTCTCATCACAATGCTCCATTACACCTGTCATAACAATGTTCCATGACCACTGCCATCACAATGTTCCACGGCCTTGTCATTCACAAGGCTCCATGACACTTGTCATCACAATGTTCCAAGACCCTTGTAATCACAATGCTCCATGCCCTTGTCATCACAAAGCTCCATGACGCATGTCATTAGAATGTTCCATGGACTTCTCATCACAATGCCCCATGACACTTTTTATCACAATGCTCCATGCCCCTTTTCATCTCAAAGCTCCATGAATCCTATCATCACAATGCACCATGCCCATTATCATAATGCTTCAGGCTATTTTCCTCACAATGAAATCAAAATGCTCCATGACCTCTGTCATCACAATGCTCCAAACCGTTGGGATCACAATGTTCCATAACACTTCTCATCACAACACCCCATGATGCTCATAATCACAATTATCCATGGTCTTCTCATCACTATGCTCCATAACCTTTGTCATCACAATGCTCCCTGACACTTGTCGTCAGTATGCTCCTTGAACACTGTCATGACAGGGCTCCATGCCTTTTCACAATGATCCATGCCCTTTTCATCACAATGCACAAAGACACCTGTAATCACAATGCTCCATGCACTTGTCATCACAGTGCTCCATGACGCATTCATCAGAATGCTTCATGGCCTTCTCTTCACAATGCTCCATGCCCTTGTCATCACAATGCTCCAAGACCCCTGTAAACACAATGCTCCATGCCGCTTGTCATTATAGCGCTCCATGACGCTCGTCATCACAATTATCCATGGTCTTCTCATCACAGTGCTCCACGGTTTTGCCATCACAATGCTCCATGCCCTGATCATCACAATGCTCTATGTTCCCTTTCATCACAATTCTCCACGTTCTTGGCATCACTATGTTCCATGACACTTCCCATCACAGTGTTAAATGCTTTGTCATCACAATACTGCACAAGCTTGTCATCAGAATACTCCATGACCCTTGTCATCACAATGATCCATGACCCCTGTCATCACAATGCTCCATGAGAACTATCATCACAATGCTCCATGCCCCTTGTCATTACAGTGCTCCATGATGCTCGTCACCAGAATTATCCATGGTCTTCTCATCACAGTGCTCCACGGTCTTGCCATAACAATGCTCCATGCCCTGGTCATCACAATGCTCCATGTCCCTTGTCATCACAATTATCCAGGTCCTTGTCATCACAATGCTCCATGACAGTTCTCATCCCCATGTTACATGCTCTTGTCATCACAATTTTCCATGCACTTGTCATCGCAATGTCCCATGACCCCTGTCATAGCAAGCTCCATGCCTTTGTCATCACAATGCTTCACGACCTTTTCATCAAAATTCTCAAAGGGCGTTGTCATCACAATGCTCCATGCCCTTGTCATCACAATGCTCCATGGCCCTTGTCATCACAATGCTCCAAGCCCTTGTCATCACAATGCTCCATTACCTTTGTCATCACAATCCTCCATAACACTCGGCATCACAATGCTCCATGCCATTGTCATCACAATGGAACATGAAATATGCCATCACAATGCTCCCTGACACCTGTCTTCACAATAATCCATGACCATGTCATCACAATGCTCCATGCCCTTGTCTTCACAATGTGCCATGCCCTCTGTCAACACAATTATCCATGAAACTTGTCAGACCAATGCTCCCTGACCCTTGTCATCTCAATGATCCAAGCCATTGTCATCACAATGATCAATTACCTTTGTCATCAGAATCCTCCATGACAATTGGCATGACAATGCTCCAGGCCATTGTCATCACAATGGGCCATTACATATGTCAACACAATGCTCCCTGACACCAGTCTTCACAATACTGCATGACATGGCTATCACAATGCTCCATGCCCTTGTCACCACAATGCACCATTCCAACAGTCATCGCAATAATCCTTGAAACTTAGTAGACCAATTTTCCATGCCCTTGTCATCACAATGCTCCTTGACCATTGTCATCACAATGCTCCATGAAGTTTTCATCACAATGCTCTTTGAATCTGGTCATCACAATTCTCTATGCCTTTCTCAGCACAATGCTCCTTGACCCTTGTCATCACAATGCTCCATGCGCATGTCAGAAAGATGCTCCATGACACATGTCATCACAATGCACCATGCGCTTGTCATCACAGTGCTCCACAATCTTGTCATCACAATGCTCCATAAATCTTGTCATCACAATGCTCCATGCACTTCTCATCAAAATGCTCTCTCACCACAGATATCAAAATGTTACATCACTATTCGTCACAATACTCCCTCACCCCTGTTATCACAATGTTCCATGACCCCTGTCATCACAATGCTGCATGCACTTATCATCACAATGTTCGATGACACCTGTCATCACAATGCTCCATAACCCCTGTCATCAAAATGCTCCATGAACCCTGACATCACAGTGTTCCATAACCCCTGTCATCAAAATGTTCCATGACAATTTTCATCAAATTGCTCCATGACCCTGTCATCACAATGCTCCCTGCCCTTCTCATCACAATGCACAAACACTTTTCATGAAAATGCTCCCTGTTATTTGTCATCACAAAGATCCATGACCCTTGGCATCATAATGTTCCATGTCATTGTCATCACAGTGCTCCATGAACGCTCTCATCACATTGCTCCATGCCCTTGTCATCACAAAGCTCCATGACACATGTCATCAGAATGCTCCATGGCCTTCTCATCACAATGCTCCATGTGCTTGCCATCACAAGGCTCCATTACCCCTGTCATAACAATGCTCCATGACAACTGCCATCACGATGTTCCGTGGGCTTGTCATCACAAGGCTCCATGACCCTTCTCATCACAATGCTCCAAGACCCCTGTAATCACAAAGCTCCATGCCCATTTTCTTCTCAATGATCCATGAACCATGTCATCACAATGCACCATGCCCATCATCACAATGCTTCAGGCTATTGTCATCACAATGAAATCAATATGCTCCATGACCTCTGTCATAACAATGCTCCAAACCCTTGTGATCACAATATTCCATAACTCTTGTCATCAAAGTGCCCCATGACACTCGTCATCACAATTATCCATGGTCTTCTCATCAAAATGCTCCATGACCTTTGTCATCACAATGCTCATTACACTTGTCATCAAAATGCTCCCTGACACTTGTTGTCTGTATGCTCCTTGAACCCTGTCATGACAAGGCTCCATGCCTTTTTCATCACAATGATCCATGTCCTTCTCATCACAGTGCTCCATGACACTTGTCATCACAATTCTCCATGCACTTGTCAGCACAATGCTCCCTGACCCTTGTCATCTCAATGCTCCAAGCTATTGTCATCACAATGCACCATTACCTTTGTCATCAGAATCCTCCATGACACTTGGCATCACAGTGCTCCATGCCATTGTCATCACAATGGACGATTACATATGTCAACACATTGCTCCCTGACACCAGTCTTCACAATACTGCATGACCTGGTCATCACAATGCTCCATGCCCTTGTCACCACAATGCACCATTCCAACAGTCATCGCAATAATCCATGAAACTTATTAGACCAATGCTCCATGCCCTTGTCATCACAATGCTCCATGACCCTTGTCATCACAATGCTCCATGAACTTTTCATCACAATGCTCTTTGATCCTTGTCATCACAATTCTCTATGCCTTTCTCAGCACAATGCTCCATGACACTTGTCATCACAATGCACCATGTGCTTGTCAGCACGATGCTCCATGACACATGTCATCACAATGCACCATGCACTTGTCATCACAGTGCTCCACAATCTTGTCATCACAATGATCCATAAAACTTGTCATCACAATGCTCTATGCACTTCTCATCAAAGTGCTCTCTCACCACAGATATCACAATGTTACATCACTATTTGTCACAATACTCCCTCACCCCTGTCATCACAATGATCCATGACTCCTGTCATCACAATTATACATGCACGTATCATCACAATGTTCGATGACCCCTGACATCACAATGTTCCATAACCCCTGTCATCAAAATGCTCCGAAAACCTTTTCATCAAAATGCTCCATGACCCCTGGCATCACAATGTTCAATAACCCCTGTCATCAAAATATTCCATTACAATTTTCATCAAATTGCTGCATGACCCTGTCATCAAAATGCTCCCTGGCCTTCTCATCACAATGCACCACGCCCTTGTCATCAAAATGCTCCGTGACTTTTGTCATCACAAATCTCCTTGACCCTTGACATCACAATGCTCCATGTCATTGTCATCACAATGCTCCATGAACCTTCTCATCACATTTCTCCATGCCCTTGTCATCACAAAGCCCCATGACACATGTCATCACAATGCTCGATGCCCTTCTCATTACTATGCTCCATGCCCTTGTCATTACAATCTTCTATGACCATTGTATCACAGTGTTCCGTGCTCTTGTCATCACAATGCTCCCTGTCCCCTCTCATCACAATAATCCATGAAACATTTCACACCAATGCTTCCTGTCCTTCTCATCACAATGCTCCATTACACCTGTCATAACAATGTTCCATGACCACTGCCATCACAATGTTCCACGGCCTTGTCATTCACAAGGCTCCATGACACTTGTCATCACAATGTTCCAAGACCCTTGTAATCACAATGCTCCATGCCCTTGTCATCACAAAGCTCCATGACGCATGTCATTAGAATGTTCCATGGACTTCTCATCACAATGCCCCATGACACTTTTTATCACAATGCTCCATGCCCCTTTTCATCTCAAAGCTCCATGAATCCTATCATCACAATGCACCATGCCCATTATCATAATGCTTCAGGCTATTTTCCTCACAATGAAATCAAAATGCTCCATGACCTCTGTCATCACAATGCTCCAAACCGTTGGGATCACAATGTTCCATAACACTTCTCATCACAACACCCCATGATGCTCATAATCACAATTATCCATGGTCTTCTCATCACTATGCTCCATAACCTTTGTCATCACAATGCTCCCTGACACTTGTCGTCAGTATGCTCCTTGAACACTGTCATGACAGGGCTCCATGCCTTTTCACAATGATCCATGCCCTTTTCATCACAATGCACAAAGACACCTGTAATCACAATGCTCCATGCACTTGTCATCACAGTGCTCCATGACGCATTCATCAGAATGCTTCATGGCCTTCTCTTCACAATGCTCCATGCCCTTGTCATCACAATGCTCCAAGACCCCTGTAAACACAATGCTCCATGCCGCTTGTCATTATAGCGCTCCATGACGCTCGTCATCACAATTTTCCATGGTCTTCTCATCACAGTGCTCCACGGTTTTGCCATCACAATGCTCCATGCCCTGATCATCACAATGCTCTATGTTCCCTTTCATCACAATTCTCCACGTTCTTGGCATCACTATGTTCCATGACACTTCCCATCACAGTGTTAAATGCTTTGTCATCACAATACTGCACAAGCTTGTCATCAGAATACTCCATGACCCTTGTCATCACAATGATCCATGACCCCTGTCATCACAATGCTCCATGAGAACTATCATCACAATGCTCCATGCCCCTTGTCATTACAGTGCTCCATGATGCTCGTCACCAGAATTATCCATGGTCTTCTCATCACAGTGCTCCACGGTCTTGCCATAACAATGCTCCATGCCCTGGTCATCACAATGCTCCATGTCCCTTGTCATCACAATTATCCAGGTCCTTGTCATCACAATGCTCCATGACAGTTCTCATCCCCATGTTACATGCTCTTGTCATCACAATTTTCCATGCACTTGTCATCGCAATGTCCCATGACCCCTGTCATAGCAAGCTCCATGCCTTTGTCATCACAATGCTTCACGACCTTTTCATCAAAATTCTCAAAGGGCGTTGTCATCACAATGCTCCATGCCCTTGTCATCACAATGCTCCATGGCCCTTGTCATCACAATGCTCCAAGCCCTTGTCATCACAATGCTCCATTACCTTTGTCATCACAATCCTCCATAACACTCGGCATCACAATGCTCCATGCCATTGTCATCACAATGGAACATGAAATATGCCATCACAATGCTCCCTGACACCTGTCTTCACAATAATCCATGACCATGTCATCACAATGCTCCATGCCCTTGTCTTCACAATGTGCCATGCACTCTGTGAACACAATTATCCATGAAACTTGTCAGACCAATGCTCCATGCTCCTGTCATCAAAATGCTACATGACCCCAGTCATCACAATGCTCCGTGTGTCCCGTCATCACAAGACACCATGACCTGTGTCACCACAAAAGTCAATGCCCTCGTCATCACAAGGCTCTGTGAAATTTGTCACCACAATGCTCCATGAAGTTTTCATCAAAATGCTCAATGTCATTGTCATCACAATGCTCCGTGAACGCTCTCATCACATTGCTCCATGAACTTGTCATCACAAAGCTCCATGACGCATGTCATCAGAATGCTCCATGTCCTTCTCATCACAATGTTCCATGCACTTCCCATCACAATTCTCCATTAACCCTGTCATAACAATGCTCCATGACCCCTGCCATGACGATGTTCCATGGCCTTGTCATCACAAGGCTCCATGACCCTTCTAATCACAATGCTCCAAGACCACTGTAATCACAATGCTCCATGCCCCTTTTTATCTCAATGATCCATGAACCCGGTCATCACAATGCACGATGCCCATCATCAAAATGCTTCATGCTATTGTCATCTCAATGAAATCAAAATTCTCCATGATCTCTGTCATCACAATGCTCCAAATCCTTGTGATCAAAATGTTCCATAACACTTATCATCACAACGTCCCATGACGCTCGTCATCACAATTATACATGGTCTTCTCATCACAATGCTCCATGACCTTTTTCATCACAATGCTCAATACACTTGTCATCACAATGCTCCCTGACACTTGTCCTCAGTATGCTCCTTGAACCATGTCATGACAAGGCTCCATGCCTTTTTCATCACAATTCTCCATGCCCTTGTCATCACAAAGCTCCATGATGCATGTCGTCAGAAAGTTCCATGGCCATCTCATCCCAATTCTCCAAGTCCTTGTCATCACAATGCCCCAAGACCCCTGTAATCAAAATGCTCCATGCCCCTTTTCATCAGAATATTCCATGAGACTTGTCATCACATGTCTCCATGGTCTTCTCATCACAATGCTCCAGTACCTTGTCATCAGAAGCCTCCATGGCCCCTGTCATCACAATACTCGATGAACGTTTTCAGCCCAATGCTCCTTGACCTTCTCATCACAATGCTCCATGACCCCTGTCATCACAATGCTCCATGACTCCTGTCATCACAACGATCCATGAACCCTGACAACACAATGATCCGGGACTCTTGTCATGAAAATGCTCCATGCCCATGTCATCCCAATGCTTCATGACCCCTGTAATCACAATGCTCCGTGACGCTTGTCATCACAGTGCTCCATGAACCTTGTCATCACAATGCTCCATGCCTTTGTCAGCAATATGCTACATAATATTCTCATCACAATGCTCCATGCGCTTGTCATCACAATCCTTCATGACACTTTGGATCATATTGCTTCATGCCCTTGTCATCTCCCTCTTGCCTTTCTGGTTTTTACAGATTTTCGGGTGTCCCTTTTGACCCGTGGGAAGTGACAATTCTTTGTAGTGTGGATTTGCATTGTGCGCTTGCTTGATTGTCCAAAAAGGTCGTATGCGTTTTCTCCTGAATATATTCAGGAGAAAATGCATACGCCCTTTTTGGCCAAGTGCATCACTGTCGAAGTTGTGATGCTTTTCCTGTGCTTTAAAGGCGAATTCAATTTACCTCTTGAAATATGTTTTGTGCAATTCTGCCTCATTTTCAAGTCAGCTTCGTTGCCTTCCCTCAACAGATTTTTGGAAGACAGTAGTCCTTTATAACTGTCGGTTTGTGAATTGCTGTGCCCGTGAGCTCCAATTTTCAAATCCCATTTTTGGGAGCTGACCGCAAATCCACAATTTTGCTTCAGGACCTATACTTGTTCCAGGGGTGGCTATACTCTTCCCTGCAGGTGTCTGAGGCTTTGGTTAATTCTTCTTCCTGACGGGAATTTACAGTGACATGTGCCCGTCCAAATGCCTACATCTACTCTCTGATTGGTTCTCCCTCTTCCCTTTCATCCTCTGCACAATTAGCAAACTGTGCGAACCAGGAGGTTATAGGGGCTGGCTCTCCTAAGTTGGGAGATTGATAGTAAAGCAGTTGGAATGCCAAACTGGAGCACAAGGAGAGGAAAAATTAGGAGACTTTTAGAAACCTTTCACCATCACAGGGTGTCCATTCTCTAGGTTTCCCATACATGTTATAACTGTAGTGATATTCCCTACTACCTGGAGATTTGGTATCCATGGAATGGTGGCATGCATTAGTACTTTAAAGGGTCTGCATTTTCTCTCCCAATCTCACCAGTCCTCTCAGTCCCAAGTGTCCAACCTTATGTCTCATCCAGCTGTCTTTGCAGATAGGGTCATTCCCGGTTTCATCAGTACCCCTGAAGGAATTGTGTAAGAATTTCGCTGTTTTTTTGTTTGTTTTTGAAATTCATTTTTATAATGGGGTTGAGCTGATTTTCACTGACGTGTTTATGCCAGTCTAGACACACTTGATTCCCTTATGGAGACAAATCAATACATAGGTTTTAAGATTCTCACTATTCAGATATATTCCTCAGTGGGGAATAGGGGGTTTGAGTCCCGTTCACTGAGGAAGGGGTAGGTCTCGTCTGTTCTCTATTTGGTTTATGGAATGGTACCTGTGCTAATATCAAACTCTGGTTTTATGCATCACCCCACCTCTCCTTTCCCATTAAACAGGCATAAGAGTGTTTTCTAAATGTGAGACTCTGTTCTCTTTCTTAATTCAGTACATGTGTTGTGATGTTGACATTCCCTCTGTAAGTGATATCTTATGAATAGATTCTTTTTCTGTGTGACTAATTTCACTTAGAATCATCATACCTAAATCCACTCTTTATGCTGCTACTGGCCTTATGACATTGATTTCACGTCTGAGTGATATTCTGTTGTACAAAATTACCACAAGTTATTTATGCATTTGTCTTTTTCCTGGGATATTTTAGGTGTACTGAAGTTGAGGTTCTTGTATGCACAGCAGCCCTAAACATTGGGGTGCCTGTGTGTTGTCAATATTTAGTCTTCCCAAGTTATATGTCTATGAGTTGAAGTCCCCTTTGCTCGGGGGCTTTGTATTTAAATGTTTTAGGAAACAGCATACACTTCTTCAGAGTGGCTCTTGGATATTTATACCCCACCCATCAGCGTGACTAGGCTCCCTGTTCTCCATGGCCTCTCCAGCATTTCTGGTTTGTACACATTTTTTGGATGGCCTTTCTGAGCAGTGGAAATTGAGACTTCTTTGTTGTGCGGATTTGCATTTCCCGCTTGCTTGGTTGGCCAAAAACTCTGTATGTGTTTTTTTCCTGAAGATATTCACGAAAAAAAGGCATACACCCTTTTGCCCAACTGCATCTTTTTAGAAATTCTGCTGCTTTTCATATGCTTTAAATGTGAGTACAATCTACCTTTTGAAAAATGTTTCCTGCAATTCTGCCTCTCATTCAGATCCCCTTCGTTGCCTTACCTGAATATATTTTTGGACGTTTGTTATCATTTATATCTTTGCAGGTCTTTGAATTGTCTGCTCCTGAGCTCCATTTTGCAACTCGCTTTTATTGTGAGCTCGCCGCCAAACCATTGGATTGCTTCTGGCCCTATTCTGGTTCTGAGGAGGCAGGCTGAGCCTTTGGTTAATTCTTCTTCCTAATGGGAAATTAGAGTGACATGTGCCTGTCAAAACTCCTACAGCTAATCTCTCATTGGTTCCCCCTCTTCTCATTTATCCTCTGCACAAATTGCAAACTGTGTGAAACAGGAGGTTAAAGGTGCTGATTCTCCAAGAGGGGCGATTGTTAATAATGTGGCTGGAAAGGTGAACCCCAGCACCAGGAGATCAAAAATGAGGTGCATTTTAGACACCTTTCCTGAGCACATGGTGTACATTCATCTCGGTTTCGCAGGCATGTTTTCGCTGTCAGACGATTCCCTTGAACCTGCCGATTTGGGTCTCAAGGAATGGGTACCAGGCAGTATTACTTTAAAAGGTCTGCATTTCCTCACCCAGCCTCTCTAACATCTCTTAGCGTGCATAGCTTCCAGCCTTATATATCATCCTGCTGTGGGTCTACATGTGTTCAATCCATGTTACATCATAGCCCTTCAACAAAAGTTGTAAGAATTTTTGTCTGTCTCACCGTTTTTATAAATATTTTTAAATTTATTTTTATATTGGTTACAGCTGATTTTCAAAGCTCTGTTTTTTGCTGCTGTACATCCACTTGATTCATGTACTGTGAGACAACAATAAATTATTTTTCAGATGCTTACGAGTCATATGTATTATTATCCAGTGACTTGAGTGGGCTGAGTGCAGTTCTTTGAGGTACCGTGTAGGCCTTGTCAGTTATTCAATTTGGTACTTGGAATGGTATATTTGCTAATTTCAACCTCCTGGATAATACCTCACCATTCCCCACCTTTCCCATTTAGCAGCCTTATGTCTATTTTCTACATATTTGACTATGTTTCTGTTTTGTAGTTTATTTCATGTGTAGCCATGTTTGATTCCACCTTTAAGTGACATCTTATGATATGTGTCTTTTTCTTTCTGACATATGTCACTTAGAATGATCGTATGTAACTCCTCCAGAGTTGTTCCAACTGGCCTTATTTCATTGATTTCGGGATGAGTAATATTCCACTCTACATAAGTACCCCATCTCTTTTATCCATTTTATCCTTCCAGGGACATTTAGGTTATATCCAAGTGGAGGCCCTATTTAACAGAGAGGTGGTAAACGTTGGGGTGCCTGTTTTCTGTCCATTTTTGTTTTTCCCAAGGTATACGCCCATGAGTGCAAGTGCACTATGCTCTGTAGCTCATCTTTTCGATGTCTTAGCAAACACAATACACTTCTCCAGAGTGGCCATTGGCAAATTACATTTCCACTATCAGCCTCGCAGGGCTCCCTTTTCTCCTCGCCTGCCCTGCATTTCTGGTGTTTACACTTTATGTGGATGGCCCTTCTGACTGATGGGAAGTGATATATTTTGTCGTATTGATTTCCAGTGCCCACCTGTTTGGTTGGATAAAAAGTGTGTATGGCCTTTACTTGAATATATTCAGAAAAAATGCATACGCCCTTTTGGGCCAACTGCATCATTGGCCATGTTCAGCCCCTTTTCTTGTGCTTTAATGGGGAGTCCTTTCTACCTCTTCATATCTGTTTCCTGCCACTCTCCCTTGCTTACAACTCCTTTTCTGTGACTTACCTCAAGACATTTTTCGACGATAGATATTTTCAACTCTGCAGTTTCATGAATTTTAGTGCCCCTGAGTTCCATTTTTCAACTTGTGTTTTTGGAAACTGGACACAAAACAGCGGGATTTCCTCTAGACCTATTCTGTTTCCGTGGGCAATTCTAGCCTTTGATGAATTTGTCTTCCAGATTGGAAATTAGAGTGGCATGTGCCTGTCCAAACAACTAAGACTTGTCTCTAAATTTTTCTCATCCTTCCGCTTCATCCTCTGGACAAATTCCAAACTGTGTGCAACAGGATGTTGACGGTGCTGATATCCCCAAGTGAGGAGATTGTTAGGAAATATGCTGGAGGGGTGAACCCGAGCACCAGGCGATGAGGAGATGAGGTGCCTTTTCCAAACTCTTTCCGATCAAACGGTGTACCATCCTCTAGGTGTGACAGGCATGTTTTAGCTGTAGGAAGGGTCCCGTGCATGGAAGGAGAACACCAGGGATTTTTCCAAATCAGTGCCTCCCCGTACCCCAAACTGGGGAATTTTTAAGCTACAGCTACACGTATGTCCATTAAAGGCCTTGGGAAATAGGCAGACCCCAAACTTTAGATGATTGAAATCTTCAGGGTCAGAAGCGTTCACCATGGGCCTTGCTTAGGTTACATTTTATCTGTCATTGGTAGATGATGTCAATAAAAATATCGATTCTTTTTCAGATTATTTCCCCTTATAGGTTATTGCAAAATATTCAGTGTAGTTCCCTGTGCTATACAGTAGTTCCTTGTTGATGATCTATTTTATACATAGCAGTGTGTATGTGTTAATCCCAAACTGTTAATTTATCCCTTCTCCTACCTTTCCCCTTTGGTAATAATAAATTATAAGATTTTATACTTCTCAGAAATGGGGGAGCTGAAAGAGAGGTATCCTTTTCAATGGAAAAGCATTCAAAACAAGATTGAAGCTTCAGCCAAGAGTATTCGATGTACATCCATGGAAATAAATCACTTCATTTCTCTAATGTTGACCTGACAAATAAGACAGACGTCTTCACTGAACTTGCTTATAGTAAAGTGATGGAAATATCAAATGTAAGTCTTAGAAAAATCTTATTTTACCCGAGCATTATACACTGCTCTATGTTAACTACAGTTTGGCTCACACATCTGTTCATTGAAGTTACAATGTTCTCAATTTCTGTTACTGATCCTCCAGAGTGGACCCCAACAGGATTCACCATGCCCAGTGTCATTGGAGCCAACAGATCAAGACTGAGTTTGGTTCAGAAGCAAAGGAAACATTATTTAGAAAACAGAATGGAGAGGTGAGAGCGTGCAGTCCCCCACGGGCTGTGGGCTGGGCTGCTGTGTAGGGATCCCGGCAGTGTCAGTGGGAGGGAGGGGATGGAGCTCTCGAGGGCTGGGTTGGCTGCAGCTCAGGCTCTATGCCGTGGAGTCTGCATGGGACCCCGCTAGCTGAGGTGTCGACCCAGCCATTCTGCACAAGGAATTCGGGTCTGAAGTGCCGGGTGTGGGACCTCTGCATGCGGAACCCTAGGAACACGTGAAATTAGACAAAGCACAAAGGAAAAACAGGTTAGACTTTATTTTATTGCCCAGATTATCTTTTTATCTCCCAGGAATTTTTAATGAACGTTGCCGGAGACGAACCCCTCCTCTGCTTTTTGTTCCGTTCCTCATTCTTTGGGTGTTGAGGCTGCAGACCCCTCTTTTGTAACTGCTTCATGCTGTGGTGGGAGCCCTGATACCTGGGGGGAGGGGCAAAACGTCTCCCCACCAGCCTCCAGGTGAGGTTGATTGTCCCAAGGCCTCCTGCCTCACTTCTCGTCCGCCTGAGCACCAGCATTGGAAGTGTTATAGATTCTAATGACCTTTAAGGGTCCAGGAAAGAGATGCGCAGAGATGCTGAGGTGGCAGGTTTCACCCCACCCCACATTTGTTTGGCGACCTTAGGCTGACGGTTTTTGCCAGCCTAGATGCTCTGACCAGTAGTCTGTGCTTTCTTTAATTAGGTCCCTGAATAAATGTACAAACAGCACCATGTGTCAGAACCCTGCCCGCGCAACTCCCAGACAGTCCAGGGTCAGTGGTGATCCAGGACCATGACGTCCACTGAGTCAACGGCCTTTAGAATTAGCCAGCAGTCCAGCCGGTCATATTGGCCACCATCACCGCGTTGTCTGTAGGGTTTTCTATGGTGAAAGTGTGATATACATTACCCCCGCCAAGTTTATTTGCTCCCCTCTGGGTGAAGTAAGGCCTACAAGCAGTAGTCTGCTCTTTCGGGGCACAGTCTTGTTGTTTTCTGAGAGAAACTCCAGGTCAAGTGATGGTCACACGAGTCATCTTGGGGGCCCGTTGCCCCCGTTTTTCTCTCTGGAGGTTGGAGTTGGAGGGCCTCCTCACTCGAGGTCAGTGTGTCCACAGAGCGACCCCTGCAACATCAGGGCATGATGGGTGGTTAGGATCACGACGTGGGGTCCTTTTCCCTTAGGAGGGAGCTGGCCTTGTGGGCTGCTGATTTCTAGCTTTATAGATACCTCAGTATCCTGACCTGATGAGTCTGTGGGCAAAGCCCTTGGTGACCATAGTTTATCATACCTGAAGGGCATTCTTGTGTTGCTCCATTTCAAGTGGTCCCAGTTTTTGCACTACGGCTCCAAGGGCAATTAACCTTTGACTGGGTATGTAAAGGTCAAAGGGTTTAGCTAAATTAGGGAGTTCCTGGGCAAGGGTCTGAATTGACTGTTCTTTCCATTCTTGAAAGGCCACTTCTGGATTCTATACAAAAGGATCATCATCTTTTCGTGTCAGTGTTTCATGTAGAGGCCCAGCTATTAGACTGTAGTTAGGGATCCAGATGCAGAAAACCTTGGCCTCCCCAGGAACCCCTAAGCTGTCTTCTAGTTTTAGAAGAGGTAAGGCTGCAAATGGCTTCTTCCCTATCCTGGGATGCGTTTCTCCGTATATCTGTGAAAATGAAGCCCAGGCATGTCATCTGAGCCTGGGATATTTGAGCCTTTTCCTTGGACACCTTCTATCCTTCCTTGGCTAGGTAGTTTAGAGGCGTCTTTAGTAGGCCTGGCGATCAGAATGTCATCTGCATATTGAAGGGTTCCCTTTTACAGAGGTAGAACGTTTAGGTCTTTAGAGGTCATTTCCCCAATGATGGTGTGGGGATTTTTGTACCGTTGGGGCAGGACAGCCCAGCATTATTGCTTTTGTTGCATGTTGTGTCCTGCCACACACAAGCCAAAAATTCTTGTGAATCTGAGATGAATGGAATACAGAAGAAGGCATCATTGAAGTGTAATACAGAATGCCATGGCCTGGTGGATGGTAGAATTTCCAGCAGGGTGTAGGAAATAGGAGCTACTGGATGTATATCCTCGGTGGCTTCACTGACTGTCCTGATATCCTTTACCAGGTCTCCAGCAGCCCATGGGGCTCTCGTGGTCAGGCCAATCCCAGTATATGGAGCTCACCTGGGCTGCACCACCCATCCCCACAGCCCACGGGGCTCTCGTGTTCAAGTCCCTCCCAGGGTATGGAGCTCACCTGTGCAGCTACCCAGCAGACCATGGGGCTCTCATAGTCAGGCCCTTCCCAGGATACAGAGCTCCCATGGGCAGGTACCCAAGCAGGGCTGGACACACAGGAACAGTGCACATAGCCCACCTTGCAGAGAACCCCCAGCTCACCTGTCGCTCACAGCTGACACAGAATACCTCAGAGCAGGACTTGAAATAACAAACAGCAGCTCTGACAGGTCTGTGACCCTGGCTATCACTCTGTGCAGCCTCTCTCTGCCTGGTCTTCCAGACAATTCCACTGCAGCCAGGGCACCAGGCCTCTGTCTCCACCCACCATCACTCCTCTCCCTGACTCCTGGGTTCCTCTCATTAGGATAGGGTCTTCTTGAAGTTGTTTTCCACTCATGGACCAGATAAAATGATAAGAAAACAAGCCGCAGCTGCAGCCCCTTGTCTAGCCTGACTCTCAAGGGCCCACACTTGTTCCTTGGGCCTGGCCCGTTTAGCAAGGTTCAATTTCTGCTACTGTGAGCCCCTGAGGGGTGAGGATTGGCTGATTTGGGCAGCCTGACACTGCCTACCAGCCCTCCCCAGGTGTGCCTGGGTTGAGGTCAATATAAACACCTCTCCAGGCAGCTAGAGCCCCTTTAGCTGTGCCTGATGCCATATTCTCTGCCCCGTCAGCAGTGTCGGGGCTGGGGTGGTGGTAGGGAGTGAGGGGCCGTGGCTTTGTGGGTGGCCCAGTGTGAGTGGGGCTCTGCTGGACTTTCTACAGGAGTTGCTAGGCTGCCACCTGCTAAAGAAGAGGATGTGTCATCCATACCTGCCACTTGAATTTCTCCCCAGGCAGAGGTGAGGAAGTAAAAAAGCAGTGGGGGCCGTGGCAGGAGTGGTATCTCAGGCAGGGAAATGGAAAGCTTCCAGAAGATCATCTGGGGCCAGGACCATCCTGACTGGCCTGCAGGCACCAAGTCGGCCTGCGTGCTGTCGCTGGTGTGGCTCCACAGCCCTTCCTCTAGGCTTGCAAGTGCTTGTACATATTCAGGTGTTTTACCTGGAAAGGGTGGGAAGAGTTCAGCTGCAGCAGGACTGGGGCTCAGCTCACATTTACTCACAGACGCCTCAACACAGTCCCCCCAGCTTTGCAATGAGGATGCTCCTTGTCGGGGGGAGCGCTGCTGACTCCATGGTAGACGATTTCCCACCTCTGACCAACTTAAGAATTTTTTACCACTGGAGCAAGTGCCCTGATACGATTTTCCTCTGTATAACTGGTGGGTTCTGTTTTGTTTTTTTCTTTTTTTTCTTTTTGGTTCAAGGTAGATTTTATTTATTCCTCTTTTTTTTTTTTAATTTGGAGATATAAACATGGAAATAATGCATTAATATAAAGACGTCTATGTGAAGGGAAATACTTTTTTTCTGTTTTCTTTTATTAAATGCTATTTATTTTTATTTTTTAAAATTTATTTCTTTTATACAGCAGGTTCTTATTGGATATCTATTTTATACATATAAGTGTGCACATGTGAATCCCAGTCTCCCAATTCATCCCACCACCACCCTCGCATGGCGTTTCCCCCTTGGTGTCCATATGTTTGTTCTCTACATCTGTGTCTCTATATCTGCCCTGCAAACCGGTTCATCTGTACCATTTTTCTAGGTTCCACATATATGCATTAATATACAATATTTGTTTTTCTCTTTCTGACTTACTTCACTCCGTATGACAGTCTCTAGATCCATTAAGGTCTCTACAAATGACCCAATTTCATTCCTATGTATGGCTGAGTAATATCCCATTGTATATATGTACCACATCTTTATCCATTCGTCTGTCTGTGGGCACTTAGGTTGCTTTCATTACCTGGCTATTGTAAATAGTGGTGCAATGAACATTGTGGTGAATGTGTATTTTTGATTTATGGTTTTCTCTGGTATATGCCCAGTATTGGGATTGCTGGATTATATGGTAATTCTATTTTTACTTTTTTAAGGAACCTCCATACTGTTCCCCATAGAGACTGTATCAATTTACATTCCCAACAATAGTGGAAGAAGGTTCCTTTTCTCCATACCCTCTCCAGCATTTGTTGTTTGTAGATTCTCTGTTGATGCCCATTCTAACAGGTGTGACATGACACCTCATTGTAGTTTCCATTTCCATTTCTCTAATAATTAATGATGTTGAGCAGATTTTCATGTGCGTACTGGCCACCTCTATGTCTTCTTGGAAGAAATGTCTATTTATATCTTCTTCCATTTTTGTATTGGGTTGTTTGTTTTATTAATATTGAGCTGCATGAGCTGTTTATATATATTGGAGATTAATCATTTGTCCATTGATTCATTTGCAAATATTTTCTGCCATTCTGAGGGTTGTCTTTTCATCTTGTTTGTAGTTTCCTTTGCTTTGCAAAAGCTTTTACGTTACCTTAGGTCCCATCTGTTTAGTATTCTTTTTTATTTCATTACTATAGGAGGTGGATCAAAAAAGATCTTGCTGTGATTTACGTCAGAGTATCCTTCGTAAGTATTCCTCTCAGAGTTTTATACTATCCAGTCTTACATTAAGGTCTCTAATCTATTTTGAATATATTTTTATGTATGGTGTTGGGGAGTGTTCTAATTTCATTCTTTTACATGTAGCTGTCCATATATCCCAGCACCAATGATTGAAGAGACTGTCTTATCTCCATTGTATAGTCTTGCCTCCTTTTTCATAGATTAGGTGACCATAGATGTGTAGGTTTATCCCTGTGCTTTCTTTTTTTTTTCCTTTTACACGTTTATTGGAGTGTAATTGCTTTACAATGGAGTGTTCGTTTCTGCTGTATAAAAAGGTGAATCAGCAATACATATACAAATATCACCAGATCCCCTCCCTCTTGCATCTCCCTCTCACACCCCATATCCCACCCCTTTATGTGGTCACACAGCACCAAGCTGATCTCCCTGTTCTATGTGGCTGCTTCCCAGTAGCTATTGGTGTTACATTTGGTAATGTATTTATGTCCATGCCACTCTCTCACTTCGTCCCAGCTTACCCATCCCCCTTCCGGTGTCCTCAAGTCCTTTCTCTATGTCTGTGTCCTTAATCCTGTCCTGCCACTAGGTTCTTCAAAATCTTTTTTTTTCTTCATTAGATTCCGTATATCTCTGTTAACATACAGTATTTGTTTTTCCCTTTCTGACTTACTTCACTGTGTAGGACAGATTCTAAGTCCATCCACCACAGTACAACTAACTCAGTTTAGCTTCTTTTTATGGCTGAGTAATATTCCATTGTATATATGTGCCACATCTTCTTTAAACATTCATCAGTCGATGGACACTTAGGTTGCTTCCATGTCCTGACTATTGTAAATAGAGCTGCAATGAACATTTTTCTACATAACACTTTTTGAATTATGCTTTTCACAAGGCAAATGCCCAGTAGTTGGATTGTTGTGTCATATGGTACTTCTATTGTTAGTTATTTAAAGGAACCTCCGTACTGTTCTCCCTAGTGCCCATATCAATTTACATTCCCACCCACAGTGCAAGTGTGTTCCCTTTCCTCCAATAAAGGCCTCTCCAGCATTTATTGTTTTGTAGATTTTTTTGATGATTGCCACTCTGACTGCTGTGAGGTGATACCTCATGGTAGTTTTGATTTGCATTTCTCTAATGATTAGTAATGTTCAACATCCTTTCATGTGTTTCTTGGTAATCTGTATATCTTCTTTGGAGAAATGTCTATTTAGGTCTTCTGCCCGTTTTTGGATTGGGTTGTTTGTTTTTGTGATATTGAGCTACATGAGGTGCTTGTAAAGTTTGGAGATTAATCCTTTGTCAATTGCTTCATTTGAAAATAGTTTCTCCCATTCTGAGGGTTGTTTTTGCATCTTGTTTATGTTTTCCTGTACTGTGTAAAAGCTTTTAAGTTTCATTAGGTCCCATTTGTTGATTTCTGTTTTTATTTCCATTTCTCTAGGAGGTGGGTCCAAAAGGATCTTGCTGTGATTTATGTCATAGAGTGTTCTGCCTATGGTTTCCTCTAAGTGTTTTATAGTGTCTGGTCTTATATTTAGATCTCTAATCAATTTAGAGTTTATTTTTGTGTATGGTGTTATGGAGTGTTCTAATTTCATTCTTTTATGTGGAGGGGTCCAGTTTTCCCAGCACAAATTACTGAAGAGACTGTCTTTTCTCCATTGTATATCCTTAGCTCCTTTGTCATAGATGAGATAGCCATAGGTATGTAGGTTTATCTCTGGGCTTTCTGTCCTGTTCCATTGATCTGTGTTTATGCCAATCTACATACACTTGATTCCATTATGCAGACATATAAATACATAGGTTTCAAGGTTATTACCAGTCAGATATATTCCTCTTCAGTGAATAGGGTGTTTTGTGTCCAGTTCATTGAGAAAGGAGTAGGTCTTGTCTATTACATATTTGGTATATGGAATGGGATCTGTGCTAATTTCAAACTCTGCTTTTACACATCACCCCACGTCACCTTTCCCCTTAAGGAGGCATAAGTGTGTTTTCTAAATGTGTAACTCTGTTCACATTTGAAATTCAGTTCATGTGTAGCCATGTTTACATTCCCTCTATAAGTGATATATTACAATATTTTTTTTTTCTTTGTGGCTCATTTCACTTAGCATCATCATACCTAAAGCCACTCATTATGCTGCTATTGGCCTTATGACATTGATTTTATGTCTGAGTGACATTCCATTGTATATAAGTACCACAACATCTATATCCATTTTTTTCCCTTTCCTGGGATATTTAAAGTGTACCGAAGTCGAGGTTCTTGTAAACAGAGCAGCCCTAAACTTTGGGCTGTCTGTGTGTTGTGGATTTTTAGTTTTCCCAAAATACACGTCCATGAGTGGAAGTGTGCTATGCTCCTTAGCTCTGTTTTAGAAAACAACATACAGTTCTCCAGAGAGGCTGTTGGAAATTTACATCCTGTCCATCGGAATAACCAGACTCCCTTTTCTCCATGGCCTGTCCTGCATTTGTGGTTTTTACACTATTTGTGGATGGCCCTTTTGACTGGAGGTAAGGGACACTTCTATGTAGTGTGGATTTGCAATGCCTGATGGCTTGCTTATCCAAAAAGGGCATATGCATTTTTTCCCGAATATATGCAAGAAAATACACATACTCCCTTTTTGGCCAAGGGCAACATTGTTGAAGTTCTGTCGCTTTTCATGTGCTTTAAAGACAACTCCAATCTACCTCTTGAAATCTGTTTCCTTCAATTCTGCCTTGCATTCAAATCCTCTTCACTGCCTTACCTCAATATATTTCTGGATGATAGTTGTCCTTTATAACTCTGCAAGTTTGTGAATTGCTGTGCCCCTGATTTCCATTTTTTCAACTCGCCTCTTTGTGAGCTGGCTGCAATACCGCAGCATGGCTGTAGGCCCTAGTCTGGTTCCGGGGTGCCAGGCTGAGCCTTTGATTAATTTTACTTCCTGATGGGAAACTAGAGTGACATGTGCCCATCCAAACACCTACAGCTAATCTCTCACTTGTTTCCCCTCTTCCTGTTCATCCTCTGCACAATTTGCAAACTGTGCATAACAGGAGGGTAAAGGCGCTGACACTCCAAGTGGGGAGATTTTGAGTAATGCAGATGGAATGGCGAAGCCGAGCACGACAAACGGAAAAATGAGGTAACTTTTAGAAAACTTTCCCAATTACACAGTGTACCATCCACTGGGTTTCCCATGCATGCTTTAACTGTAGGAAGATTCCCTTAACCTTGGAGAGTTGGGACCACTAGAATGGGTAGTACACAGTATTGCTCAAAGTGGTGTTCTTTTGCTCACACAACCTCAACAATCTTGTCAGCCCCAAGTGTCCAGTTTTATGTCTCATCCAGCTGTGGGTGTAAAGGTGGACAATCCAGGTTGCATCACAGGCCCTGAACGTAATTCTTAAGGCTTTCCCTCTGTTTCGCTGTTTTTGCATTTTGCTTTTGAAATTTATTTTTATAAGGGTGTTTAGCTGAATTTCAGTGCTGTGTTCATGCCATTATACACACACATGACTCCTTTATGGAGACATGATAATACATATGTTTTAAAATTCTTGGAGTCAGATATATTCCTCTGCAATGAATAGGGGGTGTTGAGTCGAGTTCATTGTGCGGGGAGTAGGTGATGTCTATTACATACTTGGTTTATGTAACGGTATCTGTGCTAATTTAAAACTGTGGTTTTATGCATCAACCCACCTAGCCTTTCACCTTAAGCAGGGAGAATATTGTTTTCTAAGTGTGTGACTCTGTTGTGTTTGTAATTCAGATCATTCGTAGCCAAGTGTACATTCCCACTATAAGTGATATCTTATGATAAGATTCAGTACTCTGTTATCTTTCCTAACTCAGTTCATATGTAGCCATGTTTACAGGATCTTCATAAGTGATATCTTATGATAAGTTTTTTTTTCTGTGTGACTTATTTCACTTAGAATCATCGTAACTGAATCCACTCATTTTGCTGCTACTGGTCTTATGACATTGATTTCATGGCTGAGGGATATTCCATCGTATGTAAGTAACACAATTTTTTGAAGCATTTTAATCTTTCTTGGGATATTTAAGGTGTACCCAAGTTGAGGTTCTTGTAAGCAGTGCAGCCCTAAATTTCAGGGTGGCTCTGTCTTATTGATTTTCAGTTTTCCAAGGTATATTCCCTAGACTGGAAGTGCCCTTGGATCTGTAGCTCGGTTGTTTACTTGTTTATGGAACACAATGCACTCCTCCAGTGAGGCAGTTGGCAATTTACATGCCGCCCATCAGCATAACAAGGCTCCCGGTTCTCCAGGGCCTGTCTTGCCTTTCTGGTTTTTATCCATTTTGTGGATATGCATTTTGACTGGTGAGAAGTGATACTTCTTTGGAGTGCAGATTTGCAATGCCCGCTTGCTTGCTTGGCAAAAAGGGCGTATGCATTTTCCCCTGTATATATCCAGGAGAAAACACATACGCCCTTTTTGGCCAAGTGCATCATTGTCGAAGTAGTGCCCCTCTTCCTGTGCTTTAAAGCCGATTCCAACGTACCTATTGAAATCTGTTTCCTGCTATTCTGCCTCGCTTTCAACTCCGCCTCGTCGCCTTCCCTCAACAGATTTTTGGACGATAGTTGTCCTTTATTACTCTGCCAGTTTGTGAAGTGCTGTGCCCCTGAGCTCCAATTTTTAACTCGTTTTGTGTGAGCTGAACGCAAGTCCAAAATTTTGGTTCAGGAACTCTATTAGTTCCCGGTGGGTGGTGGAGACTTTTGTTAATTCTTCTTCCGCACTGGATATAAGAGTGACATGTGCCCGTCTAAATGCCTAACAGCTACTCTCTCATTGGTTCTCCCTCTTCCCTTTCATCCTCTGCCAAATTGGCAACTTGTGAGAACCAGGAGGTAAAAGTTGCTGTCTCTTCAAGTTGGGAGATTGATAGTAAAGCAGTTGGAATGTCAAACCGGAGCACCAGGAGGGGGGCTATTCGTTGAGTTTTAGAGACCTTTCGTATTCACAGTGTGTCCATTTTCTACGTTTCATGTACATGTTATAGCTGTAGTAATATTCCCTTCAACCTGGAGACATGGGACCCATGGAATGGGTGCCATGCATTATTGCTTTTAAGGGTCTGCATTTGCTCACCCAATCTCACCAATCCTCTCAGTCCCATGTGTCCAACATTATGCAACATCCAGCTGTCACTGTAGATAGGGTCATTCCAGGTTTCATCAGAGACCCTGAAGGAATTGTAAAGAATTTCCGTTTTTTTTGAAATTCCTTTTAATAGTGGGTTTGAGATGATTCTCACTGCCATGTTTATGCCAGTCTAGACACTCTTGATTCCCTTAATGAGACATACCAATACATAGGTTTTAAGATTCTTCCTAGTCAGATATATTCCTCTGCAGGAAGTATGGATTGTTGAATCCCTTTCACTGAGGAAGGTGTAGATCTTGTGTATTCTGTATTTCGTTTTTGGAACGGTGCCTGTTCTAATATTAAACTCTGATTTTATGCAACACCCCACCTCTCCTTCCCCCTTAAGGAGGCCTAAGAGTGTTTTCTAAATGTGATACTCTGTTCTCTTTCCTAACTCAGTTCATGTGTAGCCATGTTTACAGGATCTTCATAAGTGATATCTTATCATACGTTTCTTTTTCTGTGTGACTTATTTCACTTAGAATCATCAAACCTGAATCCACTCATTTTGCTGCTACTGGTCTTATGACATTGATTTCATGGCTGAGGGATATTCCATCGTACCAAAGTACCACAATTTTTTGAACCATTTTTATCTTTCCTGGGATATTTAAGGTGTACCCAAGTTGAGGTTCTTGTATGCAGTGCAGCCCTAAATTTTGGGGTGGCTCTGTCTTATTGATTTTCAGTTTCCCAAGGTTTATTCCCCAGACTGGAAGTGCACTTGGCTCTGTAGCTCTGTTGTTTACTTGTTTTAGGGAACACAATGCACTCCTCCAGAGAGGCAGTTGGCAATTTACATCCCGCCCATCAGCATAACAAGGCTCCCTTTTCTCCAGGCCCTGTCTTGCCTTTCTGGTTTTTATCCATTTTGTGGATGCACCTTTTGACTGGTGGGAAGTGATACTTCTTTCTAGTGCAGATTTGCATTGCCGGCTTGCTTGCTGGGCCAAAAAGGGCGTATGCGTTTCCTCCTGAATATATTCAGGAGAAAACACATACGCCCATTTTGGCCAAGTGCATCATTGTCGAAGTTGTGCCCCTCTTCCTGTGCTTTAAAGGCGATTCCAACGTACCTATTGAAATCTGTTTCCTGCTATTCTGTCTCGCATTCAAGTCCGCCTCGTTGCCTTCCCTCAACAGATATTTGGATGATAGTTGTCTTTTATTACTCTGCCAGTTTGTGAAGTGCTGTGCCCCTGAGCTCCATTTTTTTTTTTTTTTTTTTTTTTTCTGTACGCGGGCCTCTCACTGCTGTGGCCTCTCCCGTTGCGGAGCACAGGCTCCAGACACACAGGCTCCGCGGCCATGGCTCGCGGGCCCAGCCGCTCCGCGGCATGTGGGATCTTCCGGAATTGGGGCATGAACCCCTGTACCCTGCATCGGCAGATGGACTCTCAACCACTGCGCCACCAGGGAAGCCCTGATCTCCATTTTTTAACTCATTTTTTGTGAGCTGAACACAAGTGCAGAGTTTTGGTTCAGGACCTATACTGGTTCCCGGTGGGTGGCTGAGACTTTGGTTAATACTTCTTCCTCCCAGCATATAAGAGTGACATGTGCCTGTCCAAATGCCTAACAGCTTCTCTCTCATTGTTTCTCCCTCTTCCCTTTCATTCTCTTCCAAATTGGCAACTTGTGTTATTCGGGAGGTTAAAGGGGCTGTCTCTCCAAGTTGGGAGATTGATAGTAAAGCAGTTGGAAAATCAAACAGGAGCACCAGGAGAGGGACAATTAGTTGAGATTTAGAAACCATTCATATACACAGTGTGTCCATTCTCTAGGTTTCCCGTACATGTTAAAGCTGTAGTAATATTCCCTTCAACCTGGAGAGTTTGGAACCATGGAATGGAGGCCACGCATTATTGCTTTCAGCGGTCTGTGTTTGCTTACCCAGTCTCACCAATCCTCTCAGTCCCAAGTATCCAGCCTTATGCCACATCAAGCTGTAGTTGTAGACAGGGTCATTCCAGGTTTCATAAGAGACCCTGAACGAATTGTAAAGAATTTCCCTGTTTTGTTGGGGTTTTTTTTGAAATTCCTTTTTATAGTGGGTTTGAGCTGATTCTCACTGCCGTGTTTATGCCAGTCTAGACACACTTGATTCCCTTACGGAGACATATCAATACATAGGTTTTAAGATTGTTACTAGTCAGATATATTCCTCTGCGGAAAATATCTGGTTTTGAGTCCCTTTCCCCGAGGAAGGTGTAGATCTTGTCTATCCCATAGATTGTTTTTGGAACGGTACCTGTGCTTATATGAAACTCTGGTTTTATGCATCACCCCACCACTCCTTCCTCCTTAAGTAGGCATAAGAGTGTTTTCTAAATGTGAGACTGTGTTCTCTTCCCTCACTCAGTTCATGTGTAGCCATGTTTACAGGAACTTCCTAAGTGATATCTTATGATAAGCTTCTTTTTTCTTTGTGACTTATTTCACTTAGAATCCTCATACCTGAATCCACTCATTTTGCTGCTACTGGACTTATGACATTGATTTCATGGCTGAGGGATATTCCATCGTACGTAAGTACCACAATTTTTTGTAAATTTTTTAACTTTCCTGGGATAATTAAGGTGTACCCAATTTGAGGTTCTTGTAAGCAGTGCAGCCCTAAATTTTGGGGTGGCTCTGTCTTATTGATTTTCAGTTTTCCCAAGGTATAGTCCCTAGATTGGAAGTGCCCTTGGCTCTGTAGCTTTGCTGTTTACTTGTTTTCGGGAACACAATGCACTCCTCCAGAGAGGCAGTTGCCAACTTACATCCCGCCCATCAGCATAACAAGGCTCCCTGTTCTCCAGGTCCTCTCTTGCCTTTCTGGTTTTTACACATTTTGCCGATGTCCCTTTTGACCAGTGGGAAGGGATACTTCTTTGTACTGCAGATTTGCATTGCCCGCTTGCTTGCTTGGCAAAAAAGGGCGTATGCGTTTTCTCCTGAATATATTCAGGAGAAAACGCATACGCCCATTTTGGCCAAGAGCATCATTGTCGAAGTTGTGCCCCTCTTCCTGTGCGTTAAAGGCCATTCCAACGTACCCCTTGAAATCTGTTTCCTGCTATTCTGCCACGCTTTCAAGTCCGCCTCTTTGCCTTCCCTCAACAGATTTTTGGACGATCGTTGTCCTTTATTACTCTGCCAGTTTGTGAAGTGCTGTGCCCCTGAGCTCCATTTTTTAACTCGTTTTTTGTGAGCTGAACGCAAGTCCAAAATTTTTGTTCACGACCTATACTGGTTCCCGGTGGGTGGCTGAGACTTTGGTTAATTCTTCTTGGTGCCAGGCAATTAGAGTGACATGTGCCTGTACAAATGCCTAACAGGTACTCTCTCATTGGTTCTCCCTCTTCCCTTTCATCCTCTGCCAATTTGGCAACCTGTGTTTTCCAGGAGGAGAAAGGGGCTATCTCTCCAAGTTGGGAGATTGATAGTAAATCAGTTGGAAAGTCAAACCAGAGCACCAGGAGAGGGACTATTCGTTGAGTTTTAGAGACCTTTCGTATTCACAGTGTGTCCATTTTCTAGGTCTCCCGTACATGTTATAGCTGTAGTAATATTCCCTTCAACCTGGAGAGTTGGGACCCATGGAATGGGTGCCATGCATTATTGCTTTAAAGGGTCTGCATTTGCTCACCCAATCTCACCAATCCTCTCAGTCCCAAGTGTCCAGCCTTATGCCACATCCAGCTGTCATTGTAGACAGGGTCATTCCACGTTTCATCAGAGACCCTAAAGGAATTGTAAAGAAATTCCCTGTTTTTTTTGTTTTGTTTTTGAAATTCCTTTTTATAGTGGGTTTGAGCTGATTCTCGCTGCCATGTTTATGCCTGTCTAGACACAGTTGATTCCCTTACGGAGACATATCAATACATAGGTTTTTAGATTCTTACTAGTCGGATATATTCCTCTGCTGGAAATATGGGGTTTTGAGTCCCTTTCACTGAGGAAGGTATAGGTATGTCTTATCTATTCCATAATTGGTTTTGGGAACGGTACCTGTGCTTATATCAAACTCTGGTTTTATGCATCACCCCACCTCTCCTTCCCCATTAAGCAGGCATAAGAGTGTTTTCTAAATGTGAGACTCTCTTCTCTTTCCTAACTCAGTTCATGTGTAGCCATGTTTACAGGATCTTCATAAGTGATATCTTATGATAAGCTTCTTTTTCTGTGTGATTATTTCACTTAGAATCATCGAACCTGAATCCACTCATTTTGCTGCTACTGGTCTTATGACATTGATTTCATGGCTGACGGATATTCCATCGTACGTAAGTACCACAACTTTTTGAACCATATTTATATTTCCTTGGATATTTAATTTGTACCCAAGTTGAGGTTCTTGTAAGCAGTGCAGCCCTAAATTTGAGGGTGGCTCTGTCTTATTGATTTTCAGTTTTCCGAGGGTATATTCCCTAGACTGGAAGTGCCCTTGGCTCTGTAGCTCTGTTGTTTACTTGTTTTAGGGAACACAGTGCACTCCTCCAGAGAAGCAGTTGGCAATTTACATCCCGCCCATCAGCATAACAAGGCTCCCTGTTCTCCAGGGCCTGTCTTGCCTTTCTGATATTTACACATTTTCTGCATGTCTCTTTTGACCGGTGGGAAGGGATACTTCTTTGTAGTGCAGATTTGCATTGCCTGCTTGCTTGCTTGGCCAAAGAGGGCTTATGCGTTTTCTCTTGCATATATTCAGGAGAAAATGCATACGCAATTTTTGGCCAAGTGCATCATTGTCGAAGTTGTGCCCCTCTTCCTGTGCTTTACAGGTGATTCCAACCTACCTCTTGAAATCTGTTTCTTGCTATTCTGCCTCGCTTTCAAGTCTGCCTCGTTGCCTTCCCTCAACAGATTTTTCGATGATAGTTGTCATTTATTACTCTGCCAGTTTATGAATTGTTGTGCCCTGGAGCTCCATTTTTCAACTCGTTTTTTGTGAGCTGGACGCATGTCCAATATTTTGGTTCAGGACATATACTGGTTCCCAGTGGGTGGCTGAGACTTTGGTTAATTCTTCTTCCTGCCAGGAAATTAGAGTGACATATGCCCGTCCAAATGCCTAACAGCTACTCTCTCATTGGTTCTCCCTCTTCCCTTTCATCGTCTGCCAAATTGGCAACCGGTGAGAACGAGGAGGTTAAAGGGGCTGTCTCTCCAATTTGGGAGATTGATAGTAAATAAGTTGGAAAGTCAAACCGGAGGACCAGGAGAGGGACTATTCGTTGAGTTTTAGAGACCATTCGTATTCACAGTGTGTCCATCCTCTAGGTTTCCCGTACATGTTATAGCTGTAGTAATATTCCCTTCAACCTGGAGAGTTGGGACCCATGGAATGGGTGCCATGCATTATTGCTTTAAAGGGTCTGCATTTGCTCACCCAATCTCACCAATCCTCTCAGTCCCAAGTGTCCAGCCTTATGCCACATCCGGCTGTCATTGTAGACAGGGACATTCCAGGTTTCATCATCGACCCTGAAGGAATTGTAAAGAATTTCACTGTTTTTTTGTTTTGTTTTTTAAATTCCTTTTTTTAGTCGGTTTGAGCTGATTCACGCTGCGATGTTTATGCCAGTCTAGACACACTTGATTCCCTTACGGAGACATATCAATACATAGGTTATAAGATTCTTACTGGTCAGATATATTCCTCTGCAAGAAATATGGTGTTTTGAGTCCCTTTCACTGAGGAAGGTATAGGTAGGTCTTGTCTATTCCATAGTTGGTTTTTGGAACGGTACCTGTGCTTATATCAAACTCTGGTTTTATGCATCACCCCAGCTCTCCTTCCCCCTTAAGCAGTCATAAGAGTGTTTTCTAAATGTGAGACTCTCTTCCCTTTCCTAACTCAGTTCATGTGTAGCCATGTTTACAGGATCTTCATAAGTGATATCTTATGATAAGCTTCTTTTTCTGTGTGACTTATTTCACTTAGAATGATCGTACCTGAATCCACTCATTTTGCTGCTACTGGTCTTATGACATTGATTTCATGGCTGAGGGATATTCCATCGTACGTAAGTACCACAATTTTTTGAACCATTTTTTATCTTTCTTGGGATATTTCAGGTGTACCCAGTTGAGGTTCTTGTAAGCAGTGCAGCCCTAAATTTGAGGGTGGCTCTGTCTTATTGATTATCAGTTTTCCCAAGATATATTCCCTAGACTGGAAGTGCCCTTGGCTCTGTAGCTCTGTTGTTTACTTGTTTTAGGGAACACAATGCACTCCTCCAGAGAGGCAGTTGGCAGTTTACATCCTGCCCATCAGCATAACAAGGCTCCCTGTTCTCCAGGGCCTGTCTTGCCTTTCTTATATTTACACATTTTGTGGATGTCTCTTTTGACCGGTGGGAAGTGATACTTCTTTGTAGTGCAGATTTGCATTGCCCGCTTGCTTGCTTGGCAAAAAAGGGGCGTATGCGTTTTCTCCTGCATATATTCAGGAGAAAATGCATACGCCCTTTTTGGCCAAGTGCATCATTGTCGAAGTTGTGACCCTCTTCCTGTGCTTTACAGGTGATTCCAACGTACCTCTTGAAATCTGTTTCCTGCTATTCTGCCTCGCTTTCAAGTCCACCTCGTTTCCTTCCCTCAACATATTTTGGGATGAGAGTTGCCCTTTATTGCTCTGCCAGGTTGTGAATTGCTGTGCCGCTCAGGTGCATTTTTCAACTCGTTTTTTGTGAGCTGAACGCAAGTCCAATATTTTGGTTGAGGACCTAAATTGTTTCCCGGTGGGTGGCTGAAACTTTGGTTAATTCTTCTTCCTCCCGGGAAATAAGAGTGACATGTGCCCGTCCAAATGCCTAACAGCTACTCTCTCATTGGTTCTCCCTCTTCCCGTTCATTCTCGGCCAATTTGGCAACCTGTGCGAACCCGGAGGCTAAGGGGCTGTCTCTCCAAGTTGGGAGATTGATAGTAAAGAAGTTGGAAAGTCAAACGGGAGCACCAAGAGAGTGACAATTTGTTAAGTTTTGGAGACGTTTCGTATTCAGAGTGTGTCCATATTCTAGGTTTCCCATACATGTTATTGCTGTAGTAATATTCCCTTCAACCTGGAGACATGGGACCCATGGAATGGGTGCCATGCATTATTGCTTTAAAGGGTCTGTATGTGCTCCCCCAGTCTCACCAATCCTCTCAGTCCTATGTGTCCAGACTTATGCCACCTCCAGCTGTCGTTGTAGATAGGGTCTTTCCAGATTTCATCAAAGACCCTGAAGGAATTGTAAAGAATTTCCCTGTTTTTTTGTTTTGTTTTTGAAATTTCTTTTTATAGTGGTTATGAGCTTATTCTCGCTGCCATATTTATGCCAGGCTAGAAACACTTGATTCCCTTACGGAGACATATCAATACATAAGTATTAAGATTCTTACTAGTCAGATATATTCCTCTGTGGGAAATATGGGGTTTTGAGTCCCTTTCACTGAGGAATGTGTAGGTCTTGTCTATTCCATAGTTGGTTTTTGGAACGGTACGTGGGCTTATATCAAACTCTGGTTTTATGCATCACCCCACCTCTCCTTCCCCCTTAAGCAGGCATAAGTGTGTTTTCTAAATGTGAGACTCTGTTCTCTTTCTTAACTCAGTTCATGTGTAGCCATGTTTACAGGATCTTCCTAAGTGATATCTTATGATAAGTTTCTTTTTCTTTGTGACTTATTTCACTTAGAATCATCGTACCTGAATCCACTCATTTTGCTGCTACTGGTCTTATGACATTGATTTCATGGCTGAGGGATATCCCATCGTACGTAAGTACAATAATTTTTTGAACCATTTTTATCTTTCCTGGTATATTTATGGTATACCCAAGTTGAGGTTCTTGTAAGCAGTGCAGCCATAAATTTTGGGGTGGCTCTGTCTTATTGATTTTCAGCTTTCCCACGGTATATTCCCCAGACTGGAAGTGCCCTTGGCTCTGTAGCTCTGTTGTTTACTTGTTTTAGGGAACACAATGCACTCCTCCAGAGGGGCAGTTGGCAATTTACATCCCGCCCATCAGCATAACAAGGCTCCCTCTTGTCCAGTGCCTTTCTTGACTTTCTGGTTTTTTCATATTTTGTGGATGTCCCTTTTGACCGGTCGGAAGTGATACTCCTTAGTAGTGAATATTTGCATTGCCCGCTTGCTTGCTTTGCCAAAATGGGCATATGCGTTGTCTCCTGAATATATTCAGGATGTAACGCATATGCCCTTTTTGGCCAAGTGCATCATTGTCGAAGTTGTGCCCCTCTTCCTGTGCTTTAAAGGCTATTCCAACGTATCTCTTGAAAGCTGTTTCCTGCAATTCTTCCTCGCTTTCAAGTCTGTCTCGTTGCCTTCCCTCAACAGATTTTTGGACGATAGCTGTCCTTTACTATTCTGCCAGTTTGTGAATTGTTGTGCCCCTGAGCTCCGTTTTTCAACTCGTTTTTTGTGAGCTGAAGGCAAGTCCAAAATTTTGGTTCAGGACCTATACTGGTTCACGGTGGGTGGCTGAGACTTTGGTTACTTCTTCTTCCTGCCGGGAAATTAGAGTGACATGTGCCCGTCCAAATGCCTAACAACTACTCTCTCATTGGTTCACCTTCTTCCCATTCATCCTCTGCCAAATTGGCAACCTGTGTACCAGGAGGTTAAAGGTGCTGTCTCTCCAAGTGGGGAGATTGTTAGTAAAGCAGTTGTTAAGTCAAACCGGAGCACCAAGAGAGGGAATATTAATTGAGTTTTAGATATCTTTCGTATTCACTGTGTGTCCATTCTCTAGGTTTCCCGTACATGTTATAGCTGTAGTAATATTGCCTTCAACCTGGAGAATTGGGACCCATTGAATGGGTGCCATGCATTATTGCTTTAAAGGGTCTACATTTGCTCACCCAATCTCACCAATCCTCTCAGTCCCAAGTGTCCAGCCTTATGCCACATCCAGCTGTCGTTGTAGATAGGGTTATTCCAGGTTTCATCAGCGACCCTGAAGGTATTGTGTAAGAATTTTACGGTTTTTATATTTTGTTTTGAAATTCATTTTTATATTGGGTTTGAGCTGATTCTCCCTGACATGTTTATGTTGTTCTAGACACACTTAGTTACCTTATGGAGACATATCAATACATAGATTTTAAAATTCTTACTAGTCAGATATATTTCTCTGCGGGGAATAGGGATGTTGAGTTCCGTTCTCTGAGGAAGGGGTAGGGCTTGTCTCTTTTGTTTTTGGATTATGGAACGGTACCTGTGCTAATATCAAACTTTTGTTTTGTGCATCTCCCCACCTGTCTTTCCCCTTAAGCAAGCGTTAGAGTGTTTTCTAAATCTGAGACTCTGTTCTCTTCCCTAAATCAGTTCATATGTAGCCATGTTTACATTCCCTTCATAAGTGATATCTTATGTCAGAATGAACCATGGCCCTTGTCATAATAATGCTCCATGACCCCTGTCATCACAGTGATCCATGCCCTGGTTATCAAAATGCTCCATGTCCCTTGTCATCAAAATTCTCCACGTCCTTGTCATCACAATGCTACATGACACTTCTCATCAAAATGTTACATGCTCTTGTCATCACAATTCTCCATTCTCTTGACATTGCAATGCTCCATGTCCTTGTCATCACAATGCTCCATGCCTTTGTCATCACATTCCTCCATGAACCCTGTCATCACATTGCTCCCTGACACCTGTCATCACAATGCTTCTATCCCCTTGTCATTACAGTGCTCCATGATGCTCGACATCACAATTACCCAAGGTCTTCTCATCACAATGCTCCACGGTTTTGCCATCACCATGCTCCATGCCTTGTCATCTCAAAGCTCAATGTCCCTTGTCCTCACAATTCTCCACGTCCTTGTCATTACAATGCTCCATGGCACTTCACATCACAATGTTATATGCTCTTGTCATCACAATACTCCATGCACTTGTCATCACAATGCTCCATGAACCCTGTCATAGGAAGATCCATGCGCTTTCATCAAAATGTTTCACGACCAGGACATTAAAATTCTCAATGGCCCTTGATATCACAATGCTCCATGCCCTTGTCATCACAATGCTCCTTTACTTTGTCACAACAATCCTCCATAAAAATTGGCATCACAATGCTCCATGTTATTGTCATCAAACTGGAACATGACATATTTCATCACAGTGCTCCCTTACACCTTTCTTCACAATAATCCATGACATTGTCATCACAGTGCTCCATGACCTTCTCATCAAAATGTGTCATGCCCATACTTATCACAATAATCCAAGAAACTTGTCAAACCAATGCTCCATGCCACTTTTCATCACAATGCTCCATGAACGCTGTCATCCAAATGCACCATGCCCATCATCATAATGCTTCATGCTATTGTCATCACAATGAAATCTAAATGATCCATGACATCTGTCATCATATTGTTGCAAACCCTTGTGAACACAATGTCCCATAACACTTGTCATCACAATGCCCCATGACACTGGTCAGCACAGTTATCCATGGTCTTCTCATCACAATGCACCATGACATTTGTCAGCACAATGCTCAATACCCTTGTCAACACAATACCCTCTGACTACTGACCTCAGTATGCACCGTGCACTCTTTCATGACAAGGATCCGTGGCTTATTCATCACAATGCACCATGGCGTTTTCATCACAATACATCATGCCATTGTCATCAAAATACTCCACAAGCTTGTCATCAGAATGCTCCATGACACTTGTCATCTAAATTCTCCATGCACTTGTCAGAACAATGCTCCCTGACCCTTATCATCACAATGCTCCAAGCCATTGTCATCACAATGGGCCATTACATATGTCATCACAATGCTACCTGACACGTGTCTTTACAATACTGCATGACCTGGTCATCACAATGCTCCATGCCATTTTCATCACAATGCGCCGTTCCAACTGTCATCACAATAATCCATGAAACTTATTAGACCAATGTTCCATGCCCTTGTCATCACAACGCTCCATGCCCTTGTTATCACAATGCTCCATGGCCCTTGTCATCACAATGCTCCGTGACTCCAGTCATCACAGTGCTTCATGAATTTTGTCATCAAAATGTTCCATGCCCGCGTCATCAACAGTCTCTGTGACCTTTTTAACCACAATGTTCCATGAACATTTCATCACAATGCTCTTTGACCCTTGTCATCACAGTGCTCCATGCGCTTGTCAGCACAATGCTCCATGAAACATGTCATCACAATGCACCATGTACTTGTCATCACAGTGCTCGACAATATTTTCATCACAATGCTCCTTAAAATTTGTCATCACAATGCTCCATGCATTTCTCATCAAAATGCTTTCTCACCACTGATATCACAATGCTACATCACTATTTGTCACAATACTCCCTCACCCCTGTCATCACAATGTTCCATGACTCCTGTCATCACAATGCTTCATGCACTTATCATCACAATGTTCGATGACCCCTGACATCACAGTGTTCCATAACACCTGTCATCAAAATGTTCCATGACACTTTTCATCAAATTGCTCCATGACCCTGTCATCAGAATGCTCCCTGCCCTTCTCATCACAATGCACAACGCCCTTGCCATCTAAATGCTCCATGACATTTGTCATCACAAAGATCCATGACCCTTGGCATCACATTTCTCCATGTCATTTTCATCACAATGCTCCATGAACGCTCTCATCACATTGCTCCATGCCAATGTCTTCACAAAGCTCCATGACACATGGCATCAGAATGCTCCATGGCCTTCTAATCACAATGCTCCATGCCCTTGCCATCACAATGCTCCATTACACCATACATAAAAATGCTCCATGACCCCTGCCATCATGATGTTCCATGGCCTTGTCATCACAAAGCTCCATGACCCTTCTTATCACAATGCTCCAAGAACCCTGTAATCACAATGCTCTATGCCATTTTTCATCTCAATGATCCATGAACCCTGTCATCACAGTGGACCATGCCCATCATCATAATGCTTCATGCTATTGTCATCACAATGAAATCAAAATGCTCCATGACCTCTGTCATAACAATGCTCCAAACCCTTGTGATCACAATATTCCCCATCACTTGTCATCACAATGCCCCATGACACTCGTCATCACAATTATCAATGGTCTTCTCATCACAATGCTCAATACACTTGTCATCAATAAGCTCCCTGACACTTGTTGTCTGTATGCTCCTTGAACCCTGTCATGACAAGGCTCCATGCCTTTTTCATCACAAGGATCCATGTCCTTTTCATCAAAATGCTCCAAGACCCATGTAATCACAATGCTCCATGCCCTTGTCATCACAAAGCTCAATGACGCATGCCATCAGAATGCTCCTTGGTCTTCTCCTCACAATGCTCCATGCCCTTGTCATCACAATGTGCCAAGACCCCTCTAATCACAATGCTCCATGCCCCTTTTCATCAGTATGCTCCATGAGACTTGTCATCACAAGGCTCCATGGTTTTGCCATCACAATGCTCCAGGACCTTGTCATCACAATGCTTCTCGACCTTGTCATGAAAATTTTCAATGGCCCTTGTCATCATAATGCTCCAAGCCCTAATCATCGAAAGGCTCCATTATAGTTGTCATCACAATTCTCCCTTATATTTTGCATCACAATGCTCCATGCCATTGTAATGGCAATGGACCATGACATATGTCATCACAATGCTCCCTGACATCTGTCTTCACAATACTCCATGACGTTCTCTTCAAAATGCTCCAGGCCCTGGTCATCACAATGCACCATGCCCACTGTCATCACAATAATCTATGAAACGTGTCAGAACAATGCTCCATGCCCCTGTCATCACAATGCTCCATGCCCTTGTCATCACAAAGCTACATGACCCCTGTCTTCACAATGCTCCCTGACTCCAGTCATCACAATGTTTCATAACGTTTGTCATCACAATGGTCCATGCCCGCGTCATCACAAGGCTCTGTGACCTTTGTAACCACAATGCTCCCTGAAATTTTCATCACAATTCTCTGTGACCCTTGTCATCATAATGCTCCATGTATTTTTCAGAACAATTCTCTATGACCATAGACATGACAGTGTGCCACGTGCATTTCATCACAACGGTCCACAACTTTGTCACTGCAATGCTCCCTAAACCTTGTAATCACAATGCTCCATGCACTTCTCATCAAAATGCTCTCTCACTAGAGATATCACAATGTTCCATCACTAGTCATCACAATACTCCCTCACCCCTGTAATCACAATGTTCCATTAACCTGTCATCACAATGCTACATCCCCTTATCAGCACAATGTTCCATGACCACTGACATCACAATGTTCCATAACCCCTGTCATCAAAATGTTCCATGACCCTTTTCATCCCAAAGCTCCAAGACCCCTGACATCACAATGTTCTATAACCCCTGCCATCAAAATGTACCTTTACACTTTTCATCAAATTGCTGCATGACCCGGCCATCAAAATGCTCCCTGCCTTTCTCATCACAATGCAACATGCCCTTGTCATCAAAATGCTCCATGACATATCATCACAAAGCTCCATGACACGTGGCATCGCAGTGCTCAATGTCATTGTCATCACAATGCTCCGTGAACCCTCTTATCACATTGCTCCATGCCCTTGTCATCACAAAGCTCCCTGATACTTGTCATCACAATGCTCGATGCCCTTCTCATCACAATGCTCCATGCTCTTGTCATTACAATCCTGCATGACCCATGTATCACAGTGTTCCGTGCCCTTGTCATCACAATGCTCCATGCCCACTCTCATCACAATAATCCATGAAATATTTCAGACCAATGTTCCATGCCCTTCTCATCAAAATCCTGCATTACACCTGTCATAACAGTGCACCATGACCTTTGCCATGAAAATGTTCCACGGCCTAGTCATAACAAGGTTCCATGACACTTGTCACCACAATGCTTAAGACCACTGAAATCACAACGCTCCATGCCCTTGTCATCACAAAGCTCCATGACGCATGTCATCAGAATGTTCCGGGTCCTTTTCATCACAATGCTCCATGACCTTGTCATGACAATGTTACAAGACCCTTGCAGTCACAATGCTCCCTGCCCCTTTTCATGTCAATGCTCCATGAACACTGTCATCACAATGCACCATGCCCATCATCATAATGCTTCAGGCTATTGTCATCACAATGAAATCAATATTCTCCATGACCTCTGTCATCATAATGCTCCAAACCCTTGTGATCACAATGTTCCATAACACTTATCATCACAACACCCCATGATGCTCATCATCACAATTATCCTTGGTCTTCTCATCACAATGCTCCATGATCTTTGTCATCACAATGCCCAATACACTTGTTATCACAATGCTCCTTGACATTTGTCGTCAGTATGCTCCTTGAACACTGTCATGACTAGGCTCCATGCCTTTTTCATAAAAATGATCCATGCCCTTTTCATCACAATGCTCCAAGATCCCTGTAATCACAATGCTCCATGCCCTTGTCATCACAAAACTCCATGATGCATGTCATTAGAATGCTCCATGGCTTTCTCATCACAATGCTCCATGCCCTACTCATCAGAATGCTCCAAGAACCCTGTAATCACAATTCTGAATGCCCATTTTCATCAGAATGCTCCATGAGACTTGTCATCACAAGTCTCCATGGTCTTCTCATCACAATGCTCCAGGACCTTGTCATCACCATGCTCCATTCCCTTGTCATCACAATGCTCCATGACCCCTGACATCACAATACACCATGAATATTTTCAGCCCAATGCTCCACGACCTACTCATCACAATGCTCCATGGCCAATATCATCAAAATGCTCCATGACCACTGTCATCACAACACTCCATGACACCTGACAACACAATGATCAGGGACTCTTGTCATCACAATGCTCCATTCCCTAGTCATCACAATGCTTCATGACCCGTGTCATCACAACACTCCATGAACATTTTCAGCCCAGTGCTCCATGACCCATGTCATCACAATGCTCCATGACCCCTGTATTCACAATGCTCCGTGACGCTTGTCATCACAGTGCTCCATGACACATGACATCACAATGCTCCAAGAACCCTGTAATCACAATGTTCTATGCCCTTTTTCATCTCAATGATCCATGAACCCTGTCATCACAATGCACCATGCCCATCATCATAATGCTTCATGCTATTGTCATCACAATGAAATCAAAATGCTCCATGACCTCTGTCATAACAATGCTCCAAACACTTGTGATCACAATATTCCATAACACTTGTCATCACAATGCCCCATGACGCTTGTCATCACAATTATCAATGGTCATCTCATCACAATGCTCCATGACCTTTGTCATCACAATGCTCAATACACTTGTCATCAAAATTCTCCCTGACACTTGTTGTCTGTATGCTCCTTGACTCCTGTCATGAAAAGGCTCCATGCCTTTTTCATCACAATGATCCATGTCCTTTTCATCACAATGCTCCAAGACACATGTAATCACAATGCTCCTTGCCCTTGTCATCAAAAAATTCCATGACGTATGTCATCAGAATGCTCCATGGCCTTCTCATCACAATGCTCCATGCCCTAGTCATCACAATGCTCCCAGACCCCTGTAATCACAATGTTCCATTTTCATTTTCATCAGAAAGCTCCATGAGACTTGTTATCACAAGTCTCCATGGTCTTCTCATCACAATGCTCCAGGACCTTGTCATTGCCATGCTCCAATCCCTTGTCATCACAATGCTCCATTACCCTTCTCATCACAAGAATCCATGAACATTTTCAGCCCAATTCTCCACGACCTACACATCACAATGCTCCATGGCCAATATCATCACATTGCTCAATGACCACAGTCATCACAACACTCCATGACACCTGACAACACAATGATCCGGGACTCTTGTCATCACAATGCTCCATTCCCTAGTCATCACAATGCTCCATGAACCCTGTCATCACAACACTCCATGAATATTTTCAGCCCAGTGCTCCATGACCCTTGTCATCCCAAAGCTCCATGACCCCTGTATTCACAATGATCCATGACGGTTGTCATAACAGTGCTCCATGACACCTGTCATCACAATGCTCCATGCCTTTGTCAGCAAAATGCTACATGACCTTTTCATTACAATGCTCTCTGCGCTTGTCTTCACAATACTCCATTTCCACTGTCATCACAATCCTCCATGAACTTTGGGATCACATTGCTTCATGCCCTTTTCATCACAATGCTCCATGGTCCTTGAAATCAAAATGATCCATGACCTCTGTCATCACAATGCTCCAAACCCTTGTGATCACATTGTTCCATAACACTTGTCATCACAACGCTCGATGATGCCTGTACATCACAATACTCCATGCACTTTTCATCACAAAGCTCCATGACCTTTGTCATCACAATGCTCAATACACTTGTCATCAAAATGCTCCCTGACACTTGTTGTCTGTATGCTCCTTGAACCCTGTCATGACAAGGCTCCATGCCTTTTTCATCACAATGATCCTTGTCCTTTTCATCACAATGCTCCAAGACCCATATAATCTCAATGCTCCATGCCATTGTCAAGACAAAGCTCAATGACACATGCCATCAGAATCCCCCGTGGTCTTCTCCTCAAAATGCTCCATGCCCTTGTCATCACAGTGTACCAAGACACCTGTAATCACAATATTCCATGGCCTTGTCATCAAAAAACTCCATGACGCATGTCATCAGAATGCTCCATGGCCTTCTCATCACAATGCTCCATGACCTAGTCATCACAATGCTCCAAGACCCCTGTAATCACAATGCTCCATGCTCCTTTTCATCAGAATGTTCCTTGAGACTTGTCATCACAAGTCTTCATGGCCTTCTCATCACAATGCTCCAGGACCTTGTCATCCACATGCTCCATTCCCTGGTAATCACAGTGCTACATGACCACTGTCAAAACAACACTCCATGACACCTGACAACACAATGATCCGGGACTCTTGTCATCACAATGCTCCATTCGCTCGTCATCACAATGCTCCATGACCCGTGTCATCACAATAATCCATGAACATTTACAGCCAAGTGATCCATGACCCTTGTCATTCCAATGATCCATGCCCTCGTCATCCCAATGCTCCATGACCCCTGTATTCACAATGCTCCATGACGCTTGTCATCACAGTGCTCCATGACACATGTCATCACAATGCTCCATGCCTTTGTCAGCAAAATGCTATATGACCTTGTCATTATAATGCTCTATGCGCTTGTCATCTCAATACTCCATTTCCATTGTCATCACAATCCTCCAAGAACCTTGGGATCGCATTGCTTCATGCCCTTGTCATCACAATGCTCCATGCTCCTTGAAATCAAAGTGATCCATGACCTCTGTCTTCACAATGCTCCAAACCCTTGTGATCACATTGTTCCATAACACTTGTCATCACAACGCTCCATGATGCCTGTCACCACAATACTCCATGCACTTTTCATCACAGTGCTTCATGACTTTTGTCATCACAATTCTCCATACACTTGTCATCACAATGCTCCTTGACACTTGTCGTCAGATGCTCCTTGAACCCTGTCAGGAAAAGGCTCCATGCCTTTTTAATCACAATGTCCCATGCCGTTTTCATCACAATGCTCCATGTCATTGACATCAAAATACTCCACAAGCTTGTCATCAGAATGCTCCATGACCCTTGTCATCACAATTCTCCATGCACTTCTCAGCACAGTGCTCCATGACCCTTGTCATCACAATGCTCCATGTCATTGTCATCACAATGGGCCATTACATATGTCATCAAAATGCTCCCTGACACCTGTCTTCACAATACTGCATGACATGGTCATCACAATGCTCCATGCCCTTGTCATCACAATGTGCCATTCCAACTGTCATCGCAATAATCCATGCAACTTATTAGAGCAATGTTCCATGCCCTTGTCATCACAATGCTCCGTGACTCCAGTCATCACAATGCTTCATGTCCTTTGTCATCACAATGGTCCATGCCCTCGTCATCAACAGTCTCTATGACCTATTTAACCACAATGCTCCATGAACTTTTCTTCACAGTGCTCTTTGACCCTTGTCATCACAATGCTCCATGTGCTTGTCAGCACAATGCTCCATGACATATGTCATCACAATGCACCATACGCTTGTCATCACAGTGCTCCACAATATTGTCATCACAATGTTCCTTAAAATTTGTCATCACAATGCTCCATGCAGTTCTCATCAAAATGCTCTCTCACCACTGATATCACAATGCTACATCATTATTTGTCACAATACTCCCTCACCCCTCTCATCACAATGTTCCATGACTCCTGTCATCACAATGCTACATGCACTTATCATCACAATGTTCGATGACCCCTGACATCACAATGTTCCATAACACCTGTCATCAAAATATTCCATGACACTTTTCATCAAATTGCTCCATGACCCTGTCATCAGAATGCTCCCTGCCCTTCTCATCACAATGCACAATGCCCTTGCCATCAAAATGCTCCATGACCTTTATCATCACAAAGATCCATGACCCTTGGCATCACAATGCTCCATGTCATTGTCATCACAATGCTCCATGAACGCTATCATCACATTGCTCCAGGCCCTTGTCTTCACAAAGCTCCAAGACACATGTCATCAGAATGCTCCATGGCCTTCTCATCACGATGCTCCATGCCCTTGCCATCACAATGCTCCATTACACAAGACATACCAATGCTCCATGACCCCTGCCATCACGATGTTCCATGGCCTTGTCATCACAAAGCTCAATGATGCATGCCATCAGAATGCTCCTTGTTCTTCGCCTCACAATGCTCCTTGCCCTTGTCATCACAATGTTCCAAGACCCCTGTAATCACAATGCTCCTTTCCCTTGTCATCAAAAAACTCCATGACGCATGTCATCAGAATGCTCCATGGCCTTCTCATCACAATGCTCCATGCCCTAGTCATCACAATGCTCCAAGACCCCTGTAATCATAATGTTCCATTTCCCTCTTCATCAGAATGCTCCCTGAGACTTGTCATCACAAGTCTCCATGGTCTTCTCATCACAATGCTCCAGGACCTTGTCATTACCATGCTCCATTCCCTTGTCATCACAATGCTCCATGACACCTTTCATCACAATAATCCATGATTATTTTCATCCCAATGCTCCATGGCCTACTCATCACAATGCTCCATGGCCAATATCTTCACAGTGCTCCATGACCACTGTCATCACAACACTCCATGACACCTGACAACACAATGATCCGGGACTCTTGTCATCACAATGCTCCATTCCCTAGTCATCACAATGCTCCATGACCCCTGTCATCACAACACTCCATGAACATTTTCAGCCCAGTGCTCCATAACCCTTGTCATCACAATGATCCATGCCCTTGTCATCCCAATGCTCCATGACCCCTGTATTCACAATGTTCCGTGACGGTTGTCATCACAGTGCTCCATGACACCTGTCATCAAAATGCTCCATGCCTTTGTCAGCAAAATGCTACATGACCTTGTCATTACAATGCTCTATGCGCTTGTCATCACGATACTCCATTTCCATTGTCATCACAATCCCCATGAACATTGGGATCACATTGCTTCATGCCCTATTCATCACAATGCTCCATGCTCCTTGAAATCAAAATGAATCATGACCCCTCTCATCACAATGCTCCAAACACTTGTGATCACAGTGTTCCATAACACTTGTCATCACAACGCTCCATGATGCCTGTCATCACAATACTCCATGCCCTTTTCATCACAATGCTCCATGACCCCTGTATTCACAATGCTCCGTGACGATTGTCATCACAGTGCTCCATGACACATGTCATCTCAATGCTCCATGCCTTTGTCAGCAAAATGCTATATGACCTTTTCATTATAATGCTCTATGCGCTTGTCATCTCAATACTCCATTTCCATTGTCATCACAATCCTTCCTGAACCTTGGGATCACATTGCTTCATGCCATTGTCATCACAATGCTCCATGCTCCATGAAATCAAAATGATCCATGACCTCTCTCATCACAATGCTCCAAACACTTGTGATCACATTGTTCCATAACACTTGTCATCACAACGCTCCATGATGCCTGTCATCACAATACTCCATGCCCTTTTCATCACAATGCTCCATGACCTTTGTGATCACAATGCTCAATACACTTGTCATCACAATGCTCCCTGACACTTGTCCTCAGAATGCTCCTTGAACCCTGTCAGGAAATGGCTCCATGCCGTTTTCATCACAATGCTCCATGTCATTGTCATCAAAATACTCCACAAGCTTGTCATCAGAATGCTCCATGACCCTTGTCATCACAATTCTCCTTGCACTTGTCAGCACAATGCTCCCTGACCATTGTCATCACAATGCTCCAAGCCATTGTCATCAAAATGCTCCATTACTTTGTCATCAGAATCCTCCATGACACTTGGCATCACAATGCTCCATGCCATTGTCATCACAAAGGGCCATTACATATGTCATCACAATGCTCCCTGACACCTGTCTTCACAATACTGCATGACCTAGTCATCACAATGCTCCATGCCCTTGTCATCACAATGTGCCATTCCAACTGTCATCGCAATAATCCATGCAACTTATTAGACCAATGTTCCATGCCCTTGTCATCACAATGCTCCATGCCCTTGTTATCACAATGCTCCAGGACCCCTGTCATCACCATGCTTCGTGACTCCAGTCATCACAATGCTTCATGACCTTTGTCATCACAATGGTCCATGCCCTCGTCATCAACAGTCTCTGTGACCTATTTAACCACAATGCTCCATGAACTTTTCTTCACAATGCTCTTTGACATTTGTCAGCACAATGCTCCATGTGCTTGTCAGCAGAATGCTCCATGACACATGTCATCACAATGCACCATACGCTTGTCATCACAGTGCTCCACAATCTTGTCATCCCAATGCTCCTTAAAATTTGTCATCACAATGCTCCATGCACTTCTCATCAAAATGCTCTCTCACTACTGATATCACAATGCTACATCACTATTTGTCACAATACTCCGTCACCCCTGTCATCACAATTTTCCATGACTCCTGTCAGCACAATGCTACATGCACTTATCATCACAGTGTTCGATGACCCTTGACATCACAATGTTCCATAACAACTGTCATCAAAATGTTCCATGACACTTTTCATCAAATTGCTCCATGACCCTGTCATCAGAATGCTCCCTGCCCTTCTCATCACAATGCACAACGCCCTTGCCATCAAAATGCTCCATGAACATTGTCATCACAAAGATCCATGACCCTTGGCATCACAACGCTCCATGTCATTGTCATCACAATGCTCCATGAACGTTCTCATCACATTGCTCCATGCCCTTGTCTTCACAAAGCTCCATGACACATGTCATCAGAATGCTCCAAGGCCTTCTCATCACAATGCTCCATGCCCTTGCCATCACAATGCTCCATTACACAAGACATAGCAATGCACCATAACACCTGCCATCACGATGATCCATGGCCTTGTCATCACAAAGCTCCATGACCCTTCTCATCACAATGCTCCGAGAACACTTTAATCACAATGCTCCATGCCCTAGTCATCACAATGCTCCATGCCCCTATTCATCGGAATGCTCCATGAGACTTGTCATCACAATTCTTCATGGTCTTCTCATCACAATGCTCCAGGAACTTGTCATCACCGTGCTCCATTCCCTTGTCATCACAATGCTCCATGACCATTCTCATCACAGCACACCATGATACCTGACAACACAATGATCCCGGACTCTTGTCATCACAATGCTCCATGACCCGTGTCATCACAACACTCCATGAACATTTTCAGCCCAGTGCTCCATGACCCTTGTCATCCCAATGATCCATGCCCTTGTCATCCCAATGTTCCTTGACCCCTGTATTCACAATGCTCCATGACGATTGTCATCACAGTGCTCCATGACACGTATCATCACATGCTCCATGCCTTTGTCAGCAAAATGCTACATGACCTTGTCATTACAATGCTCTATGCGCCTGTCATCACAAGACTCCATTTCCATTGTCATCACAATCCTCCCTGAACTTGGGATCGCATTGCTTCATGCCCTTGTCATCACAATGCTCCATTCTCCTTGAAATCAAAATGATCCATGACCTCTCTCATCACAATGCTCCAAACCCTTGTGATCACAGTGTTCATAACACTTGTCATCCCAACGCTCCATGATGCCTGTCATCACAATACTCCATGCCCTTTTCATAACAATGCTCCATGACCTTTGTCATCACAGTGCTCAATACACTTGTCATCACAATGCTCCCTGACAGTTGTCATCAGAATGCTCCTTGAACCCTGTCAGGAAAAGGCTCCATGCCATTTTCATCACAATGCCCCATGCCATTATCATCACAATGCTCCATGCCATTGTCATCAAAATACTCCACAAGCTTGTCATCAGAATGCTCCATGACCCTTGTAATCACAATTCTCCATGCACTTGTCAGCACAATGCTCCCTGAACCTTGTCATCACAATTCTCCAAGCCATTGTCATCACAATGCTCCATTACCTTTGTCATCAGAATCTTCCATGACACTTGGCATCACAATGCTCCATGCAATTGTCACCACAATGGGCCATTACATATGTCATCACAATGCTCCCTGACACCTGTCTTCACAATACTGTATGATCTGGTCATCACAATGCTCCATGCCCTTGTCATCACAATATGCCATTCCAACTGTCATCACAATAATCCATGAAACTTATTAGACCAATGTTCCATGCCCTTATCATCACAATGTTCCATGCCCTTGTTATCACAATGCTCCATGACGCCTGTCATCACAATGCTCCGTGCCTCCAGTCATCACAATGATTCATGACCTCTGTCATCACAATGGTCCATGCCCTCATCATCAACAGTCTCTGTGACCTTTTTAAACATAATGCTCCATGAACTTTTCATCACAATGCTCTTTGACCCTTGTCATCACAGTGCTCCATGTGGTTGTCAGCACAGTGCTCCATGACACATGTCATCACAATGCACCACACTCTTGTCATCACAGTGCTCCACAATCTTGTCATCACAATGCTCCATAAAATTTTTCATCAAAATGCTCCATGCACTTCTCATCAAAATGCTCTCTCACCACTGATATCACAATGCTACATCACTATTTGTCACAATACTCCCTCACCCCTGTCATCACAATGTTCCATGACTCCTGTCATCACAATGCTTCATGCACTTATCATCACAATGTTCGATGACCCCTGACATCACAGTGTTCCGTAACACCTGTCATCAAAATGTTCCATGACACTTTTCATCAAATTGCTCCATGACCCTGTCATCAGAATGCTCCCTGCCCTTCTCAACACAATGCACAACGCCCTTGCCATCAAAATGATCCATGACCTTTGTCATCACAATGATGACCCTTGGCATCAAAAAGCTCCATGTCATTGTCATCACAATGCTCCATGAACGCTCTCATCACATTGCTCCATGCCCTTGTCTTCACAAAGCTTCATGACACATGTCATCAGAATGCTCCATGGCCTTCTTATCACAATGCTCCACGCCCTTGCCATCACAATGCTCTATTACAAAAGACATAAAAATGCTCCATGACACCTGCCATCACGATGTTCCATGGCCTTGTCATCACAAAGCTCCATGACCCTTCTCATCACAATGCTCCAAGAACCCTGTAATCACAATGTTCTATGCCCTTTTTCATCTCAATGATCCATGAACCCTGTCATCACAATGCACCATGCCCATCATCATAATGCTTCATGCTATTCTCATCACAATGAAATCAAAATGATCCATGACCTCTGTCATAACAATGCTCCAAAACCTTGTGACCACAATATTCCATAACACTTGTCATCACAATGCCCCATGACGCTCGTCATCACAATTATCAATGGTCTTCTCATCACAATGCGCCATGACCATTGTCATCACAATGCTCAATACACTTGTCATCAAAATGCTCCCTGACACTTGTTGTCTGTATGCTCCTTGAATCCTGTCATGACAAGGCTCCATGCCTTTTTCATCACAATGCTCCAAGAAACATGTAATCTCAAAGCTCCATGCCCTTCTCATCAGAAAGCTCAATGACTCATGCCATCAGAATGCTCCTTGTTCTTCTCCTCACAATGCTCCTTGCCCTTGTCATCACAATGTTCCAAGACGCCTGTAATCACAATGCTCCATGCCCTTGTCATCAAAAAACTCCATGACGCATGTCATCAGAATGTTCCATGGCCTTCTCATCACAATGCTCCATGCACTAGTCATCACAATACTCCAAGACCCCTGTAATCACAATGTTCCATGTCCCTTTTCATCAGAATGCTCCATGAGAATTGTCATCACAAGTCTCTATGGTCTTCTCATCACAATGCTCCAGGACCTTGTCATCACCATGCTCCATTCCCTTGTCATCACAATTCTCCATGAACCCTGTCATCACAATAATCCATGAACATTTTCAGAACAATGCTCCACGACCTACTCATCACAATGCTCCATGGCCAATATCATCACAATGCTCCATGACCACTGTCATCACAACACTCCATGACACCTGACAACACAATGATCCGGGACTCTTGTCATCACAATGTTCCATTCCCTAGTCATCACAATGCTCCATGACCACTGTCATCACAACACTCCATGAACATTTTCAGCCCAGTGCTCCATGACCCTTGTCATCAAAATGATCCATGCCCTTGTCATCCCAATGCTCCATGACCCCTGTATTCACAATGCTCCGTGACGCTTGTCATCACAGTGCTCCATGACACATGTCATCACAATGCTCCATGCCTTTATCAGCAAAATGCTACATGACTTTGTCATTACAATGCTCTATGCGCTTGTCATCACAATACTCCATTTCCATTGTCATCACAATCTTCCATGATCCTTGGGATCACATTGCTTCATGCCCTTGTCATCACAATGCTCCATGCCCCTTGAAATCAAAATGAACCATGACCTCTCTCATCACAATGCTCCAAACACTCGTGATCACAGTGTTCCATAACACTTGTCATCACAACGCTGCATGATGCCTGTCATCACAATACTCCATGCCCTTTTCATCACAATGCTCCCTGACACTTGTCATCACTATTCTCAATTCACTTGTCATCACAATGCTCCCTGACACTTGTCATCAGAATGCTCCTGGAAACCTGTCAGGAAAAGGCTCCATGCCTTTTTCATCACAATGCCCCATGCAGTTTTCATCACAATGCTCCATGCCATTGTCATCAAAATACTCCACAAGCTTGTCATCAGAATGCTCCATGACCCTTGTCATCACAATTCTCCATGCACTTGTCAGCACAATGCTCCCTGACCCTTGTCATCACAATGCTCCAAGCCATTGGCATCACAATGCTCCATTACCTTTGTCATCAGAATCCTCCATGACACTTGGCATCACAATGCTCCATGTCATTGTCATCACAATGGGCCATTACATATGTCATCACAATGCTCCCTGACACCTGTCTTCACAATACTGCATGACCTGGTCATCACAATGCTCCATGCCCTTGTCATCACAATGCGACATTCCAACTGTCATCGCAATAATCCATGCAACTTATTAGACCAATGCTCCATGCCCTTGGTATCACAATGCTCCATGACCCCTGTCATCACAATGCTCCGTGAACCCTGTCATCACAATGCTCCCTGACTCCAGTCATCTCAATGCTTCATAACGTTTGTCATCACAATGGTCCATGCCCGCGTCATCACAAGGCTCTGTGACCTTTGTAACCACAATCCTCCATAAACTTGTCATCACAATACTCTGTGACCCTTGTCATTACAATGCTCCATATCTTTGTCAGAACAATGCTCCATGACCATTGTCTTCACAATGTGCCACGCGCATTTCATCACAACGGTCCACAACCTTGTCATTGCAATGCTCCATAAACCTTGTAATCACAATGGTCCATGCACTTCTCATCAAAATTCTCTCTCACCAGGGATATCACAATGTTCCACCACTAGTCATCACAATACTCCCTCACCCCTGTAATCACAATGATCCATGACCCTGTCATCACACTGCTACATCCCCTTACCATCACAATGTTCCATGACACCTGTCATCAAAATGCTCCATGACACATTTCATCCCAAAGCTCCAAGACCCCTGACATCACAATATTCTATAACCCCTGCCATCAAAATGTTCCATTACACTTTTCATCAAATTGCTGCATGACCCGGTCCTCAAAATGCTCCCTTCTTTTCTCATCACAATGCACCATGCCCTTGTCATCAAAATGCTCCATGACTTGTCATCACAATTCTCCATGACCCTTGGCATCACAATGCTCCATGTCATTTTCATCACAATGCTCCATGAACCCTCTCATCACATTGCTCAATCCCCTTGTCATCACAAAGCTCCATGACACTTGTCATCACAATGCTCGATGCCCTTCTCATGACAATTCTACATGCACTTTTCATTACAATCCTGCATGACCCATGTATCATAGTGTTCCGTACCCTAGTCATCACAATGCTCCATGCCCACTCTCATCACAATAATCCATGAAACATTTCAGACCAATGTTCCATGCCCTTCCCATCACAGTGCTCCATTACCTCTGTCATAACAATGCACCATGACCGCTGCCATCACAATGTTCCACGGCCTAGTCATCACAAGGTTCCATGACACTTGTCATCACAATGCTGAAGACCCCTGTAATCACAATTCTCCATGCCCTTGTCATCACAAAGCTCCATGACGCATGTCATCAGAATGTTCCATGGCCTTCTCATCACAATGCTCCATGCCCTTGTCATCACAATGCTCCAAGACCCATGTAAACACAATGCCCCATGCCCCTTTTCATCTCAATGCTCCATGACCACTCTCATCACAACAATCCATGACACCTGACAACACAATGATCCGGGACTCTTGTCATCACAATGCTCCATTCCCTAGTCATCACAATGCTCCATGACACCTGTCATCACAATAATCCATGAACATTTTCAGCCAAATGCTTCACAACCTACTCATCACAATGCTCCATGGCCAATATCACAAAGCTCCATGACCAATCTCATCACAACACTCCATGACTCCTGACAACACAATGATCTGGGACTCTTGTCATCACAATGCTCCATTCCCTAGTCATCACAATGCTCCATGAACCCTGTCATCACAACACACCATGGACATTTTCAGCCCAGTGCTCCATGACCCTTGTCATCACAATGACCCATGCCCTTGTCATCCCAATGCTCCATGACCCCTGTATTCACAAAGATCCGTGACAGTTGTCATAACAGTGCTCCATGACACCTGGCATCACAATTCTCCATGCCTTTGTCAGCAAAATGCTACATGACCTTTTCATTACAATGCTCTCTGCGCTTGTCTTCACAATACTCCATTTCCACTGTCATCACAATCCTCCATGAACTTTGGGATCACATTGCTTCATGCCCTTTTCATCACAATGCTCCATGGTCCTTGAAATCAAAATGATCCATGACCTCTGTCATCACAATGCTCCAAACCCTTGTGATCACATTGTTCCATAACACTTGTCATCACAACGCTCGATGATGCCTGTACATCACAATACTCCATGCACTTTTCATCACAAAGCTCCATGACCTTTGTCATCACAATGCTCAATACACTTGTCATCAAAATGCTCCCTGACACTTGTTGTCTGTATGCTCCTTGAACCCTGTCATGACAAGGCTCCATGCCTTTTTCATCACAATGATCCTTGTCCTTTTCATCACAATGCTCCAAGACCCATATAATCTCAATGCTCCATGCCATTGTCAAGACAAAGCTCAATGACACATGCCATCAGAATCCCCCGTGGTCTTCTCCTCAAAATGCTCCATGCCCTTGTCATCACAATGTACCAAGACACCTGTAATCACAATATTCCATGGCCTTGTCATCAAAAAACTCCATGACGCATGTCATCAGAATGCTCCATGGCCTTCTCATCACAATGCTCCATGACCTAGTCATCACAATGCTCCAAGACCCCTGTAATCACAATGCTCCATGCTCCTTTTCATCAGAATGTTCCTTGAGACTTGTCATCACAAGTCTTCATGGCCTTCTCATCACAATGCTCCAGGACCTTGTCATCCACATGCTCCATTCCCTGGTAATCACAGTGCTACATGACCACTGTCAAAACAACACTCCATGACACCTGACAACACAATGATCCGGGACTCTTGTCATCACAATGCTCCATTCGCTCGTCATCACAATGCTCCATGACCCGTGTCATCACAATAATCCATGAACATTTACAGCCAAGTGATCCATGACCCTTGTCATTCCAATGATCCATGCCCTCGTCATCCCAATGCTCCATGACCCCTGTATTCACAATGCTCCATGACGCTTGTCATCACAGTGCTCCATGACACATGTCATCACAATGCTCCATGCCTTTGTCAGCAAAATGCTATATGACCTTGTCATTATAATGCTCTATGCGCTTGTCATCTCAATACTCCATTTCCATTGTCATCACAATCCTCCAAGAACCTTGGGATCGCATTGCTTCATGCCCTTGTCATCACAATGCTCCATGCTCCTTGAAATCAAAGTGATCCATGACCTCTGTCTTCACAATGCTCCAAACCCTTGTGATCACATTGTTCCATAACACTTGTCATCACAACGCTCCATGATGCCTGTCACCACAATACTCCATGCACTTTTCATCACAGTGCTTCATGACTTTTGTCATCACAATTCTCCATACACTTGTCATCACAATGCTCCTTGACACTTGTCGTCAGATGCTCCTTGAACCCTGTCAGGAAAAGGCTCCATGCCTTTTTAATCACAATGTCCCATGCCGTTTTCATCACAATGCTCCATGTCATTGACATCAAAATACTCCACAAGCTTGTCATCAGAATGCTCCATGACCCTTGTCATCACAATTCTCCATGCACTTCTCAGCACAGTGCTCCATGACCCTTGTCATCACAATGCTCCATGCCATTGTCATCACAATGGGCCATTACATATGTCATCACAATGCTCCCTGACACCTGTCTTCACAATACTGCATGACATGGTCATCACAATGCTCCATGCCCTTGTCATCACAATGTGCCATTCCAACTGTCATCGCAATAATCCATGCAACTTATTAGAGCAATGTTCCATGCCCTTGTCATCACAATGCTCCGTGACTCCAGTCATCACAATGCTTCATGTCCTTTGTCATCACAATGGTCCATGCCCTCGTCATCAACAGTCTCTATGACCTATTTAACCACAATGCTCCATGAACTTTTCTTCACAGTGCTCTTTGACCCTTGTCATCACAATGCTCCATGTGCTTGTCAGCACAATGCTCCATGACATATGTCATCACAATGCACCATACGCTTGTCATCACAGTGCTCCACAATATTGCCATCACAATGTTCCTTAAAATTTGTCATCACAATGCTCCATGCAGTTCTCATCAAAATGCTCTCTCACCACTGATATCACAATGCTACATCATTATTTGTCACAATACTCCCTCACCCCTCTCATCACAATGTTCCATGACTCCTGTCATCACAATGCTACATGCACTTATCATCACAATGTTCGATGACCCCTGACATCACAATGTTCCATAACACCTGTCATCAAAATATTCCATGACACTTTTCATCAAATTGCTCCATGACCCTGTCATCAGAATGCTCCCTGCCCTTCTCATCACAATGCACAATGCCCTTGCCATCAAAATGCTCCATGACCTTTATCATCACAAAGATCCATGACCCTTGGCATCACAATGCTCCATGTCATTGTCATCACAATGCTCCATGAACGCTATCATCACATTGCTCCAGGCCCTTGTCTTCACAAAGCTCCAAGACACATGTCATCAGAATGCTCCATGGCCTTCTCATCACGATGCTCCATGCCCTTGCCATCACAATGCTCCATTACACAAGACATACCAATGCTCCATGACCCCTGCCATCACGATGTTCCATGGCCTTGTCATCACAAAGCTCAATGATGCATGCCATCAGAATGCTCCTTGTTCTTCGCCTCACAATGCTCCTTGCCCTTGTCATCACAATGTTCCAAGACCCCTGTAATCACAATGCTCCTTTCCCTTGTCATCAAAAAACTCCATGACGCATGTCATCAGAATGCTCCATGGCCTTCTCATCACAATGCTCCATTCCCTAGTCATCACAATGCTCCAAGACCCCTGTAATCACAATGTTCCATTTCCCTCTTCATCAGAATGCTCCCTGAGACTTGTCATCACAAGTCTCCATGGTCTTCTCATCACAATGCTCCAGGACCTTGTCATTACCATGCTCCATTCCCTTGTCATCACAATGCTCCATGACACCTTTCATCACAATAATCCATGATTATTTTCATCCCAATGCTCCATGGCCTACTCATCACAATGCTCCATGGCCAATATCTTCACAGTGCTCCATGACCACTGTCATCACAACACTCCATGACACCTGACAACACAATGATCCGGGACTCTTGTCATCACAATGCTCCATTCCCTAGTCATCACAATGCTCCATGACCCCTGTCATCACAACACTCCATGAACATTTTCAGTCCAGTGCTCCATAACCCTTGTCATCACAATGATCCATGCCCTTGTCATCCCAATGCTCCATGACCCCTGTATTCACAATTTTCCGTGACGGTTGTCATCACAGTGCTCCATGACACCTGTCATCAAAATGCTCCATGCCTTTGTCAGCAAAATGCTACATGACCTTGTCATTACAATGCTCTATGCGCTTGTCATCACAATACTCCATTTCCATTGTCATCACAATCCTCCATGAACATTGGGATCACATTGCTTCATGCCCTTTTCATCACAATGCTCCATGCTCCTTGAAATCAAAATGAATCATGACCTCTCTCATCACAATGCTCCAAACACTTGTGATCACAGTGTTCCATAACACTTGTCATCACAACGCTCCATGATGCCTGTCATCACAGTACTCCATGCACTTTTCATCATAATGCTCCATGACATTTGTCATCACAATGCTCAATACACTTGTCATCAAAATGCTCCCTGACACTTGTTGTCTGTATGCTCCTTGAATCCTGTCATGACAAGGCTCCATGCCTTTTTCATCACAATGATCCATGCCCTTTTCATCACAATGCTCCACGACCCATGTAATCTCAATGCTCCATGCCATTGTCATCACAAAGCTCAATGACGCATGCCATCATAATGCTCCTTGGTCTTCTCCTCACAATGCTCCATGCCCTTGTCATCACAATGTTCCAAGACCCCTGTAATCACAATGCTCCATGCCCTTGTCATCAAATAACTCCATGACGCATGTCATCAGAATGTTCCATGGCATTCTCATCACAATGCTCCAGGCCCTAGACATCACAATGATCCAAGACCCCTGAAATCACAATGCTCCTGGCCCCTTTTCATCAGAATGCTCCATGAGACTTGTCATCACAACTCTTCATGGTCTTCTCATAACAGTGCTCCAGGACATTGTCATCCCCATGCTCCATTCCCTTGTCATCACAATGCTCCATGACCACTGTCATCACAACACTCCATGACCACTGTCATCACAACACTCCATGACAACTGACAACACAATGATCCGGGACTCTTGTCATCACAATGCTCCATTCCCTAGTCATCACAATGCTCCATGACCCGTGTCATCACAATACTCCATGAACATTTTCAGCCAAGTGCTCCATGACACTTGTCATCCCAATGACCCATGCCCTTGTCATCCCAATGCTCCATGACCCCTGTATTCACAATGCTCCGTGACGATTGTCATCACAGTGCTCCATGACACATGTCATCTCAATGCTCCATGCCTTTGTCAGCAAAATGCTATATGACCTTTTCATTATAATGCTCTATGCGCTTGTCATCTCAATACTCCATTTCCATTGTCATCACAATCCTTCCTGAACCTTGGGATCACATTGCTTCATGCCATTGTCATCACAATGCTCCATGCTCCATGAAATCAAAATGATCCATGACCTCTCTCATCACAATGCTCCAAACACTTGTGATCACATTGTTCCATAACACTTGTCATCACAACGCTCCATGATGCCTGTCATCACAATACTCCATGCCCTTTTCATCACAATGCTCCATGACCTTTGTGATCACAATGCTCAATACACTTGTCATCACAATGCTCCCTGACACTTGTCCTCAGAATGCTCCTTGAACCCTGTCAGGAAATGGCTCCATGCCGTTTTCATCACAATGCTCCATGTCATTGTCATCAAAATACTCCACAAGCTTGTCATCAGAATGCTCCATGACCCTTGTCATCACAATTCTCCTTGCACTTGTCAGCACAATGCTCCCTGACCATTGTCATCACAATGCTCCAAGCCATTGTCATCAAAATGCTCCATTACTTTGTCATCAGAATCCTCCATGACACTTGGCATCACAATGCTCCATGCCATTGTCATTACAAAGGGCCATTACATATGTCATCACAATGCTCCCTGACACCTGTCTTCACAATACTGCATGACCTAGTCATCACAATGCTCCATGCCCTTGTCATCACAATGTGCCATTCCAACTGTCATCGCAATAATCCATGCAACTTATTAGACCAATGTTCCATGCCCTTGTCATCACAATGCTCCATGCCCTTGTTATCACAATGCTCCAGGACCTCTGTCATCACCATGCTTCGTGACTCCAGTCATCACAATGCTTCATGACCTTTGTCATCACAATGGTCCATGCCCTCGTCATCAACAGTCTCTGTGACCTATTTAACCACAATGCTCCATGAACTTTTCTTCACAATGCTCTTTGACATTTGTCAGCACAATGCTCCATGTGCTTGTCAGCAGAATGCTCCATGACACATTTCATCACAATGCACCATACGCTTGTCATCACAGTGCTCCACAATCTTGTCATCCCAATGCTCCTTAAAATTTGTCATCACAATGCTCCATGCACTTCTCATCAAAATGCTCTCTCACCACTGATATCACAATGCTACATCACTATTTGTCACAATACTCCCTCACCCCTGTCATCACAATTTTCCATGACTCCTGTCAGCACAATGCTACATGCACTTATCATCACAGTGTTCGATGACCCTTGACATCACAATGTTCCATAACAACTGTCATCAAAATGTTCCATGACACTTTTCATCAAATTGCTCCATGACCCTGTCATCAGAATGCTCCCTGCCCTTCTCATCACAATGCACAACGCCCTTGCCATCAAAATGCTCCATGAACATTGTCATCACAAAGATCCATGACCCTTGGCATCACAACGCTCCATGTCATTGTCATCACAATGCTCCATGAACGTTCTCATCACATTGCTCCATGCCCTTGTCTTCACAAAGCTCCATGACACATGTCATCAGAATGCTCCAAGGCCTTCTCATCACAATGCTCCATGCCCTTGCCATCACAATGCTCCATTACACAAGACATAGCAATGCACCATAACACCTGCCATCACGATGATCCATGGCCTTGTCATCACAAAGCTCCATGACCCTTCTCATCACAATGCTCCGAGAACACTTTAATCACAATGCTCCATGCCCTAGTCATCACAATGCTCCAAGACCCCTGTAATCACAATGCTCCATGCCCCTATTCATCGGAATGCTCCATGAGACTTGCCATCACAATTCTTCATGGTCTTCTCATCACAACGCTCCAGGAACTTGTCATCACCGTGCTCCATTCCCTTGTCATCACAATGCTCCATGACCACTCTCATCACAACACTCCATGACCACTGTCATCACAACACTCCATGACAACTGACAACACAATGATCCGGGACTCTTGTCATCACAATGCTCCATTCCCTAGTCATCACAATGCTCCATGACCCGTGTCATCACAATACTCCATGAACATTTTCAGCCAAGTGCTCCATGACACTTGTCATCCCAATGACCCATGCCCTTGTCATCCCAATGTTCCTTGACCCCTGTATTCACAATGCTCCATGACGATTGTCATCACAGTGCTCCATGACACGTATCATCACATGCTCCATGCCTTTGTCAGCAAAATGCTACATGACCTTGTCATTACAATGCTCTATGCGCCTGTCATCACAAGACTCCATTTCCATTGTCATCACAATCCTCCCTGAACTTGGGATCGCATTGCTTCATGCCCTTGTCATCACAATGCTCCATTCTCCTTGAAATCAAAATGATCCATGACCTCTCTCATCACAATGCTCCAAACCCTTGTGATCACAGTGTTCATAACACTTGTCATCCCAACGCTCCATGATGCCTGTCATCACAATACTCCATGCCCTTTTCATAACAATGCTCCATGACCTTTGTCATCACAGTGCTCAATACACTTGTCATCACAATGCTCCCTGACAGTTGTCATCAGAATGCTCCTTGAACCCTGTCAGGAAAAGGCTCCATGCCATTTTCATCACAATGCCCCATGCCATTATCATCACAATGCTCCATGCCATTGTCATCAAAATACTCCACAAGCTTGTCATCAGAATGCTCCATGACCCTTGTAATCACAATTCTCCATGCACTTGTCAGCACAATGCTCCCTGAACCTTGTCATCACAATTCTCCAAGCCATTGTCATCACAATGCTCCATTACCTTTGTCATCAGAATCTTCCATGACACTTGGCATCACAATGCTCCATGCCATTGTCACCACAATGGGCCATTACATATGTCATCACAATGCTCCCTGACACCTCTCTTCACAATACTGTATGATCTGGTCATCACAATGCTCCATGCCCTTGTCATCACAATATGCCATTCCAACTGTCATCACAATAATCCATGAAACTTATTAGACCAATGTTCCATGCCCTTATCATCACAATGTTCCATGCCCTTGTTATCACAATGCTCCATGACGCCTGTCATCACAATGCTCCGTGCCTCCAGCCATCACAATGATTCATGACCTCTGTCATCACAATGGTCCATGCCCTCATCATCAACAGTCTCTGTGACCATTTTAAACATAATGCTCCATGAACTTTTCATCACAATGCTCTTTGACCCTTGTCATCACAGTGCTCCATGTGGTTGTCAGCACAGTGCTCCATGACACATGTCATCACAATGCACCACACTCTTGTCATCACAATGCTCCATAAAATTTTTCATCAAAATGCTCCATGCACTTCTCATCAAAATGCTCTCTCACCACTGATATCACAATGCTACATCACTATTTGTCACAATACTCCCTCACCCCTGTCATCACAATGTTCCATGACTCCTGTCATCACAATGCTTCATGCACTTATCATCACAATGTTCGATGACCCCTGACATCACAGTGTTCCGTAACACCTGTCATCAAAATGTTCCATGACACTTTTCATCAAATTGCTCCATGACCCTGTCATCAGAATGCTCCCTACCCTTCTCAACACAATGCACAACGCCCTTGCCATCAAAATGATCCATGACCTTTGTCATCACAATGATGACCCTTGGCATCAAAAAGCTCCATGTCATTGTCATCACAATGCTCCATGAACGCTCTCATCACATTGCTCCATGCCCTTGTCTTCACAAAGCTTCATGACACATGTCATCAGAATGCTCCATGGCCTTCTTATCACAATGCTCCACGCCCTTGCCATCACAATGCTCTATTACAAAAGACATAAAAATGCTCCATGACACCTGCCATCACGATGTTCCATGGCCTTGTCATCACAAAGCTCCATGACCCTTCTCATCACAATGCTCCAAGAACCCTGTAATCACAATGTTCTATGCCCTTTTTCATCTCAATGATCCATGAACCCTGTCATCACAATGCACCATGCCCATCATCATAATGCTTCATGCTATTCTCATCACAATGAAATCAAAATGATCCATGACCTCTGTCATAACAATGCTCCAAAACCTTGTGACCACAATATTCCATAACACTTGTCATCACAATGCCCCATGACGCTCGTCATCACAATTATCAATGGTCTTCTCATCACAATGCGCCATGATCATTGTCATCACAATGCTCAATACACTTGTCATCAAAATGCTCCCTGACACTTGTTGTCTGTATGCTCCTTGAATCCTGTCATGACAAGGCTCCATGCCTTTTTCATCACAATGCTCCAAGAAACATGTAATCTCAAAGCTCCATGCCCTTCTCATCAGAAAGCTCAATGACTCATGCCATCAGAATGCTCCTTGTTCTTCTCCTCACAATGCTCCTTGCCCTTGTCATCACAATGTTCCAAGACGCCTGTAATCACAATGCTCCATTCCCTTGTCATCAAAAAACTCCATGACGCATGTCATCAGAATGTTCCATGGCCTTCTCATCACAATGCTCCATGCACTAGTCATCACAATACTCCAAGACCCCTGTAATCACAATGTTCCATGTCCCTTTTCATCAGAATGCTCCATGAGAATTGTCATCACAAGTCTCTATGGTCTTCTCATCACAATGCTCCAGGACCTTGTCATCACCATGCTCCATTCCCTTGTCATCACAATTCTCCATGAACCCTGTCATCACAATAATCCATGAACATTTTCAGAACAATGCTCCACGACCTACTCATCACAATGCTCCATGGCCAATATCATCACAATGCTCCATGACCACTGTCATCACAACACTCCATGACACCTGACAACACAATGATCCGGGACTCTTGTCATCACAATGTTCCATTCCCTAGTCATCACAATGCTCCATGACCACTGTCATCACAACACTCCATGAACATTTTCAGCCCAGTGCTCCATGACCCTTGTCATCAAAATGATCCATGCCCTTGTCATCCCAATGCTCCATGACCCCTGTATTCACAATGCTCCGTGACGCTTGTCATCACAGTGCTCCATGACACATGTCATCACAATGCTCCATGCCTTTATCAGCAAAATGCTACATGACTTTGTCATTACAATGCTCTATGCGCTTGTCATCACAATACTCCATTTCCATTGTCATCACAATCTTCCATGAACCTTGGGATCACATTGCTTCATGCCCTTGTCATCACAATGCTCCATGCCCCTTGAAATCAAAATGATCCATGACCTCTCTCATCACAATGCTCCAAACACTCGTGATCACATTGTTCCATAACACTTGTCATCACAACGCTGCATGATGCCTGTCATCACAATACTCCATGCCCTTTTCATCACAATGCTCCCTGACACTTGTCATCACTATTCTCAATTCACTTGTCATCACAATGCTCCCTGACACTTGTCATCAGAATGCTCCTGGAAACCTGTCAGGAAAAGGCTCCATGCCTTTTTCATCACAATGCCCCATGCAGTTTTCATCACAATGCTCCATGCCATTGTCATCAAAATACTCCACAAGCTTGTCATCAGAATGCTCCATGACCCTTGTCATCACAATTCTCCATGCACTTGTCAGCACAATGCTCCCTGACCCTTGTCATCACAATGCTCCAAGCCATTGGCATCACAATGCTCCATTACCTTTGTCATCAGAATCCTCCATGACACTTGGCATCACAATGCTCCATGTCATTGTCATCACAATGGGCCATTACATATGTCATCACAATGCTCCCTGACACCTGTCTTCACAATACTGCATGACCTGGTCATCACAATGCTCCATGCCCTTGTCATCACAATGCGACATTCCAACTGTCATCGCAATAATCCATGCAACTTATTAGACCAATGCTCCATGCCCTTGGTATCACAATGCTCCATGACCCCTGTCATCACAATGCTCCGTGAACCCTGTCATCACAATGCTCCCTGACTCCAGTCATCTCAATGCTTCATAACGTTTGTCATCACAATGGTCCATGCCCGCGTCATCACAAGGCTCTGTGACCTTTGTAACCACAATCCTCCATAAACTTGTCATCACAATACTCTGTGACCCTTGTCATTACAATGCTCCATATCTTTGTCAGAACAATGCTCCATGACCATTGTCTTCACAATGTGCCACGCGCATTTCATCACAACGGTCCACAACCTTGTCATTGCAATGCTCCATAAACCTTGTAATCACAATGGTCCATGCACTTCTCATCAAAATTCTCTCTCACCAGGGATATCACAATGTTCCACCACTAGTCATCACAATACTCCCTCACCCCTGTAATCACAATGATCCATGACCCTGTCATCACACTGCTACATCCCCTTACCATCACAATGTTCCATGACACCTGTCATCAAAATGCTCCATGACACATTTCATCCCAAAGCTCCAAGACCCCTGACATCACAATGTTCTATAACCCCTGCCATCAAAATGTTCCATTACACTTTTCATCAAATTGCTGCATGACCCGGTCCTCAAAATGCTCCCTTCTTTTCTCATCACAATGCACCATGCCCTTGTCATCAAAATGCTCCATGACTTGGCATCACAATGCTCCATGACCCTTGGCATCACAATGCTCCATGTCATTTTCATCACAATGCTCCATGAACCCTCTCATCACATTGCTCAATCCCCTTGTCATCACAAAGCTCCATGACACTTGTCATCACAATGCTCGATGCCCTTCTCATGACAATTCTACATGCACTTTTCATTACAATCCTGCATGACCCATGTATCATAGTGTTCCGTACCCTAGTCATCACAATGCTCCATGCCCACTCTCATCACAATAATCCATGAAACATTTCAGACCAATGTTCCATGCCCTTCCCATCACAGTGCTCCATTACCTCTGTCATAACAATGCACCATGACCGCTGCCATCACAATGTTCCACGGCCTAGTCATCACATGGTTCCATGACACTTGTCATCACAATGCTGAAGACCCCTGTAATCACAATTCTCCATGCCCTTGTCATCACAAAGCTCCATGACGCATGTCATCAGAATGTTCCATGGCCTTCTCATCACAATGCTCCATGCCCTTGTCATCACAATGCTCCAAGACCCATGTAAACACAATGCCCCATGCCCCTTTTCATCTCAATGCTCCATGACCACTCTCATCACAACAATCCATGACACCTGACAACACAATGATCCGGGACTCTTGTCATCACAATGCTCCATTCCCTAGTCATCACAATGCTCCATGACACCTGTCATCACAATAATCCATGAACATTTTCAGCCCAATGCTTCACGACCTACTCATCACAATGCTCCATGGCCAATATCACAAAGCTCCATGACCAATCTCATCACAACACTCCATGACTCCTGACAACACAATGATCTGGGACTCTTGTCATCACAATGCTCCATTCCCTAGTCATCACAATGCTCCATGAACCCTGTCATCACAACACACCATGGACATTTTCAGCCCAGTGCTCCATGACCCTTGTCATCACAATGACCCATGCCCTTGTCATCCCAATGCTCCATGACCCCTGTATTCACAAAGATCCGTGACAGTTGTCATAACAGTGCTCCATGACACCTGGCATCACAATTCTCCATGCCTTTGTCAGCAAAATGCTACATGACCTTTTCATTACAATGCTCTCTGCGCTTGTCTTCACAATACTCCATTTCCACTGTCATCACAATCCTCCATGAACTTTGGGATCACATTGCTTCATGCCCTTTTCATCAAAATGCTCCATGGTCCTTGAAATCAAAATGATCCATGATCTCTGTCATCACAATGCTCCAAACCCTTGTGATCACATTGTTCCACAACACTTGTCATCACAACGCTCGATGATGCCTGTACATCACAATACTCCATGCACTTTTCATCACAAAGCTCCATGACCTTTGTCATCACAGTGCTCAATACACTTGTCATCAAAATGCTCCCTGACACTTGTTGTCTGTATGCTCCTTGAACCCTGTCATGACAAGGCTCCATGCCTTTTTCATCACAATGATCCTTGTCCTTTTCATCACAATGCTCCAAGACCCATATAATCTCAATGCTCCATGCCATTGTCAAGACAAAGCTCAATGACACATGCCATCAGAATCCCCCGTGGTCTTCTCCTCAAAATGCTCCATGCCCTTGTCATCACAATGTACCAAGACCCCTGTAATCACAATATTCCATGGCCTTGTCATCAAAAAACTCCATGACGCATGTCATCAGAATGCTCCATGGCCTTCTCATCACAATGCTCCATGACCTAGTCATCACAATGCTCCAAGACCCCTGTAATCACAATGCTCCATGCTCCTTTTCATCAGAATGTTCCTTGAGACTTGTCATCACAAGTCTTCATGGCCTTCTCATCACAATGCTCCAGGACCTTGTCATCCACATGCTCCATTCCCTGGTAATCACAGTGCTACATGACCACTGTCAAAACAACACTCCATGACACCTGACAACACAATGATCCGGGACTCTTGTCATCACAATGCTCCATTCGCTCGTCATCACAATGCTCCATGACCCGTGTCATCACAATAATCCATGAACATTTACAGCCAAGTGATCCATGACCCTTGTCATTCCAATGATCCATGCCCTCGTCATCCCAATGCTCCATGACCCCTGTATTCACAATGCTCCATGACGCTTGTCATCACAGTGCTCCATGACACATGTCATCACAATGCTCCATGCCTTTGTCAGCAAAATGCTATATGACCTTGTCATTATAATGCTCTATGCGCTTGTCATCTCAATACTCCATTTCCATTGTCATCACAATCCTCCAAGAACCTTGGGATCGCATTGCTTCATGCCCTTGTCATCACAATGCTCCATGCTCCTTGAAATCAAAGTGATCCATGACCTCTGTCTTCACAATGCTCCAAACCCTTGTGATCACATTGTTCCATAACACTTGTCATCACAACGCTCCATGATGCCTGTCACCACAATACTCCATGCACTTTTCATCACAGAGCTTCATGACTTTTGTCATCACAATTCTCCATACACTTGTCATCACAATGCTCCTTGACACTTGTCGTCAGATGCTCCTTGAACCCTGTCAGGAAAAGGCTCCATGCCTTTTTAATCACAATGTCCCATGCCGTTTTCATCACAATGCTCCATGTCATTGACATCAAAATACTCCACAAGCTTGTCATCAGAATGCTCCATGACCCTTGTCATCACAATTCTCCATGCACTTCTCAGCACAGTGCTCCATGACCCTTGTCATCACAATGCTCCATGCCATTGTCATCACAATGGGCCATTACATATGTCATCACAATGCTCCCTGACACCTGTCTTCACAATACTGCATGACATGGTCATCACAATGCTCCATGCCCTTGTCATCACAATGTGCCATTCCAACTGTCATCGCAATAATCCATGCAACTTATTAGAGCAATGTTCCATGCCCTTGTCATCACAATGCTCCGTGACTCCAGTCATCACAATGCTTCATGTCCTTTGTCATCACAATGGTCCATGCCCTCGTCATCAACAGTCTCTATGACCTATTTAACCACAATGCTCCATGAACATTTCTTCACAGTGCTCTTTGACCCTTGTCATCACAATGCTCCATGTGCTTGTCAGCACAATGCTCCATGACATATGTCATCACAATGCACCATACGCTTGTCATCACAGTGCTCCACAATATTGTCATCACAATGTTCCTTAAAATTTGTCATCACAATGCTCCATGCAGTTCTCATCAAAATGCTCTCTCACCACTGATATCACAATGCTACATCATTATTTGTCACAATACTCCCTCACCCCTCTCATCACAATGTTCCATGACTCCTGTCATCACAATGCTACATGCACTTATCATCACAATGTTCGATGACCCCTGACATCACAATGTTCCATAACACCTGTCATCAAAATATTCCATGACACTTTTCATCAAATTGCTCCATGACCCTGTCATCAGAATGCTCCCTGCCCTTCTCATCACAATGCACAATGCCCTTGCCATCAAAATGCTCCATGACCTTTATCATCACAAAGATCCATGACCCTTGGCATCACAATGCTCCATGTCATTGTCATCACAATGCTCCATGAACGCTATCATCACATTGCTCCAGGCCCTTGTCTTCACAAAGCTCCAAGACACATGTCATCAGAATGCTCCATGGCCTTCTCATCACGATGCTCCATGCCCTTGCCATCACAATGCTCCATTACACAAGACATACCAATGCTCCATGACCCCTGCCATCACGATGTTCCATGGCCTTGTCATCACAAAGCTCAATGATGCATGCCATCAGAATGCTCCTTGTTCTTCGCCTCACAATGCTCCTTGCCCTTGTCATCACAATGTTCCAAGACCCCTGTAATCACAATGCTCCTTTCCCTTGTCATCAAAAAACTCCATGACGCATGTCATCAGAATGCTCCATGGCCTTCTCATCACAATGCTCCATTCCCTAGTCATCACAATGCTCCAAGACCCCTGTAATCACAATGTTCCATTTCCCTCTTCATCAGAATGCTCCCTGAGACTTGTCATCACAAGTCTCCATGGTCTTCTCATCACAATGCTCCAGGACCTTGTCATTACCATGCTCCATTCCCTTGTCATCACAATGCTCCATGACACCTTTCATCACAATAATCCATGATTATTTTCATCCCAATGCTCCATGGCCTACTCATCACAATGCTCCATGGCCAATATCTTCACAGTGCTCCATGACCACTGTCATCACAACACTCCATGACACCTGACAACACAATGATCCGGGACTCTTGTCATCACAATGCTCCATTCCCTAGTCATCACAATGCTCCATGACCCCTGTCATCACAACACTCCATGAACATTTTCAGCCCAGTGCTCCATAACCCTTGTCATCACAATGATCCATGCCCTTGTCATCCCAATGCTCCATGACCCCTGTATTCACAATTTTCCGTGACGGTTGTCATCACAGTGCTCCATGACACCTGTCATCAAAATGCTCCATGCCTTTGTCAGCAAAATGCTACATGACCTTGTCATTACAATGCTCTATGCGCTTGTCATCACAATACTCCATTTCCATTGTCATCACAATCCTCCATGAACATTGGGATCACATTGCTTCATGCCCTTTTCATCACAATGCTCCATGCTCCTTGAAATCAAAATGAATCATGACCTCTCTCATCACAATGCTCCAAACACTTGTGATCACAGTGTTCCATAACACTTGTCATCACAACGCTCCATGATGCCTGTCATCACAGTACTCCATGCACTTTTCATCATAATGCTCCATGACATTTGTCATCACAATGCTCAATACACTTGTCATCAAAATGCTCCCTGACACTTGTTGTCTGTATGCTCCTTGAATCCTGTCATGACAAGGCTCCATGCCTTTTTCATCACAATGATCCATGCCCTTTTCATCACAATGCTCCACGACCCATGTAATCTCAATGCTCCATGCCATTGTCATCACAAAGCTCAATGACGCATGCCATCATAATGCTCCTTGGTCTTCTCCTCACAATGCTCCATGCCCTTGTCATCACAATGTTCCAAGACCCCTGTAATCACAATGCTCCATGCCCTTGTCATCAAATAACTCCATGACGCATGTCATCAGAATGTTCCATGGCATTCTCATCACAATGCTCCAGGCCCTAGACATCACAATGATCCAAGACCCCTGAAATCACAATGCTCCTGGCCCCTTTTCATCAGAATGCTCCATGAGACTTGTCATCACAACTCTTCATGGTCTTCTCATAACAGTGCTCCAGGACATTGTCATCCCCATGCTCCATTCCCTTGTCATCACAATGCTCCATGACCACTGTCATCACAACACTCCATGACCACTGTCATCACAACACTCCATGACAACTGACAACACAATGATCCGGGACTCTTGTCATCACAATGCTCCATTCCCTAATCATCACAATGCTCCATGACCCGTGTCATCACAATACTCCATGAATATTTTCAGCCAAGTGCTCCATGACACTTGTCATCCCAATGACCCATGCCCTTGTCATCCCAATGCTCCATGACCCCTGTATTCACAATGCTCCGTGACGATTGTCATCACAGTGCTCCACGACACATGTCATCTCAATGCTCCATGCCTTTGTCAGCAAAATGCTACATGACCTTTTCATTATAATGCTCTATGCGCTTGTCATCTCAATACTCCATTTCCATTGTCATCACAATCCTTCCTGAACCTTGGGATCACATTGCTTCATGCCATTGTCATCACAATGCTCCATGCTCCATGAAATCAAAATGATCCATGACCTCTCTCATCACAATGCTCCAAACACTTGTGATCACATTGTTCCATAACACTTGTCATCACAACGCTCCATGATGCCTGTCATCACAATACTCCATGCCCTTTTCATCACAATGCTCCATGACCTTTGTGATCACAATGCTCAATACACTTGTCATCACAATGCTCCCTGACACTTGTCCTCAGAATGCTCCTTGAACCCTGTCAGGAAATGGCTCCATGCCGTTTTCATCACAATGCTCCATGTCATTGTCATCAAAATACTCCACAAGCTTGTCATCAGAATGCTCCATGACCCTTGTCATCACAATTCTCCTTGCACTTGTCAGCACAATGCTCCCTGACCATTGTCATCACAATGCTCCAAGCCATTGTCATCAAAATGCTCCATTACTTTGTCATCAGAATCCTCCATGACACTTGGCATCACAATGCTCCATGCCATTGTCATCACAAAGGGCCATTACATATGTCATCACAATGCTCCCTGACACCTGTCTTCACAATACTGCATGACCTGGTCATCACAATGCTCCATGCCCTTGTCATCACAATGTGCCATTCCAACTGTCATCGCAATAATCCATGCAACTTATTAGACCAATGTTCCATGCCCTTGTCATCACAATGCTCCATGCCCTTGTTATCACAATGCTCCAGGACCCCTGTCATCACCATGCTTCGTGACTCCAGTCATCACAATGCTTCATGACCTTTGTCATCACAATGGTCCATGCCCTCGTCATCAACAGTCTCTGTGACATTTTTAACAACAATGCTCCATGAACTTTTCTTCACAATGCTCTTTGACATTTGTCAGCACAATGCTCCATGTGCTTGTCAGCAGAATGCTCCATGACACATGTCATCACAATGCACCATACGCTTGTCATCACAGTGCTCCACAATCTTGTCATCCCAATGCTCCTTAAAATTTGTCATCACAATGCTCCATGCACTTCTCATCAAAATGCTCTCTCACCACTGATATCACAATGCTACATCACTATTTGTCACAATACTCCCTCACCCCTGTCATCACAATTTTCCATGACTCCTGTCAGCACAATGCTACATGCACTTATCATCACAGTGTTCGATGACCCTTGACATCACAATGTTCCATAACAACTGTCATCAAAATGTTCCATGACACTTTTCATCAAATTGCTCCATGACCCTGTCATCAGAATGCTCCCTGCCCTTCTCATCACAATGCACAACGCCCTTGCCATCAAAATGCTCCATGAACATTGTCATCACAAAGATCCATGACCCTTGGCATCACAACGCTCCATGTCATTGTCATCACAATGCTCCATGAACGTTCTCATCACATTGCTCCATGCCCTTGTCTTCACAAAGCTCCATGACACATGTCATCAGAATGCTCCAAGGCCTTCTCATCACAATGCTCCATGCCCTTGCCATCACAATGCTCCATTACACAAGACATAGCAATGCACCATAACACCTGCCATCACGATGATCCATGGCCTTGTCATCACAAAGCTCCATGACCCTTCTCATCACAATGCTCCGAGAACACTTTAATCACAATGCTCCATGCCCTAGTCATCACAATGCTCCAAGACCCCTGTAATCACAATGCTCCATGCCCCTATTCATCGGAATGCTCCATGAGACTTGCCATCACAATTCTTCATGGTCTTCTCATCACAACGCTCCAGGAACTTGTCATCACCGTGCTCCATTCCCTTGTCATCACAATGCTCCATGACCATTCTCATCACAGCACACCATGATACCTGACAACACAATGATCCCGGACTCTTGTCATCACAATGCTCCATGACCCGTGTCATCACAACACTCCATGAACATTTTCAGCCCAGTGCTCCATGACCCTTGTCATCCCAATGATCCATGCCCTTGTCATCCCAATGTTCCTTGACCCCTGTATTCACAATGCTCCATGACGATTGTCATCACAGTGCTCCATGACACGTATCATCACATGCTCCATGCCTTTGTCAGCAAAATGCTACATGACCTTGTCATTACAATGCTCTATGCGCCTGTCATCACACGACTCCATTTCCATTGTCATCACAATCCTCCCTGAACTTGGGATCACATTGCTTCATGCCCTTGTCATCACAATGCTCCATTCTCCTTGAAATCAAAATGATCCATGACCTCTCTCATCACAATGCTCCAAACCCTTGTGATCACAGTGTTCATAACACTTGTCATCCCAACGCTCCATGATGCCTGTCATCACAATACTTCATGCCCTTTTCATAACAATGCTTCATGACCTTTGTCATCACAGTGCTCAATACACTTGTCATCACAATGCTCCCTGACAGTTGTCATCAGAATGCTCCTTGAACCCTGTCAGGAAAAGGCTCCATGCCATTTTCATCACAATGCCCCATGCCATTATCATCACAATGCTCCATGCCATTGTCATCAAAATACTCCACAAGCTTGTCATCAGAATGCTCCATGACCCTTGTCATCACAATTCTCCATGCACTTGTCAGCACAATGCTCCCTGAACCTTGTCATCACAATTCTCCAAGCCATTGTCATCACAATGCTCCATTACCTTTGTCATCAGAATCTTCCATGACACTTGGCATCACAATGCTCCATGCGATTGTCACCACAATGGGCCATTACATATGTCATCACAATGCTCCCTGACACCTGTCTTCACAATACTGCATGATCTGGTCATCACAATGCTCCATGCCCTTGTCATCACAATATGCCATTCCAACTGTCATCACAATAATCCATGAAACTTATTAGACCAATGTTCCATGCCCTTATCATCACAATGTTCCATGCCCTTGTTATCACAATGCTCCATGACGCCTGTCATCACAATGATCCGTGACTCCAGTCATCACAATGATTCATGACCTCTGTCATCACAATGGTCCATGCCCTCATCATCAACAGTCTCTGTGACCTTTTTAAACATAATGCTCCATGAACTTTTCATCACAATGCTCTTTGACCCTTGGCATCACAGTGCTCCATGTGGTTGTCAGCACAGTGCTCCATGACACATGTCATCACAATGCACCACACTCTTGTCATCACAGTGCTCCACAATCTTGTCATCACAATGCTCCATAAAATTTTTCATCAAAATGCTCCATGCACTTCTCATCAAAATGCTCTCTCACCACTGATATCACAATGCTACATCACTATTTGTCACAATACTCCCTCACCCCTGTCATCACAATGTTCCATGACTCCTGTCATCACAATGCTTCATGCACTTATCATCACAATGTTCGATGACCCCTGACATCACAGTGTTCCGTATCACCTGTCATCAAAATGTTCCATGACACTTTTCATCAAATTGCTCCATGACCCTGTCATCAGAATGCTCCCTGCCCTTCTCAACACAATGCACAACGCCCTTGCCATCAAAATGATCCATGACCTTTGTCATCACAATGATGACCCTTGGCATCAAAAAGCTCCATGTCATTGTCATCACAATGCTCCATGAATGCTCTCATCACATTGCTCCATGCCCTTGTCTTCACAAAGCTTCATGACACATGTCATCAGAATGCTCCATGGCCTTCTTATCACAATGCTCCACGCCCTTGCCATCACAATGCTCTATTACAAAAGACATAAAAATGCTCCATGACACCTGCCATCACGATGTTCCATGGCCTTGTCATCACAAAGCTCCATGACCCTTCTCATCACAATGCTCCAAGAACCCTGTAATCACAATGTTCTATGCCCTTTTTCATCTCAATGATCCATGAACCCTGTCATCACAATGCACCATGCCCATCATCATAATGCTTCATGCTATTCTCATCACAATGAAATCAAAATGATCCATGACCTCTGTCATAACAATGCTCCAAAACCTTGTGACCACAATATTCCATAACACTTGTCATCACAATGCCCCATGACGCTCGTCATCACAATTATCAATGGTCTTTTCATCACAATGCGCCATGACCATTGTCATCACAATGCTCAATACACTTGTCATCAAAATGCTCCCTGACACTTGTTGTCTGTATGCTCCTTGAATCCTGTCATGACAAGGCTCCATGCCTTTTTCATCACAGTGATCCATGTCCTTTTCATCACAATGCTCCAAGAAACATGTAATCTCAAAGCTCCATGCCCTTCTCATCAGAAAGCTCAATGACTCATGCCATCAGAATGCTCCTTGTTCTTCTCCTCACAATGCTCCTTGCCCTTGTCATCACAATGTTCCAAGACGCCTGTAATCACAATGCTCCATGCCCTTGTCATCAAAAAACTCCATGACGCATGTCATCAGAATGCTCCATGGCCTTCTCATCACAATGCTCCATGCACTAGTCATCACAATACTCCAAGACCCCTGTAATCACAATGTTCCATGTCCCTTTTCATCAGAATGCTCCATGAGAATTGTCATCACAAGTCTCTATGGTCTTCTCATCACAATGCTCCAGGACCTTGTCATCACCATGCTCCATTCCCTTGTCATCACAATTCTCCATGAACCCTGTCATCACAATAATCCATGAACATTTTCAGAACAATGCTCCACGACCTACTCATCACAATGCTCCATGGCCAATATCATCACAATGCTCCATGACCACTGTCATCACAACACTCCATGACACCTGACAACACAATGATCCGGGACTCTTGTCATCACAATGTTCCATTCCCTAGTCATCACAATGCTCCATGACCACTGTCATCACAACACTCCATGAACATTTTCAGCCCAGTGCTCCATGACCCTTGTCATCAAAATGATCCATGCCCTTGTCATCCCAATGCTCCATGACCCCTGTATTCACAATGCTCCGTGACGCTTGTCATCACAGTGCTCCATGACACATGTCATCACAATGCTCCATGCCTTTATCAGCAAAATGCTACATGACTTTGTCATTACAATGCTCTATGCGCTTGTCATCACAATACTCCATTTCCATTGTCATCACAATCTTCCATGAACCTTGGGATCACATTGCTTCATGCCCTTGTCATCACAGTGCTCCATGCCCCTTGAAATTAAAATGATTCATGACCTCTCTCATCACAATGCTCCAAACACTCGTGATCACAGTGTTCCATAACACTTGTCATCACAACGCTGCATGATGCCTATCATCACAATACTCCATGCCCTTTTCATCACAATGCTCCCTGACACTTGTCATCACTATTCTCAATTCACTTGTCATCACAATGCTCCCTGACACTTGTCATCAGAATGCTCCTGGAAACCTGTCAGGAAAAGGCTCCATGCCTTTTTCATCACAATGCCCCATGCAGTTTTCATCACAATGCTCCATGCCATTTTCATCAAAATACTCCACAAGCTTGTCATCAGAATGCCCCATGACCCTTGTCATCACAATTCTCCATGCACTTGTCAGCACAATGCTCCCTGACCCTTGTCATCACAATGCTCCAAGCCATTGGCATCACAATGCTCCATTACCTTTGTCATCAGAATCCTCCATGACACTTGGCATCACAATGCTCCATGTCATTGTCATCACAATGGGCCATTACATATGTCATCACAATGCTCCCTGACACCTGTCTTCACAATACTGCATGACCTGGTCATCACAATGCTCCATGCCCTTGTCATCACAATGCGACATTCCAACTGTCATCGCAATAATCCATGCAACTTATTAGACCAATGCTCCATGCCCTTGGTATCACAATGCTCCATGACCCCTGTCATCACAATGCTCCGTGAACCCTGTCATCACAATGCTCCCTGACTCCAGTCATCTCAATGCTTCATAACGTTTGTCATCACAATGGTCCATGCCCGCGTCATCACAAGGCTCTGTGACCTTTGTAACCACAATCCTCCATAAACTTGTCATAACAATACTCTGTGACCCTTGTCATTACAATGCTCCATATCTTTGTCAGAACAATGCTCCATGACCATTGTCTTCACAATGTGCCACGCGCATTTCATCACAACGGTCCACAACCTTGTCATTGCAATGCTCCATAAACCTTGTAATCACAATGGTCCATGCACTTCTCATCAAAATTCTCTCTCACCAGGGATATCACAATGTTCCACCACTAGTCATCACAATACTCCCTCACCCCTGTAATCACAATGATCCATGACCCTGTCATCACACTGCTACATCCCCTTACCATCACAATGTTCCATGACACCTGTCATCAAAATGCTCCATAACACATTTCATCCCAAAGCTCCAAGACCCCTGACATCACAATGTTCTATAACCCCTGCCATCAAAATGTTCCATTACGCTTTTCATCAAATTGCTGCATGACCCGGTCCTCAAAATGCTCCCTTCTTTTCTCATCACAATGCACCATGCCCTTGTCATCAAAATGCTCCATGACTTGTCATCACAATTCTCCATGACCCTTGGCATCACAATGCTCCATGTCATTTTCATCACAATGCTCCATGAACCCTCTCATCACATTGCTCAATCCCCTTGTCATCACAAAGCTCCATGACACTTGTCATCACAATGCTCGATGCCCTTCTCATGACAATTCTACATGCCCTTTTCATTACAATCCTGCATGACCCATGTATCATAGTGTTCCGTACCCTAGTCATCACAATGCTCCATGCCCACTCTCATCACAATAATCCATGAAACATTTCAGACCAATGTTCCATGCCCTTCCCATCACAGTGCTCCATTACCTCTGTCATAACAATGCACCATGACCGCTGCCATCACAATGTTCCACGGCCTAGTCATCACAAGGTTCCATGACACTTGTCATCACAATGCTGAAGACCCCTGTAATCACAATTCTCCATGCCCTTGTCATCACAAAGCTCCATGACGCATGTCATCAGAATGTTCCATGGCCTTCTCATCACAATGCTCCATGCCCTTGTCATCACAATGCTCCAAGACCCATGTAAACACAATGCCCTGTGCCCCTTTTCATCTCAATGCTCCATGAACCCTGTCATCACAATGCACCATGCCCATCATCATAATGCTTCAGTCTATTGTCATCACAATGAAATCAATATTCTCCATTATCTCTGTCATCATAATGCTCCAAAACCTTGTGATCACAATGTTCCATAACACTTATCATCACAACACCCAATGACGCTCATCATCACTATTATCCCTGGTCCTCTCCTCACAATGCTCCATGATCTTTGTCATCAAAATGCTCAATTCACTTGTCATCACAATGCTCCATGACACTTGTCGTCAGTATGCTCCTTGAACCCTGACATGACAAGGCTCCATGCCTTTTTCATCACAATGATCCATGCCATTTTCATCACAATGTTCCAAGACCCCTGTAATCACAATGTTCCATGCCCCTTTTCATCAGAATGCTCCAGGAGACTTGTCATCACAAGTCTCCATGGTCTTCTCATCACAATGCTCCAGGACCTTATCATCACCATGCTCCATTCCCTTGTCATCACAATGCTGCAAGCCATTGTCATCACAATGCTCCATGCCATTGTCATCACAATGGGCCATTACATATGTCATCACAATGCTCCGTGACACCTCTCTTCACAATAATGAATGACCTGGTCATCACAATGCTACATGGCCTTGTCATCACAATGTGCCATTCCAAATGTCATCACAATAATCCATGAAACTTATTAGACCAATGTTCCATGCCCTTGTCATCACAATGCTCCATGCCCTTGTTATCACAGTGCTCCATGACCCCTGTCATCACAATGCTCCGTGACTCCAGTCATCACAATGCTTCATGACCTTTGTCATCACAATGGTCCATGCCCTCGTCATCAACAGTCTCTGTGACATTTTTAACAACAATGCTCCATGAACTTTTCATCACAATGCTCTTTGACCCTTGTCATCACAATGCTCCATGTGCTTTTCAGCACAGTGCTCTATGACACATGTCATCACAATGCACCAAGCGCTTGTCATCACAGTGCTCCACAATCTTGTCATCACAATGCTTCTTAAAATTTGTCATCACAATGCTCCATGTACTTCTCATCAAAATGCTCTCTCACCACTGATATCACAATGCTACATCACTATTTGTCACAATACTCCCTCACCCCTGTCATCACAATTTTCCATGACTCCTGTCATCACAGTGCTACATGCACTTATCATCACAATGTTCGATGACCCCTGACATCACTATGTTCCATAACAACTGTTATCAAATTGTTCCATGACACTTTTCATCAAATTGCTCCATGACCCTGTCATCAGAATGCTCCCTGCCCTTCTCATCACAATGCACAACGCCCTTGCCATCAAAATGCTCCATGAACATTGTCATCACAAAGATCCATGACCCTTGGCATCACAACGCTCCATGTCATTGTCATCACAATGCTCCATGAACGTTCTCATCACATTGCTCCATGCCCTTGTCTTCACAAAGCTCCATGACACGTCATCAGAATGCTCCAAGGCCTTCTCATCACAATGCTCCATGCCCTTGCCATCACAATGCTCCATTACACAAGACATAGCAATGCACCATAACACCTGCCATCACGATGATCCATGGCCTTGTCATCACAAAGCTCCATGACCCTTCTCATCACAATGCTCCGAGAACACTTTAATCACAATGCTCCATGCCCTAGTCATCACAATGCTCCAAGACCCCTGTAATCACAATGCTCCATGCCCCTATTCATCGGAATGCACCATGAGACTTGCCATCACAATTCTTCATGGTCTTCTCATCACAACGCTCCAGGAACTTGTCATCACCGTGCTCCATTCCCTTGTCATCACAATGCTCCATGACCATTCTCATCACAGCACACCATGATACCTGACAACACAATGATCCCGGACTCTTGTCATCACAATGCTCCATGACCCGTGTCATCACAACACTCCATGAACATTTTCAGCCCAGTGCTCCATGACCCTTGTCATCCCAATGATCCATGCCCTTGTCATCCCAATGTTCCTTGACCCCTGTATTCACAATGCTCCATGACGATTGTCATCACAGTGCTCCATGACACGTATCATCACATGCTCCATGCCTTTGTCAGCAAAATGCTACATGACCTTGTCATTACAATGCTCTATGCGCCTGTCATCACAAGACTCCATTTCCATTGTCATCACAATCCTCCCTGAACTTGGGATCGCATTGCTTCATGCCCTTGTCATCACAATGCTCCATTCTCCTTGAAATCAAAATGATCCATGACCTCTCTCATCACAATGCTCCAAACCCTTGTGATCACAGTGTTCATAACACTTGTCATCCCAACGCTCCATGATGCCTGTCATCACAATACTCCATGCCCTTTTCATAACAATGCTCCATGACCTTTGTCATCACAGTGCTCAATACACTTGTCATCACAACGCTCCCTGACAGTTGTCATCAGAATGCTCCTTGAACCCTGTCAGGAAAAGGCTCCATGCCATTTTCATCACAATGCCCCATGCCATTATCATCACAATGCTCCATGCCATTGTCATCAAAATACTCCACAAGCTTGTCATCAGAATGCTCCATGACCCTTGTAATCACAATTCTCCATGCACTTGTCAGCACAATGCTCCCTGAACCTTGTCATCACAATTCTCCAAGCCATTGTCATCACAATGCTCCATTACCTTTGTCATCAGAATCTTCCATGACACTTGGCATCACAATGCTCCATGCGATTGTCACCACAATGGGCCATTACATATGTCATCACAATGCTCCCTGACACCTGTCTTCACAATACTGCATGATCTGGTCATCACAATGCTCGATGCCCTTGTCATCACAATATGCCATTCCAACTGTCATCACAATAATCCATGAAACTTATTAGACCAATGTTCCATGCCCTTATCATCACAATGTTCCATGCCCTTGTTATCACAATGCTCCATGACGCCTGTCATCACAATGCTCCGTGCCTCCAGTCATCACAATGATTCATGACCTCTGTCATCACAATGGTCCATGCCCTCATCATCAACAGTCTCTGTGACCTTTTTAAACATAATGCTCCATGAACTTTTCATCACAATGCTCTTTGACCCTTGTCATCACAGTGCTCCATGTGGTTGTCAGCACAGTGCTCCATGACACATGTCATCACAATGCACCACACTCTTGTCATCACAGTGCTCCACAATCTTGTCATCACAATGCTCCATAAAATTTTTCATCAAAATGCTCCATGCACTTCTCATCAAAATGCTCTCTCACCACTGATATCACAATGCTACATCACTATTTGTCACAATACTCCCTCACCCCTGTCATCACAATGTTCCATGACTCCTGTCATCACAATGCTTCATGCACTTATCATCACAATGTTCGATGACCCCTGACATCACAGTGTTCCGTAACACCTGTCATCAAAATGTTCCATGACACTTTTCATCAAATTGCTCCATGACCCTGTCATCAGAATGCTCCCTGCCCTTCTCAACACAATGCACAACGCCCTTGCCATCAAAATGATCCATGACCTTTGTCATCACAATGATGACCCTTGGCATCAAAAAGCTCCATGTCATTGTCATCACAATGCTCCATGAATGCTCTCATCACATTGCTCCATGCCCTTGTCTTCACAAAGCTTCATGACACATGTCATCAGAATGCTCCATGGCCTTCTTATCACAATGCTCCACGCCCTTGCCATCACAATGCTCTATTACAAAAGACATAAAAATGCTCCATGACACCTGCCATCACGATGTTCCATGGCCTTTTCATCACAAAGCTCCATGACCCTTCTCATCACAATGCTCCAAGAACCCTGTAATCACAATGTTCTATGCCCTTTTTCATCTCAATGATCCATGAACCCTGTCATCACAATGCACCATGCCCATCATCATAATGCTTCATGCTATTGTCATCACATTGAAATCAAAATGATCCATGACCTCTGTCATAACAATGCTCCAAAACCTTGTGACCACAATATTCCATAACACTTGTCATCACAATGCCCCATGACGCTCGTCATCACAATTATCAATGGTCTTCTCATCACAATGCGCCATGACCATTGTCATCACAATGCTCAATACACTTGTCATCAAAATGCTCCCTGACACTTGTTGTCTGTATGCTCCTTGAATCCTGTCATGACAAGTCTCCATGCCTTTTTCATCACAGTGATCCATGTCCTTTTCATCACAATGCTCCAAGAAACATGTAATCTCAAAGCTCCATGCCCTTCTCATCAGAAAGCTCAATGACTCATGCCATCAGAATGCTCCTTGTTCTTCTCCTCACAATGCTCCTTGCCCTTGTCATCACAATGTTCCAAGACGCCTGTAATCACAATGCTCCATGCCCTTGTCATCAAAAAACTCCATGACGCATGTCATCAGAATGCTGCATGGCCTTCTCATCACAATGCTCCATGCACTAGTCATCACAATACTCCAAGACCCCTGTAATCACAATGTTCCATGTCCCTTTTCATCAGAATGCTCCATGAGAATTGTCATCACAAGTCTCTATGGTCTTCTCATCACAATGCTCCAGGACCTTGTCAAAACCATGCTCCATTCCCTTGTCATCACCATGCTCCATTCCCTTGTCATCACAATTCTCCATGAACCCTGTCATCACAATAATCCATGAACATTTTCAGAACAATGCTCCACGACCTACTCATCACAATGCTCCATGGCCAATATCATCACAATGCTCCATGACCACTGTCATCACAACACTCCATGACACCTGACAACACAATGATCCGGGACTCTTGTCATCACAATGTTCCATTCCCTAGTCATCACAATGCTCCATGACCACTGTCATCACAACACTCCATGAACATTTTCAGCCCAGTGCTCCATGACCCTTGTCATCAAAATGATCCATGCCCTTGTCATCCCAATGCTCCATGACCCCTGTATTCACAATGCTCCGTGACGCTTGTCATCACAGTGCTCCATGACACATGTCATCACAATGCTCCATGCCTTTGTCAGCAAAATGCTACATGACTTTGTCATTACAATGCTCTATGCGCTTGTCATCACAATACTCCATTTCCATTGTCATCACAATCTTCCTTGAAACTTGGGATCACATTGCTTCATGCCCTTGTCATCACAATGCTCCATGCCCCTTGAAATCAAAATGATCCATGACCTCTCTCATGACAATGCTCCAAACACTCGTGATCACAGTGTTCCATAACACTTGTCATCACAACGCTGCATGATGCCTGTCATCACAATACTCCATGCCCTTTTCATCACAATGCTCCCTGACACTTGTCATCACTATTCTCAATTCATTTGTCATCACAATGCTCCCTGACACTTGTCATCAGAATGCTCCTGGAAAACTGTCAGGAAAAGGCTCCATGCCTTTTTCATCACAATGCCCCATGCAGTTTTCATCACAATGCTCCATGCTATTGTCATCAAAATACTCCACAAGCTTGTCATCAGAATGCTCCATGACCCTTGTCATCACAATTCTCCATGCACTTGTCAGCACAATGCTCCCTGACCCTTGTCATCACAATGCTCCAAGCCATTGGCATCACAATGCTCCATTACCTTTGTCATCAGAATCCTCCATGACACTTGGCATCACAATGCTCCATGTCATTGTCATCACAATGGGCCATTACATATGTCATCACAATGCTCCCTGACACCTGTCTTCACAATACTGCATGACCTGGTCATCACAATGCTCCATGCCCTTGTCATCACAATGCGACATTCCAACTGTCATCGCAATAATCCATGCAACTTATTAGACCAATGCTCCATGCCCTTGGTATCACAATGCTCCATGACCCCTGTCATCACAATGCTCCGTGAACCCTGTCATCACAATGCTCCCTGACTCCAGTCATCTCAATGCTTCATAACGTTTGTCATCACAATGGTCCATGCCCGCGTCATCACAAGGCTCTGTGACCTTTGTAACCACAATCCTCCATAAACTTGTCATCACAATACTCTGTGACCCTTGTCATTACAATGCTCCATATCTTTGTCAGAACAATGCTCCATGACCATTGTCTTCACAATGTGCCACGCGCATTTCATCACAACGGTCCACAACCTTGTCATTGCAATGCTCCATAAACCTTGTAATCACAATGGTCCATGCACTTCTCATCAAAATTCTCTCTCACCAGGGATATCACAATGTTCCACCACTAGTCATCACAATACTCCCTCACCCCTGTAATCACAATGATCCATGACCCTGTCATCACACTGCTACATCCACTTACCATCACAATGCTCCATGACACCTGTCATCAAAATGCTCCATGACACATTTCATCCCAAAGCTCCAAGACCCCAGACATCACAATGTTCTATAACCCCTGCCATCGAAATGTTCCATTACACTTTTCATCAAATTGCTGCATGACACGGTCCTCAAAATGCTCCCTTCTTTTCTCATCACAATGCACCATGCCCTTGTCATCAAAATGCTCCATGACTTGTCATCACAATTCTCCATGACCCTTGGCATCACAATGCTCCATGTCATTTTCATCACAGTGCTCCATGAACCCTCTCATCACATTGCTCAATCCCCTTGTCATCACAAAGCTCCATGACACTTGTCATCACAATGCTCGATGTCCTTCTCATGACAATTCTACATGCCCTTTTCATTACAATCCTGCATGACCCATGTATCATAGTGTTCCGTACCCTAGTCATCACAATGCTCCATGCCCACTCTCATCACAATAATCCATGAAACATTTCAGACCAATGTTCCATGCCCTTCCCATCACAGTGCTCCATTACCTCTGTCATAACAATGCACCATGACCGCTGCCATCACAAGGTTCCACGGCCTAGTCATCACAAGGTTCCATGACACTTGTCATCACAATGCTGAAGACCCCTGTAATCACAATTCTCCATGCCCTTGTCATCACAAAGCTCCATGACGCATGTCATCAGAATGTTCCATGGCCTTCTCATCACAATGCTCCATGCCCTTGTCATCACAATGCTCCAAGACACATGTAAACACAATGCCCCATGCCACTTTTCATCTCAATGCTCCATGAACCCTGTCATCACAATGCACCATGCCCATCATCATAATGCTTCAGTCTATTGTCATCACAATGAAATCAATATTCTCCATTACCTCTGTCATCATAATGCTCCAAACCCTTGTGATCACAATGTTCCATAACACTTATCATCACAACACCCAATGACGCTCATCATCACTATTATCCCTGGTCCTCTCCTCACATTGCTCCATGATCTTTGTCATCAAAATGCTCAATTCACTTGTCATCACAATGCTCCATGACACTTGTTGTCAGTATGCTCCTTGAACCCTGACATGACAAGGCTCCATGCCTTTTTCATCACAATGATCCATGCCATTTTCATCACAATGTTCCAAGACCCCTGTAATCACAATGTTCCATGCCCCTTTTCATCAGAATGCTCCAGGAGACTTGTCATCACAAGTCTCCATGGTCTTCTCATCACAATGCTCCAGGACCTTATCATCACCATGCTCCATTCCCTTGTCATCACAATGCTGCAAGCCATTGTCATCACAATGCTCCATGCCATTGTCATCACAATGGGCCATTACATATGTCATCACAACGCTCCATGACACCTCTCTTCACAATAATGCATGACCTGGTCATCACAATGCTACATGGCCTTGTCATCACAATGTGCCATTCCAAATGTCATCACAATAATCCATGAAACTTATTAGACCAATGTTCCATGCCCTTGTCATCACAATGTTCCATGCCCTTGTTATCACAGTGCTCCATGACCCCTGTCATCACAATGCTCCGTGACTCCAGTCATCACAATGCTTCATGACCTTTGTCATCACAATGGTCCATGCCCTCGTCATCAACAGTCTCTGTGACATTTTTAACAACAATGCTCCATGAACTTTTCATCACAATGCTCTTTGACACTTGTCATCACAATGCTCCATGTGGTTGTCAGCACAGTGCTCTATGACACATGTCATCACAATGCACCAAGCGCTTGTCATCACAGTGCTCCACAATCTTGTCATCACAATGCTCCTTAAAATTTGTCATCACAATGCTCCATGTACTTCTCATCAAAATGCTCTCTCACCACTGATATCACAATGCTACATCACTATTTGTCACAATACTCCCTCACCCCTGTCATCACAATTTTCCATGACTCCTGTCATCACAGTGCTACATGCACTTATCATCACAATGTTCGATGACCCCTGACATCACAATGTTCCATAACAACTGTTATCAAAATGTTCCATGACACTTTTCAGGAAATTGCTCCATGACCCTGTCATCAGAATGCTCCCTGCCCTTCTCATCACCATGAACAACGCCCTTGCCATCAAAATGCTACATGACCTTTGTCATCACAAAGATCCATGACCCTTGGCATCACAATGCTCCATGTCATTGTCATCACAATGCTCCATGAACGCTCTCATCACATTGCTCCATGCCCATGTCTTCACAAAGCTCCATGACACATGTCATCAGAATGCTCCATGGCATTCTCATCACAATGCTCCATGCCCTTGCCATCACAATGCTCCATTATCCCAGTAATAACAATGCTCCATGACCTCTGCCATCACGATGTTCCATGGCCTTGTCATCACAAAGCTGATTGACCCTTCTCATCACAAGGCTCCAAGAACCCTGTAATCACAATGCTCTATGCCCCTTTTCATCTCAATGATCCACGAACCCTGTCATCACAATTCACCATGCCCATCATCATAATGCTTCATGCTATTGTCATCACAATGAAATCAAAATGCTCCATGACCTCTGTCATAACAATGCTCCAAACCCTTGTGATCACAATATTCCATAACACTTGTCATCACAATGCCCCATGACACGTGTCATCACAATTATCAATGGTCTTCTCATCAAAATTCTCTATGACCATTGTCATCACAATGCTCAATACACTTGTCATCAAAATGCTCCCTGACACTTGTTGTGTGTATGCTCCTTGAACCCTGTCATGACAAGGCTCCATGCCTTTTTCAGCACAATGATCCATGCCCTTTTCATCACAATGCTCCAAGACCCATGTAATCACATTGCTCGTTGCCCTTGTCATCACAAAGCTCAATGACACATGCCATCAGAATGCTCCTTGGATTTCCCCTCACAATGTTCCATGCCCTTGTCATCACCATGTTCCAAGACCCCTTTAATAACAATGCTCCATGCCCGTTTTCATCAGTATGCTCCATGAGACTTGTCATCACAAGGCTCCATGGTTTTGTCATCACAATGCTCAAGGACCTTGTCATCAGAATGCTTCAAGACCTTGTCATGAAAATTTTCAATGGCCCTTGTCATCATAATGCTCCATGCCCTAATCATCACAATGCTCCATTATATTTGTCAAAACAATTCTCCATTACATTTGGCATCACAATGCTCCATGCCATTGTCATCGCAATGGACCATTACATATGTCATCACAATGCTCCCTGACACCTGTCTTCACAATACTCCATGACCTTCTCATCACAGTGCTCCATGCCCTTGTCGTCACAATGCACCATGCCCACTGTCATCAAAATAATCTATAAAACTTGTCAGAGCAATGCTCCATGCCCCTGTCATCACAATGCTCCATGCCCTTGTCATCACAATGCTCCATGACCCCTGTCATCACAATGCTCCGTGACTCCAGTCATCACAATGTTTCATAACGTTTGTCATCACAATGGTCCATGCCCGCGTCATCACAAGTCTCTGTGACCTTTGTAACCACAATGCTCCATAAATTTTCATCACAATTCTCTTTGACCCTTCTCATCACAATGCTCCATGTCTTTGTCAGAACAATGCTACATGACCATTGTCATCAAAATGTGCCACACACATTTCATCACAACGGTGCACAACTTTGTCATCGCAATGCTCCATTAACCTTGTAATCACAATGGTCCATGCACTTCTCATCAAAATGCTCTCTCACCAGAGATATCACAATGTACCATCACTAGTCATCACAATACTCCCTCACCCCTGTAATCACAATGTTCCATGACCCTGTCATCCCAATGCTACATCCCCTTATCATCACAATGTTCCATGACCCCTGCCATTACAATGTTCCATAACCCCTGTCATCAAAATTCTCCATGAACATTTCATCCCAAAGCTCCAAGACCCCTGATATCACAATGTTCCTTTACACTTTTCATCAAATTGCTGCATGACCCGGTCATCAGTATGCTTCCTGCCCTTCTCATCATAATGCACCATGCCATTGTCATCAAAATGCTCCATGACTTGTCATCACAAAGCTCCATGAACATTGGCATCACAATGCTCTATGTCATTGTCATCACAATGCTCCATGAATCTTCTCATCACATTGTTCCATGTCCTTGTCATCACAAAGCTCCATGACACTTGTCATCACAATGCTCGATGCCCTTCTCATCACAATGCTCCATGCCCTTGTCATTACAATCCTGAATGACCCATGTATCACAGTCTTCTGTGCCCTTGTCATCACAATGCTCCATGCCAACTCTCATGACAATAATCCATGAAACATTTCAGACCAATGTTCCATGCCTTTCTCATCAAAATGCTCCATTACCCCTGTCATAACAATGCACCATGGCCCTTGCCATCACAATATTCCACGGCCTAGTCATCACAAGGTTCCATAACACTTGCCATCACAATGCTCAAGACCCCTGAAATCACAATGCTCCATGCACTTGTCATCACAAAGCTCCATGATGCATGTCATCAGAATGTTCCATGGCCTTGTCATCAGAATGTTCCATGGCCTTCTCATCACAATGCTCAATGCCCTTGTCATCACAATGCTCCAAGACCCTTGTAATCACAATGCTCCATGCCCCTTTTCATCTCAATGTTCCATTGAACCTGTCATCACAATGCACCATGCCCATCATCATAATGCTTCAGGCTATTATCATCACAATGAAATCAATATTCTCCATGACCTCTGTCATCATAATGCTCCAAACCCTTGTGATCACAGTGTTCCATAATACTTATCATCACAACACCCCATGACGCTCATCATCACAATTATCCATGATCTTCTCATCACAGTGCTCCATGATCTTTGTCATCACAATGCTCAATACACTTGTCATCACAATGCTGCCTGACACTTGTCGTCGTATGCTCCTTGATCCATGTCATGACAAGACTCCATGCCTTTTTCATAACAATGATCCATGCCATTTTCATCACAATGCTCCAAGATCCCTGTAATCACAATGCTCCATGCCCTTGTCATCACAAAACTCCAGGACGCATGTCATCAGAATGCTCCATGGCCTTCTCATCACAATGCTCCATGCCCTAGTCATCACAATGCTCCAAGACCCCTGTAATCACAGTGCTCCTTTCCCCTTTTCATCAGAATGCTCCATGTGACTTGTCATCACAAGTCGCCATGGACTTCTCTTCACAATGCTCCAGGACATTGTCATCACCATGCTCCATTCCCTTTTCATCACAATGCTCCATGACCCCTGTTATCACAATAATACATGAACATTTTCAGCCCAGTGCTCCACGACCTACTTATCACAATGCTCCATGGCCAATATCATCACAATGCTCCATGACCACTGTTAACAAAACACTCCATGACACCTGACAACACAATGATCCAGGACTCTTGTCATCACAATGCTCCATGCCCTAGTCCTCACAAAGCTCCATGACCCCTGTCATCACCACACTCCTTGAAAATGTTCAGCCCAGTGCTCCATGACACTTGTCATCACAATGATCCATGCCCATGTCATCCCAATGCTCCATGACCCCTGTATTCACAATGCTCCGTGACGCTTGTCATCACAGTGCTCCATGACATCTGTCATCACAATGCTCCATGCCTTTTTCAGCAAAATGCTACATGACCTTGTCATTACAATGCTCTATGCGCTTGTCATCACAATACTCCATGAACCTTGGGATCACATTGCTTCATGCCCTTTTCATCACAATGCTCCATGCTCCTTGAAATCAAAATGATCCATGACCTCTGTTATCACAATGCTCCAAACCCTTGTGATAACAATGTTCCATAACACTTGTCATCACAACGCTCCATGATGCCTGTCATCACAATACTCCATGCCCTTTTCATCCCAATGCTCCATGACCTTTGTCATCACAATTCTCCATACACTTGTCATCACAATGCTCCCTGACACTTGTCATCAGAATGCTCCTTGAACCCTGTCACTAAAAGGCTCCATGTGATTTTCATCACAATACCCTAAGCCATTTTCATCACAATGCTCCATGCCATTGTCATCAAAACACTCCACAAGCTTGTCATCATAATGCTCCATGACCCTTGTCATCACAATTCTCCATGCACTTGTCAGCACAATGCTCCCTGACCCTTGTCATCACAATGCTCCAAGCCATTGGCATCACAATGCTCCATTACCTTTGTCATCAGAATCCTCCATGACACTTGGCATCACAATGCTCCATGTCATTGTCATCACAATGGGCCATTACATATGTCATCACAATGCTCCATGACCCTTGTCATCACAGTTCTCCATGCACTTGTCAGGACAATGCTCCCTGACCGTTTTCATCACAATGCACCAAGCCATTGTCATCACAATGCTCCATTTCTTTTGTCATCAGAATCCTCCATGACATTTGTCATCACAATGATCCATGCCATTGTCATCACACTGGGCCATTACATATATCATCACAATGCTCCCTGACACCATTCTTCACAATACTGCATGACATGGTCATTACAATGCTCCATGACATTGTCATCACAATGTGCCATTCCAACTGTCATCGCAATAATCAATGAAACTTATTAGACCAATGTTCCATGCACTTGTCATCACAATGCTCCATGCCCTTGTTATCACAATGCTCCATGACCCCTGTCATCACAATGATCCGTGACTCCAGTCATCACAATGCTTCATGACATCTGTCATCACAATGGTCCATGCCCTCATCATCAACAGTCTCTGACCTTTTTAACCACAATGCTCCATGAACTTTTCATCACAATGCTCTTTGACCCTTGTCATCACAATGCTCCATGTGCTTGTCAGCACAATGCTCCATGACACATGTCATCACAATGCACCATACGCTTGTCATCACAGTGCTCTACAATCTTGTCATCACAATGCTCCATAAAATTTCTCATCAAAATGCTCCATGAACTTCTCATCAAAATGCTCTCTCACCACTGATATCACAATGCTACATCACTATTTGTCAGAATACTCCCTCAACCCTGTCATCACAATGTTCCATGACTCCTGTCATCACAATGCAACATGCACTTATCATCACAATGTTCGATGACCCCTGACATCACAATGTTCCATAACACCTGTCATCAAAATGTTCCATGACACTTTTCATCAAATTGCTCTATGACGCTCTCATCACAATGCTCCCTGCCCTTCTCATCACAATGCACTACGCCATTGCTATCAAAATTCTCCATGAGTTTTTTCATCACAAAAATCCATGACCTTTGGCCTCACAATGCTCCATGTCATTGTCATCACAAAGCTCCCTGAACGCTCTCATCACATTGTTCACTGCCCTTGTCTTCACAAAGCTCCATGACACATGTCATCAGAATGCTCCATGGCCTTCTCATCACAATGCTCCACGCCCTTGCCATCAGAATGCTCCATTACACCTGACATAACAATGCTCCATGACCCCTGCCATTACGATGTTCCATATCCTTGTCATCAGAAAGCTCCATGACCCTTCTCATCACAATGCTCCAAGAACCCTGTAATCACAATGCTCTATGCCGATTTTCATCTCAATGATCCATGAACCCTGTCATCACAGTGCACCATGCCCATCATCATAATGCTTCATGCTATTGTCATCACAATGAAATCAAAATGCTCCATGACTTCTGTCATAACAATGCTCCAAACCCTTGTGAGCACAATATTCCATATCACTTTTCATCACAATGCCACATGACGTTCGTCATCATTATTATCCATGGTATTCTTATCACAATGCTCCATGACCATTGTCATCACAATGCTTAATACACTTGTCATCAAAATGCTCCCTGACACTTGTCTGTATGCTCCTTGAAACCTGTCATGACAAGGCTCCATGCCTTTTTCATCACAATGATCCATGCCCTTTTCATCACAATGATCCCAGACCCATGTAATTACAATGCTCCATGCCCTTGTCCTCACAAAGCTCAATGACGCATGCCATCAGAATGCTCCTTGGTATTCTCTTCACAATGTTCCATGCCCTTGTCATCACAATGTTCCATGACCCCTGTAACCACAATGCTCCATGCCCCTTTTCATCAGTATGCTCCATGAGACTTGTCATCACAAGGCTCCATAGTTTTGTCATCACAATGCTCCAGGACCTTGTCAGCACAATCCTTCACGACATTGTCATGACCATTCTCAATCCCCTTGTCATCATAATGCTCCTAGCCCTAATCATCACAATGCTCCATTATATTTGTCATCACAATCCTCCATTACACTTGGCATCACAATGCTCCATGCCATTGTCATGCAATGGACCATGACATATGTCATCACAATGCTCCCTGACATCTGTCTTCACAATACTCCATGACCTTCTCATCACAATGCTCCATGCCTTTGTCATCAAAATGCACCATGCCCACTGTCATCACAATAATCTATGAAATTTGTCAGACCAGTGCCCCATTACCTGTCATCACAATACTCCATGCCCTTGTCATCACAATGCTCCATGACCCCAGTCATCAGAATGCCCCATGAATCCAGTCATCACAATGCTTCATAACGTTTGTCATCACAATGGTCCATGCCCGCATCATCACAAGGCTCTGTGACATTTGTAACCACAATGCTCCATGAATTTTCATCACCATTCACTCTGACCCTTGTCATCACAATGCTCCATTTCTTTGTGAGAACAATGCTCCATGACCATTGTCATCACAGAGGTCCACAACCTTATCATTGCAATGCTCCATAAACTTTGTAATCACAATGGTCCATGCACATCTCATCAAAATGCTCTCACCAGAGATATCACAATGTTCCATCACTAGTCATCACAATACTCCCACACCCCTGTAATCACAATGTTCCATGAACCCTGTCATCACAATGCTACATCCCCTTATCATGACAATGTTCCATGACCCCTGACATAACAATGTTCCATAACCCCTGTCATCAAAATGCTCCATGATCCTTTTCATCCCAAAGTTCCAAGAACCCTGACATAACAATATTCTATAACCCCTGCCATTAAAATGTTCCATTTCACTTTTCATCAAATTGCTGCATGTCCCGGTCATCAGAATGCTCCCTGCACTTCTCATCACAATGCACCATTCCCTTGTCATCAAAATGTTCCATGACTTGTCATCACAAAGCTCCATGACCCTTGGCATCACAATGGTCCATGTCATTGTCATCACAATGCTCCATGAACCCTCTCATCACATTGCTCCATGCCCTTGTCATCAGAAAGCTCCATGACACTTGTCATCACAATGCTCGATGCCCTTCTCATCACAATGCTCCATGCCCAAGTCATTACAATCCTGCATGACCCATGTATCACAGTGTTTTGTGCCCTTGTCATCACAATGCTCCATGACCACTCTCATCACAATAATCCATAAAATATTTCAGATCAATATTCCATGCCCTTCTCATCACAATGCTCCATTACCCCTGTCATAACAATGCTCCATGACCCCTGTCATCACAGTGTTCCACGGCCTAGTCATCACAATGCTCCATGACTTTGTCAGCAAAATGCTACATGACCTTGTCATTACAATGCTCTATGTTCTTGTCATCACAATACTCCAATTCCATTGTCATCACTAAACTCCATGAACCTTGGGATCACATTGCTTCATGCCCTTGTCATCAAAATGCTCCATGCTCCTTGAAATCAAAATGATCCATGACCTCTGTCATCAAAATGCTCCAAAACTTTGTGATCCCAATGTTCCATAACACTTGTCATCACAATGCTCCATGATGCTTGTCATCACAAAATTCCATGCCCTTTTCATCACAATGCTCCATGACCTTTGTCATCACAATTCTCATTACACTTGTCATCACAATGCTCCCTGACACTTGTCATCAGAATGCTCCTTGAACACTGTCACGAAAAGGCTCCATGCGTTTTTCATTACAATGCCCCATTCCATTTTCATCACAATGCTCCGTGACTGTTGTCATCACAATGCTCCATGCCTTTGTCTGAAAATTATTCCATGACCCTTGTCATCACAATGTGCCATTCACTTTTCATCACAACGGTCCAGAAACTTGTCATTGCAATGCTCCATAAACCTTGTAATCACAATGCTCCATACATTTCTCATCAAAATGCTCTCTCACCAGAGACATCACAGTGTCCCATCACTAGTCGTCACAATACTCCCTCACCCCTGTAATCACAATGTCCCATGACTCCTGTCATCACAATGCTACATCCCTTTATCATCACATTGTTACATGACCCCTGACATCACAATATTTTATAACCCCTGTCATCAAAATGTTCCAATACACTTTTCATCATATTGCTGCATGACCCTGTCATCAAAATACTCCCTGCCCTTCTCATCACAGTGCATCATGCACTTATCATCAAAATGCTCCATGACCTTTGTCATCACAAAGCGCCATGACCCTTGGCATCACAATGCTCCATGTCATTGTCATCAAAATGCTTCATGAACCCTCTCATCACATTGCTCCATGCCCTTGTCATCACAACGCTCCATGACACTTGTCATCACAATGCTCGATGCCCTTCTCATCACAATGCGCCATGACCTTGTCATTACAATCCTCCATGACCCATGTATCACAGTGTTCCATGCCCTTATCATCACAATGCTCTATGCCCACTCTCATCACAATAATCCATGAAACATTTCAGACCAATGCTCCATGCCCTTCTCATCACAATGCTCCTTTACCTCTGTCATAACAATGCTCCATGACACCTGCCATCACAATGTTCCACGGCCTTGTCATCACAAGGCTCCATGACACTTGTCATAACAATGCTCCACGAACCCTCTAATCAAAATACTCCATGCCCTTTTCATCAAAAAGCTACATGACGCATGTCATCAGAATGCTCCATGGCCCTGTCACCGCAATGCTCGATGCCCTTGCCATCACAATGCTCCAAGACCCTTGTAATCAAAATGCTCCATGCGTCTTTTCATCTCAATGTTCCATGAACCCTGTCATCACAATGGACGATGTCCATCATCATAATGCTTCAGGCTATTTTCATCACAATGAAATCAATATGCTCCATGACCTCTGTCATCACAATGCTCCAATCCCTTGTGATCACAATGTTCCATAACACTTATCATCACAACACCCTATGATGCTCATCATCACAATTATCCATGGTCTTCTCATCACAATGCTCCATGACTTTTGTCATCACAATGCTCAGTACACTTGTCATCACAATGCTCCCTGACACTTGTCATCAGTCTGCTCCATTAACCCTGTCATGACACGTCTCCATGCCTTTTTCATCACAATGATCCATGCCCTTTTAATCACAATGCTCCAAGACCCCTGTAATCACAATGCTCCCTGCCCTTGTCATCACAAAACACAATGATGCATGTCATCAGAATGCTCCATGGCCTTCTCCTCACAATGCTCCATGCCCTTGTCATCACAATGCTCCAAGATCCCTGTAATCACAATGCTCCATGTCCCTTTTCATCAGAGTGCTCCATGAGACATGTCATCACAAGTCTCCATTGTATTCTCATAAAAGTGCTCCAGAAACTTGTCATCAAAATGCTCCATGATCCCTGTCATCACAATACTCCATGAACATTTTCAGCCCAATGCTCTATGACCTTCTCATCAAAATGCTCCATGACCCCTGTCATCACAATACTCCATGAACATTTTCAGCCCAATGCTCCATGACCCTTGTCATCACAATGATCCATGCCCTTGTCATCCCAATGCTCCATGACCCCTGTATTCACAATGCTCCGTGACGCTTGTCATCACAGTGCTCCATGACACCTGTCATCACAATGCTCCATGCCCCTGTTATCACATTGTTCCATGACCTCTGTCATCACTATGCTCCGTGACTTCATTCATCACAATGCTTCATGACCTTTGTCATCTCAATGGTCCATGCCCTCATCATCAACAGTCTCTGTGACCATTTTAACCACAATGCTCCATGAACTTTTCATTACAATGCTCTTTGACCCTTGTCATCACAATCCTCTCTGCCTTTCTCAGCACAATGCTCCTTGACCCATGTCATCACAATGCTCCATGCGCTTGTCAGCACAGTGCTCCATGACACATGTCATCAAAATGCACCATGCGCTTGTCATCACAGTGCTCCACAATCTTGTCATCACAATGCTCCATAAAACTTGTCATCACAATGCTCCATGCACTTCTCATTAAAATGCTCTCTCACCACTGATATCACAATGTTACATCACCTTTCGTCACAATACTCCCTCACCCCTGTCATCACAATGTTCCATGACTCCTTTCATCACAATGCTACATGCACATATCATCACAATGTTTGATGACCCCTGACATCACAATGTTCCATAACCCCTGTCATCAAAATGCTCCCAAAACTTTTTATATCAAAATGCTCCATGACCCCTGGCATCACAATGTTCAATAACCCCTGTCATCAAAATGTTCCATGACCCTTTTCATCAAATTGCTCCCTGACCCTGTCATCACAATGCTCCCTGCCCTTCTCATCACAGTGCACAACGCCCTTGTCATCAAAATCCTCCATGACCTTTGTCATCAAAAAGATCCATGACACTTGGCATCACAATGCTCCATGTCATTTTCACCACAATGCTCCATGAACGCATTCATCACACTGCTCAATGCCCTTGTCATCAAAAAGCTCCAAGACACATGTCATCAGAATGCTCCATGGCCTTCTCATCACAATCCTACATGCCATTGCCATCACAATGTTCCATTACCCCTGTCATAACAATGCTCCATGACCATGACCACTGCCATCACGATGTTCCATGGCCTTGTCCTCACAAGGCTCCATGACCCTTCCATCACAATGCTCCATGACCCCTGTAATCACAATGTTCCATGACACCTGACATCACAATGTTCCACAACACCTGTTATCTAAATGCTTCATGACACTTTTCATCCCAAAGCTCCATGACCCCTGACATCACAATGTTCTATAACCCCTGTCATCAAAATATTCCATTACAATTTTCATCAAATTGCTGCATGAACCTGTCATCAAAATGCTCCCTGCCCTTGTCATTAAAATGCTCCATGACGTTTGTCATCACAAATCAACTTGACCCTTTACATCACAATGCTCCATGTCATTGTCATCACAATGCTCCATGAACCCTCTCATCATATTTCTCCATGCCCTTGTCATCACAAAGCTCCATGACACATGTCATCACAATTCTCGATGCCCTTCTCATCACTATGCTCCATGCCCTTGTCATTACAATCCTCTATGACCATTGTATCACAGTGTTCTGTGCTCTTGTCATCACAATGCTCCATGCCCACTCTCATCACAGTAATCCATGAAACATTTTACACCAATGCTTCCTGTCCTTCTCATCACAATGCTCCATTACACCTGTCATAACAATGTTCCATGACCCCTGCCATCACAAAGTTCCACGGCCTTGTCATTCACAAGGCTCCATGACACTTGTCATCACAATGTTCCAAGACCCCTGTAATCACAATGCTCCATGCTCTTGTCATCACAAAGCTCCATGACTCATGTCATTAGAATGTTCCATGGACATCTCATCACAATGCTCCAAGACACATTTTATCAGAATGCTCCATGCCCCTTTTCATCTCAAAGCTCCATGAATCCTATCATCACAATGCACCATGCCCATTATCATAATGCTTCAGGCTATTTTCCTCACAATGAAATCAAAATGCTCCATGACCTCTGTCATCACAATGCTCCAAACCCTTGTGATCACAATGTTCCATAACACTTCTCATCACAACACCCCATGATGCTCATAATCACAATTATCCATGGTCTTCTCATCACTATGCTCCATAACCTTTGTCATCACAATGCTCAATACACTTGTCATCACAATGCTCCCTGACACTTGTCGTCAGTATGCTCCTTGAACACTGTCATGACAAGGCTCCATGCCTTTTTCATCACAATGATCCATGCCCTTTTGATCACAATGCTCCAAGACACCTGTAATCACAATGATCCATGCACTTGTCATCACAGTGCTCCATGACACATTCATCAGAATGCTCCATGGCCTTCTCTTCACAATGATCCATGCCCTTGTCATCACAATGCTCCAAGACCCCTGTAATCACAATGCTCCATGCCGCTTGTCATTATAGCGCTCCATGACGCTCGTCATCACAATTATCCATGGTCTTCTCATCACAGTGCTCCACGGTCTTGCCATCACAATGCTCCATGCCCTGGTCATCACAATGATCCATGACCCCTGTCATCACAATGCTCCATGAGACGTATCTTCACAATGCTCCATGCCCCTTGTCATTACAGTGCTCCATGATGCTCATCACCAGAATTATCCATGGTCTTCTCATCACAGTGCTCCACGGTCTTGCCATAATAATGCTCCATGCCCTGGTCATCACAATGCTCCATGTCCCTTGTCATCACAATTCTCCAGGTCCTTGTCATCACAATGCTCCATGACAGTTCTCATCCCCATGTTACATGCTCTTGTCATCACAATTCTACATGCACTTGTCATCGCAATGTCCCATGAACCCTGTCATAGCAAGCTCCATGCCTTTGTCATCACAATGCTTCACGAAGTTTTCATCAAAATTCTCAAAGGCCGTTGTCATCACAATGCTCCATGCCCTTGTCATCGCAATGCTCCATGGCCCTTGTCATCACAATGCTCCAAGCCCTTGTCATCACAATGCTCCATTACCTTTGTCATCACAATCCTCCATAACACTCGGCATCACAATGCTCCATGCCATTGTCATCACAATGGAACATGAAATATGCCATCACAATGCTCCCTGACACCTGTCTTCACAATACTCCATGACCTTGTCATCACAATGCTCCATGCCCTTTTCCTCACAATGTGCCATGCCCACTGTCAACACAATTATCCATGAAACTTTTCAGACCAAGGCTCCATGCTCCTCTCATCACAATGCTACTTGACCCCAGTCATCACAATGCTCCGTGTGTCCCGTCATCACAAGACTCCATGACGTGTGTCACCACAAAAGTCAATGACATCATCATCACAAGGCTCTGTGAAATTTGTCACCACAATGCTCCATGAACTTTTCATCAAAATGCTCAATGTTATTGTCATCACAATGCTCCATGAATGCTCTCATCACATTGCTCCATGACCTTGTCATCACAAAGCTCCATGACGCAAGTCATCAGAAGGCTCCATGGCCTTCTCATCACAATGTTCCATGCCCTTGGCATCACAATTCTCCATTAACCCTGTCATAACAGTGCTCCATGACCCCTGCCATCACGATGTTCCATGGTCTTGTCATCACAAGGTTCCATGACCCTTCTAATCACAATGCTCCAAGACCTCTGTAATCACAATGCTCCATGCCCCTTTTCATCTCAATGATCCATGAACCCGGTCATCACAATGCACCATGCCCATCATCAAAATGCTTCATGCTATTGTCATCACAATGAAATCAAAATGCTCCATGATCTCTGTCATCACAATGCTCCAAATCCTTGTGATCAAAATGATCCATAACACTTATCATCACAACGCCCCATGACGCTCGTCATCACAATTATCCATGGTCTTCTCATCACAATGCTCCATGACCGTTTTCATCACAATGCTCAATACACTTGTCATCACAATGCTCCCTGACACTTGTCCTCAGTATGCTCCTTGCACCCTGTCATTACAAGGCTCCATGCCTTTTTCATCACAATGTTCCATGCCCTTGTCATCACAAAGCTCCATGATGCATGTCATCAGAAAGTTCCATGGCCATCTCATCCCAATGCTCCATGCCCTTGTCATCACAATGCCCCAACACCCCTGTAATCACAATGCTCCATGCCCCTTTTCATCAGAATATTCCATGAGACTTGTCATCACAAGTCTCCATGGTCTTCTCATCACAATGCTCCAGTACCTTGTCGTCACAAGCCTCCATGGCCCCTGTCATCACAATACTCCATGAACGTTTTCAGCCCAATGCTCCTTGACCTTCTCATCACAATGCTCCATGACTCCTGTCATCACAACGATCCATGAACACTGAGAACACAATGATCCGGGACTCTTGTCATCAAAATGCTCCATGCCCTTGTCTTCCCAATGCTCCATGACCCCTGTAATCACAATGCTCCGTGACGCTTGTCATCACAGTGCTCCATGAACCTTGTCATCACAATGCTCCATGCCTTTGTCAGCAATATGCTACATAATCTTGTCATCACAATGCTCCATGTGCTTGTCATCACAATCCTTCATGACACTTTGGATCATATTGCTTCATGCCTTGGCATCTCCCTCTTGCCTTTCTGGTTTTCACAGATTTTCGGATGTCCCTTTTGACCCGTGGGAAGTGACAATTCTTTGTAGTGTGGATTTGAATTGCGTGCTTGCTTGATTGTCCAAAAAGGTCGTATGCGTTTTCTCCTGAATATATTCAGGAGAAAACGCATACGCCCTTTTTGGCCAAGTGCATCATTGTCGAAGTTGTGATGCTTTTCCTGTGCTTTAAAGGCGATTCCAATTTACCTCTTGAAATATGTTTTGTGCAATTCTGCCTCATTTTCAAGTCAGCATCGTTGCCTTCCCTCAACAGATTTTTGGAAGACAGTAGTCCTTTATAACTGTCGGTTTGTGAATTGCTGTGCCCGTGAGCTCCAATTTTCAAATCCCATTTTTGGGAGCTGACTGCAAATCCACAATTTTGCTTCAGGACCTATACTTGTTCCAGGGGTGGCTATACTGTTCCCTGCAGGTGGCTGAAGCTTTGGTTAATTCTTCTTCCTGACGGGAATTTAGAGTGACATGTGCCTGTCCAAAAGCCTACATCTACTCTCTGATTGGTTCTCCCTCTTCCCTTTCATCCTCTGCACAATTAGCAAACTGTGCGAACCAGGAGGTTATAGGGGCTGGCTCTCCTAAGTTGGGAGATTGATAGTAAAGCAGTTGGAATGCCAAACTGGAGCACAAGGAGAGGAAAAATTAGGAGACTTTTAGAAATCTTTCACCATCACAGGGTGTCCATTCTCTAGGTTTCCCATACATGTTATAACTGTAGTGATATTCCCTACTACCTGGAGATTTGGTATCCATGGAATCGTGGCATGCATTAGTACTTTAAAGGGTCTGCATTTTCTCTCCCAATCTCACCAGTCCTCTCAGTCCCAAGTGTCCAGCCTTATGTCTCATCCAGCTGTCTTTACAGAGAGGGTCATTCAAGGTTTCATCAGAACCCCTGAAGGAATTGTGTAAGAATTTCGCTGTTTTTTTGTTTGTTTTTGAAATTCATTTTTATAATGGGGTTGAGCTGATTTTCACTGACGTGTTTATGCCAGTCTAGACACACTTGATTCCCTTATGAAGACAAATCAATACATAGGTTTTAAGATTCTCACTAGTCAGATATATTCCTCTGCGGGTAATAGGGGGTTTGAGTCCCGTTCACTGAGGAAGGGGTAGGTCTCGTCTGTTCTCTATTTGGTTTATGGAATGGTACCTGTGCTAATATCAAACTCTGGTTTTATGCATCACCCCACCTCTCCTTTCCCATTAAACAGGCATAAGAGTGTTTTCTAAATGTGAGACTCTGTTCTCTTTCTTAATTCAGTTCATGTGTTGTGATCTTGACATTCCCTCTGTAAGTGATATCTTATGAATAGATTCTTTTTCTGTGTGACTAATTTAACTTAGAATCATCATACCTAAATCCACTCTTTATGCTGCTACTGGCCTTATGACATTGATTTCACGTCTGAGTGATATTCCATTGTACAAAATTACCACAAGTTATTTATGCATTTCTCTTTTTCCTGGGATATTTTAGGTGTACCGAAGTTGAGGTTCTTGTATGCAGAGCAGCCCTAAATTTTGGAGTGCCTGTGTGTTGTCGATATTTAGTCTTCCCAAGTTATATGTCCATGAGTTGAAGTCCCCATGCTCGGGGGCTTTGTATTTAAATGTTTTAGGAAACAGCATACACTTCTTCAGAGTGGCTCTTGGATATTTATACCCCACCCATCAGCGTGACTAGGCTCCCTGTTCTCCATGGCCTCTCCAGCATTTCTGGTTTGTACACATTTTTTGGATGGCCTTTCTGAGCAGTGGAATTTGAGACTTCTTTGTTGTGCGGATTTGCATTTCCCGCTTGCTTGGTTGGCCAAAAACTCTGTATGTGTTTTTTTCCTGAAGATATTCACGAAAAAAAGGCATACACCCTTTTGCCCAACTGCATCATTTTAGAAATTCTGCTGCTTTTCATATGCTTTAAATGTGAGTACAATCTACCTTTTGAAATCTGTTTCCTGCAATTCTGCCTCTCATTCAGAACCTCTTCGTTGCCTTACCTGAATATATTTTTGGACGTTGGTTATCATTTATATCTTTGCAGGTCTTTGAATTGTCTGCTCCTGAGCTCCATTTTACAACTCGCTTTTATTGTGAGCTCGCCGCCAAACCATTGGATTGCTTCTGGCCCTATTCTGGTTCTGAGGAGGCAGGCTGAGCCTTTGGTTAATTCTTGTTCCTAATGGGAAATTAGAGTGACATGTGCCTGTCAAAACTCCTACAGCTTATCTCTCATTGGTTCCCCCCTTCCCATTTATCCTCTGCACAATTTGCAAACTGTGTGAAACAGGAGGTTAAAGGTGCTGATTCTCCAAGAGGGGAGATTGTTAATAATGTGGCTGGAATGGCGAACCCCAGCACCAGGAGATCAAAAATGAGGTGCATTTTAGACACCTTTCCTGAGCACACGGTGTACATTCATCTCGGTTTCGCAGGCATGTTTTCGCTGTCAGAAGATTCCCTTGAACCTGCCGATTTGGGACCCATGGAATGGGTACCAGGCAGTATTACTTTAAAAGGTCTGCATTTCCTCACCCAGCCTCTCTAACATCTCTTAGTGTGCATAGCTTCCAGCCTTATATATCATCCTGCTGTGGGTCTACATGTGTTCAATCCATGTTACATCGTAGCCCTTCAACAAAAGTTGTAAGAATTTTTGTCTGTCTCACCGTTTTTATAAATATTTTTAAATTTATTTTTATATTTGTTACAGCTGATTTTCAAAGCTCTGTTTTTTGCTGCTGTACATCCACTTGATTCATGTACTGTGAGACAACAAGAAATTATTTTTCAGATGCTTAGGAGTCATATGTATTATTGTCCAGTGACTTGAGTGGGCTGAGTGCAGTTCTTTGAGGTACTGTGTAGGCCTTGTCAGTTATTCAATTTGGTACATGGAATGGTATATTTGCTAATTTCAACCTCCTGGATAATACCTCACCATTCCCCACCTTTCCCATTTAGCAGCCTTATGTCTATTTTCTACATATTTGACTATGTTTCTGTTTTGTAGTTTATTTCATGTGTAGCCATGTTTGATTCCACCTTTAAGTGACATTTTATGATATGTGTCTTTTTCTTTCTGACATATGTCACTTAGAATGATCGTATGTAACTCCTCCAGAGTTGTTCCAACTGGCCTTATTTCATTGATTTCGGGATGAGTAATATTCCACTCTACATAAGTACCCCATCTCTTTTATCCATTTTATCCTTCCAGGGACATTTAGGTTATATCCAAGTGGAGGCCCTTTTTAACAGAGAGGTGGTAAACGTTGGGGTGCCTGTTTTCTGTACATTTTTGTTTTTCCCAAGGTATACGCCCATGAGTGCAAGTGCACTATGCTCTGTAGCTCATCTTTTAGATGTCTTAGCAAACACAATACACTTCTCCAGAGTGGCCATTGGCAAATTACATTTCCTCACAGGGCTGCCTTTTCTCCTCACCCTGTCCTGCATTTCTGGTGTATACACTTTATGTGGATGGCCCTTCTGACTGATGTGAAGTGATACATTTTGTAGTATTGATTTCCAGTGCCCACCTGTTTGGTTGGATAAAAAGTGTGTATGGCCTTTACTTGAATATATTCAGAAAAAATTCATACGCCCTTTTCGGCCAAGTGCATCATTGGCGATGTTCAGCCCCTTTTCTTGTGCTTTAATGAGGAGTCCTTTCTACCTCTTCAAATCTGTTTCCTGCCACACACCCTTGCTTACAAGTCCTTTTCTGTGACTTACCTCAAGACATTTTTCAACAATAGATATTTTCAACTCTGCAGTTTCATGAATTTTAGTGCCCCTGAGTTCCATTTTTCAACTTGTGTTTTTGGAAACTGGACACAAAACAGCGGGATTTCCTCTAGACCTATTCTGTTTCCGTGGGCAATTCTAGCCTTTGATGAATTTGTCTTCCAGATTGGAAATTAGAGTGGCATGTGCCTGTCCGAACACCTAAGAATTGTCTCTAAATTTTTCTCATCCTTCCGCTTCATCCTCTGGACAAATTCCAAACTGTGTGCAACAGGATGTTGACGGTGCTGATATCCCCAAGTGAGGAGATTGTTAGGAAATATGCTGGAGGGGTGAACCCGAGCACCAGGCGATGAGATGAGGTGCCTTTTCCAAACTCTTTCCGATCAAACGGTGTACCATCCTCTAGGTGTGACAGGCATGTTTTAGCTGTAGGAAGGGTCCCGTGCATGGAAGGAGAACACCAGGGATTTTTCCAAATCAGTGCCTCCCCGTACCACAAACTGGGGAATTTTTAAGCTACAGCTACACGTATGTCCATTAAAGGCCTTGGGAAATAGGCAGAGCCCAAACTTTAGATGATTGAAATCTTCAGGTTCAGAAGCGTTCACCATAGGCCTTGCTTAGGTTACATTTTATCTGTCATTGATAGATGATGTCAATAAAAATATCGATTCTTTTTCAGATTATTTCCCCTTATAGGTTATTGCAAAATATTCAGTGTAGTTCCCTGTGCTATACAGTAGTTCCTTGTTGATGATCTATTTTATACATAGCAGTGTGTATGTGTTAATCCCAAACTGTTAATTTATCCCTTCTCCTACCTTTCCCATTTGGTAATAATAAATTATAAGATTTTATACTTCTCAGAAATGGGGGAGCTGAAAGAGAGGTATCGTTTTCAATGGAAAAGCATTCAAAACAAGATTGAAGCTTCAGCCAAGAGTATTCGATGTACATCCATGGAAATAAATCACTTCATTTCTCTAATGTTGACCTGACAAATAAGACAGACGTCTTCACTGAACTTGCTTATAGTAAAGTGATGGAAATATCAAATGTAAGTCTTAGAAAAATCTTATTTTACCCGAGCATTATACACTGCTCTATGTTAACTACAGTTTGGCTCACACATATATTCATTGAAGTTACAATGTTCTCAATTTCTGTTACTGATCCTCCAGAGTGGACCCCAACAGGTTTCACCGTGCCCAGTGTCATTGGAGCCAAGAGATCAAGACTGAGTTTGCTTCAGAAGCAAAGGAAACATTATTTTGAAAACAGAATGGAGAGGTGAGAGCGTGCAGTCCCCCACGGGCTGTGGGCTGGGCTGCTGTGTAGGGATCCCGGCAGAGTCAGTGGGAGGGAGGGGTTGGAACTCTCGAGGGCTGGGTTGGCTGCAGCACAGGCTATGTGCCGTGGAGTCTGCATGGGACCCCACTAGCTGAGGTGTCGACCCAGCCATTCTGCACTAGGAAATCGGGTCTGAAGTGCCGGGTGTGGGACATCTGCATGCGGAACCCTAGGAGCACGTGAAATTAGACAAAGCACAAAGGAAAAACAGGTTAGACTTTATTTTATTGCCCAGATTCTCTTTTTATATCCCAGGAATTTTTAATGAACGTTGCCAGAGACGAACCCCTCCTCTGCTTTTTGTTCCGTTCCTCATTCTTGGGGTGTTGAGGGTGCAGACCCCTCTTTTGTAACTGCTTCATGCTGTGGTGGGAGCCCTGATACCTGGGGGGAGGGGCAAAACGTCTCCCCACCAGCCTCCAGGTGAGGTTGATTGTCCCAAGGCCTCCTGCCTCACTTCTCGTCCGCCTGAGCACCAGCATTGGAAGTGTTATAGATTCTAATGACCTTTAAGGGTCCAGGAAAGAGATGCGCAGAGATGCTGAGGTGGCAGGTTTCACCCCACCCCACATTTGTTTGGCGACCTTAGGCTGACGGTTTTTGCCAGCCTAGATGCTCTGACCAGTAGTCTGCACTTTCTTTAATTAGGTCCCTGAATAAATGTACAAACAGCACCATGTGTCAGAACCCTGCCCGTGCAACTACCAGACAGTCCAGGGTCAGTGGTGATCCAGGGCCATGACGTCCACTGAGTCAACGGCCTTTAGAAGTAGCCAGCAATCCAGCCGGTCATATTGGCCACCATCACCGCGTTGTCTGTAGGGTTTTCTATGGTGAAAGCGTGATATACGTTTCCCCCGCCAAGCTTATTAGCTCCCCTCTGGGTGCAGTAAGTCCTGCAAGCAGTAGTCTGCTCTTTCGGGGCACAGTCTTCTTGTTTTCTGAGAGAAACTCCAGGTCAAGTGATGTTCACACGAGTCATCTTGGGGGCCCGTTACCCCCGTTTGTCTCTCTGGAGGTTGGAGTTGGAGGGCCTCCTCACTCGAGGTCCGTGTGTCCACAGAGCGACCCCTGCAACATCAGTGCATGATGGGTGGTTAGGATCACGACGTGGGGTCCTTTTCCCTTAAGAGGGAGCAGGCCTTGTGGGCTGCTGATTTCTAGCTTTTTATATACCCCAGTATCCTGACCTGATGAGTCTGTGGGCAAAGCCCTTGGTGACCATAGTTTATCATACCTGAAGGGCATTCTTGTGTTGCTCCAATTCAAGTGGTCCCAGTTTTTGCACTAAGGCTCCAAGGGCGATTAAACTTTGACCGGGTATGTAAAGGTCAAAGGGTTTAGCTAAATTAGGGAGTTCCTGGGCAAGGGTCTGAATTGACTGCTTTTTCCATTCTTGAAAGACCGCTTCTGGATTCTATACAAAAGGATCATCATCTTTTCGTGTCAGTGTTTCATGTAGAGGCCCAGCTATTAGACTGTAGTTAGGGATCCAGATGCAGAAAACCTTGGACTCCCCAGGAACCCCTAAGCTGTCCTCAAGTTTTAGAAGAGGTAAGGCTGCAAATGGCTTCTTCCCTATCCTGGGATGCGTATCTCTGAATATCTGGGAGAATGAAGCCCAGGCATGTCACCTGAGCCTGGGATATTTGAGCCTTTTCCTTGGACACCTTCTATCCTTTCTTGGCTAGGTAGTTCCGAGGCGTCTTTAGTAGGCCTGGCGATCAGAATGTCATCTGCATATTGAAGGAGGGTTCCCTTTTACAGAGGTAGAACATTTAGGTCTTTAGAGGTCATTTCCCCAATGATGGTGTGGGGATTTTTGTACCGTTGGGGCAGGACGGCCCAGCATTATTGCTCGTGTTGCATGTTGTGTCCTGCCACTCACAAGCCAAAAATTCTTGTGACTCTGAGATGAATGGAATACAGAAGAAGGCATCATTGAAGTGTAATACAGAATGCCATGGCCTGGTGGATGGTAGAATGAGCAGCAGGGTGTAGGAAATAGGAGCTACTGGATGTATATCCTCGGTGGCTTCACTGACTGTCCTGATATCCTTTACCAGGTCTCCAGCAACCCATGGGGCTCTCGTGGTCAGGCCAATCCCAGGATATGGAGCTCACCTGGGCTGCACCACCCATCCCCACAGCCCACGGGGCTCTCGTGTTCAAGTCCCTCCCAGGGTATGGAGCTCACCTGTGCAGCTACCCAGCAGCCCATGGGGCTCTCATAGTCAGGCCCTTCCCAGGATACAGAGCTCCCATGGGCAGGTACCCAAGCAGGGCTGGACACACAGGAACAGTGCACATAGCCCACCTTGCAGAGAACCCCCAGCTCACCTGTCGCTCACAGCTGACACAGAATACCTCAGAGCAGGACTTGAACTAACAAACAGCAGCTCTGACAAGTCTGTGACCCTGGCTATCACTCTGTGCAGCCTCTCTCTGCCTGGTCTTCCAGACACTTCCACTGCAGCCAGGGCACCTGGCCTCTGTCTCCACCCACCATCACTCCTCTCCCTGACTCCTGGGTTCCTCTCATTAGGATAGGGTCTTCTTGAAGTTGTTTTCCACTCATGGACCAGATAAAATGATAAGAAAACAAGCCGCAGCTGCATCCCCTTGTCTAGCCTGACTCTCAAGGGCCCACACCTGTTCCTTGGGCCTGGCCCGTTTAGCAAGTTTCATTTTCTGCTACTGTGAGCCCCTGAGGGGTGAGGATTGGCTGATTTGGGCAGCCTGACACAGCCTGCCAACACCCCCACAGGTGTGCGTGGGTTGAGGTCAATATAAACACCTCTCCAGGCAGCTAGAGCCCCTTTAGCTGAGCCTGATGCCATATTCTCTGCCCCATCAGCAGTGTCGGGGCTGGGGTGGTGGTAGGGAGTGAGGGGCCGTGGCTTTGTGGGTGGCCCAGTGTGAGTGGGGCTCTGCTGGACTTTCCACAGGAGTTGCTAGGCTGCCACCTGCTAAAGAAGAGGATGTGTCATCCATACCTGCCGCTTGAATTTCTCCCCAGGCAGAGGTGAGGAAGTAAAAAAGCAGTGGGGGCCGTGGCAGGAGGGGTATCTCAGGCAGGGAAATGGAAAGCTCCCAGAAGAGCATCTGGGGCCAGGACCATCCTGACTGGCCTGCAGGCACCAAGTCGGCCTGCGTGCTGTCGCTGGTGTGGCTCCACAGCCCTTCCTCTAGGCTTGCAGGTGCTTGTACATATTCAGGTGTTTTACCTGGAAAGGGTGGGAAGAGTTCAGCTGCAGCAGCACTGGGGCTCAGCTCACATTTACTCACAGACGCCTCAACACAGTCCCCCCAGCTTTGCAATGAGGATGGTCCTTGTCGGGGGGAGCACTGCTGACTCCATGGGAGACGATTTCCCACCTCTGACCAACTTAAGAATTTTTTACCACTGGAGCAAGTGCCCTGATACGATTTTCCTCTGTATAACTGGTGGGTTCTGTTTTGTTTTTTTCTTTTTTTTCTTTTTGGTTCAAGGTAGATTTTATTTATTCCTCTTTTTTTTTAATTTGGAGATATAAACATGGAAATAATGCATTAATATAAAGACGTCTATGTGAAGGGAAATACTTTTTTTCTGTTTTCTTTTATTAAATGCTATTTATTTTTATTTTTTTAACTTTATTACTTTTATACAGCAGGTTCTTATTGGATATCTATTTTATACATATAAGTGTGCACATGTGAATCCCAGTCTCCCAATTCACCCCACCACCACCCTCACATGGCGTTTCCCCCTTGGTGTCCATATGTTTGTTCTCTACATCTGTGTCTCTATATCTGCCCTGCAAACCGATTCATCTGTACCATTTTTCTAGGTTCCACATATATGCATTAATATACAATATTTGTTTTTCTCTTTCTGACTTACTTCACTCCGTATGACAGTCTCTAGATCCATTAAGGTCTCTACAAATGACCCAATTTCATTCCTATGTATGGCTGAGTAATATTCCATTGTATATATGTACCACATCTTTATCCATTCGTCTGTCTGTGGGCACTTAGGTTGCTTTCATTACCTGTCTATTGTAAATAGTGGTGCAATGAACATTGTGGTGAATGTGTATTTTTGATTTATGGTTTTCTCTGGGTATATGCCCAGGAGTGGGATTGCTGGATTATATGGTAATTCTATTTTTACTTTTTTAAGGAACCTCCATACTGTTCCCCATAGAGACTGTATCAATTTACATTCCCAACAATAGTGGAAGAAGGTTCCTTTTCTCCATACCCTCTCCAGCATTTGTTGTTTGTAGATTCTCTGTTGATGCCCATTCTAACAGGTGTGACATGACACCTCATTGTAGTGTCCATTTCCATTTCTCTAATAATTAGTGATGTTGAGCAGATTTTCATGTGCGTACTGGCCACCTCTATTTCTTCTTGGAAGAAATGTCTATTTATATCTTCTTCCATTTTTGTATTGGGTTGTTTGTTTTATTAATATTGAGCTGCATGAGCTGTTTATATATATTGGAGATTAATCATTTGTCCATTGATTCGTTTGCAAATATTTTCTGCCATTCTGAGGGTTGTCTTTTCATCTTGTTTGTAGTTTCCTTTGCTTTGCAAAAGCTTTTACGTTCCCTTAGGTCCCATCTGTTTAGTTTTCTTTTTTATTTCATTACTATAAGAGGTGGATCAAAAAAGATCTTGCTGTGATTTACGTCAGAGTATCCTTCGTAAGTTTTCCTCTCAGAGTTTTATACTGTCTGGTCTTACATTAAGGTCTCTAATTCATTTTGAATATATTTTTATGTATGGTGTTGGGGAGTGTTCTAATTTCATTCTTTTACATGTAGCTGTCCATATTTCCCAGCACCAATGATTGAAGAGACTGTCTTATCTCCATTGTATAGTCTTGCCTCCTTTGTCATAGATTAGGTGACCATAGATGTGTAGGTTTATCCCTGTGCTTTCTTTTTTTTTTTCCTTTTACACGTTTATTGGAGTGTAATTGCTTTACAATGGAGTGTTCGTTTCTGCTGTATAAAAAAGTGAATCTGCTATACATATACAAATATCACCAGATACCCTCCCTCTTGCATCTCCCTCTCACACCCCATATCCCACCCCTTTATGTGGTCACAAAGCACAAAGCTGATCTCCCTGTTTTATGTGGCTGCTTCCCAGTAGCTATTGGTGTTACATTTGGTAATGTATTTATTTCCATGCCACTCTCTCACTTCGTCCCAGCTTACCAATCCCCCTTCCGGTGTCCTCAAGTCCTTTCTCTATGTCTGTGTCCTTAATCCTGTCCTGCCACTAGGTTTTTCAAAATCTTTTTTTTTTCTTCATTAGATTCCGTATATTTCTGTTAACATACAGTATTTGTTTTTCCCTTTCTGACTTACTTCACTGTGTAGGACAGATTCTAAGTCCATCCACCTCAGTACAAATAACTCAGTTTTGCTTCTTTTTATGGTTGAGTAATATTTGATTGTATATATGTGCCAGATGTTCTTTATCCATTCATCTGTCGATGGACACTTAGGTTGCTTCCATGTCCTGGCTAATGCAAATAGAGCTGCAATGAACATTTTTGTACATAACTCTTTTTGAATTATGGTTTTCGCAAGGCAAATGCCCAGTAGTTGGATTGTTGTGTCATATGGTACTTCTATTGTTAGTTATTTAAAGGAACCTCTGTACTGTTCTCCCTAGTGCCCATATCAATTTACATTCCCACCCACAGTGCAAGTGTGTTCCCTTTTCTCCAATAAAGGCCTCTCCAGCATTTATTGTTTTGTAGATTTTTTTGATGACTGCCACTCTGACTGCTGTGAGGTGATACCTCAGGGTAGTTTTGATTTGCATTTCTCTAATGATTAGTAATGTTCAACATCCTTTCATGTGTTTCTTGGTAATCTGTATATCTTCTTTGGAGAAATGTCTATTTAGGTCTTCTGCCCGTTTTTGGATTGGGTTGTTTGTTTTTGTGATATTCAGCTACATGAGGTGCCTGTAAAGTTTGGAGATTAATCCTTTGTCAATTGCTTCATTTGAAAATATTTTCTCCCATTCAGAGGGTTGTTTTTGCATCTTGTTTATGTTTTCCTGTACTGTGTAAAAGCTTTTAAGTATCATTAGGTCCCATTTGTTGATTTCTGTTTTTATTTCCATTTCTCTAGGAGGTGGGTCCAAAAGGATCTTGCTGTGATTTATGTCATAGAGTGTTCTGCCTATGGTTTCCTCTAAGTGTTTTATAGTGTCTGGTCTTATATTTAGATCTCTAATCAATTTAGAGTTTATTTTTGTGTATAGTGTTATGGAGTGTTCTAATTCCATTCTTTTATGTGTAGGGGTCCAGTTTATCCAGCACCAATTACTGAAGAGACTGTCTTTCCTCCATTGTATATCCTTAGCTCCTTTGTCATAGATGAGATAGCCATAGGTATGTAGGTTTATCTCTGGGCTTTCTGTCCTGTTCCATTGATCTGTGTTTATGCCAATCTACATACACTTGATTCCATTATGCAGATATATAAATACATAGGTTTCAAGTTTATTACCAGTCAGATATATTCCTCTTCAGTGAATAGGGTGTTTTGTGTCCAGTTCATTGAGAAAGGAGTAGGTCTTGTCTATTACATATTTGGTATATGGAATGGGATCTGTGCTAATTTCAAACTCTGCTTTTACACATCACCCCACGTCTCCTTTCCCCTTACGGAGGAATAAGTGTGATTTCTAAATGTGTAACTCTGTTCACATTTGAAATTCAGTTCATGTGTAGCCATGTTTACATTCCCTCTATAAGTGATATATTACAATAATTTTTTTTCTTTGTGGCTCATTTCACTTAGCATCATCATACCTAAAGCCACTCATTATGCTGCTATTGGCCTTATGACATTGATTTTATGTCTGAGTGACATTCCATTGTATATAAGTACCACAACATCTATATCCATTTTCTTCCCTTTCCTGGGATATTTAAAGTGTACTGAATTCGAGGTTCTTGTAAACAGAGCAGCCCTAAAGTTTGGGCTGGCTGTGTGTTGTGGATTTTTAGTTTTCCCAAAATACACGCCCATGAGTGGAAGTGTGCTATGCTCTGTAGCTCTGTTTTAGAAAACAACATACAGTTCTCCAGAGAGGCTGTTGGCAATTTACATCCTGTCCATCGGCGTAACCAGACTCCCTTTTCTCCATGGCCTGTCCTGCATTTGTGGCTTTTACACTATTTGTGGATGGCCCTTTTGACTGGAGGTAAGGGACACTTCTATGTAGTGTGGATTTGCAATGCCTGATGGCTTGCTTGCCCAAAAAGGGTGTATGCATTTTTTCCCGAATATATTCAAGAAAATACACATACTCCCTTTTCGGCCAAGGGCAAAATTGTCGAAGATCTCTCACTTTTCATGTGCTTTAAAGACAACTCCAATCTACCTCTTGAAATCTGTTTCCTTCAATTCTGCCTTGCATTCAAATCCTCTTCACTGCCTTACCTCAATATATTTCTGGATGATAGTTGTCCTTTATAACTCTGCAAGTTTGTGAATTGCTGTGCCCCTGATTTCCATTTTTCAACTCGCCTCTTTGTGAGCTGGCTGCAATACCACAGCATGGCTGTAGGCCCTAGTCTGGTTCCGGGGTGTCAGGCTGAGCCTTTGATTAATTTTACTTCCTGATGGGAAACTAGAGTGACATGTGCCCATCCAAACACCTACAGCTAATCTCTCTTTTGTTTCCCCTCTTCCTGTTCATCCTCTGCACAATTTGCAAACTGTGCATAACAGGAGGGTAAAGGCACTGACACTCCAAGTGGGGGCATTTTTAGTAATGCAGATGGAATGGCGAAGCCGAGCACGACAAAAGGAAAAATGAGGTACCTTTTAGAAAACTTTCCCAATTACACAGTGTACCATCCACTGGGTTTCCCATGCTTTCTTTAACTGTAGGAAGATTCCCTTAAACTTGGAGAGTTGGGACCACTAGAATGGGTAGTACACAGTATTGCTCAAAGTGGTGTTCTTTTGCTCACACAACCTCAGCAATCTTGTCAGCCCCAAGTGTCCAGTTTTATGTCTCATCCAGCTGTGGGTGTAAAGGTGGACAATCCAGTTTGCATCACAGGCCCTGAACGTAATTCTTAAGGCTTTCCCTCTGTTTCGCTATTTTTGCATTTTGCTTTTGAAATTTATTTTTATAAAGGTATTTAGCTGAATTTCAGTGCTGTGTTCATGCTGTTATACACACACATGACTCCTTTATGGAGACATGATAATACATATGTATTAAAATTCTTGGAGTCAGATATATTCCTCTGCAATGAATAGGGGGTGTTGAGTAGAGTTCATGGTGCGGGGAGTAGGTGATGTCTATTACATACTTGGTTTATGTAACGGTATCTGTGCTAATTTAAAACTGTGGTTTTATGCATCAACCCACCTCGCCTTTCCCGATAAGAAGGCAGAATATTGTTTTCTAAGTGTGTGACTCTGTTGTGTTTGTAATTCAGTTCATTCGTAGCCAAGTGTACATTCCCAAATTAGTGATATCTTATGATAAGATTTGGTACTCTGTTATCTTTCCTAACTCAGTTCATATGTAGCCATGTTTACAGGATCTTCATAAGTGATATCTTATGATAAGTTTCTTTTTCTGTGTGACTTATTTCACTTAGAATCACCGTACCTGAATCAACTCATTTTGCTGCTACTGGCCTTATGACATTGATTTCATGGCTGAGGGGTATTCCATCGTATGTAAGTAACACAATTTTTTGGACCATTTAAATCTTTCCTGGGATAATTAACTTGTACGCAAGTTGAGGTTCTTGTAAGCAGTGCAGCCCTAAATTTTGGGGTGGCTCTGTCTTATTGATTTTCAGTTTTCCCAAGGTATATTCCCTAGACTGGAAGTGCCCTTGGCTCTGTAGCTCGGTTGTTTACTTGTTTATGGAACACAATGCACTCCTCCAGTGAGGCAGTTGGCAATTTATATCCCGCCCATCAGCATAACAAGGCTCCCTGTTCTCCAGGGCCTGTCTTGCCTTTCTGCTTTTTATCCATTTTGTGGATGTGCCTTTTGACTGGTGAGAAGTGATACTTCTTTGGAGTGCAGATTTGCATTGCCCGCTTGCTTGCTTGGCCAAAAAGAGCGTATGGGTTTTCTCTTGAATATATTCATGAAAAAACGCATACGCCCTTTTTGGCCAAGTGCAACATTGTCGAAGTAGTGCCCCTCTTCCTGTGCTTTAAAGGCGATTCCTACGTACCTATTGTAATCTGTTTCCTGCTATTCTGCCTCGCATTCAAGTCCGCCTCGTTGCCTTCCCTCAACAGATTTTTGGACGATAGTTGTCCTTTATTACTCTGCCAATTTGTGAAGTGCTGTGCCCCTGAGCTCCATTTTTAACTCGTTTTTTTGTGAGCTGAACGCAAGTCCAAAATTTTGGTTCAGGAACTCTACTGGTTCCCGGTGGGTGGCGGAGACTTTGGTTAATTCTTCTTCCAACCGGGATATAAGAGTGACATGTGCCCGCCCAAATGCCTAACAGCTACTCTCTCATTGGTTCTCCCTCTTCCCTTTTATCCTCTGCCAAATTGGCAACCTGTGTGAACCAGGAGGTTAAAGGGGCTGTCTCTCCAAAATGGGTGATTGATAGAAAAGCAGTTGGAAATTCAAACTGGAGCACCAGGAGAGAGAGTTTTAAGTGAGTTTTAGAAACCTTTCGTATTCACACTGTGTCCATTCTCTAGGTATCCCGTACATATTATAACTGTAGTAATATTCACTTCAACCTGGAGAGTTGGAACGCATGGAATGGGTTCCATGCATTATTGCTTTAAAGGGTCTGCATTTGCTCACCCAATCTCACCAATCCTCTCAGTCCCATGTGTCCAGCCTTCTGCCACATCCAGCTGTCGTTATAGATAAGGTCATTCCTGGTTTCATCAGATACCCTGAAGGAATTGTAAAGAATTTCCCTTTTTTTCTTGTTTTTCAAATTCCTTTTTATAGTGGGTTTGAGCTGATTCTCCCTGCCATGTTTATGCCAGTCTAGACACACTTGATTCCCTACGGAGATATGTCAATACATAGATGATAAGATTCTTACTAGTCAGATATAATCCTCTGTGGGAAATATGGTGTTTTGAGTCCCTTTCTCTGAGGAAGGAGTAGGTCTTGTCTATTCCCTAGTTGGTTTTTGGAACGGTACCTGTGCTTATATCAAACTCTGGTTTTATGCATCACCCCAACTTTCCTACCCCCTTAAGCGGGCATAAGCCTGTTTTCTAAATGTGAGACTCTGTTCTCTTTCCTATCTCAGTTCATGTGTAGCCTTGTTACAGGATCTTCATAAGTGATATCTTATGATAAGTTTCTTCTTCTGTGTGACTTATTTCAGTTAGAATCATCGTACCTGAATCCACTCATTTTGCTGCTACAGGTCTTATGACATTGATTTCATGGCTGAGGGATATTCCATCGTACATAATTACCACAATTTTTTGAACCATTTTTATATTTCCTGGGATATTTAGGGTGTAGACAAGTTGAGGTTCTTGTAAGCAGTGCAGCCCTAAATTTTGGTGTGGCTCTGTCTTATTGATTTTCAGTTTTCCCAAGGTATATTCCCTCGACTGGAAGTGGCCTTGGCTCTGTAGCTCTGTTGTTTACTTGTTTTAGGGAACATAATTCACTCCTCCAGTGAGGCAGTTGGCAATTTACATGCCACCCATCAGCATAACAAGGCTCCCTGTTCTCCAGGGCCTGTCTTGCCTTTCCGGTGTTTACCCATTTTGTGGATGTCCCTATTGACCAGTGGGAAGTGATACTTTTTTGTAGTGCAGATTTGCATTGCCCGCTTGCTTGCTTGGCCAAAAAGGGCGTATGCGTTTTCTCCTGAATACATTCAGGAGAAAACGCATACACCCTTTTTAGCCAAGTGCATCATTGTCGAATTTGTGCCCCTCTTCCTGTGCTTTAAAGGCGATTCCAACGTACCTCTTGAAATCTGTTTCCTGCTATTCTGCCTCACTTTCAAGTTCGCCTCGATTCCTTCCCTCAACAGATTTTTGGACGATAGTTGCCCTTTATTACTCTGCCACTTTGTGAATTGCTGTGCCCCTGAGCTCTGTTTTATAACTGGTTTTTTTCTGAGCTGTACGCAAGTCCAATATTTTGGTTCAGGACCTATACTCGTTCCCGGTGGGTGGCTGAGATTTGTTCAGTTCTACTTCCTCCCAGGAAACAAGAGTGACATGTGCCCGTCCAAATGCCTAACAGCTACTCTCTCATTGGTTCTCCCTCTTCCCATTCATCCTCTGGTAAATTGGCAACCTGTGCGAAACAGGAGGTTAAAGGTGCTGTCTCTCCAGGTTGGGAGATTGATAGTAAAGCAGTTGGAAAGTCAAACTGGAGGACCAGGAGAGGGACTATTTGTTAAGTTTTAGAGACCTTTCGTATTCACTGTGTGTCCATTCTCTTGGTTTCCCATACATGTTATAGCTGTAGTAATATTCCCTTCAACCTGGAGAGTTGGGACCCATGGAATGGGTGCCATGCATTATTGTTTAAAGGGTCTACATTTGCTCACGAATCTCACCAATCCTCTCAGTCCAATGTGTCCAGCCTTATGCCACCTCCAGCTGTCGTTCTAGATAGGGTCATTCCAAGTTTCATCAGAGAGCCTGAAGGAATTGTAAAGAATTTCGCTGTTTTTTTGTTTTGTTTTTGAAATTCCTTTTTATAGTGGGTTTGAGCTGATTCTCGCTGCCATCTTTATGCCAGTCTACACACACTTGATTCCCTTTCGGAGACATATCAATACATAGGTTTTAAGATTCTTACTAGTCAGATATATTACTCTGCGGGAAATATGGGGTTTTGAGTCCCTTTCACTGAGGAAGGTGTAGGTCTTGTCTATTCCATACTTGGTTTTTGGAACGGTACCTGTGCTTATATCAACCTCTGGTTTTATGCATAACCCCACCTCTCCTTCCCCCTTAAGCAGGCATAAGAGTGTTTTCTAAATGTGAGACGCTCTTCTCTTTCCTAACTCAGTTCATGTGTAGCCATGTTTACAGGATCTTCATAAGTGATATCTTATGATAAGTTTCTTTTTCTGTGTGACTTAGTTCACTTAGAATCATCGAACCTGAATCCACTCATTTTGCTGCTACTGGTCTTATGACATTGATTTCATGGCTGAGGGATATTCCCTCATACGTAAGTACCACAGTTTTTTGAACCATTTTTATCTTTCCTGGGATACTTAAGGTGTACCGAATTTCAGGTTCTTGTAAGCAGTGCATTCCTAAATTTTTGGGTGGCTCTGTCTTATTGATTTTCAGATTTCCCATGGTATATTCCCTAGACTGGAAGTGCCCTTGCCTCTGTAGCTCTGTTGTTTACTTGTTTTAGGGAACACAATGCACTCCTCCAGTGAGGCAGTTGGCAATTTACATCCCGGCCATCAGCATAACAATGCTCCCTGTTCTCCAGGGCCTGTCTTGAATTTCTGGATTTTACCCTTTTTGTGGATGTCCCTTTGGACCGGAGGGAAGTGATACTTCTTTGTAGTGCAGACTTACATTGTCTGCTTGCTTGCTTGGCCAAAATGGGCGTATGCGTTTTCTCCTGAATATACTCAGGAGAAAACACATACGCCCTTTTTGGACAAGTGCATCATTGTCGAAGTTGTGCCCCTCTTCCTGTGCTTTAAAGGCGATTCCAACATACCTCTTGAAATCTGTTTCCTGCTATTCTGCCTCACTTTCAAGTCCGCCTCGTTGCCTTCCCTCAACAGATTTTTGGATGATAGTTGTCCTTTATTACTCTGCCAGTTTGTGAATTGCTCTGCCCTATAGCTCCATTTTTTACCTCGTTTTTTGTGAGCTGAACGCAAGTCTGATATTTTGGTTTAGGACCTATACTGGTTCCCGGTGGGTGGCTGAGACTTTGGTTAATTCTTCTTACTCCCGGGAAATAAGAGTGACATGTGCCCGTCCAAATGCCTAACAACTACTCTCTCTTTGGTTCTCCTTCTTCCCTTTCATCCTTTGCCAAATTGGCAACCTGTGCGAACCAGGAGGTTAAAGGTGCTGTCTCTCCAAGTTGGGAGATTGATAGTAAAGCAGTTAGAAAGTGAAAATGGAACACCAGGAGAGGGACTATTCGTTGAGATTTAGAAACCTTTCGTATTCACAGTGTTTTCATTCTCTAGGTTTCCCATACATGTTATAGCTGTAGTAATATTCCCTACAACCTGAAGAGTTGGGACGCATGGAATGCGTGCCATGCATTATTGCTTTAAATGGTATGCATTTGTTCACAAATCTCACCAATCCCCTCAGTCCCATGTGGCCAGGTTTATGCCATCTCCACCTGTTTTTCTAGATAGGGTCATTCCAAGTTTCATCAGAGAGCCTGAAGGAATTGTAAAGAATTTCCCTGCTTTTTTGTTTTGTTTTTGGAATTCCTTTTTATAGTGGGTTTGAGCTGATTCACACTGCCATCTTTATGCCAGTCTACACACACTTGATTCCCTTACGGAGACATATCAATACATAGGTTTTAAGATTCTTACTAGTCAGATATATTCCTCTGTGGGAAATATGGGGTTTTGAGTCCCTTTCACTGAGGAAGGTGTAAGTCTTGTCTATTCCATACTTGGTTTTTGGAACGGTACCTGTGCTTATATCAACCTCTGGTTTTATGCATCACCCCACGTCTCCTTCCCCCTTAAGCAGGCATAAGAGTGTTTTCTAAATATGAGACTCTCTTCTCTTTCCTAACTCAGTTCATGTGTAGCCATGTTTACAGGATCTTCATAAGTGATATCTTATGATTAGCTTCTTTTTCTGTGTGACTTATTTCACTTAGAATCATCGTACCTGAATACACTCATTTTGCTGCTACTGGTCATATGATATTGATTTCATGGTTCAGGGGTATTCCCTCGTACGTAAGTACCACAAATTTTTCAACCATTTTTATATTTCCTGGGATATTTAAGGTGTACCCAAGTTGAGGTTCTTGTAAGCAGTGCATTCCTAAATTTTTGGGTGGCTCTGTCTTATTGATTTTCAGTTTTCCCATGGTATATTCCCTAGACTGGAAGTGCCCTTGGCTCTGTAGCTCTGTTGTTTACTTGTTTTAGGGAACACAATGCACTCCTCCAGAGAGGCAGTTGGCAATTTACATCCCTGCCATCAGCATAACAAGGCTCCCTGTTCTCTAGGGCCTGTCTTGCCTTTCGGTTTTTTAGCCATTTTGTGGATGTCCCTTTGACCGGTGGGAAGTGATACTTCTTTGTAGTGCAGATTTGCATTGCCCATTGGCTGGATTGGTCAAAAAGGGCGTATGCGTTTTCTCCTGAATATATTCAGGATAAAATGCATACGCCCGTTTTGGCCAAGTGCATCATTGTCAAAGTTGTGCCCCTCTTCCTGTGCTTTAAAGGCAATTCCAACGTACCTATTGAAATCTGTTTCCTGCTATTCTGCCTCCCTTTCAAGTTCGCCTCGTTGCCTTCCCTCAACAGATTTTTGGACGATAGTTGCCCTTTATTACTCTGCCACTTTGTGAATTGCTGTGCCCCTGAGCTTCATTTTTCAACTCGTTTTTTGTGAGCTGAACGCAATTCCACAATTTTGTTTCAGGACGTAATCTGGATCCCGGGCGGTGGTTGAGACTTTGGTTAATTCTTCTTCTTGCCGGGAAATTAGAGTGACATATGCCCGTCCAAATGTCTAACAGCTACTCTCTCATTGGTTCTCCCTCTTCCCTTTTATTCTCTGCCAAATTGGCAACCTGTGTGATCCAGGAGGATAAAGGGGCTGTCTCTCCAAGTTGGGAGCTTGATAGTAAAGCAGTTGGAAAGTCAAACCGGAGCACCAGGAGAGGGACTATTAGTTGAGTTTTAGAAACCTTTCGTATTTACTGTGTGTCCGTTCTCTAAGTTTCCCGTACATGTTATAGCTGTAGTAATATTGACTTCAACCTGGAGAGTTGGGACAAATGGAATGGGTGCCACACATTATTGCTTTAAATGGTGTGCATTTGCTGAACCAATCTCACAAATCCTCTCAGTCCCAAGTGTCCAGCCTTATGCCATATCCAGCTGTCTTTGTAGATAGGGCCATTCCAGGTTTCATTAGAGCCCCTAAAGGAATTGTAAAGAATTTCCATGTTTTTTTGTTTTTTGTTTTTGAAATTCCTTTTTATAGTGGGTTTGAGCTGATTCTCACTGCAATGATTATGCCAGTCTAGACACACTTGATTCCATTATGGAAACATATCGATACATAGGTTTTAATATTCTTACTAGTCAGATATATTCCTCTGTGGGAAATATTGTGTTTTGAGTTCCTTTCACTGAGGAAGGTTTAGGTCTTGTATATTCCATAGTTGGTTTTTGAAATGGTACGTGTGGTTATATCAAACGCTGGTTTTCTGCAGCACCCCACCTCATATTCCCCCTTAAGCAGGCATAAGAGTGTTTTCTAAATGTGAGTCTCTGTTCGCTTTTCTAACTCTGTTCATGTGTAGCCATGTTTAGAGGACCTTCATAAGTGATATCTTATGATAAGTTTCTTTATCGGTGTGACTTATTTCAGTTAGAATCATCGTACCTGAATCCACTCATTTTGCTGCTACTGGTCTTATGACATTGATTACATGGCTGAGGCATATTCCATCATAAGTAACTACCAAAATATTTTAAACCATATTTATATTTCCTGGGATATTTAATCTGTACCCAAGTTGAGGTTCTTGTAATCAGTTCAGCCCTAAATTTTGGGGTGGCTCTGTCTTATTGAATTTCTTCTTTCCCAAGGTATATTCCCCAGACTGAAAGTACCCTTGACTCTGTAGCTCTGTTGTTTACTTGTTTTAGGGAACACAATGCACTCCTCCAGAGAGGCAGTTGGCAATTTACATCCCGCCCATCAGCATAACAAGCCTCCCTGTTCTCCAGGGCCTGTCTTGCCTTTTTGGTTTTTACCCATTTTGTGCATGTACCCTTTGACAAGTGGGAAGTGATACTATGTAGTGCAGATTTGCATTGCCAGCATGCTTGCTTGGCCAAAAAGGGCGTATGAGTTTTCTCCTGAATATTTTCAGGAGAAAACGCATACGCCCTTTTTGGCCAAGTGCATCATTGTCGATGTTGTGCCCCTCTTCCTGTGCCTTAAATGTGATTCCAACTTACCTCTTGAAATCTGTTTCCTGCTCTTCTGCCTCGCTTTCAAGTCTGCCTAGTTGCCTTCCCTCAACAGATTTTTGGACGATAGTTGTCCTTTATTACTCTGCCTGTTTGTGAATTGTTGTGCACTGAGCTACATTATTTAACTCGTTTTTTGTGTGAGCTGAACGCAAGTCCAATATTTTGCTTCAGGACCTATACTGGTTCCCGGTGGGTGGCTGAGGCTTTGGTTATTTCTTCTTCTTCCCGCGAAGTAAGAGTGACATGTGCCCGTACAAATGTCTAACAGCTACTCTCTCACTGGTCTCCCTCTTCCCTTTCATCCTCTGCCAAATTGGCAACCTGTGAGAACCAGGAGGTTAAAGGTGCTGTCTCTCCAAGTTTTGAGATTGATAGTAAAGCAGTTGGAAAGTCAAACTGGAGCACAAGGAGAGGGACTATTCGTTGAGTTTTAGAAACCTTTCGTATTCACACTGTGTCCATTCTCTAGGGTTCCCGTACATATTATAACTGTAGTAATATGCCCTTAAACCTGGCCTGTTGGGACCGATGGAATGGGTGCCACACATTATTGCTTTAAAGGGTCTACATTTGCTCACCCAATCTCACCAATCCTCTCAGTCCCAAGTGTCCTGCCTTATGCCACATCCAGCTGTCATTTTAGATACGGTCATTCCAGGTTTCATCAGTGACCCTGAAGGTATTGTGTAAGAATTGTTCTGTTTTTATGTTTTGTTTTGAATTTAATTTTTATATTGGGTTTGAGCTGATTCTCCCTGCCATGTTTATGTCATACTAGACACACTTAGTTACCTTACGGAGACATATCAATACATAGGTTTTAAAATTCTTACTAGTCGGATATATTTCTTTGCGGGGAATAGGGATGTTGAGTTCTGTTCACTGAGGAAGGAGTAGGGCTTGTCTCTTTTGTTTTTGGATTATGGAACGGTACCTTTGCTAATATCAATATTTTGTTTTGTGCATCTCCCCACCTGTATTTCCCCTTAAGCAAGCGTTAGAGTGTTTTCTAAATCTGAGACTCTGTTCTCTTCCCTAAATCAGTTTATATGTACCCATGTTTACATTCCCTTCATAAGTGATATCTTATGTCAGAATGCACCATGGCCCTTGTCATAATAATGCTTCATGACCCCTGTCATCACAATGATCCATGCCCTGGTTATCAAAATGCTCCATGTCCCTTGTCACCAAATTCTCCACGTACTTGTCATCACAATGCTACATGACACTTCTCATCAAAATGTTACATGCTCTTGTCATCACAATTCTCCATTCTCTTGACATTGCAATGCTCCATGTCCTTGTCATCACAATGCTCCATGCCTTTGTCATCACATTGCTCCATGACCCCTGTCATCACATTGCTCCCTGACAACTGTCATCAAAATGCTTCATGCCCCTTGTCATTACAGTGCTCCATGACGCTCGACATCACAATTACCCAAGGACTTCTCATCACAATGCTCCACGGTTTTGCCATCACCATGCTCCATGCCTTGTCATCTCAAAGCTCAATGTCCCTTGTCCTCACAATTCTCCACGTCCTTGTCATTACAATGCTCCATGGCACATCACATCACAATGTTATATGCTCTTGTCATCACAATACTCCATGCACTTGTCATCGCAATGCTCCATGACCCGTGTCATAGGAAGCTCCATGCGCTTCTCATCAAAATGTTTCACGACCAGGGCATTAAAGTTATCAATGGCCCTTGATATCACAATGCTCCATGCCCTTGTCATCACAATGCTCCTTTACTTTGTCACAACAATCCTCCATAACAATTGGCATCACAATGCTCCATGATATTGTCATCAAACTGGAACATGACATATTTCATCACAATGCTCCCTGACAACTTTCTTCACAATAATCCATGACATTGTCATCACAGTGCTCCATGCCCTTGTCATCACAATGTGCCATGCCCATTCTTATCACAATAATCCAAGAAACTTGTCAGACCAATGCTCCATGACACTTTTCATCACAATGCTCCATGAACGCTGTCATCAAAATGCACCATGCCCATCATCATAATGCTTCATGCTATTGTCATCACAATGAAATCAAAAAGCTCCATGACATCTGTCACCACAATGCTGCAAAACCTTGTGATCACATTGTCCCATAACACTTGTCATCACAATGCCCCATGACGCTGGTCACCACAGTTATCCATGGGCTTCTCATCACAATGCACCATGACTTTTGTCAACACAATGTTCAATACCCTTGTCAACACAATGCTCTCTGACTATTGACCTCAGTATGCACCGTGCACTCTTTAATGGCAAGGCTCCATGCCTATTTCATAACAATGATCCATGCCCTTTTCATCAAAATGTTCCAAGACACCTGTGATAACAATGCTCCTTGCACTTTTCATCACAAAGCTCCATGACGAATGTCATCAGAATGCTCCATGGCCTTCTCATCATAATGTTCCATGCCCTTGTCATCACAATGCTCCAAGACCCCTGTAATCAAAATGACCCCTGTGCCTTTTCATCAGAATGCTCCATGAGACTTGTCATCACAAGGTTCCATGGTCTTCACATCACAGTGCTCCAGGACCTTGTCATCACAGTGCTCCATTCCCTTGTCATCACAATGCACCATGACCCCTGTCATGACAATAATCTATGAATATTTTCAACCCAATGCTCTACGAAATTCTCATCACAATGCTCCATAGCCCATATCACCACAATGCTCCATGACCACTGTCATCAAAACAATCCATGACACCTGACAACATAATGATCCGGGACACTTGTCATCACAATGCAACATTCCCTTGTCATCACAATGCTCCATGACCCCTGTCATCACAACACTCCATGAACATTTTCAGCCCAGTGCTCCATGACCCTTGTCATCACAATGATCCATGCCCTTTTCATCCCAATGCTCCATGATCCCTGTATTCACAATGCTCTGTAACGTTTGTCATCACCGTGCTCCATGACACCTGTCATCACAATGCTCCATGCCTTTGTCAGCAAAATGCTACATGACCTTCTCATTACAATACTCTATGCACTTGTCATCACAATACTCCATTTCCATTGTCATCACAATCCTCCAAGAAACTTGGGATCACATTGCTTCCTGCCATTGTTATAAAAATGCTCCATGCTCCTTGAAATCAAAATGATCCATGACCTCTGTCATCACAATGCTCCAAAACCTTGTGATCACAATGTTCCATAACACTTGTCATACCAAAGCTCCATGATGCCTGTCATCACAGTAAACCATGCCCTTTTCATCACAATGCTCCATGACCTTTGTCATCACCGTTCCCAATACACTTGTCATCACAATGCTCCCTGACACTTGTCATCAGAATGCTCCTTGAAACCTGTAAAGAAAAGGCTCCATGCCGTTTTCATCACAATGCACCATGACGTTTTCATCAAAATGGTCCAGGCCATTTTCATCAAAATACTCCACAAGCTTGTCATCAGAATGCTCCATGACCCTTCTCATCACAATTCTCCATGCACTTGTCAGCACAATGCTCCCTGACCCTTGTCATCACAATGCTCCAAGCCATTGTCATCACAATGCTCCATTACATTTGTCATCAGAATTCTCCATGACACTTGGCTTCACAATGCTCCATGCCATTGTCATAAAAATGGGCCATTACTTATGGCATCACAATGCTCCCTGACACCTGTCTTCACAATACTGCATGACCTGGTCATCACAATGCTCCATGCCCTTGTCATCACAATGCGCCATTCCAACTGTCATTGCAATAATCCATGAAACTTATTAGACCAATGTTCCATGCCCTTGTCATCACAATGCTCCATTCCCTTGTTATCACAATGCTCCATGACCCCTGTCATCACCATGCTCCGTGACTCCAGTCATCACAGTGCTTCATGACCTTTGTCATCAAAATGGTCCATGCCCTCGTCATCAACAGTCTCTGTGACCTGTTTAACCAGAAAGCTCCATGAACTTTTCATCACAATGCTCTTTGACCCTTGCAATCACAGTGCTCCATGTGCTTGTCAGCACAATGCTCCATGACACATGTCATCACAATGCACCATGCGCTTGTCATCACAGTGCTCCACAATCTTGTCATCACATTCTTCTTAAAATTTTTCATCACAATGCTCCATGCACTTCTCATCAAAATGCTCTCTCACCACTGATATCACAATGCTACATCACTATTTGTCACAATACTCCCTCACCCCTGTCATCAAAATGTTCCATGACTCCTGTCATCACAATGCTACATGCACTTATCATCACAATGTTCGAGGACCCCTGACATCACAATGTTCCATAACACCTGTCATCAAAATGTTCCATGACACTTTTCATCAAATTGCTCCATGACCCTGTCATCACAATGCTCCCTGCCCTTCTCATCACAATGCACAACGCCCTTGCTATCAAAATGCTCCATGACTTTTTTCATCACAAAGATCCATGACCTTTGGCATCACAATGCTCCATGTCATTGTCATCACAATGCTCCATGAACGCTCTCATCACATTGCTCCATGCCCTTGTCTTCACAAAGCTCCATGACACATGTCATCAGAATGCTCCATGGCCTTCTCATCACAATGCTCCACGCCCTTGCCATCAGAATGCTCCATTACAACTAACATAACAATGCTCCATGACCCCTGCCATCACGATGTTCCATGGCCTTGTCATCACAAAGCTCCATGACCCTTCTCATCACAATGCTCCAAGAACCCTGTAATCTCAATGCTCTATGCCGCTTTTCATCTCAATGATCCATGAACCCTGTCATCAAAATGCACCATGCCCATCATCATAATGCTTCATGCTATTGTCATCACAATGAAAGCAAATTGCTCCATGACCTCTGTCATAACAATGCTCCAAACCCTTGTGATCACAATATTCCATATCACTTGTCATCACAATGCCCCATGACACCCGTCATCACAATTACAAATGGTCCTCTCATCACAATGCTCCATGAAGTTTGTCCTCACAATGCTCAATAAACTTGTCATCAAAATGATCCCTGACACTTGTTGTCTGTATGCTCCTTGAATCCTGTCATGACAAGGCTCCATGCCTTTTTCATCACAATAATCAATGTCCTTTTCATCACAATGCTCCAAGACACATGTAATCTCAATGCTCCATGCCCTTGTCATCACAAAGCTGAATGTCGCAGGCCATCAGAATGCTCCTTGGTCTTCTGCTCTCATTGCTCCATGCCCTTGTCATCACAATGTTCCAAGACCCTTGTAATCACAATGCTCCATGCCCTTGTCATCAAAAAACTCCATGACCCATGTCATCAGAATGCTCCATGGCCTTCTCATCACAATGCTCCATGCCCAAGTCATCACAATGCTCCAAGACCCCTGTAATCACAATGTTCCATGTCCCTTTTCATCAGAGTGCTCCATGAGACTTGTCATCACAAGTCTCCATGGTCTTCTCATCACAATGCTCCAGGAACTTGTCATCACCATGCTCCATTCAATTGTCATCACAATGCTCCATGAACACTGTCATCACAATAATCCATGAACATTTTCAGCCCAATGCTTCACGAACTACTCATCACAATGCTCCATGGCCAATATCACAAAGCTCCATGACCACTCTCATCACAACACTCCATGACTCCTGACAACACAATGATCCGGGATTCTTGTCATCACAATGCTCCATTCCCTAGTTATCACAATGCTCAATGACCCCTGTCATCACAACACTCCATGAACATTTTCAGCCCAGTGCTCCATGACACTTGTTATCACAATGATCCATGCCTTTGTCATCCCAATGCTCCATGACCCCTGTTTTCACAATGCTCCATGACACTTGTCATCACAGTGCTGAATGACACCTGTAATCACAATGCTCCATGCCTTTGTCAGCAAAATGCTACATGACCTTGTCATTACAATGCTCTATGCGTTTGTCATCGCAATACTCCATATCCATTGTCATCACAATCCTCCATGAACTTTCGGATCACATTGCTTCATGCCCTTGTCATCACAATGCTCCATGCTCCTTGAAATCAAAATGATCCATGACCTTTGTCATAACAATGATCCAAACACTTGTGATCACAATGTTCCATAACACTTGTCATCAAAACGCTCCATGATGCCTGTCATCACAATACTCCATGCCCTTTTCATCACAATGCTCCATGACCATTGTCATCACAATTCACAATACACTTGTCATCACAATGCTCCCTGACAGTTGTCATCAGAATGCTCCTTGAACCCTGTCACGAAAAGGCTCCATGCTTTTTTCATCACAATGTCCCATGCCGTTTTCATCACAATGCTCCATGCCATTGTCAACAAAATACTCCACAAGCTTGTCATCAGAATGCTCCATGACCCTTGTCATCACAATTCTCCATGCACTTGTCAGCACAATGCTCCCTGATACTTGTCATAACAAAGTTGCAAGCCATTTTCATCACAATGATCCATGATATTTGGCATCAAAATGCTCCATGCCATTGTCATCGCAAAGGGCCTTTACATATGTCATCGCAATGCTCCCGGACACCTGTCTTCACAATACTGCATGACCTGGTCATCACAATGTTCCATGCCCTTGTCATCACAATGCGCCATTCCAACTGTCATCGTAATAATCCATGAAACTTATTAGACTAATGTTCCATGCCCCTCTCATGACAATGCTCCATGCCCTTGTTATCACAATGCTTCATGACCCCGGTCATCACCATGCTCCGTGACTCCAGTCATCTCAATGCTTCGTAACGTTTGTCATCATAATGGTCCATGCCCGCATCATCACAAGGCTCTCTGACATTTTTAACCACAATGCTCCATGAACTTTTCATCACAATGCTCTTTGACCCTTGTCATCACAATGCTCCATGCGCCTGTCATACAGTGCTCCACAATTTTTTCATCACAATGCTCCATAAAATTTGTCATCACAATGCTCCTTGCACATCTCATCAAAATGCTCTCTCACCACTGATATCACAATGCTACAGCACTATTTGTCACAATACTCCCTCACCCCTGTCATCACAATGTTCCATGATTCCTCTCATCACAATGCTACATGCACTTATCATCACAATGTTCGATGACCCCTGACATCACAATGTTCCATAACAACTGTCATCAAAAGGTTCCATGACACTTTTCATCAAATTGCTCCATGACCCTGTCATCAGAATGCTCCCTGCCCTTCTCATCACAATGAACAACGCCCTTGCTATCAAAATGCTCCATGACCTTTTTCATCAAAAATATCCATGACCCTTGGCATCACAATACTCCATGTCATTGTCATCAAAATGGTCCATGAACGCTCTCATCACATTGCTCCATGCCCTTGTCTTCACAAAGCTCCATGACGCATGTCATCACAATGCTCCATGGCCTTCTCATCACAATGCTCCACGACCTTGCCATCACAATGCTCCATTACCACTTTCATAACAATGCTCCATGACCCCTGCCATCACGATGTTCCATGGCCTTGTCATCACAAAGCTCCATGACCCTTCTCATCACAATGCTCCAAGAACCCTGTAATCACAATGCTCTATGCCCCTTTTCGTCTCAATGATCCATGAACCCTGTCTTCACAATGCACCTTGCCCATCATCACAATGCTTCATGCTATTGTCATCACAATGAAATCAAAACGCTCCATGACCTCTGTCATAACAATGCTCCAAACCCTTGTGATCACAATGTTCCTTAACACTTATCATCACAACACCCTATGACGATCATCATCACAATTATCCATGGTCTTCTCATCACTGTGCTCCATGATCTTTGTCATCACAATTCTCAATACACTTGTCATCAAAATGCTCTCTGACACTTGTGGTCAGGATGCTCCTTAAACCCTGTAATGACATGGCTCCATGCCTTTTCATCACAATGAACCATGCCCTTTTCATCACAATGCTCCAAGACCCCTGTAATCACAATGCTCCATGCCCTTGTCATCACAAAGCTCCATGACGCATGTCATCGGAATGCTCCATGGCCTCCTCCTCACAATGCTCCATGCACTTGTCATCACAATGCTCCATGTCCCGTGTAATCACAATGCTCCATGCCCCTTTTCATCACAATGCTCCATGAGATTTGTCATCACAAGTCTCCATGGTCTTCCCATCACAATGCTCCAGGACCTTGTCATCACCATGCTCCATTCCCTTGTCATCACAATGCTCCATGACCCATCTCATCACAATACTGCATGAACATTTTCAGCCCAGTGCTCCATGAACTTCTCATCACAATGCTCAATGACAAATATCATCAAAATACTCCATGACCACTGTCATCACAACACTCCATGACACATGACAACACAATGACCCGGGACTCTTTTCATCACAATGCTCCATTCCCTAATTATCAAAATGCTCCATGACACCTGTCATCACAGTACTCCATGAACATTTTCAGCCCAATGATCCATGACCCTTGTCATCACAATCATCCATGCCCTTGTCATCCCAATTCTCCATGACTCTTTTAATCACAATGCTCCAAGAAACCTTAATCAAAATGCTCCATGCCCCTGTCATCACAAAGCTCCATGACGCATGTCATCAGAATGTTCCATGGCCTTCTCATCAATATGTCGCATGCCCTTGTCATCACAATGCTCCCAGACCCCTGTAATCACAATGCTCCATGCCTCTTTTCATCTCAATGCTCCATGAAACCTGTCATCACAATGCATCATGCCCATCATCATAATGCTTCCAGCTATTGTCAGCAAAATAAAATCAAAATTCTCCATGACCTCTGTCATCACAATTCTCCATGACCCCTGTCATCACAATACTCCAAGAACATTTTCAGCCCAATGCTCCATGACACTTGTCTGCACAATGATCCATGCCCTTGTCATCCCAATTCCCCATGACCCGTGTATTCACAAAGCTCCGTAATGCTTCTCATCACAGTGCTCCATGACACCTGTCATCACAATGCTCCAGGCCTTTGTCAGCAAAATGCTACGTGACTTTTTCATTACAATGCCCTATGCGCTTGTCATCACAATACTCCATTACCTTTGTCATCACAATCCTCCATGAACCTTAGGATCACATTCCTTCATGCCCTTGTCATCACAATGCTCCATGCTCCTTGAAATCAAAATGATCCATGGCCTCTGTCATTGCAATGCTCCAAAACCTTTTGATCACAATGTTCCAAAACACTTGTCATCACAACGCTCCATGATGCCTGTCATCACAATACTCCATGCCCTTTTCATCACAATGTTCCATGAATATTGTCATCACAATTCTCAATAAACTTTTCATCACAATGCTCCATGACACTTGTCATCAGAGTGATCAATGCCCTTGTCATCCCAATGCTCCATAACCCCTGTATACACAATGCTCTGTGACGCTTGTCATCACAATGCTCCATGAATATTTTCAACCCTATGCTCCATGAACTTCTCATCACAATGCTCCATGACCATTATCATCACAATGCTCCATGACCACTGTCATCACAATGCGCCATTCCAACTGTCATCACAATAATCCATGAAACTTATTAGAAGAATGCTCCATGCCCTTGTCTTCATAATGCTCCATGCCCTTGCTATCACATTGTTCCAAGACCCCTGTAATCAGAATGCTCCATTCCCCTTTTCATCAGTATGCTCCATGAGACCTGTCATCACAAGGCTACATGGATTTCTCATCACAGTGCTCGAGGACCTTGTCATCACAATGCTTCACGACATTGTCATGAAAATTCTCAATGGGCCTTGTCATCATAATGCTCCAAGCCCTAGTCATCACAATGTTCCATTATATTTGTCATCACAATCCTCTATTACATTTGGCATCACAATGCTCCATGCCATTGTCATCTAAATGGACCATGACATATGTCATCACAATGCTCCCTCACACCTGTCTTCACAATTCTCCATGATTTTCTCATCACAATGCTCCATGCCATTGTCATCACAATGGGCTAATACATATGTCATCACAGTGCTCCGTGACACCTCTTTTCACAATACTGCCTGACCTGGTCATCACAATGCTCCATGCCCTGGTCATCACAATGCGCCATTCCAACTGTCATCACAATAATCCATGAAACTTATTAGACCAATGCTCCATGCCCTTGTCATCACAATATTCCATGCCCTTGTTATCACAATGTTCCAAGACCCCTGTAATCAGAATGTTCCATGCCCCTTTTCATCAGTATGCTCCATGAGACTTGTCATCTCAAGGCTCCAAGGATTTCTCATCACAATGCTCCAGGACCTTGTCATCACAATGCTTCACGACAGTGTCATGAAAATTCTCAATGGCCCTTGTCATCATAATGCTCCAAGCGGTAGTCATCACAATGCTCCATTATATTTGTCATTACAATCCTCCATTACATTTCGCATCACAATGCTCCATGCCATTGTCATCGCAATGGACCATGAGATATGTCATCACAATGCTCCCTGACACCTGTCTTCAAAATACTCCATGACCTTGTCATCATAATGCTCCATGCCCTTGTCATCACAATGCACCATGTCCACTGTCATAACAATCATCTATGAAACTTGTCAGACAAATGCTCCATGCCCCTGTCATCACAGTGCTCCATGCCCTTGTCATCACAATGCTCCATGACCCCTGTCATCACACAGCCCCGTGTCTCCAGTCATAACAATGCTTCATGACGTTTGTCATCACAACTGTCCATGCCCGCGATATCACAAGGCTCTGTGACCATTTTAATCACAATGCTCCATGAACTTTTCAGCACAATGCTCCGTGACCCTTGTCATCACAATGCTCCATGCCTTTGTCAGAACAATGCTCCATGACCCTTGTCCTCACAATGTGCCATGTTCTTTTCATCACAATGATCTACAAACTTATCATCGCTATGCTCCATAAACCTTGGAATCACAATGCTCCATGAACTTCTCATCCAAATGCTCTCTCACATGAGATATCACAATGTTCCATCACTAGTCATCACTATCCTCCCTCATCCCTGTTATCAATATGTTCCATAACCCCTGTCATCACAATGCTACATCCCCTTATCTGCACAATGTTCCATGACGCCTGACATCACAATGTTACATAACCCATGTCACCAAAATGTTCCATTACACTTTTCATCAAATTGCTGCATGACCCTGTCATCAAAATGCTCCCTGCCCTTCTCATCACAATGCACCACACACTTGTCATCAAAATGCTCCATGACCTTTGTCATCACAAAGCTCCATAACACCTGGCATCACAATGCTCCATGTCATTGTCATCACAATGCTCCATGAACCCTCTCATCACATGGCTCCATGCCCTTGTCATCAAAAAGCACCATGACACTTGTCATCACAATGCTCCATGCCCTTGTCATTACAATCATCCATGACCCATGTATCGCAGTGTTCCGTGCCCTTGTCATCACAATGCTCCATGCCCACTCTCATCACAACAATCCATGAAACATTTCAGACCAATGCTCAATGCCCTTCTCATCACAAGGCTCCATTACCTCTGTCATAACAATGCTCCATGACACCTGCCATCCCAATGTTCCACGGCCTTGTCATCACAAGGCTCAATGACTCTTGTCATCACAATGCTACAAGACCCCTGTAATCACAATGCTCCATGCCCTTTTCATCACAAAGCTCCATGACGCATGTAATCAGAGTATTCCATGGCCTTCTCCTCACAATGCTCCATGCCCTTGTCATCACAATGCTCCAAGACCCCTGTAATCACAATGCTCCATGCCCCTTTTCATCAGAATGCTCCATGAAACTTGTCATCACAAGTCTCCCTGGTCATCTCATCACAATGCTCCAGGACCTTGTCATCACCACGCTCCATTCCATTGTCATCACAATGCTCCATGACCCCTGTCATCACAATACTCCAGGAACATTTTCAGCCCAGTGCTCCATGACCCTTGTCATCACAATGATCCATGCCCTTGTCATCCTAATGCTCCATGACCCCTGTATTCACAATGCTCTGTGACGATTTTCATCACAGTGCTCCATGACACATGTCATCACAATGCTGTATGCCATTCTCAGTACAATGCCTCATGCCCTTTTCATCACAATTCTCCATGACCCCTGTCATCACAGTGCTCCGTGACTCCAGTCAACACAATTCTTCATAACATTTGTCATCACAATTGTCGATACGCATATCATCACAAGGCTCTGTGACCTTTGTAAACACAATGCTCCATGAACTTTTCATCACAGTGCTCCGTGACACTTGTCATCAAAATGCTCCATGCCTTTGTCAGAAAAATGTTCCATGACCCTTGTCATCACAATGTGTGACACGCTTTTCATCCCAACGGTCCACAAATTTGTCATCGCAATGCTCCATAAACCTTGTAATCACAATGCTCCATTCCCTTCTCATCACAATGCTCCATTACCCCTGTCATAACAATGCTCCATTACCACTGCCATCACAATGTTCCACGGCCTTGTCTTCACAAGGCTCCATGACACTTGCCATTACAATGCTCCAAGACTCCTGTAAGCACAATGCTCCATGCCCTTGTCATCACAAAGCTCCATGACACATGTCATCAGAATGTTCCATGTCCTTCTCCACACAATGCTCCATGCCCTTGTCATCAAGATGCTCCAAGTCCCCTGTAATCACAATGCTCCATGCCCCTTTTCATCTCAATGCTCCATGAACCCTCTCATCACAATGCATCATGCCAATCATCATAATGCTTCCGGCTATTGTCAGCACAATGAAATCAAAATTCTCCATGACCTCTGTCATCACAATGCTCCATGACCCCTGTCATCACAATGATCTATGCCCTTGTCATCCCAATGCTACATGACCCCTGTATTCACAATGCTCCGTGACGCGTGTCAACACAGTGCGCCATGACACTTGTCATCACAATGCTCCATGCCTTTGTCAGCAAAATGCTACATGACGTTGTCATTATAATGCTCTATGTGCTTGTCTTCACAATACTCCATTACTGTTGTCATCACAATCCTCCCTGAACCTTGGGATCACATTGCTTCCTGCCATTGTCATCACAATGCTCCATGCTCCTTGAAATCAAAATGATCCATGACCTCTGTCATCACAATGCTCCAAAACCTTGTGATCACAGTGTTCCATAACACTTGTCATCACAATGCTCCATGATGCCTGTCATCACAATACTCCATGCCCTTTTCATCACAATGCTCCATGACCTTTGTCATCACAATTCTCAATACACTTGTCATCACAATGCTCCCTGACACTTGTCATCAGAATGCTCCTTGAAACCTGTCACGAAAAGACTCCATGCCTTTTTCATCACAATGCCCCATGCCGTTTTCATCACAATGCTCCATGCCATTGTCATCAAAATACTCCAAAAGCTTGTCATCAGAATGCTCCATGACCCTTGTCATCACAATTCTCCATGCACTTGTCAGCACAATGCTCCCTGACCCTTGTCATCACAATGCTCCAAGCCATTGTCATCACAATGCTCCATTACCTTTGTCATCAGAATCCTCCATGACACTTGGCATCACAATGCTCCATGCCATTGTCATCACAATGGGTCATTACATATGTCATCACAATGCTCCCTGACACCTGTCTTCACAATACTGCATGACCTGGTCATCACAATGCTCCATGCCCTGGTCATCACAATGCGCCATTCCAACTGTGATCACAATAATCCATGAAACTGATTAGACCAATGCTCCATGCCCTTGTCATCACAATACTCCATGCCCTTGTTATCACAATGCTTCATGACCTTTGTCATCACAATGGTCCATGACCTCGTCATCAACAGTCTCTGTGACCATTTTAACCACAATGCTCCATGAACTTTTCATCACAATGCTCTTTGACCCTTGTCATCACAATGCTCTATGCCTTTCTCAGCACAATGCTCCATGACCCTTGTCATCACAATGCTCCATGCACATGTCAGCACAATGCTCCATCACACATGTCATCCCAATGCACCATGCGCTTGTCATCACAGTGCTCCACAATCTTGACATCACAATGCTCCATGAAACTTGTCACCACAATGCTCCATGGACTTCTCACCAAAATGCTCTCTCACCACTGATATCACAATGTTACATCACAATTCGTCACAATATTCCCTCACCCCTGTCATCAAAATGTGCCATGACCCCTGTCATCACAGTGCTACATGCACTTATCATCACGATTTTCGACGACCCCTGGCATCACAATGTTCCATAACCACTGTCATCAAAATGTTCCGTGACACTTTTCATCAAATTGCTCCATGGCCCTGTCATCACAATGTTCCCTACACTTCTCATCACAATGCACAACGCACTTGTCATCAAAATGCTCCATGTCATTGTCATCACGATGCTCCATTAAGGTTCTCATCACATTGCTTCATGTCCTTGTCATCACAAACCTCCATGACACATATCATCAGAATGCTCCATGGCCTTCTCATCACAATGCTCCTTGCCCTGCCATCACAATGCTCCATTATCACTGTCATACCCATGATCCATGACCCCTGCCATCACGATATTCCATGGCCTTGTCATCACAATGCTCCATGACCCTTCTCATCACAATGCTCCAAGAACCCTGTAACCACAATGATCCATGCCCATTTTCATCTCAATGATTCATGAATCCTGTCATCACAATGCACCATGACCATCATCATAATGCTTCATGCTATTGTCATCACAATGAAATCAAAATGCTCCATGACCTCTGTCATAACAATGCTCCAAACGCTTGTGATCACAATGTTCCAAAACGCTTGTCATCACAATGCTCCATGATGCTGGTCATCACAGTTATCCATGGACTTCTCATCACAATGCTCCATGACCCTTTTCATCAGAATGCTCCATGAGACTTGTCATCACATGGCTCCATGGTCTTCTCATCACAATGCTCCAGTACCTTGTCATCACAATGCTCCTTGACTCCTGTCATCACAATACTCCATGAATATTTTCAGCCCAATGCTCCATGACGTTCTCATCACAATGCTCCATGACCTCTGTCATAACAATGCTCCATGACCACTGTCATCACAACGCTCCATGAACCCTGACAACACAATGATCCGGGAATCTTGTCATCAAAATGCTCCATGCCGTTATCATCCCAATGCTCCATGAACCCTGTAATCACAATGCTCCATGACGCTTGTCATCACAGTGCTCCATGAACCTTGTCATCACAATGCCTTTGACAGCAAAATGATACATAATCTTGTCATCACAATGCTCCATGCGCTTGTCATCACAATCTTCCATGACCCTTGGGATCATATTGCTTTATGCCCTTGTCATCTCTATCTTGCCTTTCTGGTTTTTACAGATTTTCGGATGTCCTTTTTGACCGGTGGGAAGTGACAATTCTTTGTAGTGTGTATTTGCATTGCGTGCTTGCTTGATTGGCCAAAAAGGGCCTATGCCTTTTCTCCTGAATATATTCAGGAGAAAATTCATATGCTGTTTTTGGCCAAGTGCATCATTCTCGAAGTTGTGATGCCTTTCCCGTGCTTTAAAGGCGATTCCAATTTACCTCTTGATATATGTTTTGTGCAATTCCGCCTCATTTTCAAGTCAGCTTTGTTGCCTCCCCTCAACAGATTTTTGGAAGAGAGTAGTCCTTTATAACTCTGCAGGTTTTTGATTTGCTTTGCCCCTGTGCTCCAATTTTCAAATCCCATTTTTGGGAGCTGACCGCAAATCCACAATTTTGCTTCAGGAACTATACTGGTTCCAGGGGTGGCTATACTGGTTCCCTGTGGGTGGCTGAGGCTTTGGTTGATTCTTCTTCCTGACGGGAATTTAGAGTGACATGTGTCCATCCAAAGGCCTACATCTACTCTCTGATTGGTTCTCCCTCTTCCCTTTCATCCTCTGCACAATTAGCAAACTGTGCGAACCAGGAGGTTATAGGGGATGACTCTCCTAAGTTGGGAGATTGATAGTAAAGTTGCTGGAATGCCAAACTGTAGCAAAAGGAGAGGAAAAAGTAGGAGACTTTCAGAAACCTTTCGACATCACAGGGTGTCCATTCTCTAGGTTTCCCATACATGTTATAACTGTAGTGATATTCCCTTCTACCTGGAAATTTGGGACCCATGGAATGGTGGCATGCATTACTACTTTAAATGGTCTGCATTTTCTCTCCCAATCTCACCAGTCCTCTCAGTCCCAAGTGTCCAGCCTTATGTCTCATCCAGCTGTCTTTGCAGATAGGGTCATTCTAGGTTTCATCAGAACCCCTGAAGGAATTGTGTAAGAATTTCGCTGTTTTTTGTTTTGTTTTTGAAATTCATTTTTATAATGGGGTTGAGCTGATTTTCACTGACGTGTTTATGCCGGTCTAGACACACTTGATTCCCTTACAGAGGCATATCAGTACATAGGTTTTAAGATTCTTACTAATCAGATATATTCCTCTGTGGGGAATAGGGGTTTTGAGTCCCGTTCACTGAGGAAGGTGTAGGTCTTGTCTATTCTGTATTTGGTTTATGGAATGGTACCTGTGCTAATATCAAACTCTGGTTTTATGCATCACCCCACCTCTCCTTTCCCATTAAGGAGGCATAAGAGTGTTTTCTAAATGTGAGACGCTGCGCTCTTTCCTAAATCAGTTCATGTGTTGTGATGTTGACATTCCCTCTGTAAGTGATATCTTATGATAAGATTATTTTTCTGTGTGACTAATTTCCCTTAGAATCATCATACCTAAATCTTCTCATTATGCTGCTACTGGCCTTATGACATTGATTTCACGTCTGAGTGATATTCCATTGTACAAAATTACCACAAGTTCTTTATGCATTTCTCTTTTTCCTGGGATACTTTAGGTGTACCGAAGTTGAGGTTCTTGTATGCAGAGCAGCCCTAAACATTGGGGTGCCTGTGTCTTGTTGATATTTAGTCTTCCCAAGTTATATGTCCATGAGTTGAAGTCCCCTTTGCTAGGGGGCTTTGAATTTTGATGTTTTAGGAAACAGCATACACTTCTTCAGAGTAGCTCTTGGATATTTATACCCCACCCATCAGCGTGACTAGTCTCCCTGTTTTCCATGGCCTCTCCTGCATTTTTGATTTGTACACATTTTTTGGATGGCCTTTATGAGCAGTGGAAATTGAGACTTCTTTATTGTGCGGATTTGCATTTCCCTCTTGCTTGGTTGGCCAAAAACTCTGTATGTGTTTTTTTCCTGAAGATATTCACGAAAAAAACGCATACACCCTTTTGCCCAACTGCATCATTTTAGAAAGTCTGCTGCTTTTCATATGCTTTAAATGTGAGTACAATCTACCTTTTGAAATCTGTTTCCTGCAATTCTGCCTCTCATTCAGAACCTCTTCGTTGCCTTACCTGAATATATTTTTGGACGTTGGTTATCATTTATATCTTTGCAGGTCTTTGAATTGTCTGCTCCTGAGCTCCATTTTGCAACTCGCATTTTTTGTGAGCTGGCCGCCAAACCATTGGATTGCTTCCAGCCCTATTCTGGTTCTGGGGAGGCAGGCTGTGCCTTTGGTTAATTCTTCTTCCTAAAGGTATATTAGAGTGACATGTGCCTGTGAAAACTCCTACAGCTAATCTCTCACTGGTTCCTCCTCTTCCCATTTATCCTCTTCAAAAATTGCAAACTGTGTGAAACAGGAGGTTAAAGGTGCTGATTCTCCAAGTGAGGAGATTGTTATTAATGTGGTTGGAATGGTGAACCCCAGCACCAGGAGATCAAAAATGAGGTGCATTTTAGACACCTTTCCTGAGCACACGGTGTACATTCATCTCGGTCTCTCAGGCATGTTTTTGCTGTCAGAACTTTCCCTTGAAACTGCCGATTTGCGACCCATGGAATGGGTACCAGGCAGTATTACTTTAAAAGGTCTGCATTTCCTCACCCAGCCTCTCTAACCTCTCTTAGCGTGCATAGCTTCCAGCCTTATATATCATCCTGCTGTGGGTCTACATGTGTTCAATCCATGTTACATCGTAGCCCTTCAACAAAAGTTGTAAGAATTTTTGTCTGTCTCACCGTTTTTATAAATATTTTTAAATTTATTTTTATATTGGTTACAGCTGATTTTCAAAGCTCTGTTTTTTGCTGCTGTATATCCACTTGATTCATGTACTGTATGACAACAATAAATTCTTTCTCAGATGCTTACGAGTCATATGTATTATTTTCCAGTGACTTGAGAGGACTGAGTGCAGTTCTTTGAGGTACCGTGTAGGCCTTGCCAGTTATTCAATTTGGTACTTGGAATGGTATCTTTGCTAATTTCAACCTCCTGGATAATACCTCACCATTCCCCACCTTTCCCATTTAGCAGCCTTATGTCTATTTTCTACATATTTGACTATGTTTCTGTTTTGTAGTTTATTTCATGTGTAGCCATTTTTGATTCCACCTTTAAGTAACATCTTATGATATGTGTCTTTTTCTTTCTGACATGTGTCACTTAGAATGATCGTATGTAACTCCTCCAGAGTTGTTCCAAATGGCCTTATTTCATTGATTTCTGGATGAGTAATATTCCACTATACATAAGTACCCCATCTCTTTTATCCATTTTATCCTTCCAGGGACATTTAGGTTATATCCATGTGGAGGCTCTTTTTAACAGAGAGGTGGTAAACGATGGAGTGCCTGTTTTCTGTCATTTTTTTGTTTTTCCCAAGGTATACGCCCATGAGTGCAAGTGCCCTATGCTCTGTAGCTCAGTTTTCAGATATTTTAGCAAACACAATACACTTCTCCAGAGTGGCCGTTGCCACATTACATTTCCACTATCAGCCTCACAGGGCTCCCTTTTCTCCTCACCCTGTCCGGCATTTCTGGTGTTTACACTTTATGTGGATGGCACTTCTGACTGATGTGAAGTGATACATTTTGTAGTATTGATTTCCAGTGCCCACCTGTTTGGTTGGATAAAAAGTGTGTATGGCCTTTACTTGAATATATTCAGAAAAAAATGCATACGCCCTTTTAGGCCAACTGCATCATTGGCGATGTTCAGCCACTTTTCTTGTGCTTTAATGGGGAGTCCTTTCTACCTCTTCAAATCTGTTTCCTGCCACTCTCCCTTGCGTACAAGTCCTTTTCTGTGACTTACCTCAAGACATTTTTCGACAATAGATATTTTCAACTCTGCAGTTTCATGAATTTTATTGCCCCCGAGTTCCATTTTTCAACTTGTGTTTTTGGAAACTGGAAACAAAACAGTGGGATTTCCTCTAGCCCTATTCTGTTTCCATGGGCAATTCTAGCCTTTGATGAATTTGTCTTCCAGATAGGAAATTAGAGTGGCATTTGCCTGTCTGAACAACTAAGACTTGTCTCTAAATTTTTCTCATCCTTCCGCTTCATCCTCTGGACAAATTCCAAACTGTGTGCAACAGGATGTTGACGGTGCTGATATTCCCAAGTAAGGAGATTGTCAGGAAAGATGCTGGAGGGTTGAACCCGTGCACCAGGTGATGAGGAGATGAGGTGCCTTTCCCAAAATCTTTCCGATCAAACGGTGTACCATCCTCTAGGTGTGACAGGCATGTTTTAGCTGTAGGAAGGGTCCCGTGCATGGAAGGAGAACACCAGGGATTTTTCCAAATCAGTGCCTCCCCGAACCCCAAACTGGGGAATTTTTAAGCTAAGGCTACACGTATGTCCATTAAGGGCCTTGGGAAATAGGCAGAGCCCAAACTTTAGATGATTGAAATCTTCAGTTTCAGAAGCGCTCACCATCGGCCTTGCTTAGGTTACATTTTATCTGTCATTGATAGATGATGTCAATAAAAATATCGATTCTTTTTCAGATTATTTCCCCTTATAGGTTATTGCAAAATATTCAGTGTAGTTCCCTGTGCTATACAGTAGTTCCTTGTTGATGATCTATTTTATACATAGCAGTGTGTATGTGTTAATCCCAAACTGTTAATTTATCTCTTCTCCTACCTTTCCCCTTTGGTAATAATAAATTATAAGATTTTATACTTCTCAGGAATGGGGGAGCTGAAAGAGAGGTATCCTTTTCAATGGAAAAGCATTCAAAACAAGATTGAAGTTTCAGCCAAGAGTATTCGATGTACATCCATGGAAATATATCACTTCATTTCTCTAATGTTGACCTGACAAATAAGACAGACGTCTTCACTGAACTTGCTTATAGTAAAGTGATGGAATTATCAAATGTAAGTCTTAGAAAAATCTTATTTTACCCGAGCATTATACACTGCTCTGTGTTAACTACAGTTTGGCTCACACATCTGTTCATTGAAGTTACAATGTTCTCAATTTCTGTTACTGATCCTCCAGAGTGTACCACAACAGGAGTCCCCGAGCCCAGTGTCATTGGAGCCAACAGATCAAGACTGAGTTTGGTTCAGAAGCAAAGGAAACATTATTTTGACAACAGAATGGAGAGGTGAGAGCGTGCACTCCCCCACAGGCTGTGGGCTGGACTGCTGTGTAGGGATCCCGGCAGCGTCAGTGGGAGTTAGGGGATGGAGCTCTCGAGGGCTGGGTTGGCTGCAGCTCAGGCTCTATGCCGTGGAGTCTGCATGGGACTCCGCTAGCTGAGGTGTCGACCCAGCCATTCTGCACTAGGAAATCAGGTCTGAAGTGCCGGGTGTGGGACCTCTGCATGCGGAACCCTAGGAGCACGTGAAATTAGACACAGCACAAAGGAAAAACAGGTTAGACTTTATTTTATTGCCCAGATTCTCTTTTTATCTCCCAGGAATTTTTAATGAACGTTGCCAGAGACGAACACCTCCTCTGCTTTTTGTTCCGTTCCTCATTCTTGGGGTGTTGAGGGTGCAGACCCCTCTTTCGTAACTGCTTCATGCTGTGGTGGCAGCCCTGATACCTGGGGGGAGGGGCAAAACGTCTCCCCACCAGCCTCCTGGTGAGGTTGATTGTTCCAAAGACTCCTGCCTCACTTCTCGTCCGCCTGAGCACCAGCATTGGAAGTGTTATAGATTCTAATGACCTTTAAGGGTCCAGGAAAGAGATGTGCAAAGATGCTGTGGTGGCAGGTTTCACCCCACCCCACATTTGTTCGGTGACCTTAGGCTGACGGTTTTTGCCAGCCTAGATGCTCTGACCAGTAGTCTGTGCTTTCTTTAATTAGGTCCCTGAATTAATGTACAAACAGCACCATGTGTCAGAGCCCTGCCCGCGGAACTCCCAGACAGTCCAGGGTCAGTGGTGATCCAGGACCATGACGTCCACTGAGTCAACGGCCTTTAGAAGTAGCCAGAAGTCCAGGTGGTCATATTGGCCACCATCACCGCGGTGTCTGTAGAGTTTTCTATGGTGAAAGCGTGATATACGTTTTCCCCGCCAAGCTTATTAGCTCCCTTCTGGGTGCAGTAAGTCCTGCAAGCAGTAGTCTGCTCTTTCGGGGCACAGTCTTGTTGATTTCTGAGAGTAACTCCAGGTCAAGTGATGGTCACACAAGTCATCTTGGGGGCCCGATGCCCCCATTTGTCTCTCTGGAGGTTGGAGTTGGAAGGCCTCCTCACTCGAGGTCAGTGTGTCCACAGAGCGACCCCTGCAACTTCAGGGCATGATGGGTGGTTAGGATCACCACGTGGGGTCCTTTTCCCTTAGGAGGGAGCTGGCCTTGCGGGCTGCTGATTTCTAGCTTTTTAGATACCCCAGTATCCTGGCCTGATGAGTCGGTGGGCAAAGCCCTTGGTGACCATAGTTTATCATACCTGAAGGGCATTCTTGTGTTGCTCCATTTCAAGTGGTCCCAGTTTTTGCACTAAGGCTCCAAGGGCGATTAACCTTTGACGGGGTATGTAAATGTCAAAGGGTTTAGCTAAATTAGTGAGTTCCTGGGCAAGGATCTGAATTGACTGCTCTTTCCATTCTTGAAAGGCTGCTTCTGGATTCTATTCAAAATGATCATCAATTTTTCATGTCAGTGTTTCATGTAGAGGCCCAGCTATTAGACTGTAGTTAGGGATCCAGATGCAGAAAACCTTGGCCTCCCCAGGAACCCCTAAGCTGTCTTCTAGTTTTAGAAGAGGTAAGGCTGCAAATGGCTTCTTCCCTATCCTGGGATGCGTTTCTCCAAATATCTGTGAGGATGAAGCCCAGGCATGTCACCTGAGCCTAGGATATTTGAACCTTTTCCTTGGACACCTTCTATCCTTTCTTGGCTAGGTAGATCAGAGGCGTCTTTAGTAGGCCTGGCGATCAGAATGTCATCTGCATATTGAAGGAGGGTTCCCTTTTACAGAGGTAGAACGTTTAGGTTTTTAGAGGACATTTCCCCAATGATGGTGTGGGGATTTTTGAACCATTGGGGCAGGACGGGCCAGCATTATTGCTTGTGTTGCATGTTGTGTCCTGCCACACACAAGCAAAAAATTCTTGTGACTCTGAGATGAATGGAATACAGAAGAAGGCATCATTGAAGTGTAATACAGAATGTCATGGCCTGGTGGATGGTAGAATGAGCAGCAGGGTGTAGGATATAGGAGCTACTGGATGTATATCCTCGGTGGCTTCACTGACTGTCCTGATGTCCTTTACCAGGTCTCCAGCAGCCCATGGGGTTCTCGTGGTTATGCCAATCCCAGGATATGGAGTTCACCTGGGCTGCATCCCGCACCCCACAGCCCACGGTGCTCTCGTGTTCAAGTCCCTCCCAAGGTATGGAGATCACCTGTGCAGCTACCCAGCAGACCATGGGGCTCTCATAGTCAGGCCCCTCCCAGGATACGGAGCTCCCCTGGGCAGGTACACAAGCAAGGCTGGACACACAGGAACTGTGCACATAGCCCACCTTGCAGAGAACCCCCAGCTCACCTGTCGCTCAGAGCTGACACAGAACACCTCAGAGCAGGACTTGAACTAACAAACAGCAGCTCTGACAGGTCTGTGACCCTGGCTATCACTCTGTGCAGCCTCTCTCTGCCTGGTCTTCCAGACACTTCCACTGCAGCCAGGGCTCCAGGCCTCTGTCTCCACCCACCATCACTCCTCTCCCTGACTCCTGGGTTCCTCTCATTAGGATAGGGTCTTCTTGAAGTTGTTTTCCACTCATGGACCAGATAAAATGATAAGAAAACAAGCCGCAGCTGCAGCCCCTTGTCTATCCTGACTCTCAAGGCCCACACCTGTTCCTTGGGACTGACCCGTTTAGCAAGGTTCATTTTCTGCAACTGTGAGCCCCTGAGGGGTGAGGATTGGCTGATTTGGGCAGCCTGACACTGCCTGCCAACCCCCCCCACAGGTGTGCCTGGGTTGAGGTCAATATAAACACCTCTCCAGTCAGCAAGAGCCCCTGTAGCTGTGACTGACGCCATATTCTCTGCCCCGTCAGAAGTTTCGGGGCTGGGGTGGTGGGAGGGAGGGACGTGCCGTGGCTTTGTGGGTGGCCCAGTGTGAGAGGGGCTCTGCTGGACTTTCTGCAGGAGTTGCCAGGCTGCCACCTGCTAAAGAAGAGGATGTGTCACCCATACCTGCCACTGGAATTTCTCCCCAGGCAGAGGTGAGGAAGTAAAAAAGCAGTGGGGGCTGTGGCAGGAGGGGTATCTCAGGCAGGGAAATGAAAAGCTTCCAGAAGAGCATCTGGGGCCAGGACCATCCTGGCTGTCCTGCAGGCACCAAGTCGGCCTGTGTGCTCTTGCTAGTGTGGCTCCACAGCCCTTCCTCTAGCCTTGCAAGTGCTTGTACATATTCAGGTGTTTTACCTGGAAAGGGTGGGAAGAGTTCAGCTGCAGCAGGACTGGGGCTCAGCTCACATTTACTCACAGAGGCCTCGACACAGTCCCCCAGCTTTGCAATGAGGATGCTCCTTGTGGGGGAGAGCGCTGCTGACGGCATGGGAGACGATTTCCCACCTCTGACCAACTTAAGAATTTTTTACCACTGGAGCAAGTGCCCTGATACGATTTTCCTCTGTATAACTGGTGAGTTCTGTTTTTTTTTCTTTCTTTTTTTCTTTTTGGTTCAAGTTAGATTTTATTTATTCCTCTTTTTTTTTTTATTTGGAGATATAAACATGGAAATAATGCATTAATATAAAGACGTCTATGTGAAGGGAAAAAATTTTTCTGTTTTATTTTATTAAATGTTATTTATTTATTTTTAATTTTTTTAAAATTTATTTCTTTTATACAGCAGGTTCTTATTGGATTTGTATTTTATACATATAAGTGTGCTCATGTCTATCCCAGTCTCCAATCCATCCCACCACCACCCTCACATGGTGTTCCCTCCTTGGTGTCCATATGTTTGTTCTCTACATCTGTCTCTATCTCTGCCCTGCAAACTGGTTCATCTGTACCATTTTTCTAGGTTCCACATATATGCATTAATATACAATATTTGTTTTTCTCTTTCTGACTTACTTCACTCTGTATGACAGTCTCTAGATCCATCGAGGTCTCTACAAATGACCCAATTTCATTCCTATGTATGGCTGAGTAATATTCCGTTGTATATATGTACCACATCTTTATCCATTCGTCTGTCTGTGGGCACTTAGGTTGTTTTCATTACCTGTCTATTGTAAATAGTATTGCAGTGAACATTGTGGTGAATGTGTCTTTTTGATTTATGGTTTTCTCTGGGTATATGCCCAGTAGTGGGATTGCTGGATTATATGGTAATTCTATTTTTAGTTTTTTAAGGAACCTCCATACTGTTCTCCATAGAGACTCTATCGATTTACATTCCCAACAATAGTGGAAGAACGTTCCTTTTCTCCACACCTTCTCCAGCATTTGTTGTTTGTAGATTTTCTGATGATGCCCATTCTAACAGGTGTGACGTGATACCTCATTGTAGTTTCAATTTCCATTTCTCTAATAATTAGTGATGTTCAGCAGATTTTCATGTGCGTACTGGCCATCTCTATGTCTTCTCGGAAGAAATGTCTATTTAGATCTTCCATTTTTGTATTTGGTTGTTTGTTTTATTACTATTGAGCTGCATGAGCTGTTTATATATATTGGAGATTAATCATTTGTCCATTGATTCGTTTGCAAATATTTTCTGCCATTCTGAGGGTTGTCTTTTCGTCTTGTTTGTAGTTTCCTTTGCTTTGCAAAAGCTTTTACGTTTCATTAGGTCCCATCTGTTTAGTTTTCTTTTTTATTTCATTACTATAGGAGGTGGATCAAAAAAGATCTTGCTGTGATTTACGTCAGAGTATCCTTCGTAAGTTTTCCTCTCAGAGTTTTATACTGTCTGGTCTTACATTAAGGTCTCTAATTCATTTTGAATATATTTTTATGTATGGTGTTGGGGAGTGTTCTAATTTCATTCTTTTACATGTAGCTGTCCATATTTCCCAGCACCAATGATTGAAGAGACTGTCTTATCTCCATTGTATAGTCTTGCCTCCTTTGTCATAGATTAGGTGACCATAGATGTGTAGGTTTATCCTTGGGCTTTTTTTTTTTTTCCTTTTACACGTTTATTGGAGTATAATTGCTTTACAATGGAGTGTTCGTTTCTGCTGCATAACAAAGTGAATCAGCTATACATATACAAATATCACCAGATCCCCTCCCTCTTGCATCTCCCTCCCACACTCCATATCCCACCCCTTTATATGGTCACAAAGCACCGAGCTGATCTCCCTGTTCTATGTGGCTGATTCTCAGTAGCTATCAGTGTTACATTTGGTAATGTATTTATGTCCATGCCACTCTCTCACTTCGTCCCAGCTTACCCATCCCCCTTCCGGTGTCCTCAAGTCCTTTCTCTATGTCTGTGTCCTTAATCCTGTCCTGCCACTACGTTCTTCAAAATCTTTTTTTTTCTTGATTTGATTCCATATATCTCTGTTAACATACAGTATTTGTTTTTCCCTTTCTGACTTACTTCACTGTGTAGGACAGATTCTAAGTCCATCCACCTCAGTACAAATAACTCAGTTTTGCTTCTTTTCGTGGTTGAGTAATATTTGATTGTATATATGTGCCAGATCTTCTTTATCCATTCATCTGTCGATGGACACTTAGGTTGCTTCCATGTCCTGGCTAATGCAAATAGAGCTGCAATGAACATTTTTGTACATAACTCTTTTTGAATTATGGTTTTCGCAAGGCAAATGCCCAGTAGTTGGATTGTTGTGTCGTATGGTACTTCTATTGTTAGTTATTTAAAGGAACCTCCGTACTGTTCTCCCTAGTGCTCATATCAATTTACATTCCCACCCACAGTGCAAGTGTGTTCCCTTTTCTCCAATAAAGGCCTCTCCAGCATTTATTGTTTTGTAGATTTTTTTGATGATTGCCACTCTGACTGCTGTGAGGTGATACCTCACGGTAGTTTTGATTTGCATTTCTCTAATGATTAGTGATGTTCAGCATCCTTTCATGTGTTTCTTGGTAATCTGTATATCTTCTTTGGAGAAATGTCTATTTAGGTCTTCTGCCCGTTTTTGGATTGGGTTGTTTGTTTCTGTGATATTGAGCTACATGAGGTGCTTGTAAAGTTTGGAGATTAATCATTTGTCAATTGCTTCATTTGAAAATATTTTCTCCCATTCTGAGGGTTGTTTTTCCATCTTGTTTATGTTTTCCTGTACTGTGTAAAAGCTTTTAAGTTTCATTAGGTCCCATTTGTTGATTTATGTTTTTATTTCCATTTCTCTAGGAGGTGGGTCCAAAAGGATCTTGCTGTGATTTATGTCATAGAGTGTTCTGCCTATGGTTTCCTCTAAGTGTTTTATAGTGTCTGGTCTTATATTTAGATCTCTAATCAATTTAGAGTTTATTTTTGTGTATGGTGTTATGGAGTGTTCTAATTTCATTCTTTTATGTGTAGGGGTCCAGTTTTCCCTGCACCAATTACTGAAGAGACTGTCTTTTCTCCATTGTATATCCTTAGCTCCTTTGTCATAGATGAGATAGCCATAGGTATGTAGGTTTATCTCTGGACTTTCTGTCCTGTTCCATTGATCTGTGTTTATGCCAATCTACATACACTTGATTCCATTATGGAGACATATAAATACATAGGTTTCAAGGTTATTACCAGTCAGATATATTCCTCTTCAGTGAATAGGGTGTTTTGTGTCCAGTTCATTGAGAAAGGAGTAGGTCTTGTCTATTACATATTTGGTATATGGAATGGGATCTGTGCTAATTTCAAACTCTGCTTTTACAAATCACCCCACGGCACCTTTCCCCATAAGGAGGCATAAGTGTGTTTTCTAAATGTGTAACTCTGTTCTCTTTTGAAATTCAGTTCATGTGTAGCCATGTTTACATTTCCTCTATAAGTGATATATTACAATAAGTTTCTTTTTCTTTGTGGCTCATTTCACTTAGCATCATCGTACCTAAACCACTCATTATGCTGCTATTGGCCTTATGAGATTGATTTTATGTCTGAGTTACTTTCCTTTGTATATAAGTACCACAACATCTATATCCATTTTTTTTTTTTCTTTCCTGGGATATATAAAGTGTACCGAAGTCGAGGTTTTTGTAAACAGAGCAGCCCTAAAGTTTGGGCTGTCTGTGTGTTGTGGATTTTTAGTTTTCCCAAAATACACGCCCATGAGTGGAAGTGTGCTATACTCTGTAGCTCTGTTTTAGAAAACAACATACAGTTCTCCAGAGAGGCTGTTGGCAATTTACATCCTGTCCATCGGCGTAACCAGGCTCCCTTTTCTCCATGGCCTGTCCTGCATTTGTGGCTTTTACACTATTTGTGGATGGCCCTTTTGACTGGAAGTAAGGGACACTTCTCTGTAGTGTGGATTTGCAATGCCTGATGGCTTGCTTAGCCAAAAAGGGCGTATGCATTTTTTCCCGAATATATTCAAGAAAATACACATAATCCCTTTTCAGCCAAGGGCAACATTGTCGAAATTCTGTCGCATTTCATGTGCTTTAAAGATGACTCCAATCTACCTCTTGAAATCTGTTTCCTTCAATTCTGCCTTGCATTCAAATCCTCTTCACTGCCTTTCCTCAATATATTTCTGGATGACAGTTGTCCTTTATAATTCTGCACGTTTGTGAATTGCTGTGCCCCTGATTTCCATTTTTCAACTCGCCTCTTTGTGAGCTGGCTGCAATACCGCAGGATGGCTTTAGGCCCTAGTCCTGTTCCGGGGTTTCAGGCTGAGCCTTTGGTTAATTATTCTTCCTGATGGGAAACTAGAGTGACATATACCCATCCAAACACCTACAGCTAATCTCTCATTTATTTCCCCTCTTCCTGTTCATCATCTGCACAGTTTGCAAACTGTGCATAACGGGAGGGTAAAGGCACTGACACTCCAAGTGGGGAGATTTTGAGTAATGCAGATGGAATGGCGCAGCCGAGCACGACAAAAGGAAAAATGAGGTACCTTTCAGAAAACTTTCCCAATTACACAGTGTACCATCCACTGGGTTTCCCATGCATGTTTTAACTGTAGGAAGATTCCCTTAAACCTGGAGAGTTGGGACCACTAGAATGGGTAGCACACAGTATTGCTCTAAGTGGTGTTCTTTTGTTCACACAACCTCAGCAATCTGGTCAGCCCCAAGAGTCCAGTCTTATGTCTCATCCAGCTGTGGGTGTAAAGGTGGTCAATCTAGCTTGCATCACAGGCCCTGAACGTAATTTTTAAGACTTTCTATCTGTTTTTGCATTTTGCTTTTGAATTTTATTTTTATAAGTGGGTTTAACTGAATTTCAGTGCTGTGTTCATGCTGTTATACACACACATGATTCCTTTATGGAGACATGAGAATACATATGTTTTAAAATACTTAGAGTCAGACATATTCCTCTGCAATGAATAGGGGGTGTTGAGTCCAGTTCATTGTGCCGGGAGTAGGTGTTGTCTATTACATACATGGTTTATATAATGGTATCTGTGCTAATTTAAAACTGTGGTTTTATGCATCACCCCACCTCGGCTTTCCCATTAAGCAGACAGAAGATGTTTTCTAAATGTGTGAATCTGTTGTGTTTGTCATTCAGTTCATGTGTAGTCATGTGTACATTCCCGCTATGAGTTATAACTTATGATAAGATTAGTTACTCTGTAATCTTTCCTAACTCAGTTCATGTGTAGCCATGTTTACAGGACCTTCATAAGTGATATCTTATGATAAGTTTCTTTTTCTATGTGACTTATTTCACTTAGAATCATTGTACCTGAATCCACTCTTTTTGCTGCTACTGGCCTTATGACATTGATTTCATGGCTGAGCGATATTCCATCTTACGTAAGTACCACAATATCTTGAACCATTTTTGTCTTTCCTGGGATACTTAAGGTGTACCCACGTTGAGGTTCTTGTAAGCAGTGCAGCGCTAAATTTTAGGGTGGCTCTGTCTTATTGATTTTCAGTTTTCCCAAGGTATATTCCCTAGACTGGAACTGCCCTTGGCTGTGTAGCTCTGTTGTTTACTTGTTTTAGGGAACACAATGCACTCCTCCAGAGAGGCATTTGGCAACTTACATCCCGCCCATCAGCATAACAAGGCTCCCTATTCTCCAGGGCCTGTCTTGCCTTTCTGGTTTTTACACATTTTGTGGATGTCCCTTTTGACCGGTGGGAAGGGATACTTCTTTGTTGTGCAGATTTGCATTGCTGCTTGCTTGCTTGGCCAAAAATGGCGTATGCATTTTCTCCTGAATATACTCAGGAGAAAACGCATACACACTTTTTGGCCAAGTGCATCATTGTCGAAGTTGTGCCCCTCTTCCTGTGCTTGAAAGGTGATTCCAACGTACCTCTTGAAATCTGTTTCCTGCTATTCTGCCTCATTTTAAAGTCCGCCTCTCTGCCTTCCCTCAAAAGATTTTTGCACGATAGTTGTCCTCTATTACTCTGGCAGTTTGTAAATTGCTGTGCCCCTGAGCTCCATTATTCAACTCGTTTTTGTGAGCTGACAGCAAATCCAAAATTATGGTTCAAAACCTATACTGGTTCCCGGCGGGTGGCTGAGACATTGGTTAATTCTACTTCATGCCGGGCAATTAAAGTGACATGTACCTGTCCAAATGCCTAACAGCTACTCTCTCATTGGTTCTCCCTCTTCCCTTTCATCCTCTGCCAAATTGGCAACCTGTGCGAACCAGGAGGTTTTATGGGCTATTGCTCCAAGTTGGGAGATTGATAGTAAAGCCGTTGGAAGGTCAAACTGGAGCACAAGGAGAGGGACTATAAGTTGAGTTTTAGAAACATTTCGTATTCACAGTGTGTCCATTCTCTAGGTTTCCTGTAAATGTTATGGCTGTAGTAATATTCCCTTACACAAGGAGAGTTGGGACACATGGAATGGGTGCCACATATTATTGCTTAAAGGGTCTGCATTTGCTCACCCAGTCTCACCAAACATCTCAGTCTCAAGTGTCCAGCTATATGCCACATCCAGCTCTCGTTGTAGGTAGGGTCATTCCAGGTTTCATCAGAGCCCCTGAAGGAATTGTAAAGATTTTCCCTGTTTTTTTTTGGTTGTATATAAAATTTCATTTTTTACTGGGTTTGAGCTGATTCTCACTGCCATGTTTATGCCAGTTTAGACACACTTGATTCCCTTACGGTGACATATCAATACATAGGTTTTAAGATTCTTACTAGTCAGATATATACCTCTGCACAGAATATTGGGTTTTGCGTCCCTTTCACTGATGAAGGTGTAGGTCTTGTCCATTCCGTATTTTGATTTTGGAATGGTACTTGTACTAATATCAAACTCTGGTTCTATGCATCACCCCACCTCTCCTTCCCCCTTAAGCAGGCATAAGAGTGTTTTCTAAATGTGAGACTCTGTTCTCTTTCCTAACTCAGTTCATGTGTACCCATGTTTACAGGATCTTCATAAGTGATATCTTATGATGAGTTTCTTTTTCTGTGTGAGTTATTTCACTTAGAATCATCGTACCTGAATCCACTCATTTTGCTGCTACTGGTCTTATGACATTGATTTCATGGCTGAGGGATATTCCATCATACGTAAGTACCACAATTTTTTGAACCATTTTTATATTTCCTGGGATACTTAAGGTGTACCCAAGTTGAGGTTCTTGTAAGCAGTGCAGCCCTAAATTTTGGGGTGGCTCTGTCTTATTGATTTTCAGTTTTCCCAAGGTATATTCCCTAGACTCGAAGTGCCCTTGGCTCTGTAGCTCTGTTGTTTACTTGTTTTAGGGAACACAATGCACTCCTCCAGGGAGGTAGTTGGCAATTTACATCCCGCCCATCAGCATAGCAAGGCTCCCAGTTCTCCACGGCCTGTCTTGCATTTCTGTTTTTTGAACATTTTGCGTATGTCCGTTTTGACTTGTGGGAAGTGATAATTCTTTGTAGACCAGATTTGCATTTCCCGCTTGCTTGCTTGGCCAAAAAGGGCGTATGCGTTTTCTCCTGAATATATTAGGGACAAAACACATACGCCCTTTTTGGCCAAGTGCATCATTGTCGAAGTTGTACCCCTCTTCCTGTGCTTTAAAGGTGATTCCAACGTACCTCTTGAAATGTGTTTCCTGCTATTCTGCCTCCCTTCAAGTTCGCCTCACTGCATTCCCTCAACGGATTTTTGGACGATAGTTGCCCTTTATAACTCTGCCTGTTTGTGAATTGCTGTGCCCCTGAGCTCCATTTTGTAACTCGTTTTTGTGAGCTGAACGCAAGTAAAATATTTTGGTTCAGCACCTATACTGGTTCCCGGTGGTTGGCTGAGACTTTGGATAATTCTTCTTCCTCCCGAGAAATAAGAGTGACATGTGCCCATCCAAATATCCTAACAGCTACTCTCTCATTGGTTCTCCCTCTTCCTATTCATCCTATGCCAAATTGGCAACCTGTGCGAACCAGGAGGTTAAAGGTGCTGTCTCTCCAAGTTGGGAGATTGATAGAAAAGCAGTTGGAAAGTCAAATTGGAGCACCATGAGAGGGACTATTCATTGAGATTTAGAAAAATTTGTATTCACAGTGTGTCATTCTCTAGGTTTCCCATACATGTTATAGCTGTAGTAATATTCCCTTCAACCTTGAGAGTTGGGACCCATGGAATGGGTGCCATGCATTATTGCTTTAAAGGATCTGCATTTGCTCAGCCAATCTCACCAATCCTCTCAGTCCCATGTGTCCAGCCTTATGCCACATCAGGCTGTCGTTTATAGTGTCATTCCAGGTTTCATCAGAGACCCTGAAGGAATTGTAAAGAATTTCCCAGTTTTTTTTGTTTGTTTTTGAAATTCCTTTTTATAGTGGGTTTGAGCTGATTCTCGCTGCCATGATTATGCCAGTCTAGACACACTTGTTTGCCTTATGGATACATATCAATACACAGGTTTTAAGATTCTTAATAGTCAGATATATTCCTGTTTGGGAAATATGGGATTTTGAGTCCCTTTCACTGAGGAAGGTGTAGGTCTTGTCTATTCCATAGTTGGTTTTTGGAACGGTACCTGTGCTTATATCATACTCTGGTTTTATGCATCACCCCACCTCTCCTTCCCCCTTAAGCAGGCATAAGAGTGTTTTCTAAATGTGAGACTCTGTTCTCTTTCCTAACTCAGTTAATGTGTAGCCATGTTTACAGGATCTTCATAAGTGATATCTTATGATAAGTTTCTTTTTCTGTGTGACTTATTTCACTTAGAATCATCATACCTGAATTCACTCATTTTGCTGCTACTGGTCTTATGACATTTATTTCATGGCTGAGGGATATTCCATCGTACGTATGTACCAAAATTTTTTGAACCATTTTTATCTTTCCTGGAATACTTAAGGTGTACCCAAGTTGAGGTTCTTGTAAGCAGTGCATTCCTAAATTTTGGGGTGGCTCTGTCTTATTGATTTTCAGTTTTCCCAAGTTATATTCCCTAGACTGGAAGTGCCCTTGGCTCTGTAGCTCTGTTGTTTACTTGTTTAAGGGAACACAATGCACTCCCCCAGAGAGGCAGTTGACAACTTACATCCCGCCCATCAGCATAACAAGGCTCCCTGTTCTCCAAGGCCTGTCTTGCCTTTCTGGTTTTTACCCATTTTGTGGATGTCCCATTTGACCGGTGGGAAGTGGTACTTCTTTGTAGTGCAGATTTGCATTGCCCGCTTGCTTGCTTGGCCAAAAAGGGCGTATGCGTTTTCTCCTGCATATATTCAGGAGAAAATGCATACGCCCTTTATGGCCAAGTGCATCATTGTCGAAGTTTTGCCCGTCTTCCTCTGCTTTACAGACGATTCCAACGTACCTCTTGAAATCTGTTTCCTGCTATTCGGCCTGACTTTCGCGTTCGCATCATTGCCTTCCCTCAAAAGATTTCTGGGACATAGTTGGCCTTTATTACTCTGCCAGTTTGTGAATTGCTCTGCCCCTGAGCTCCATTTTTCAACTCGTTTTTTGTGAGCTGAAAGCAAGTCCAAATTTTTGGTTCAGGACCTATACTGGATCCCGGTGAGTGGCTGAGACTTTGGATAATTATTCTTCCTGCCGGGCAATTAGAGTGACATGTGCCTGTCCAAATGCCTAACAGATACTCTCTCATTTGTTCTCCCTCTTCCCTTTGATCCTCTGCCAAATTGGCAACCTGTGCGAACCAGTAGGTTAAAGGGGCTGTCTCTCCAAGTTGGGAGATTGATAGTAAAGCATTTGGAAAGTAAAACCGGAGCATCAGGAGAGGGACTATTCGTTGAGTTTTAGAAAACTTTCGTATTCACAGTGTCCATTATCTAGTTTTCCCGTACATGTTATAGCTGTAGTAATATTCCCTTCAACCTGGAGAGTTGGGACCCATGGAATGGGTGCCATGCATTATTGCTTTTAAGGCTCTGCATTTGCTCACCCAATCTCACCAATCCTCTCAGTCCCAAGTGTCCAGCCTTATGGCACATCCAGCTGTCATTGTAGACAGGGTCATTCCACGTTTCATCAGAGACCCTGAAGGAATTGTAAAGAATTTCACTGTTTTGTTGTTTTGTTTTTGAAATTCCTTTTAATAGTGGGTATGAGCTGATTCTCGCTGCCATGTTTATGCCAGTCTAGACACACTTGATTCCCTTACAGAGACATATCAATACATAGGTTTTAAGATTCTTACTAGTCAGATATATTCGTCTGCGGGAAATATGGGGTTTTGAGTCCCTTTCACTGAGGAAGGTATAGGTAGGTCTTCTCTGTTCCATAGATGGTTTTTGGAACGGTACCTGTGCTTATATCAAACTCTGGTTTTATGCATCACCCCACCTCTCCTTCCCCGTTAAGCAGGCATAAGAGTGTTTTCTAAATGTGAGACTCTGTTCTCTTTCCTAACTCAGTTCATGTGTAGCCATGTTTACAGGATCTTCATAAGTGATATCTTATGATAAGCTTCTTTTTCTCTGTGACTTATTTCACTTAGAATCATCGTACCTGAATCCACTCATTTTGCTGCTACTGGTCTTATGACATTGATTTCATGGCTGAGGGATATTCCATCGTACGTAAGTTCCACAATTTTTTGAACCATTTTTATATTTCCTGGGATATTTAAGGTGTACCCAAGTTGAGGTTGTTGTAAACAGTGCAGCCCTAAATTTGGGGGTGGCTCTGTCTTATTGATTTTCAGTTTCCCAAGGTATATTCCCAAGACTGGAAGTGTCCTTGGCTCTGTTGATATTTTGATTACTTGTTTTAGGGAACACAATGCACTCCTCCAGAGAGGCTCTTGGCAATTCACATCCCTCCCATCAGCATAACAAGGCTCCCTGTTCTGCAGGGCCTCTCTTGAATTTCTGGTTTTTACCCTTTTTGTGGATGTCCATTTGGACCGGTGGGAAGTGATACTTCTTTGTAGTGCAGACTTACATTGTCCGCTTGCTTGCTTGGCCAAAAAGGGCGTATGCATTTTCTCCAGAATATACTCAGGAGAAAACGCATACGCCCTTTTTGGCCAAGTGCATCATTGTCGAAGTTGTGCCCCTCTTCCTGTGCTTTAAAGGCGATTCCAACGTACTTCTGGAAATCTGTTTCCTGCTATTCTGCCTCACTTTCAAGTCCGCCTCGTTGCCTTCCCTCAACAGATTTTTGGATGATAGTTGTCCTTTATTACTCTGCCAGTTTGTGAATTGCTCTGCGGTATAGCTCCATTTTTTAACTCATTTTTTGTGAGCTGAACGCAAGTCCCATATTTTGCTTTAGGACCTATACTGGTTCCCCGTGGGTGGCTGAGACCTTAGTTAATTCTTCTTCCTCCAGGGAAATAAGAGTGAAACGTGCCTGTCCAAATGCCTAACAGCTACTCTCTCATTGGTTCTCCCTCTTCCCTTTCATCCTTTGCCAAATTGGCAACCTGTGTGAACCAGGAGGTTAAAGATGCTGTCTCTCCAATTTGGAAGATTGATAGTAAAGCAGTTAGAAAGTGAAACTGGAGCACTAGGAGAGGGACTATTCATTGAGTTATAGAAATCTTTCGTATTCACAGTGTGTCCATTCTCTAGGTTTCCCGTACATGTTATAGCTTTAGTAATATTAACTTCAACCTGGAGAGTTGGGACCCATGGAATGGGTGCCTTGCTTTATGGCTTTAAAGGGTCTGCTTTTGCTCACCCAATCTCACCAATCCTGTCAGTCCCATATGTCCAGCCTTATGCCACATCCAGCTATCATTGTAGATAGGGTCATTCCAGGTTTCATCACATACCCTGAAGGAATTGTTAATAATTTCCCTGTTTTTTTGTTTTGTTTTTGAAATTCCTTTTTATAGTGGGTTTGAGCTGATTCTCGCTGCCATGTTTATGCCAGTCTAGAAACACTTGATTCTTTTATGGAGACATATCAATACATAGGTTTTAAGATTCTTACTAGTCAGATATATTCCTCTGTGGGAAATATGATGTTTTGAGTCCCTTTCCCTGAGGAAGGTGTAGGTCTTGTCTATTACATACTTGGTTTTTTGGAATGGTATTTGTGCATATATCAAACTCTGGTTTTATGCATCACCCCACCTCTCCTTCCCCCTTAAGCAGGCATAAGAGTGTTTTCTAAATGTGAGACTCTCTTCTCTTTCCTAACTCAGTTCATGTGTAGCCATGTTTACAGGATCTTCATAAGTGATATCTTATGATATGTTTCTTTTTCTGTGTGACTTATTTCACTTAGAATCATCGTACCTGTATCCACTCATTTTGCTGCTACTGGTCTTATGACATTGATTTCATGGCTGAGGGATATTCCATAATATGTAAGTACCACAATTTTTTGAACCATTTTTATATTTCCTGGGATATTTAAGGTGTACCCAAGTTGAAGTTCTTGTAAGCAGTGCAGCCCTAAGTTTTGGGGTGGTTCTGTCTTATTGATTTTCAGTTTTCCCAAAGTATATTCCCTTGACTGGAAGTGTCCTTGGCTCTGTAGCTCTGTTGTTTACTTGTTTTAGGGAACACAATGCTCTCCTCCAGAGAGGCAGTTGGCAATTTACATCCCGCCCATCAGCATAACAAGGCTCCCTGTTCTCCAGGGCCTGTCTTGCCTTTCTGGTTTTTACACATTTTGTGGATGTCCATTTTGACCGGTGGGAAGTGATACTTCTTTGTAGTGAAGTTTTGCATTGCCCGCTTGCTTGCTTGGCCAAAAAGGGCGTATGCTTTTTCTCCTGAATATATTCAGGAGATGATGCAAACACCCTTTTTAGCCAAGTGCATCATTGTCGAAGTTGTGCCGTTCTTCCTGTGCTTTAAAGGCGATTCCAACGTACCTCTTGAAACCTGTTTCCTGCAATTCTGCCTCCCTTTCAAGTTTGCCTCGTTGCCTTCCCTCAACAGAATTTTGGACGATAGTTGCCCTTTATTACTCTGCCAGTTTTTGAATTGCTGTGCCCCTGAGCTCCATATTTAACTCGTTTTTTTCTGAGCTGAACGCAACTCAAATATTTTGGTTCAGAACATATACTGGTTCCCGGTGTGTGGCTGAGACTTTGGTCAATTCTTCTTCCTCCCTGGAAATAAGAGTGACATATGCCCGTCCAAATGCCTAACAGCTACTCTCTCTTTGGTTCTTCCTCTTCCGTTTCATCCTCTGCCAAATTGGCAACCTGTGAGACCCAGGAGGTTAAAGGGGCTGTCTCTCCAAGTTGGGAGATTGATAGGAAAGCAGTTGGAATGTCAAACCGGAGCACCAGAAGAGGGGCTCTTAGTTGAGTTTTAGAGACCTTTCGTATTCACAGTGTGTCCATTCTCTAGTTTTCCCGTACATGTAATAGCTGTAGTAATATTCCCTTCAACCTGGAGAGTTGGGACCCATGGAATGGGTGCCACTCATTATAGATTTAAAGGTTCTGCATTTGCTCACCCAGTCTCACCAATCCTCTCAGTCCCAAGTGTCCAGCCTTATGCCACATCCAGCTGTCATGTTAGATAGGGTCATTCCAGGTTTCATCAGAGACCCTGAAGAAATTGCAAGAAATTTCCCTGTTTTTTTTTTTTTGTTTTTGAAATTCCTTTTTATAGTGGGTTTGAGCTGATTCTCACTGTCATGTTTATGCCAGTCTAGACACACTTGATTCCCTTATGGAGACATATCAATACATACATTTTAAGATTCATACTTTTAAGATATATTACTCTGTTGTGAATATGGGGTGTTGAGTCCCTTTCACTGAGGAAGGTGTAGGTTTTGTCTATTTCATATTTGGTTTTTGGAACGGTACCTGTACTAATATCAAACTCTGATTTTATGCATCACCCCACCTCTCCTTCCCCCTTAAGCAAGAATAAGCGTTTTTTTTTTTTTTTTAAATATGAGTCTCTCTTTTCTTTCCTAACTCAGTTCATGTGTAGCCATGTTTACAGGATCTTCATAAGTGATATCTTATGATAAGTTTCTTTTTCTGTGTGACTTATTTCACTTAGAATTATCGTACCTGAATCCACTCATTTTGCTGCTACTGGCCTTATGACATTGATTTTATGGCTGAGGGATATTCCATCATACGTAAGTACCACAATTTCTTGAACCATTTTTGTCTTTCCTGGGATATTTTATGTGTACCCAAGTTGAGGTTTTTGTAAGCAGTGCAGCCCTGAATTTTGTTGTGGATCTGTCTTATTTAGTTTCGGTTTTCCTAAGGTATATTCCCTAGACTGGAAGTGCCTTTGGCTCTGTAGCTCTGTTGTTTACTTGTTTTAGGGAACACAATGCACTCCTCCAGAGAGGCAGTTGGCAATTTACATCCCGCCCATCAGCATAACAAGGCTCCCTGTTCTCCAGGGCCTGTCTTGCCTTTCTGGTTTTTACCCATTTTGTGGATGTCCCTTTTGACCGGTGGGAAGTGATACTTCTTTGGAGTGCAGATTTGCATTGCCCGCTTGCTTGCTTGTCCAAAAAGGGCATATGCGTTTTCTCCTGTATATATGCACGTGAAAACCCATATGCCCTTTATGGCCATTTCCATAATTTTCGAAGTTGTAATGCTTTTCCTGTGTTTAAAGGCGATTCCAATGTACCTCTTGAAATCTATTTCATGCCATTCTGCCTCATTTTCCCTTCCGCCTCGTGGCTTTCCCTCAACAGATTTTTCGAAGAGAGTAGTCCTTTACAACTCTGCAGGTTAGTGAATTGCTGTGGCCCTGAGCTCCATTTTTCAACTCGCGTTTTTGTGATCTGACCGCAAATCAACAGTTTTGCTTCTGGACTTATACTGGTTCTGGGGGGCAGGCTGAGACTTTGGTTAATTCCACTTTGTGACGGAAAATTAAAGAGACATGTGGCCGTCCAAATGCCTACAGCTACTCTCTCATTGGTTCTCTCTCTTCCCTTATATCCTCTGCACAATTTGCCAACTGTGCATACCAGGAGGATATAGGGTCTGACGTTCCAAGTTGGGAGATTGATAGTAAAGCAGTTCAATGTCAAACTGGAGCACAAGGAGAGAAAAAAGTAGTAGAGTTTTAGAAACCTTTCACCATCAGATGGTTTCCATTCTCTAGGTTTCCATACACGTTATAACTGTAGTGATATTCCCTTATACCTGAAGAGATGGGAACCATGGAATGGGTGGCAGGCATTATTGCTTTAAAGGGTCTGCATTTTTTCACCCAATCTCACCAAGCCTCTCAGTCCCAAGTGACCAGCCTTATGCCACATCCAGCTGTCATTGTAGGTACGGTCATTCCAGGTTTCATCAGAACCCCTGAAGTTATTGTGTAAGAATTTTACTGATTTATGTTTTGTTTTGAAATTCATTTTTATAGTGGGTTTGAGCTGATCCTCACTGCCATGTTTATGTCGTTCTAGACACACTTGGTTCCCTTACGGAGACATATCAATACATAGGTTTTAAAATTCTTACTAGTCAGATATATTTCTCTGAGGGGGATAGGGATGTTGAGGTCCGTTCACTGAGGAAGGAGTAGGGCTTGTCTCTTCTGTTTTTGGATTATGGAACGGTACCTGTGCTAATATCAATCTTATGTTTTGTGCATCTCCCCACCTCTCTTTCCCCTTAAGCAAGCGTTATATTGTTTTCTAAATCTGATACTCTGTTCTCTTCCCTAAATCAGTTCATATGTAGCCATGTTTACATTCCCTTCATAAGTGGTATCTTATGTCAGAATGCACCATGGCCGTTCTCATAATAATGCTCCATGACCCCTGTCATCACAATGCACCATGCCCTGGTTATCACAATGCTCCATGTCCCTTGTCATCACAATTCTCCACGTCCTTGTCATCACAATGCTACATGACACTTCTCATCAAAATGTTACATGCTCTTGTCATCACAATTCTCCATCCACTTGACATTGCAATGCTCCATGCACTTGTCATCACAATGCTCCATGCACATTTCATCAAAAAGCTCCATGCCCTTGTCATCACAATGCTCCATGACCCCTGTCATCACAATGCTCCCTGACACATGTCATCACAATGCTTCATGCCCCTTGTCATTACAGTGCTCCATGATGCTCGATATCACAATTACCCAAGGTCTTCTCATCACAATGCTCCATGGCCAATATCATCACAATGCTCCATGACCACTGTCATCACAACACTCCATGACACCTGACAACACAATGATTCGGGACTCTTGTCATCACAATGTTCCATTCCCTAGTCATCACACTGCTCCATGACACCTGTCATCACAATACACCATGAACATTTTCAGCCCAATATTCCATGACCCTTGTCATCACAATGATCCATGTCCTTGTCATCCCTATGCTCCATGACCACTGTTTTCACAATGTTCTGTGACGCTTGTCATCACAGTGCTCCATGACACCTGTCATCACAATGCTCCATGCCTTTGTCAGCAAAATGCTACAAGACCTTGTCATTACAATGCTCTATTTGCTTCTCATCACAATCCTCCATGAAACTTGGGATAACATTGTTTCATGCCCATGTCATCACAATGCTACATGCTCCTTGAAATCAAAATGATCCATGACCTCTGTCATCACAATGCTCCAAACCCTTTTGATCACCATGTTCCATAACACTTGTCATCACAACGCTCCATGATACCTGTCATCACAATACTCCATGCCTTTTTCATCGCAATGCTCCATGATCTTTTTCATTACAATTCTCAATACACTTGTCATCACAATGCTCCCTGACACTTGTCATCAGAATTTTCCTTGAACCATGTCAGGAAAAGGCTCCATGCCTCTTTCATAACAATGCCCCATGCCATTTTCATCACAATGCTCCATGCCATTGTCATCAAAATTCTCCACAAGCTTGTCATGAAAATGCTCCATGACCTTTGTCATCACAATTCTCCATGCGATTGTCAGAACAATGCTCCTTGACCCTTGTCATCACAATGCTCCAAGCCATTATCATCACAATGCTCCATTACATTTGTCATCAGAATCCTCCATGACACTTGGCATCACAATGCTCCATGCCATTGTCATCAGAGCAGGCCACTACATATGTCATCAGAATGCTCCCTGACTCCTCTCTTCACAATACTGCATGACCTGGTCATCACAATGCTCCATGCCCTTGTCATCACAATGCGACATTCCAACTGTCATCGCAATAATACATGAAACATATTAGACCAATGTTCCATGCTCTTGTCATCACAATGCTCCATGCTCTTGTTATCACAATTCTTCATGACACCTGTCATCACAATGCTCCATGACACTTGTCAGTATGTTCCTTGAACCCTGTCATGACAAGGCTCCATCCCTTTTTCATCACAATGTTCCATGCCCTTTCCATCACAGTGCTCCAAGACCCATGTAATCACAATGCTCCATGCACTTGTCATCACAAAACTCAAGGACGCATGCCATCAGAATGCTCCTTGGTCTTCTCCTCACAATGTGCCATGCCCTTGTCATCACAATGTTCCAAGACCCCTGTAATCACAATGCTCCATGCCCCTTTTCATCACTATGCTCCATGAGACTTGTCATCACAAGGGTCCATGGTTTTGTCATCACAATGCTCCAGGACCTTGTCATCACAATGCTTCTCGACCTTGTCATGAAAATTTTCAATGGCCCTTGTCATCATAATGCTCCAAGCCCTAATCATCAAAATGCTCAATTATATTTTCCTCACATTTCTCCATTACATTTGTCTTCACAATGCTCCATGCCATTGTCATCACAATGTACCATGACATATGTCATCACAGTGCTCCCTGACACCTGTCTTCACAATACTCCTTGACCTTCTCATCACAATGCTCCATGCTCTTGTCATCACAATGCACCATGCCCAATGTCATCACAATAATCCATGAAACTTGTCAGACCAATGCTCCATGCCCCTGTCAACACAATGCTCCATGCCCTTGTCATCACAATGCTCCATGACCCCTGTCATCACAATGCTCAGTGACTCCAGTCCTCACAATGATTCACAACGTTTGTCATCACAATTGTCCATGCCCGCGTCATCACAAGGCTCTGTGACTTTTGTAACCACAATGTTCCATGAATTTTTCATCACAATTCTCTGTGACCCTTGTCATCACAATGCTCCATGGCTTTGTCAGAACAGTGGTCTATGACCATTGTCATCACAGTGTGCCACGCGCATTTCATCACAGCCGACCACAAATTTTCATTGCCATGCTCCATAAAGCTTGTAATCACAATGGTCCATGGACTTCTCATCAAAATGCTCTCTCACCAGAGATATCACAATGTTCCATCACTAGTCATCACAATACTCCCTCACACCTGGAATCACAATGTTCCATGACCCTGTCATCACAGTGCTACATCCACTTATCTGCACAATGTTCCATGACCCCTGATATCACAATGTTCCATAACCCCTGTCAGCAAAATGCTCCATGACTCTTTTCATCCCAAAGATCCAAGACCCCTGACATCACAATGTTCTATAAACACTGCCATCACAATATTCCATTACAATTATTATCAAATTGCTGCATGAACCGTTCATCAAAATGCTCCCTGCCCTTCTCATCACAATGCACCATGCACTTGTCATCAAAATGCTCCATGACTTGTCATCACAAAGCTCCATGTCCCATGGCATCACAATGCTCCATGTCACTGTCATCACAATGCTCCATAAACCCTCTCATCACATTGCTCCATGTCCTTGTCATCACAAAGCTCCATGACACTTGTCATCACAATGCTCGATGCCCTTCTCATCACAATGCTAGATGCCCTTTTCATTACAATCCTGCATGACCCATGTATCACAGTGTTCCGTGCCCTTGTCATCACAATGCTCCATGCCCACTCTCATCACAATAATCCATGAAACTTTTCAGACCAATGTTCCATACCCTTCTCATCAAAATGCTCCATTACCCATGTCATAACAATGCACCATGACTCTTGGCATCACAATGTTCCACTACCTAGTCATCACAAGGTTCCATGACACTTGTCATCACAATGCTCAAGATCCCTGAAATCAAAATGCTGCATGCCCTTGTCATCACAAAGCTCCATGACGCATGTCATCAGAAAGTTCCATGGCCTTCTCATCACAATGCTCCATTCCCATGTCATCACAATGCTCCAATACCCTTGTAATCACAGTGCTCCATGACCCTTTTCATCTCAATGCTCCATGAACCCTCTCATCACAATACACCATGCCCATCATCATAATGCTTCAGGCTATTGTCATCACAATGAAATCAATATTCTCCATGACCTCTGTCATCATAATGCTCCAAACCCTTGTGATCACAATGTTCAATAACACTTATCATCTCAACACCCCATGACACTCATCATCACAATTATCCATGGTCTTCTCATCACAATGCTCCATGATCGTTGTCATCACAATGCTCAATACAATTGTCATCACAATGCTCCCTGACACTTGTCGTCAGTATGCTCCTTGAACCCTGTCATGACAAGGTTCCATGTATTTTTCATCACAGTGATCCATGCCCTATTCATCACAATGCTCCAAGATCCCTGTAATCACAATGCTCCATGCACTTGTCATTAAAAAGCTCCATGACGCATGTCATCAGCATGCTTCACGGCCTTCTCATCACAATGCTCCATGCCCTTCTCATCACAATGCTCCAAGACCCCTGTAATCACAATGATCCATGCCCCTTTTCATCAGAATGTTCCATGAGGCTTGTCATCACAATGCTTAATGCGCTTGTCAGCACAATGCTCAATGACACATGTCATCACAATGCACCATGTGCTTGTCATCACAGTGCTCCACAATCTTGTCATCACAATGCTCCTTAAAATTTGTCATCACAATGCTCCCTGCCCTTCTCATCACATTGCACAACGCCCTTGCCATCAAAATGCTCCATGACCATTGTCATCACAAAGATCCATGACCCTTAGCATCACAATGCTCCATTTCCTTGTCATCACAATGCTCCATGAACGCTCTCATCACATTGCTCCATGCCCTTGTCTTCACAAAGCTCCATGACACATGTCATCAGAATGCTCCATGGCCTTCTCATCAAAATGCTGCATGCCCTTGCCATCACAAGGCTCACTTACCACTGTGATAACAATGCTCCATGACCCCTGCCATCACGATGTTCCATGGTCCTGTCATCTCAAAGCTCCATGACCCTTCTCATCACAATGCTCCAATAACCCTGTAATCACAATCCTCTATGCCTCTTTTCATCTCAATGATCCATGAACCCTGTCATCACAATGCACCATGCCCATCATCATAATGCTTCATGCTATTGTCATCACAATGAAATCAAAATGCTCCATGACCTCTGTCATAACAATGCTCCAAACACTTGTGATCACAATATACAATATCACTTTTCATCACAATGTCCCCTGATTCTCGTCATCACAATTATCAATGGTCTTCTCATCACAATGCTCCATGACCTTTGTTATCACAATGCTCAATACACTTGTCATCAAAATGCTCCCTGACACTTGTTGTCTGTATCCTCCTTGAATCCTGTCATGACAAGGCTCCATGCCTTTTTCATCACAATGATCCATGTCCTTTTCATCACAATGCTCCAAGACCCATGTAATCTCAATGCTCCATGCCCTTGTCATCACAACGCTCAATGGCGCATGCCATCAGAATGCTCCTTGGTCTTCTCCGCACAATGCTCCATGCCCTTGTCCTCACAATGTTCGAAGACCCCTGTAATCACAATGCTCCATGGCTGTCCTCAAAAAACTCCATGACGCATGTCATCAGAATGCTCCATGGCCTTCTCATCACAATGCTCCATGCCCTAGTCATCACAGTGCTCCAAGACCCCAGTAATCACAATGCTCCATTCCCCTTTTCATCAGAATGCTCTATGAGACTTGTCATCACAAGTCTCCATGGTCTTCTCATCACAATGCTCCAAGACCTTGTCATCACCGTGCTCCATCCCCTTGTAATCACAATGCTCCATGACCCCTGTCATCACAATAATCCATGAAAATTTTCAACCCAATGCACCACGACCTACTCATCACAATGCTCCATGGCCAATATCATCACAATTCTCCATGACCACTGTCATCACAACACTCCATGTCACCTGAGAACACAATGATTCAGGACTCTTGTCATCACAATGCTCCATTCCCTAGTCATCACAATGCTTCATGACACCTGTCATCAAAACACTCCATGAACATTTTCAGCCCAGTGCTCCAAGACCCTTGTCATCACAATGATCCATGCCCTTGTCATCCCAATGCTCCATGACCCCTGTATTCACAATGCTCCGTGACGCTTGTCATCACAGTGCTCCATGACACGTCATCAAAATGCTCCATGCCTTTGTCAGAAAAATGCTACATGACCTTGTCATTACAAAGTTCTCTGCGCTTGTCATCACAATACTCCATTTCCATTGTCATCACAATCCTCCAGGAACCTTGGGATCAGGTTGTTTCATGCCCTTGTCATCACAATGCTCCATGCTCCTTGAAATCAAAATGATCCATGACCTCTGTCATCACAATGCTCCAAAACCTTGTGATCACAGTGTTCCATAACACTTGTCATCACAACGCTCCATGATGCCTGTCATCACAATACTGCATGCCCTTTTCATCACAATGCTCCATGACCTTTGTCATCACAATTCTCAATACACTTGTCATCACAATGCTCCCTGACACTTGTCATCAGAATGCTCCTTGAACACTGGCACGAAAAGGCTCCATGACCCTTTCATCACAAATCCCCATGCCATTTTCATCACAATGCTGCATTCCATTGTCATCAAAATAGTCCACAATCATGTCATCAGAATGCTCCATGCCATTGTCATCACAATTCTCCATACACTTGTCAGCACAATGCTCCCTGACCCTTGTCATCACAATGTTCCAAGCCATTGTCATCACAATGCTTCATTACCTTTGTCATCAGAATCCTCCATGACAATAGGCATCACAATGCTCCATGCCATTGTCATCACAATGGGCCATTACATATGTCAACACAATGCTCCCTGACACCTGTCTTCACAATACTGCATGACCTGGTCATCACAATGCTCCATGCCCTTGTCATCACAGTGCGCCATTCCAACTGTCATCGCAATAATCCATAAAACTTTAGACCAATGTTCATTGCCCTTGTCATCACAATGCTCCATGCCCTTGTTATCACAATGCTCCATGACCCATGTCATCACAACGCTCTGTGACTCCAGTCATCACAATGCTTCATGACCTGTGTCATCACAATGGTTTATGCCCTCGCCATCAACAGTCTCTGTGACCTATTTAACCACAATGCTCCATGAACTTTTCATCACAATGCTCTTTGACCCTTGTCATCACAATGCTCCATGCCTTTCTCAGCACAATGCTCCATGACCCTTGTCATCAAAATGCTCCATGCGCTTGTCAGCACAAGGCTCCATGACACATGTCATCACAATGCTCCATGACCCTTCTCATCACAATGCTCCGTGACTCCAGTCATCTCAAAGCTTCATAACGTTTGTCATCACAATGGTCCATGCCCGCGTGATTACAAGGCTCTGTGACCTTTGTAACCAAAATGCTCCATGAACTTTTCATCACAATTCTCTGTGACACTTGTCATCACAATGCTCCATGTCCCTGTCAGAACAATGCTCCATGACCATTGTCATCAAAATGTGCCACGCACATTTCATCACAATGGTCCACAACCTTGTCACTGAAATGCTCCATAAAACTTGTAATCACAATGTTCCATGCACTTCTCATCAAAATGTTCTCTCACCAGAGATATCACAGTGTTCTATCACTAGTCATCACAATTCTCCTTCACCCCTGTAATCACAATGTTCCATGACCCTGTCATCACACTGCTACATCCCCTTATCATCACAATGTTCCATGAACCCTGTCATCAAAATGCTCCATGACCCATTTCATCCCAAAGCTCCAAGACCCCTGACATCACAATATTCAATAACCCCTGCAATCAAAATATTCCATTACACTATTCATCAAAATGCTGCATGACCCGGTCATCAAAATGCTCCCTGCCCTTCTCATCACAATGCACCATGCCCTTGTCATCAAAATGCTCCATGACATGTCATCACAAAGCTCCATGACCCTTGGCATCACAATGCTCCATGTCATTGTCATCACAATGCTCCATGAACCCTCTCATCACATTGCTCAATGCCCTTGTCATCACAAAGCTCCATGACACTTGTCATCACAATGCTCGATGCCCTTCTCATCTCAATGGTGCATGCCCTTGTCATTACAATCCTGCATGACCCATGTAGCATAGTGTTCCGTACCCTTGTCATCACAATGCTCCATGCAAACTCTCATCACAATAATCCACGAAACATTTCAGACCAATGTTCCATGCCGTTCTCATCACCATGCTCCATTACCCCTGTCATAACAATGCACCATGAGACCTGCCATCACAGTGTTCCACGGCCTAGTCATCACAAGGTTCTATGACACATGTCATCACAATGCTGAAGACCCCTGTAATCACAATGCTCCATGCCTTTTTCATTACAAAGCTCCATGACGCATGTCATCAGAATGTTCCATGGCCTTCTCATCACAATGCTCCATGCCCTTGTCATCACAATGCTCCAAGACCACTGTAAACACAATGCTCCATGTTCCTTTTCCTCTCAATGCTCCATGAAACCTGTCATCACAATGCACCATGCCTATCATCATAATGCTTCAGGCTATTGTCATCACAATGAAATCAATATTCTCCATGACCTCTGTCATCATAATGCTCCAAACCCTGGTGATCACAATGTTCCATAACACTTATCATCAGAACACCCCATGACGCTCATCATCACAATTATCCATGGTATTCTCATCAAAATGCTCCATGACCTTTGTCATCACCATGCTCAATACACTTATCATCACAATGCTCCCTGACACTTGTCGTCAGTATGCTCCTTGAACCCTGTCATGACAAGGATCCATGCCTTTTTCATCCCAATGATCCATGCCCTTTTCATCACAATGCTCCAAGATCCCTGTAATCACAATGCTCCATGCCCTTGTCATCACAAAACTCCATGATGCATATCATCAGAATGCTCAATGACGTTCTCATCACAATGCTCCATGCCCTAGTCATCACAATGCTCCAAGACCCCTGTAATCACAATGCTCCATGCACCTTTTCATCAGAATGCTCCATGAGACTTGTTATCATAAGTCTCCATGGTCTTCTCATCACTATGCTCCAGGACCTTGTCATCACCATGCTCCATTCCCTTGTCATCACAATGCACCATGACCTCTGTCATCAAAATAATCCATGAATATTTTCAGCCCAATGCTCCACGATCTACTCATCACAATGCTCCATGGCCAATATCATCACAATGCTCCATGACCACTGACATCACAATGCTCCAAACTCTTGTGATCACAATGTTCCAAAACACTTGTCATCACTACGCTCCATGATGTCTGTCATCACAATACTCCATGCCCTTTTCATCACAATGCTCCATGACTTTTGTCATCACAATTCTCAATACACTCGTCATCACAATGCTCCCTGACACTTGTGATCAGTATGCTCCTTGAAACCTGTCACGAAAAGGCTCCATGCCTTATTCATCGCAATGCCCCATGCCGTTTTCATCACAATGCTCCATGACATTGTCATCAAAATACTCCACAAGTTTGTCACCAGAATGCTCCTTGACCCTTGTCATCAAAATGCTCCATGAACTTTTCATCACAATGCTCTTTGATCCTTGTCATCACAATTCTCTATGCCTTTCTCAGCACAATGCTCCATGACCCTTGTCATCACAATGCTCCATGCGCTTGTCAGCACAATGCTCCATGACACATGTCATCACAATGCACCATGCGCTTATCATCACAGTGCTCCATAAAATTTGTCATCACAATGCTCCATGCACTTCTCATCCAAATGATCTCTCACCACTGATATCACAATGCTACATCACTATTTGTCACAATACACCCTCACCCCTGTCATCACAATGATCCATGACTCCTGTTATCACAATGCTACGTGCACTTATCATCAAAATGTTCGATGACCCATGACATCACAAAGTTCCATAACACCTGTCATCAAAATGCTCCATGACACTTTTCATCCTAAAGCTCCATGACCCCTGGCATCACAATGTTCTATAACCCATGTCATCAAAATATTCCATTACACTTTTCATCAAATTACTGCATGAACCTGTCATCAAAATGCTCCCTGCCCTTCTCATCACATTGCATCACACCCTTGTCATCAAAATACTCCATGACCTTTGTCATCACAAAGCTCCATGACCCTTGGCATCACAATGCTCCATGTCATTTTCATCACAATGCTCCATGAACCCTCTCATCACATTGCTCCATGCCCTTGTCATCACACATCTCCATGACACTTGTCATCACAGTGCTCGATGCCCTTCTCATCACAATGCTCCATGCCCTTGTCATTACAATCCCCCATGACCCATGTATCACCGTGTACGGTGCCCTTGTCATCACAATGCTCCATGCCCACTCTCATCACAATAATCCATGAAACATTTCTGACCAGTGCTCAATGCCCTTCTCATCACAATGCTCCATTACGTCTGTCATAACAATGCTCCATGACCCCTGCCATCACAATGTTCCACGGCCTTGCCATCACAAGGCTCCATGACCCTTGTCATCACAATGCTCCAAGATACCTCTAATCACAATTCTACATGCCCTTTTCATCACAGAGCTCCATGACGCATGTCATCAGAATGTTTCATGGCCTTCTCCTCACAGTGCTCAATGCCCTTGTCATCACAATGCTCCAAGAACCCAGTAATCACAATGCTCCATGCACCTTTTAATCAGAATGCTCCATGAGACATGTCATCACAAGTCTCCATGGTCTTCTCATCACAGTGCTCCAGGACCTTGTCATCATCATGCTCCATTCCCTTGTCATCACAATCCTCCATGACCCCTGTCATCACAATACTCCATGAATATTTTCAGGCCAATGCTCCATGACCAATATCATCACAATGCTCCATGACCCCTGTCATCACTACACTCCATGACACCTGACAACACAATGATCCGGGACTCTTGTCATCACAATTCTCCAAGACCCCTGTAATCACAATGTTCCATGACCCCAGTCATCAAAATACTCCTTGAACATTTTCAGCCCAATGCTCCATGACACTTGTCATCACAATGATCCATGCCCTTGTCATCCCTATGCTCCATGACCCCTGTATTCACAATGCTCCGTGATGCTTGTCATCACAGTGCTCCATGACACCTGTCATCACAAAGCTCCATGCCTTTGTCAGCAAAATGCTACATGACCTTGTCATTACAATGCTCTATGCGCTTGTCATCACAATACTCCATTACCATTGTCATCACAATCCTCCATGAACCTTGGGATCGCATTGCTTCATGCCCTAGTCATCACAATGCTCCATGCTCCTTGAAATCAAAATGATCCATGACCTCTGTCATCGCAATGCTCCAAAACCTTGTGATCACAATGTCTTATAACAGTTGTCATCACAACGCTCCATGATGCCTGTCATCACAATACTCCATGCACTTGTCATCACAATGCTCCATGCCTTTGTTACCACAGTGTTCCAAGACCCCTGTAATCAGAATGCTCCATGCCCCATTTCATCAGTATGTTCCATGAGACCTGTCATCACAAGGCTCCATGGTTTTCTCATCACAATTCTCCAGGACAATGTCATCACAATGCTTCACGACATTGTCATGAAAATTCTCAATGGCCCTTGTCATCATAATGCTCCAAGCCCTAGTAATCACAATGCTCCATTATATTTGTCATCACAATCCTTCATTACATTTGGAATCACAATGCTCCATGCCACTGACATCGCAATGGACCATGACATATGTCATCACAATGCTCCCTGACACATGTCTTCACAATACTCCATGCCCTTGTCATCACAATGCTCCATGACCTTGTCATCACAATGCACCATGTCCACTGTCATCACAATAATCTATGAAACTTGTCAGACCGATGCTCCATGCCCCTGTCATCACAATGCTCCATGCCCTTGTCATCACAATGCTCCATGTCCCCTGTCATCACAACGCTCCCTGACTCCACTCATCACAATGCTTCATAACGTTTGTCATCACAACGGTCCATGCCCGCGTCATCACAAGACTCTGTGACCTTTGTAACCACAATGCTCCATGAACTTTTCAACACAATGCTCCGTGACCCTTGTCATCACAATGCTCCATGTCTTTGTCACAACAATGCTCCATGACACTTGTCATCACAATGTGCCATGCGTTTTTCATCACAATGATCCACAACTTTGTCATCGCTATGCTCCATAAACCTTGTAATCACAATGTTCCATGCAATTCTCATCCAAATGTTCTCTCACATGAGATATCACAATGTACCATCACTTGTCATCACAATCCTCCCTCACCCCTGTTATCACAATTTTCCATGACCCCTGTCATCACAATGCTACATCCCCTTATCAGCAAAATGTTCCATGATCCCTGACATCACAATGTTCAATAACCCCTATCATCAAAATGCTCCATGACCCTTTCCATCCCAAAGCTCCATGACACCTGGCATCACAATGTTCTATAACCCCTGTCATCAAAATATTCCATTACACTTTTCATCAAATTACTGCATGCACCTTTCATCAGAATGCTTCCTGCCCTACTCATCACAATGCACCACACCCTTGTCATCAAAATGCTCCATGACTTTTGTCATCACAAAGCTCCATGACCCTTGGCATCACAATGCTCCATGTCATTGTCATCATAATGCTCCATGAACCCTCTCATCACATTGCTCAATGCCCTTGTCATCACAAAGCTCCATGGCACTTGTCATCACAATATTCGATGCACTTCTCATCACAGTGCTCCATGCCCTTGTCATTACAATCCCCCATGACCCATGTATCACAGTGTACGTGCCCTTGTCATCACAATGCTCCATGCCCACTCTCATCTCAATAATCCATGAAACATTTCAGACCAATGATCAATGACCTACTCATCACAATGCTCCACTAAAACTGTCATAACAATGCTCCATGACCCCTGCCATCACAATGTTCCATGGCCTTGTCATCACAAGGCTGCATGACACTTGTCATCACAATGCTCCAAGAACCCGGTAATCACAATGCTCCATGCCCTTGTCATCACAAAGCTCCCTGACGCATGTTATCAGAATGTTCCATGGGCTTCTCCTCACAGTGCTCCACGCCCTTGTCCTCACAATGTTCCAAGACCCCTGTAATCACAATGCTCCATGGACCTTTTCATCAGAATGCTCCATGAGACTTGTCATCACAAGTCACCATGGTCATCTCATCACAATGTTCCAGGACCTTGTCATCACCACACTCCATTCCCTTGTCATCACAATGCTCCATGACACCTGTCATCACAATATTCCATTAACATTTTCACCCCAATGCTCCATGACCTTCTCATCACAATGTGCAATGACCAATTTCATCACAATGCTCCACGACCAGTGTCATCACAACACTCCATGAAACCTGACAACACAATGATCCAGGACTCTTGTCATCACAATGCTCCAAGACCCCTGTAATCACAATGCTCCATGCCACTTTTCATCAGAATGCTCCTTGAGACTTGTCATCACAAGTCTCCATGGTCATCTCATCACAATGCTCCAGGACCTTGTCATCACCGTGCTTCATTCCCTTGTCATCACAATGCTCCATGACCCCTGTAATCACAATACTCCATGAACATTTTCAGCCCAGTGCTCCATGACACTTGTCATCACAATGATCCATGCCCTTGTCATCAAAATACTCCACAAGCTTGTCATCAGAATGCTCCATGACCCTTGTCATCACATTTCTCCATGCACTTGTCAGCACAATGCTCCCTGACCCTTGTCATCACAATGCTCCAAGCCATTGTCATCACAATGCTCCATTACATTTGTCATCAGAATCCTCCATGACACTTGGCATCACAATGCTCCATGACCATTGTCTTCACAATGTGCCACACGCATTTCATCACAACGGTCCACAACCTTGTCATTGCAATGCTCCATAAACCTTGTAATCACACTGGTCCATTCACTTCTCATCAAAATGCTCTCTCACCAGAGATATCACAGTGTTCCATGACTAGCCATCACAATACACCCTCACCCCTATAATCACAATGTTCCATGACCCTGTCATCACACTGCTACATGCCCTTATCATCACAATGTTCCATGACCCCTGACATCACAATGTTCCATAACCCATGTCATCAAAATGCTCCATGATCCATTTCATCCCAAAGCTCCAATACCCCTGACATCACAATGTTCTATAACACCTGCCATCAAAATATTCCATTACACTTTTCATCAAATTGCTGCATGGCCCGGTCATCAAAATGCTCCCTGCACTTCTCATCACAATGCACCATGCCCTTGTCATCAAAATGCTCCATGACTTGTCATCACAAAACTCCATGACCCTTGGCATCACAATGCTCCATGTCATTGTCATCACAATGCTCCATGAACCCTCTCATAACATTGCTCAATGCCCTTGTCATCACAAAACTCCATGACACTTGTCATCACAATGCTCAATGCCCTTCTCATTACATTGCTACATGCCCTTGTCATTACAATCCTGCATGACCCATGTATCATAGTGTTCCATACCCTTGTCATCACAATGCTCCATGCCCACTCTCATCACAATAATCCATGAAACATTTCAGACCAATATTCCATGCCCTTCTCATCACAATGCTCCATTACCTCTGTCATAACAATGCACCATGACCCTTGCCATCACAATGTTCCACGGACTAGTCATCACAAGGTTCCATGACACTTGTCATCACAATGCTGAAGGCCCCTGTAATCACAATGCTCCTTGCCCTTGTCATCACAAAGCTCCATGACCCTTGTCATCAGAAAGTTCCATGGCCTTCTCATCACAATGCTCCATGCCCTTGTCATCACAATGCTCCAAGACCTTTGTAAACACAATGCACCATGCCCCTTTTCATCTCAATGCTCCATGAACCCTGCCATCACAGTGCACCATGCCCATCATCGTAATGCTTCAGACGATTGTCATCACAATGAAATCAATATTCTCCATGACCTCTGTCATCATAATGCTCCAAACACTTGTGATCACAATGTTCCATGACACTTATCATCACAACACCCCATGACGCTCATCATCACAATTATCCATGGTCTTCTCTTCACAATGCTCCATGATCTTTGTCATCACAGTGCTCAATACACTTGTCATCACAAGGCTCCCTGACACTTGTCGTCAGTATGCTCCTTGAACCCTGTCATGACAAGTCTCCATGCCTTTGTCATCACAATAATCCATGCCCTTTTCATCACAATGCTCCAAGATCCCTGTAATCACAATGATCCATGCCCTTGTCATCAAAAAGCTCCATGACGCATGTCATCAGAATGTTCCATGGCCTTCTCCTCACAGTGCTCCATGCCCTTGTCATCACAATGCTCCAAGACCCCTGTAATCACAATGCTCCATCCCCCTTTTCATCAGAATGCTCCATGAGACTTGTCATCACAAGTCTCCATGGTCTTCTCCTCACAATGCTCCAGGACCTTGTCATCACCATGCTCCATTCCCTTGTCATCACAATGCTCCATGACCCCTTTCATCACAGTAGTCCATTAACATTTTCAGCCAAATGCTCCACGACCTACTCATCACAATGCTCCATGGCCAATATCTTCACAAAGCTCCATGACCTCTGTTATCACAACACTCCATGACAACTGACAACAAAATGATCTGGGACTCTTGTCATCACAATGCTCGATTCCGTAGTCATCACAATGCTCCATGACACCTGTCATCACAACACTCCATGAACATTTTCCGCCCAGTGCTCCATGACCCTTGTCATCACAATGATCCATGCCTTTGTCATCCCAATGCTCCATGACCCCTGTATTCACAATGCTCCGTGACGCTTGTCATCACAGTGCTCCATGACACATGTCATCACAATGCTCCATGCCTTTGTCAGCAAAATGCTACATGACCTTTCCATTACAATGCTCTATGCGCTTGTCATCTCAATACTCCATTTCCATTGTCATCACAATCCTCCATGAACCTTGGGATCACATTGCTTCATGCCCTTGTCATCACAATGCTCCCTGCTCCTTGAAATCAAAATGATCCATGACCTCTTTCGTCACAATAATCCAAACCCTTGTGATCACAAAGTTCCATAACACTTGTCATCACAACGCTCCATGATGCCTGTCTTCACTATACCCCATGCTCTTTTCATCACAATGCTCCATGACATTTGTCATCACAATTCTCAATACACTGGTCATCACAATGCTCCCTGACACTTGTCATCAGAATGCTCCTTGATCCCTGTCACGAAAAGGCTCCATGCCTTTTTCATCACAATGCCCCATGCCGTTTTCATCAAATTGATCCATGCCATTGTCATCAAAATACTCCACAAGCTTGTCATCAGAATGCTCCATGACACTTGTCATTACAATTCTCCATGCACTTGTCAGCACAATGCTCCCTGACCCTTGTCATCACAATGTTCAAAGCCATTGTCATCACAATGCTCCATTACTTTTGTCATCAGAATCCTCCATGACACTTGGCATCACTATGCTCCATGCGCTTGGCAGCACAATGCTCCATGACACATGTCATCACAATGTGCCCTGACACCTGTCTTCACAATACTGCATGGCCTGGTCATCACAATGCTCCATGCCGTTGTCATCACAATGCGCCATTCTAACTGTCATCACAATAATACATGAAACTTATTAGACCAATGTTCCATGCCCTTGTCATCACAATGCTCCATGCACTTGTTATCACAATGCTCCATGACCCCTGTCATCACAATGCTCCGTGACTCCAATCATCACAATGCTTCATGACCTTTGTCATCACAATTGTCCATGCCCTGGTCATCAACAGTCTCTGTGACCTTTTTAACCACAATGCTCCATGAACTTTTCATCACAATGCTCTTTGACCCTTGTCATCACAAAGCTCCATGCGCTTGGCAGCACAATGCTCCATGTCACATGTCATCACAATGCACCATGTGCTTTTCATCACAGTGCTCCACAATCTTGTCATCACAATGCTCCATAAAATTTGTCATCACAATGCTCCATGCACTTCTCATCAAAATGCTCTCTCACCACTGATATCACAATGCTACATCACTGTTTGTCAAAATACTCCGTCACTCCTGTCATCACAATTCTATATGCACTTATCATCACAATGTTCGATGACCCCTGACATCACAATGTTCCATAACACCTGTCATCAAAATGTTCCATGACACTTTTCATCAAATTGCTCAAAGACCCTGTCATCAGAATGTTCCCTGCCTTTCTCATCACAATGCACAACGCCCTTGCCATCAAAATGCTCCATGACCTTTGTCATCACAAAGATCCATGACCCTTGGCATCACTGTGCTCCATGCCCTTGTCATCACAATGCTCCATGACTTGTCATCACAATCCTCCATGACCCATGACACATGTATCACAGTGTTCCATGCCCTAGTCATCACAATGCTCCAAGACCCCTGTAATCACAATTCTCCATGCCCCTTTTCATCAGAATGCTCCATGAGACTTGTCATGAGAAGTCTCCATGGACTTCTCATCACAATGCTCCTGGACCTTGTCATCACCATGCTCCATTCCCTTCTCATCACAATGCTCCATGACCCCTGTCATCACAATAATCCATGAATATTTTCAGCCCAATGCTCCAAGACCTATTCATCACAATGCTCCATGGCCAATATCATCACAATGCTCCATGACCACTGTCATCACAACACTCCATGACACCCGAAACACAATGATCTGCGACTCTTGTCATCACAATGCTCCATTCCATAGTCATCACAATGCTCCATGACACCTGTCATCACAACACTCCATGAATATTATCAGCCCAGTGCTCCATGACCCTTGTCATCACAATGATCCATGCCCTTGTCATCCCAATGCTCCGTGACCCCTGTATTCACAATGCTCCGTGACGCTTGTCATCACAGTGCTCCATGACACATGTCATCACAATGCTCCATGCCTTTGTCAGCAAAATGCTACATGACCTTGTCATTACAATGCTCTATGCGCTTGTCATCACAATACTCCATTTCCAATGTCATCACAATCCTCCATGAACCTTGGGATCACATTGCTTCATGCCCTTGTCCTCACAATGCTCCATGCTCCTTGAAATCAAAATGATCCAGGACCTCTGTCTTCACAATGCTCCAAACCCTTGTGATCACAATGTTCCATAACACTTGTCATCACAACGCTCCATGATGCTTGTCATCACAATACTCCATGCTCTTTTCATCACAATGCTCCATGACCTTTGTCATCACAATTCTCAATACACTTGTCATCACAAGGCTCCCTGACATTTGTCACAAGTATGCTCCTTGAACCCTACCACAAAAAGGCTGCATGCCTTTTTCATCACAATGCCCCATGCCGTTTTCATCACAATGCTCCATGCCATTGTCATCAAAATACTCCACAAGCTTGTCATCAGAATGCTCCATGACCCTTGTCATCACATTTCTCCATGCACTTGTCAGCACAATGCTCCCTGACCCTTGTCATCACAATGCTCCAAGCCACTGTCATCACAATGCTCCATTACCTTTGCCATCAGAATCCTCCATGACACTTGGCATCCCAATGCTCCATGCCATTGTCATCACAATGGGCCATTACATATGTCATCACAATGCTCCCTGACACCTGTCTTCACAATACTGCATGACCTGGCCATCACAATGCTCCATGCCCATGTCATCACAATGCGCCATTCCAAATGTCATCGCAATAATCCATGAAACTTATTAGACCAATGCTCCTTGCCCTGGTCATCACAATGCTCCATGCCCTTGTTATCACAATGCTCCATGACCCCTGCCATCACAATGCTCTGTGACTCCAGTCATCACAATGCTTCATGACCTTTGTCACCACAATGGGCCATGCCCTCGTCATCATCACTCTCTGTGAGCTTTTTAACCAAAATAATCCATGAACTTTTCCCCACAATGCTCTTTGACCCTTGTCATCACAATGCTCTATGCCTTTCTCAGCACAATGCTCCATGACCCTTGTCATCACAATGCTCCATGCGCTTGTCAGCACAATGCTCCATGACACATGTCATCACAATGCTCCATGACCCCTGTCATCACAATGCTCCGTGACTCCATTCATCACAATGCTTCATAACGTTTGTCATCACAATGATCCATGCCCGTGTCATCACAAGGTTCTGTGACCTTTGTAACCACAATGCTCCATGAACTTTTCATCACAATTCACAGCGACCCTTGTCATCACAATGCTCCATGTCTTTGTCAGAGCAATGCTCCATGACCATTGTCTTCACAATGTGGCACGCGCATTTCATCACAACGGTCCACAACCTTGTCATTGCAATAGTCCATAAACCTTGTAATCACAATGGTCCATGCATTTCTCATCAAAATGCTCTCTCACCAGAGATATCACAGTGTTCCATGACTAGCCATCACAATACACCCTCAACCCTATAATCACAATGTTCCATGACCCTGTAATCACACTGCTACATCCCCTTATCTTCACTATGTTCCATGACCACTGACATCACAATGTTCAATAAACCCTGTCATCAAAATGCTCCATGATCCTTTTCATCGCAAAGCTCCAAGACCCCTGACATCACAATGTTCTATAACCCGTGCCATCAAAATATTCCATTACAGTTTTCATCAAATTGCTGCATGTCCCGGTCATCAAAATGCTCCCTGCACTTCTCATCACAATGCACCATGCCCTTGTCATCAAAATGCTCCAAGACTTGTCATCAAAAACTCCATGACCCTTGGCATCACAATGCTCCATGTCATTGTCATCACAATGCTCCATGAACCCTCTCATAACATTGCTCAATGCCCTTGTCATCACAAAGCTCCATGACACTTGTCATCACAATGCTCGATGCCCTTCTCATCGCAGTGCTCCATGCCCTTGTCATTACAATCCTGCATGACCCATGTATCATAGTGTTCCGTACCCTTGTCATCACAATGCTCCATGCCCACTCTCATCACAATAATCCATGAAATATTTCAGACCAATGTTCCATGCCCTTCTCATCACAATGCTCCATTACCTCTGTCATAACAATGCACCATGACCCCTGCCTTCACATTGTTCCACGGACTAGTCATCACAAGGTTCCATGACACTTGTCATCACAATGCTGAAGGCCCCTGTAATCACAATGCTCCTTGCCCTTGTCATCACAAAGCTCCATGACCCTTCTCATCAGAAAGTTCCATGGCCTTCTCATCACAATGCTCCATGCCCTTGTCATCACAATGCTCCAAGACTTTTGTAAACACAATGCTCCATGCCCCTTTTCATCTCAATGCTCCATGAACCCTGCCATCACAGTGCACCATGCCCATCATCGTAATGCTTCAGGCTATTCTCATCACAATGAAATCAATATTCTCCATGACCTCTGTCATCATAATGCTCCAAACAATTGTGATCACAATGTTCCATAACACTTATCATCACAACACCCCATGACGCTCATCATCACAATTATCCATGGTCTTCACTTCACAATGCTCCATGATCTTTGTCATCACAATTCTCAATACACTTGTCATCACAAGGCTCCCTGACACTTGTCGTCAGTATGCTCCTTGAACCCTGTCATGACAAGGCTCCATGCCTTTGTCATCACAATAATCCATGACCTTTTCATCACAATGCTCCAAGATCCCTGTAATCACAATGATCCATGCCCTTGTCATCAAAAAGCTCCATGACGCATGTCATCAGAATGTTTCATGGCCTTCTCATCATAATGCTCCATGCCCTTGTCATCACAATGCTCCAAGACCCCTGTAATCACAATGCTCCATCCCCCTTTTCATCAGAATGCTCCATGAGAATTGTTATCACAAGTCTCCATGGTCTTCTCCTCACAATGCTCCAGGACCTTGTCATCACCATGCTCCATTCCCTTGTCATCACAATGCTCCATGACCCCTGTCATCACAGTAGTGCATTAACATTTTCAGCCCAGTGCTCCACGACCTACTCATCACAATGCTCCATGGCCAATATCTTCACAATGCTCCATGACCACTTTTATCACAACACTCCATGACAACTGACAACAAAATGATCTGGGACTCTTGTCATCACAATGCTCCATTCCCTAGTCCTCACAATGCTCCATGATCCCTGTCATCACAACACTCCATGAATATTATCAGCCCAGTGCTCCATGACCCTTGTCATCACAATGATCCATGCCCTTGTCATCCCAATGCTCCGTGACCCCTGTATTCACAATGCTCCGTGACGCTTGTCATCACAGTGCTCCATGACACATGTCATCACAATGCTCCATGCCTTTGTCAGCAAAATGCTACATGACCTTGTCATTACAATGCTCTATGCGCTTGTCATCACAATACTCCATTTCCAATGTCATCACAATCCTCCATGAACCTTGGGATCACATTGCTTCATGCCCTTGTCCTCACAATGCTCCATGCTCCTTGAAATCAAAATGATCCAGGACCTCTGTCTTCACAATGCTCCAAACCCTTGTGATCACAATGTTCCATAACACTTGTCATCACAACGCTCCATGATGCTTGTCATCACAATACTCCATGCTCTTTTCATCACAATGCTCCATGACCTTTGTCATCACAATTCTCAATACACTTGTCATCACAAGGCTCCCTGACATTTGTCACAAGTATGCTCCTTGAACCCTACCACAAAAAGGCTGCATGCCTTTTTCATCACAATGCCCCATGCCGTTTTCATCACAATGCTCCATGCCATTGTCATCAAAATACTCCACAAGCTTGTCATCAGAATGCTCCATGACCCTTGTCATCACATTTCTCCATGCACTTGTCAGCACAATGCTCCCTGACCCTTGTCATCACAATGCTCCAAGCCACTGTCATCACAATGCTCCATTACCTTTGCCATCAGAATCCTCCATGACACTTGGCATCCCAATGCTCCATGCCATTGTCATCACAATGGGCCATTACATATGTCATCACAATGCTCCCTGACACCTGTCTTCACAATACTGCATGACCTGGCCATCACAATGCTCCATGCCCATGTCATCACAATGCGCCATTCCAAATGTCATCGCAATAATCCATGAAACTTATTAGACCAATGCTCCTTGCCCTGGTCATCACAATGCTCCATGCCCTTGTTATCACAATGCTCCATGACCCCTGCCATCACAATGCTCTGTGACTCCAGTCATCACAATGCTTCATGACCTTTGTCACCACAATGGGCCATGCCCTCGTCATCATCACTCTCTGTGAGCTTTTTAACCAAAATAATCCATGAACTTTTCCCCACAATGCTCTTTGACCCTTGTCATCACAATGCTCTATGCCTTTCTCAGCACAATGCTCCATGACCCTTGTCATCACAATGCTCCATGCGCTTGTCAGCACAATGCTCCATGACACATGTCATCACAATGCTCCATGACCCCTGTCATCACAATGCTCCGTGACTCCATTCATCACAATGCTTCATAACGTTTGTCATCACAATGATCCATGCCCGTGTCATCACAAGGTTCTGTGACCTTTGTAACCACAATGCTCCATGAACTTTTCATCACAATTCACAGCGACCCTTGTCATCACAATGCTCCATGTCTTTGTCAGAGCAATGCTCCATGACCATTGTCTTCACAATGTGGCACGCGCATTTCATCACAACGGTCCACAACCTTGTCATTGCAATAGTCCATAAACCTTGTAATCACAATGGTCCATGCATTTCTCATCAAAATGCTCTCTCACCAGAGATATCACAGTGTTCCATGACTAGCCATCACAATACACCCTCAACCCTATAATCACAATGTTCCATGACCCTGTAATCACACTGCTACATCCCCTTATCTTCACTATGTTCCATGACCACTGACATCACAATGTTCAATAAACCCTGTCATCAAAATGCTCCATGATCCTTTTCATCGCAAAGCTCCAAGACCCCTGACATCACAATGTTCTATAACCCGTGCCATCAAAATATTCCATTACAGTTTTCATCAAATTGCTGCATGTCCCGGTCATCAAAATGCTCCCTGCACTTCTCATCACAATGCACCATGCCCTTGTCATCAAAATGCTCCAAGACTTGTCATCAAAAACTCCATGACCCTTGGCATCACAATGCTCCATGTCATTGTCATCACAATGCTCCATGAACCCTCTCATAACATTGCTCAATGCCCTTGTCATCACAAAGCTCCATGACACTTGTCATCACAATGCTCGATGCCCTTCTCATCGCAGTGCTCCATGCCCTTGTCATTACAATCCTGCATGACCCATGTATCATAGTGTTCCGTACCCTTGTCATCACAATGCTCCATGCCCACTCTCATCACAATAATCCATGAAATATTTCAGACCAATGTTCCATGCCCTTCTCATCACAATGCTCCATTACCTCTGTCATAACAATGCACCATGACCCCTGCCTTCACATTGTTCCACGGACTAGTCATCACAAGGTTCCATGACACTTGTCATCACAATGCTGAAGGCCCCTGTAATCACAATGCTCCTTGCCCTTGTCATCACAAAGCTCCATGACCCTTCTCATCAGAAAGTTCCATGGCCTTCTCATCACAATGCTCCATGCCCTTGTCATCACAATGCTCCAAGACTTTTGTAAACACAATGCTCCATGCCCCTTTTCATCTCAATGCTCCATGAACCCTGCCATCACAGTGCACCATGCCCATCATCGTAATGCTTCAGGCTATTCTCATCACAATGAAATCAATATTCTCCATGACCTCTGTCATCATAATGCTCCAAACAATTGTGATCACAATGTTCCATAACACTTATCATCACAACACCCCATGACGCTCATCATCACAATTATCCATGGTCTTCACTTCACAATGCTCCATGATCTTTGTCATCACAATTCTCAATACACTTGTCATCACAAGGCTCCCTGACACTTGTCGTCAGTATGCTCCTTGAACCCTGTCATGACAAGGCTCCATGCCTTTGTCATCACAATAATCCATGACCTTTTCATCACAATGCTCCAAGATCCCTGTAATCACAATGATCCATGCCCTTGTCATCAAAAAGCTCCATGACGCATGTCATCAGAATGTTTCATGGCCTTCTCATCATAATGCTCCATGCCCTTGTCATCACAATGCTCCAAGACCCCTGTAATCACAATGCTCCATCCCCCTTTTCATCAGAATGCTCCATGAGAATTGTTATCACAAGTCTCCATGGTCTTCTCCTCACAATGCTCCAGGACCTTGTCATCACCATGCTCCATTCCCTTGTCATCACAATGCTCCATGACCCCTGTCATCACAGTAGTGCATTAACATTTTCAGCCCAGTGCTCCACGACCTACTCATCACAATGCTCCATGGCCAATATCTTCACAATGCTCCATGACCACTTTTATCACAACACTCCATGACAACTGACAACAAAATGATCTGGGACTCTTGTCATCACAATGCTCCATTCCCTAGTCCTCACAATGCTCCATGATCCCTGTCATCACAACACTCCATGAATATTATCAGCCCAGTGCTCCATGACCCTTGTCATCACAATGATCCATGCCCTTGTCATCCCAATGCTCCGTGACCCCTGTATTCACAATGCTCCGTGACGCTTGTCATCACAGTGCTCCATGACACATGTCATCACAATGCTCCATGCCTTTGTCAGCAAAATGCTACATGACCTTGTCATTACAATGCTCTATGCGCTTGTCATCACAATACTCCATTTCCAATGTCATCACAATCCTCCATGAACCTTGGGATCACATTGCTTCATGCCCTTGTCCTCACAATGCTCCATGCTCCTTGAAATCAAAATGATCCAGGACCTCTGTCTTCACAATGCTCCAAACCCTTGTGATCACAATGTTCCATAACACTTGTCATCACAACGCTCCATGATGCTTGTCATCACAATACTCCATGCTCTTTTCATCACAATGCTCCATGACCTTTGTCATCACAATTCTCAATACACTTGTCATCACAAGGCTCCCTGACATTTGTCACAAGTATGCTCCTTGAACCCTACCACAAAAAGGCTGCATGCCTTTTTCATCACAATGCCCCATGCCGTTTTCATCACAATGCTCCATGCCATTGTCATCAAAATACTCCACAAGCTTGTCATCAGAATGCTCCATGACCCTTGTCATCACATTTCTCCATGCACTTGTCAGCACAATGCTCCCTGACCCTTGTCATCACAATGCTCCAAGCCACTGTCATCACAATGCTCCATTACCTTTGCCATCAGAATCCTCCATGACACTTGGCATCCCAATGCTCCATGCCATTGTCATCACAATGGGCCATTACATATGTCATCACAATGCTCCCTGACACCTGTCTTCACAATACTGCATGACCTGGCCATCACAATGCTCCATGCCCATGTCATCACAATGCGCCATTCCAAATGTCATCGCAATAATCCATGAAACTTATTAGACCAATGCTCCTTGCCCTGGTCATCACAATGCTCCATGCCCTTGTTATCACAATGCTCCATGACCCCTGCCATCACAATGCTCTGTGACTCCAGTCATCACAATGCTTCATGACCTTTGTCACCACAATGGGCCATGCCCTCGTCATCATCACTCTCTGTGAGCTTTTTAACCAAAATAATCCATGAACTTTTCCCCACAATGCTCTTTGACCCTTGTCATCACAATGCTCTATGCCTTTCTCAGCACAATGCTCCATGACCCTTGTCATCACAATGCTCCATGCGCTTGTCAGCACAATGCTCCATGACACATGTCATCACAATGCTCCATGACCCCTGTCATCACAATGCTCCGTGACTCCATTCATCACAATGCTTCATAACGTTTGTCATCACAATGATCCATGCCCGTGTCATCACAAGGTTCTGTGACCTTTGTAACCACAATGCTCCATGAACTTTTCATCACAATTCACAGCGACCCTTGTCATCACAATGCTCCATGTCTTTGTCAGAGCAATGCTCCATGACCATTGTCTTCACAATGTGGCACGCGCATTTCATCACAACGGTCCACAACCTTGTCATTGCAATAGTCCATAAACCTTGTAATCACAATGGTCCATGCATTTCTCATCAAAATGCTCTCTCACCAGAGATATCACAGTGTTCCATGACTAGCCATCACAATACACCCTCAACCCTATAATCACAATGTTCCATGACCCTGTAATCACACTGCTACATCCCCTTATCTTCACTATGTTCCATGACCACTGACATCACAATGTTCAATAAACCCTGTCATCAAAATGCTCCATGATCCTTTTCATCGCAAAGCTCCAAGACCCCTGACATCACAATGTTCTATAACCCGTGCCATCAAAATATTCCATTACAGTTTTCATCAAATTGCTGCATGTCCCGGTCATCAAAATGCTCCCTGCACTTCTCATCACAATGCACCATGCCCTTGTCATCAAAATGCTCCAAGACTTGTCATCAAAAACTCCATGACCCTTGGCATCACAATGCTCCATGTCATTGTCATCACAATGCTCCATGAACCCTCTCATAACATTGCTCAATGCCCTTGTCATCACAAAGCTCCATGACACTTGTCATCACAATGCTCGATGCCCTTCTCATCGCAGTGCTCCATGCCCTTGTCATTACAATCCTGCATGACCCATGTATCATAGTGTTCCGTACCCTTGTCATCACAATGCTCCATGCCCACTCTCATCACAATAATCCATGAAATATTTCAGACCAATGTTCCATGCCCTTCTCATCACAATGCTCCATTACCTCTGTCATAACAATGCACCATGACCCCTGCCTTCACATTGTTCCACGGACTAGTCATCACAAGGTTCCATGACACTTGTCATCACAATGCTGAAGGCCCCTGTAATCACAATGCTCCTTGCCCTTGTCATCACAAAGCTCCATGACCCTTCTCATCAGAAAGTTCCATGGCCTTCTCATCACAATGCTCCATGCCCTTGTCATCACAATGCTCCAAGACTTTTGTAAACACAATGCTCCATGCCCCTTTTCATCTCAATGCTCCATGAACCCTGCCATCACAGTGCACCATGCCCATCATCGTAATGCTTCAGGCTATTCTCATCACAATGAAATCAATATTCTCCATGACCTCTGTCATCATAATGCTCCAAACAATTGTGATCACAATGTTCCATAACACTTATCATCACAACACCCCATGACGCTCATCATCACAATTATCCATGGTCTTCACTTCACAATGCTCCATGATCTTTGTCATCACAATTCTCAATACACTTGTCATCACAAGGCTCCCTGACACTTGTCGTCAGTATGCTCCTTGAACCCTGTCATGACAAGGCTCCATGCCTTTGTCATCACAATAATCCATGACCTTTTCATCACAATGCTCCAAGATCCCTGTAATCACAATGATCCATGCCCTTGTCATCAAAAAGCTCCATGACGCATGTCATCAGAATGTTTCATGGCCTTCTCATCATAATGCTCCATGCCCTTGTCATCACAATGCTCCAAGACCCCTGTAATCACAATGCTCCATCCCCCTTTTCATCAGAATGCTCCATGAGAATTGTTATCACAAGTCTCCATGGTCTTCTCCTCACAATGCTCCAGGACCTTGTCATCACCATGCTCCATTCCCTTGTCATCACAATGCTCCATGACCCCTGTCATCACAGTAGTGCATTAACATTTTCAGCCCAGTGCTCCACGACCTACTCATCACAATGCTCCATGGCCAATATCTTCACAATGCTCCATGACCACTTTTATCACAACACTCCATGACAACTGACAACAAAATGATCTGGGACTCTTGTCATCACAATGCTCCATTCCCTAGTCCTCACAATGCTCCATGATCCCTGTCATCACAACACTCCATGAATATTATCAGCCCAGTGCTCCATGACCCTTGTCATCACAATGATCCATGCCCTTGTCATCCCAATGCTCCGTGACCCCTGTATTCACAATGCTCCGTGACGCTTGTCATCACAGTGCTCCATGACACATGTCATCACAATGCTCCATGCCTTTGTCAGCAAAATGCTACATGACCTTGTCATTACAATGCTCTATGCGCTTGTCATCACAATACTCCATTTCCAATGTCATCACAATCCTCCATGAACCTTGGGATCACATTGCTTCATGCCCTTGTCCTCACAATGCTCCATGCTCCTTGAAATCAAAATGATCCAGGACCTCTGTCTTCACAATGCTCCAAACCCTTGTGATCACAATGTTCCATAACACTTGTCATCACAACGCTCCATGATGCTTGTCATCACAATACTCCATGCTCTTTTCATCACAATGCTCCATGACCTTTGTCATCACAATTCTCAATACACTTGTCATCACAAGGCTCCCTGACATTTGTCACAAGTATGCTCCTTGAACCCTACCACAAAAAGGCTGCATGCCTTTTTCATCACAATGCCCCATGCCGTTTTCATCACAATGCTCCATGCCATTGTCATCAAAATACTCCACAAGCTTGTCATCAGAATGCTCCATGACCCTTGTCATCACATTTCTCCATGCACTTGTCAGCACAATGCTCCCTGACCCTTGTCATCACAATGCTCCAAGCCACTGTCATCACAATGCTCCATTACCTTTGCCATCAGAATCCTCCATGACACTTGGCATCCCAATGCTCCATGCCATTGTCATCACAATGGGCCATTACATATGTCATCACAATGCTCCCTGACACCTGTCTTCACAATACTGCATGACCTGGCCATCACAATGCTCCATGCCCATGTCATCACAATGCGCCATTCCAAATGTCATCGCAATAATCCATGAAACTTATTAGACCAATGCTCCTTGCCCTGGTCATCACAATGCTCCATGCCCTTGTTATCACAATGCTCCATGACCCCTGCCATCACAATGCTCTGTGACTCCAGTCATCACAATGCTTCATGACCTTTGTCACCACAATGGGCCATGCCCTCGTCATCATCACTCTCTGTGAGCTTTTTAACCAAAATAATCCATGAACTTTTCCCCACAATGCTCTTTGACCCTTGTCATCACAATGCTCTATGCCTTTCTCAGCACAATGCTCCATGACCCTTGTCATCACAATGCTCCATGCGCTTGTCAGCACAATGCTCCATGACACATGTCATCACAATGCTCCATGACCCCTGTCATCACAATGCTCCGTGACTCCATTCATCACAATGCTTCATAACGTTTGTCATCACAATGATCCATGCCCGTGTCATCACAAGGTTCTGTGACCTTTGTAACCACAATGCTCCATGAACTTTTCATCACAATTCACAGCGACCCTTGTCATCACAATGCTCCATGTCTTTGTCAGAGCAATGCTCCATGACCATTGTCTTCACAATGTGGCACGCGCATTTCATCACAACGGTCCACAACCTTGTCATTGCAATAGTCCATAAACCTTGTAATCACAATGGTCCATGCATTTCTCATCAAAATGCTCTCTCACCAGAGATATCACAGTGTTCCATGACTAGCCATCACAATACACCCTCAACCCTATAATCACAATGTTCCATGACCCTGTAATCACACTGCTACATCCCCTTATCTTCACTATGTTCCATGACCACTGACATCACAATGTTCAATAAACCCTGTCATCAAAATGCTCCATGATCCTTTTCATCGCAAAGCTCCAAGACCCCTGACATCACAATGTTCTATAACCCGTGCCATCAAAATATTCCATTACAGTTTTCATCAAATTGCTGCATGTCCCGGTCATCAAAATGCTCCCTGCACTTCTCATCACAATGCACCATGCCCTTGTCATCAAAATGCTCCAAGACTTGTCATCAAAAACTCCATGACCCTTGGCATCACAATGCTCCATGTCATTGTCATCACAATGCTCCATGAACCCTCTCATAACATTGCTCAATGCCCTTGTCATCACAAAGCTCCATGACACTTGTCATCACAATGCTCGATGCCCTTCTCATCGCAGTGCTCCATGCCCTTGTCATTACAATCCTGCATGACCCATGTATCATAGTGTTCCGTACCCTTGTCATCACAATGCTCCATGCCCACTCTCATCACAATAATCCATGAAATATTTCAGACCAATGTTCCATGCCCTTCTCATCACAATGCTCCATTACCTCTGTCATAACAATGCACCATGACCCCTGCCTTCACATTGTTCCACGGACTAGTCATCACAAGGTTCCATGACACTTGTCATCACAATGCTGAAGGCCCCTGTAATCACAATGCTCCTTGCCCTTGTCATCACAAAGCTCCATGACCCTTCTCATCAGAAAGTTCCATGGCCTTCTCATCACAATGCTCCATGCCCTTGTCATCACAATGCTCCAAGACTTTTGTAAACACAATGCTCCATGCCCCTTTTCATCTCAATGCTCCATGAACCCTGCCATCACAGTGCACCATGCCCATCATCGTAATGCTTCAGGCTATTCTCATCACAATGAAATCAATATTCTCCATGACCTCTGTCATCATAATGCTCCAAACAATTGTGATCACAATGTTCCATAACACTTATCATCACAACACCCCATGACGCTCATCATCACAATTATCCATGGTCTTCACTTCACAATGCTCCATGATCTTTGTCATCACAATTCTCAATACACTTGTCATCACAAGGCTCCCTGACACTTGTCGTCAGTATGCTCCTTGAACCCTGTCATGACAAGGCTCCATGCCTTTGTCATCACAATAATCCATGACCTTTTCATCACAATGCTCCAAGATCCCTGTAATCACAATGATCCATGCCCTTGTCATCAAAAAGCTCTATGACGCATGTCATCAGAATGTTTCATGGCCTTCTCATCATAATGCTCCATGCCCTTGTCATCACAATGCTCCAAGACCCCTGTAATCACAATGCTCCATCCCCCTTTTCATCAGAATGCTCCATGAGAATTGTTATCACAAGTCTCCATGGTCTTCTCCTCACAATGCTCCAGGACCTTGTCATCACCATGCTCCATTCCCTTGTCATCACAATGCTCCATGACCCCTGTCATCACAGTAGTGCATTAACATTTTCAGCCCAGTGCTCCACGACCTACTCATCACAATGCTCCATGGCCAATATCTTCACAATGCTCCATGACCACTTTTATCACAACACTCCATGACAACTGACAACAAAATGATCTGGGACTCTTGTCATCACAATGCTCCATTCCCTAGTCCTCACAATGCTCCATGATCCCTGTCATCACAACACTCCATGAATATTTTCAGCCCAGTGCTCCATGACCCTTGTCATCACAATGATCCATGCCCTTGTCATCCCTATGCTCCATGACCAGTGTATTCACAATGCTCCGTGACGCTTGTCATCACAGTGCTACATGACACATGTCATCACAATGCTCCATGCCTTTGTCAGCAAAATGCTACATGACCTTTCCATTACAATGCTCTATGCGCTTGTCATCAAAATACACCATTTCCATTGTCAACACAATCCTCCATGAACCTTGGGATCACATTGCTTCATGTCCTTGTCCTCACAATGCTCCCTTCTCCTTGAAATCAAAATGATCCATGACCTCTGTCATCACAATACTCCAAACCCTTGTGATCACAAAGTTCCATAACACTTGTCATCACAACGCTCCATGATGCCTGTCATCACTATACTCCATGCTCTTTTCATCACAATGCTCCATGACCTTTGTCATCACAATTCTCAATACACTTGTCATCACAATGCTCCCTGGCACTTGTCATCAGAATGCTCTTGAACCCTGTCACGAAAAGACTCCATGCCTTTTTCATCACAATGCCCCATGCCGTTTTCATCAAAATGATCCATGCCATTGTCATCAAAATACTCCACAAGCTTATCATCAGAATGCTCCATGACCCATGTCATTACAATTCTCCACGCACTTGTCAGCACAGTGCTCCCTGACCCTTGTCATCACAATGTTCCAAGCCATTGTCATCACAATGCTCCATTACTTTTGTCATCAGAATCCTGCATGACACTTGGCATCACTATGCTCCATGCCATTGTCATCACAATGGGCCATTACATATGTCATCACAATGCTCTCTGAAACCTGTCTTCACAATACGGCATGCCTGGTCATCACAATGCTCCATGCTGTTGTCATCACAATGTGCCATTCTAACTGTCATCACAATAATCCATGAAAGTCATTAGACCAATGTTCCATGCCCTTGTCATCACAATGCTCCATGCCCTTGTTATCACAATGCTCCATGACCCTTGTCATCACAATGCTCCGTGACTCCAGTCATCACAATGCTTCATGACCTTTGTCATCACAATGGTCCATGCCCTGGTCATCAACAGTCTCTGTGACCTTTTTAACCACAATGCTCCATGAACTTTTCATCACAATGCTCTTTGACCCTTGTCATCACAATGATCTACGCCTTTCTCAGCACAATGCTCTATGCCCTTGTCATTACAATCCTCCATGACCCTGTCATCACAATGCTCCGTGACTCCAGTCATCACAATGCTTCATAACATTTGTCATCACAATGGTCCATGTCCGTGTCATCACAAGGCTTTGTGACATTTTTAACCACAGTGCTTCATGAACTTTTCATCACAATGCTCCGTGACCCTTGTCATCACAGTGGTCCATGCCTTTGTCAGAAAAATGCTCCATGACCCTTGTCATCACAATGTACCATGCGCTTTTTATCCCAACGGTCCACAGATTTGTCATCGCAATGCTCCATAAAACTTGTAATCACAATGCTCCATGCCGTTCTCATCACAATGCTCCATTACCCCTGTCATAACAATGCTCCTTGACCCATCCCATCACAATGTTCCACGGCCTTGTCATCACAAAGCTCCATGACCCTTGTCATCACAATGCTCCAAGACCACTGTAATCACAATTCTCCATGCCCTTGTCATCACAAATCTCCATGACGCATGCCATCAGAAACTTCCATGGCCTTCTACTCACAATGCTCCATGCCCTTGTCATCACAATGCTCCAAGACCCCGGTATTCACCATGCTCCATGCCCCTTTTCATCAGAATGCTCCATGAGCCTTGTCATCACAAGTCTCCGTCATCATCTCATCACAATACTCCAGGACCTTGTCATCACCATGCTCCATTCCCTTGTCATCACAATGCTCCATGACACCTGTCATCACAATACTCCATGAACATTTTCAACCCAGTGTTCCATTACCTTCTCATCACAATGCTCCAGAACCAGTATCATCACAATGCTGCATGACAACTGTCATCACAATGCGCCATTCCAACTGTCATCACAATAAACCATGAAACTTATTATGCCAATGCTCCATGCCCTTGTCATCACAATGCTCCATGCCCTTGCTATCACAATGTTCCAAGACCCCTGTATTCAGAATGTTCCATGCCCCTTTTCATCAGTATGCTCCATGAGACCAGTCATCACAAGGCTCCATGGTTTTCTCATCACAATGCTCAAGGACTTTGTCATCACAAGGCTCCATGGTTTTCTCATCACAATGCTCTAGGACCTTGTCATCACAATGCTTCACGACATTGTCATGAAAATTCTCATTGGCCCTTGTTATCATAATGCTCCAAGCCCTAGTCATCACAATGCTCCATCATATTTGTCATCACAATCCTCCATTACATTTGGCATCACGATGCACCATGCCATTGTCATCGAAATGGACCATGACATATGTCATCAAAATGCTCCCTGTCACCTGTCTTCACAATACTCCATGTCTTTGTCATCACAATGCTCCATGCCCTTGTCATCACAATGCTCCATGAACCCTGTCAACACAATGCTCCGTGACTCCAGTCATCACAATGCTTCATAACGTTTGTCATCACAACGGTCCATGCCCGCGTCATCACAAGTCTCTCTGACCTTTGTAACCACAATGCTCCATGAACATTTCAATACAGTGCTCCTTGACACTTGTCATCACAATGCTCCATGCCTTTGTCAGAAAAATGCTCTATGACCCTTGTCATCAAAATGTGCCACGGGCTTTCCATCACAATGATACACAACCTTGTCATCGCTACGCTCCATAAACCTTGTAATCACAATGCTCCATGCCCTTCTCATCCAAATGCTCTCTCACCTGAGATATAACCATGTTCCCTCACTAGTCATCACAATCCTCCCTCACCCCTGTAATCAAAATGTTCCATGACCCCTGTCATCACCATGTTCCATTCCCTTGTCATCACAATGTTCCATGACCACTGTCATCACAATACTCCATGAATATTTTCAGGCAAATACTCCATGACCTTCTCATTACAATGCTCCATGACAAATATCATCACAATGTTCCATGACCACTGTCATCACAACACTCCATGACACCCGACAACACAATGATCCGGGACTCTTGTCATTACAATGCTCCATTCCCTAGTCATCACAATGCTCCATGACCCCTGTCATCACAATACTCCATGAATATTTTCAGCCCAATGCTCCATGACCCTTGTCATCACAATGATCCATGCCCTTGTCATCCCAATTCTCCATGACCCCTGTATTCACAATGCTCCGTGACGCTTGTCATCACAGTGCTCCCTGACACCTGGCATCACAATGCTTCATGCCTTTGTCAGCAGAATGCTACATGACCTTGTCATTACAATGCTCTATGCGCTTGTCATCACAATACTCCATTACCATTATCATCACAATCCTCCATGAACCTTGGGATCACATTGCTTCATGCCCATGTCATCACAATGTTCCATGCTCCTTGAAATCAAAATGATCCATGACCTCTGTCATCACAATGCTCCAAACCCTTGTGATCACAATGTTCCATAGCACTTGTCATCACAACGCTCCATGATGCCTGTCATCACAATACTCCATGTCCTTTTCATCACAATGCTCCATGACCTTTGTCATCACAATTTACAATACACTTGTCATCACAATGCTCCCTGACACTTGTCATCAGTATGCTCCTTGAACCCTGTCACGAAAAGGCCAAATGACATTTTCATCACAATGCCCCATGCGGTTTTCATCACAATGCTCCATGCCATTGTCATCGAAATACTCCACAAGCTTGTCAGCAGAATGCTCCATGACCCTTGTCATCACAATTCTCATTGCACTTGTCAGCACAATGTTCCCTGACCCTTGTCATCACAATGCTCCAAGCCATTGTCATCACAATGCTCCATTACCTTTGTCTTCAGAATCCTCCATGACACTTGGCATCACAATGCTCCATGCCATTGTCATCACAATGGGCCATTATATATGTCAGCACAATGCTCCCTGACAACTGTCTTCACAAATCTGCATCACAAGGTCTTCACAATGCTCCATGCCCTTGTCATCACAATGCTCCATGCCCTTGTTATCACAATGCTCCATGACCCCTGTGATCACAATGCTCCGTGACTGCAGTCATCACAATGCTTCATGACCTTTATCATCACAATGGTCCATGCCCTCATCATCAAGAGTCTCTGTGACCATTTTAACCACAATGCTCCATGAACTTTTCTTCACAATGTTCTTTATCCCCTGTCATCACAATGCTCTATGCCTTTCTCAGCACAATGCTCCATGACGTATGTCATCAGAATGCTCCATGGCCTTCTCCTCACATCGCTCCTTGCCCTTGTCATCACAATGCTCCAAGACCCCTGTAATCACAATGCTCCATGCCCCTTTTCATCAGAATGCTCCATGAGACTTGTCATCAAAAGTCTCCATGGTCATCTCATCACAATGCTCCAGGACCTTGTCATCACAATGCTCTGTGACTCCAGTCATCACAGTGCTTCATAATATTTGTCATCACAATGGTCCATGCCCAAGTTATCACAAGGCTCTGTTACATTTGTATCCACAATGCTCAATGAACATTTCATCACAATGTTCCGTGACCCTTGTCATCACAATGCTCCATGCCTTTGTCATTAAAATGCTCCATGACCATTGTCATCACAATGTGCCACGCGCTTTTCATCCCAACGGTCCAAAAATTTGTCATCACAATGCTCCATAAAAACTGTAATCACAATGCTGCATGCCCTTCTCATCACAATGCTCCATTACACCTGTCATAACAATGCTCCATGACCCCTGCCATCACAATGTTCCACGGCCTTGTCATCACAAAGCTCCATGACACTTGTCATCACAATGCTCCAAGACCCCTTTAATCACAATGCTCCATGCCGTTGTCATCACAAAGCTCCATGACACGTCATCAGAATGTTCCATGGCCGTCTCATCAAAATGCCGCGTGCCCTTGTCATCACAGTGCTCCAAAACCACTGTAAACACAGTGCTCCATGCCCCTTTTCATCTCAATGCTCCATGAACTCTGTCATCACAACACTCCATGACACGAGACAACACAATGATCCGGGACTCTTGTCATCACAGTGCTCCAAGATCCCTGTAATCAAAATGCTCCATGACCCCTGTCATCACAATAATCCATGAACATTTTCAGCCCAATGTTCCATGACCCTTGTCATCACAATGATCCATGCACGTGTCATCCCAATGATCCATGACCTCTGTATTCAAAATGCTCCGTGACAATTGTGTCACAGTTCTCCATGACACCTGTCATCACAATGCTCCATGCTATTCTCAGGAAAATTCTACATGCCCTTGTCATTACAATGCTCTATGCGCTTGTCATCACAATGCTCCAAGACCCCTTAAATCACAATGCTCCATGCCCCTTTTCATCTCAATGCTCCATGAACTCTGTCATCACAGTGCACCATGCCCATCATCATAATGCTTCAGGCTGTTGTCATCACGATGAAATCAAAATTCTCCATGACCTCTGTCATCATAATGCTCCAAAGCCTTGTGATCACAATGTTCCATAACACTTATAATCACAACACCCCATGACGATCATCATCACAATTATCCATGGCCTTCTCATCACCATGCTCCATGACTTTTGTCATCAGAATTCTCAATACACTTGTCATCACAATGCTCCCTGACACTTGTCGTCAGAATGCTCCTTGAACCCTGCCACGAAAAGGCTGCATGCCTTTTTCATCACAATGCCCCATGCCGTTTTCATCACAATGCTCCATGCCATTGTCATCAAAATACTCCACAAGCTTGTCATCAGAATGCTCCATGACCCTTGTCATCACAATTCTCCATGCACTTGTCAGCACAATGCTCCCTGACCCTTGTCATCACAATGCTCCAAGCCATTGTCATAACAATGCTCCATTACCTTTGTCATCAGAATCTTTCATGAAACTTGGCATCACAATGCTCCATGCCATTTTCATCACAATCGGCCATTACATATGTCATCACAATGCTCCCTGACACTTCTCTTCACAATATTGCATGCGCTGGTCATCACAATGCTCCATGCCCTTGTCATCACAATGCGCCATTCCAAATGTCATCGCAATAATCCATGAAACATATTAGACCAATGCTCCATGCCCTTGTCATCACAATGCTCCATGCCCTTGTTATCACAATGCTCCATGACCCCTGTCATCACCATGCTCCGTGACTCCAGTTATCACAAAGCTTCATGACCTTTGTCATCACAATGGTCCATTACCTCATCATAAACAGTCTCTGTGACCTTTTTAACCACAATGCTCCATGAACTTTTCATCACAATGCTCTTTGACCCTTGTCATCACAATGATCTACGCCTTTTTCAGCACAATGCTCTATGCCCTTGTCATCACAATGCTCCATGACCCTGTCATCACAATGCTCCGTGACTCCAGTCATCACAATGCTTCATAACATTTGTCATCACAATGGTCCATGTCCGTGTCATCACAAGGCTTTGTGACATTTTTAACCACAATGCTTCATGAACTTTTCATAACAATGCTCCGTGACCTTTGTCATCACAGTGCTCCATGCCTTTGTCAGAAAAATGCTCCATGACCCTTGTCATCACAATGTACCACGCGCTTTTTATCCCAACGGTCCACAGATTTGTCATCGCAATGCTCCATAAAACTTGTAATCACAATGCTCCATGCCGTTCTCATCACAATGCTCCATTACCCCTGTAATAACAATGCTCCTTGACCCCTGCCATCACAATGTTCAACGGCCTTGTCATCACAAAGCTCCATGACCCTTGTCATCACAATGCTCCAAGATCCCTGTAATCACAATTCTCCATGCCCTTGTCATCACAAAGCACCATGACACATGTCAGCAGAATGTTCCATGTCCTTCTCATCAAAATGCTCCATGCCCTTGTCATCACAATGCTCCAAGACCCCTGTAATCAAAATGCTCCATGCCCCTTTTCATCTCAATGCTCCATGAACCCTGTCATCACAATGCATCATGCCCATCATCATAATGCTTCCGGCTATTGTCAGCACAATGAAATCAAAATTCTCCATGATCTCTGTCATCACAATGCTCCATGACCCCTGTCATCAAAATACTCCTTGAACATGTTCAGCCCAATGCTCCATGACCCTTTTCATCACAATGATCCATGACCCCTGTATTCAGAATGCTCCATGACATATGTCATCACAGTGCTCCATGACACCTGTCATCACAGTGCTCCATGCCTTTGTCTGCAGAATTCTACATGATCTTGTCATTACAATGCTCTATGCGCTTGTCATCACAATGCTACAAGACCCCTGTAATCACAATGCTCCATGCCCCTTTTCATCTCAATACTCCATGAACCCTGTCATCACAATGCACCATGCCCATCATCATAATGCTTCAGGCTATTGTCATTACAATGAAATCAAAAGTTTCCATGACCTCTGTCATCATAATGCTCCAAACCCTTGTGATCACAATGTTCCATAACATTTATCATCACAACACACCATGACGATCATCATCACAATTATCCTTAGTCTTCTGATGACAATGCTCCCTGATTTTTGTCATCACAATGTTCAATACACTTGTCTTCACAATGCTCCCTGACACATGTCGTCAGTATGCTCCTTGAACCCTTTCATGACAAGGCTCCATGCCTTTTTCATCACAATGATCCATGCCCTTTTCATCACAATGCTCCAAGACCCCTGTAATCACAATGCTCCATGCCCTTGTCATCAAAAAGCTCCATGAGGCATGTCATCAGAATGCTCCATGGCCATTTCCTCACAATTCTCCATGGCATTGTCATCACAATGCTCCATGTACCCTCTCATCACATTGCTCCATGCCCTTGTCATTACAATCCTCCATGACCCATGTATCACATTGTTCCGTGCCCTTGTCATCACAATGCTCCATCCCTCTCTCATCACAATAATCTATGAAATATTTCAAACCAATGCTCAATGCCCTTCTCATCACAATGCTCCATTACCTCCGTCATAACCATGCACCATGACCACTGGCATCACAATGTTCCACGGCTTTGTAATCACAAGGCTCCATGACCCTTGTCATCACAATGCTCCAAGAAACTTGTAATCAAATTCTCCAAGCCCTTGTCATAACAAAGCTCCATGACGCATGTATCAGAAGGTTCCATGACCTTCTTATCACAATGCTCCATGCCCTTGTCATCACAATGCTCCAAGACCCCTGTAATCACTATGATCCATGCCCCTTTTCATCTCAATGCTCCATGAACCCTGTCATCACAATGAACCATGCCCATCATCATAATGCTTCAGGCTATTGTCACTAAAATGAAATCAAAATTCTCCATGACCTCTGTCATCATAATTCTCCAAACCCTTGTGATCACAATGTTCCATAACACTTATCATCACAACACCCCATGACGATCATCATCACAGTTATTCATGGTCTTCTCATCACAATGCTCCATGATCATTGTCATCAATATGCTCCATACAATTGTCATCACAAAACTCCCTGACACCTGTCGTCACTATGCTCCTTGAACCCTGTGATGACAAGGCTCCATGCCTTTTACATCACAATGATCCATGCCTTTTCATCACAATGCTCCAAGACCCCTATAATCACAATGCTCCATGGCCTTGTCAGCACAAATCTCCATGACGCATGTCATCAGAATTCTCCATGGACTTCTCCTCAAAATGCTCCATGCTCTTGTCATCACAATGCTCCAAGACCACTGTAATCACAATGCTCCATGCCCCTTTTCATTAGAATGCTCCATGAGACTTGTCATCACAAGTCTCCATGGTCATCTCATCACAATGCTCCAGGATATTGTCATCACCATGCTCTATTCCCTTGTCATCACAATGCTCCATGACCCCTGTCATTACAATAATCCATTAACATTTTCAGCCAAATGCGCCATGACCTTATCATCACAATGCTCCATGACCACTTTCATCACAACCACCCATAACACCTGACAACACAATGATCCGGGAATCTTGTCATCACAATGCACCATGCCCTTGTCATCACAATGCACCATGTCCACTGTCATCACAATAATCTATGAAACTTGTCAGACCAATGCTCCATTCCCCTGTCATCACAATGCTCCATGCCCTTGTTATCACAATGCTCCATGACCCCTGTCATCACAATGCTCCGTGACTCCAGTCATCACAATGTTCCATAACCCCTGTCATCAAAATGCTCCATGACCCTTTTCATCCCAAAGCTCCATGATCCCTGGCATCACAATGTTCTATAACCCCTGTCATCAAAATGTTCCATTACACTTTTCATCAAATTGCTGCATGACCCTGTCATCACAATGCTCCCTGCCATTCTCATCACAATGCACCACACACTTGTCATCAAAATGCTCCATGACATTTGTCATCACAAAGCTCCATGACACTTGGCATCACAATGCTCCATGTCATTGTCATCACAATGCTCCATGAACCCTCTCATCACATTGCTCCATGCCCTTGTCATAACAAAGCTCCATGACACTTCTCATCACAATGCTCGATGCCCTTCTCATCACAATGCTCCACGCCCTGGACATTACAATCCACCATGACCCATGTATCACAGTGTACCGTGCCCTTGTCATCACAATGCTCCATGCCCACTCTCATCACAATAATCCATGAAACATTTCAGACCAATGCTCAATGCCATTCTGAATACAATGCTCCATTACTTCTGTCATAACAATGCTCCATGACCGCTGTCATCACAATGTTCCACGGCCTTGTCATCAAAAGGCTCCATGACCCTTGTCATCACAATGCTCCAAGACCCCTGTAATCACAATGATCCATGCCCTTGTCATCACAAAGCTCCATGACGCATGCCATCAGAATGTTCCATGGCCTTCTCCTCACAATGCTCCATGCCCTTGTCATCACAGTGCTCCAAGACCCCTGTAATCACAAAGCTCCTTGCCCCTTTTCGTCAGAATGTTCCATGAGACTTGTCATCACAAGTCTCCATCGTCATCTCATCAAAATGCTCCAGGACGTTGTCATCACCAAGCTCCATTCCCTTGTCATCACAATGCTCCTTGACACCTGTCATCACAATACTCTATGAACATTTTCAACCCAATGCTCCATGACCGTCTTTTCACAATGCTCCATGAGCAGTATCATCACAAAGCTCCATGACCACTGTCATCACAATGCGCCATTCCAACTGTCATCACAATAATCCATGAAACTTATTAGACCAATGCTCCATGCCCTTGTCATCACAGTGCTCAATGCCCTTGCTATCACAATGTTCCAGGACCCCTGTAATCAGAATGCTCCATGCCGCTTTTCATCAGTATGCTCCATGAGAACTGTCATCACAAGGCTCCATGGATTTCTCATCACAATGCTCCAGGACCTTGTCATCACAATGCTTCACGACATTGTCATGAAAATTCTCAATGGCCCTTGTCATTATAATGCTCCAAGCCCTAGTCATCACACTGCTCCTTTATATTTGTCATCACAATCCTCCATTACATTTGGCATCACAATGCACCATGACATTGTCATCGAAATGCACCATGACATATATCATCACAATGCTCCCTGACACATGTTTTCAAATTACTCCATGACTTTCTCATCACAATGCTCCAGGCCCTTGTCATCACAATGCTCCATGACCCCTGTCTACACAATGCTCCGTGACTCCAGTCATCACAATGCTTCATAACGTTTGTCATCACAACGGTCCATGCCCGCGTCATCACAAGGCTCTGTGACCATTTTAACCACAATGCTCCATGAATTTTTCATCACAATGCTCCGTGACCCTTGTCATCACAATGCTCCATGCCTTTCTCAGAACAGTGCTCCATGACCTTTGTCATGAAAATGTGCCACGGGCTTTCCATCACAATGATCCACCACCTTGTCATCGCTATGCTCCATAAACTTTGTAATCACAATGCCGCATGCATTTCTCATCCAAATGCTCTCTCACCTGAGATATCACCATGTTCCCTCACTAGTCATCACAATCCTCCCTCACCCCTGTAATCAAAATGTTCTATGACCCCTGTCATCAACATGTTCCATTCCCTTGTAATCACAATGCTCCATGACCACTGTCATCAAAATACTCCATGCACTTTTCATCACAATGCTCCATGAACTTTGTCATCACAATTCTCAATACATTGTCATCACAATGCTCACTGACATTTGTCATCAGAATGCTCTATGAAACCTGTCACGAAATGTCTCCATGCCATTTTCATCACAATGACCCATGCCGTTTTCATTACAATGCTCCATGCCATTGTCATCAAAATACTCCACAAGCTTGTCACCAGATTGCTCCATGACCCTTGTCATCACAATTCTCCATGCACTTGTCAACACAATGCTCCTTGACCCTTGTCATCGCAATGCTCCAAGCCATTGTCATCACAATGCTCTATTAACTTTGTCATCAGAATCCTCCATGACACTTGGCATAACAATGCTCCATGCCTTCGTCATTACATTGGGCCATTACATATGTCATCACAATGCTCCCTGACACCAGTCTTCACAATACTGCATAACATGGTCATCACAATGCTCCATGCCCTTGTCATCACAAAGCGCCATTCCAACTGTCATCACAATAATCCATGAAACTTATTAGACAAATATTCCATGCCCTTGTCATCACAAAGTTCCATGCCCTTTTTATCACAATGCTCCATGTCCCCTGTATTCACAATGCTCCGTGAAGCTTGTCATCACAGTGCTCCATGACACCTGTCATCACAATGCTCCATGCCTTTGTCAGCAAAATTCTACATGACCTTCTCATTACAATGCTCTATGCGCTTGTCATCACAATACTCCATTACCATTGTCATCACATCCTCCATGAAACTTGGGATCACATTGCTACATGCCCTTGTCATCACAATGCTCCATGCTCCTTGAAATCAAAATGATCCATGACCTCTGTCATCACAATGCTCCAAACCCTTGTGATCACAATGTTCCATAACACTTGTCATCACAACGCTCCATGATGCCTGTCATCACAATACTCCATGCACTTTTCATCACAATGCTCCATGACCTTTGTCATCACAATTCTCAATACACTTGTCATCACAATGCTCCCTAACACTTGTCGTCAGAATGCTCCTTGAACACTGTCACGGAAAGGCTCCATGCCTTTTTCATCACAAAGCCCCATGCCATTTTCATCACAATGCTCCATGCCATTGTCATCAAAATACTCCACAAGCTTTTCATCAGAATGCTCCATGACCCTTGTCATCACAATTCTCCATGCACTTGTCAGCACAATGCTCACTGACCCATGTCATCACAATGCTCCAAGCCATTGTCATCACAATGCTCCATTACCTTTGTCTTCAGAATCCTCCATGACACTTGCTATCACAATGCTCATGCTACTGTCATCACAATGGGCCATTACTTATGTCATCACAATGCGCCCAGACACCTCTCTTCACAATACTTCATGCCATTGTCATCACAATGCTCCATGCCCTTGTCATCACAAATCGCCATTCCAACTCTCATCGCAATAATCCATTAAAACTTATTAGACCAATGCTCCATGCCCTTGTCATCACAATGCTCCAAGCCCTTGTTATCACAATGCTCCATGACTCCTGTCATCACAACGTTCCATGACTCTAGTCATCACAATGCTTCATGACCTTTGTCATCACAATGGTCCATGTCCTCATCATCAACAGTCTGTGTGACATTTTTAACCACAATGCTCCATGAACTTTTCATCACAATGATCTTTGACTCTTGTCATCGCAATTCTCTATGCCTTTCTCAGCACAATGCTCCATGACCATTTTCATAACTATGCTCCCTGCGCTTGTCAGCACCATGCTCCATGACACATGTCATCACAATGCACCATGCGCTTGTCATCACAGTGCTCTACAATTTTGTCATCACAATGCTTCATAAACATTGTCATCATAATCTTCCATGCACTTCTCATCAAAATGCTCTCTCACCACTGGTATCACAATGCTACATCACTATTTGTCACAATACTCCCTCCCACCTGTCATCACAATGTTCCATGACTCCTGTCATCACAATGCTACATGCACTTATCATCCAAATGTTCGATGACCCCTGACATCACAATGTTCCATAACACCTGTCATCAAAATGTTCCATGAAAATTTTCAACAAATTGCTCCATGAGCCTGTAATCACAATTCTCCCTGCCCTTCTCATCACAATGCACAATGCCCTTGCCATCAAAATGCTCCATGGCCTTTGTCATCTCAAAGATCCATGACCCTTGGCATCACAATGCTCCATGTCATTGTCATCACAATGCTCCATGAACGCTCTCATCACATTGCTCCATGCCCTTGTCTTCACAAATCTCCATGACACATGTCATCAGAATTCTACATGGCATTCTCATCACAATGCTCCATGCCCTTGCCATCACAATGCTCCATTACACCTCTCATAACAATGCTCCATGACCCTGCCATCACGATATTCCATGGCCTTGTCATCACAAGGCTCCATGACCCTTCTCATCACAGCAATCCAAGAACCCTGTAATCACAATGCTCCATGCCCTTTTTCATCTAAATCATACATTAACCGTGTCATCACAATGCACCATGCCTATCATCATAATGCTTCATGCTATTGTCATCACAATGAAATCAAAATGCACCATGACCTCTGTCATAACAATGCTCCAATCCCTTGTGATCACAATATTCCATAACACTTGTCATCACAATGCCCCTTGATGCTCGTCATCACAATTATCCTTGGTCTTCTAATCACAATGCTCCATGACCTTTGTCATCACAATGCTCAATACACTTGTCATCAAAATGCTCCCTGACACATGTTGTCTGTATGCTCCTTGAACTCTGTCATGACAAGGCTCCATGCCTTTTTCATCACAATGATCCATGCCATTTTCATCACAATGCTCCAAGACCAATGTAATCACAATGCTCCATGCCCTTGTCATCACAAATCTCAATGACACATGCCATCAGAATGCTCCTTGGTCTTCTCCTCACAATGTTCCATGCCCTTGTCATCACAATGTTCCATGTCCCCTGTAATCACAATGCTCCATGCCCCATTTCATCAGTATGCTCCATGAGATTTGTCATAACAAGTCTCTATGCATTTCTCATCACAATGTTCCAGGACCTTGTCATCACAATGCTTCACGACCTTGTTCTGAAAATCCTCAATGACGCTTGTCATCATAATGCTCCAAGCCCTAGTCATCACAATGTTCCATTATATTTGTCATCAAAATCCTCCATTACATTTGGCATCACAATGCTCCCTGCCATTGTCATTGCAATGGACCATGACATATGTCATCACAATGCTCCCTGACACCTGTCTTCACAATACTCCATGACCTTCTCATCACAATGATTCATGCCCTTGTCATCACAATGCACCATGTCCACTGTCATCACAATAATCTATGAAACTTGTCAGACCAATGCTCCATGCCCCTGTCACCACAGTTCTCCATGCCCTAGTCATCACAATGCTCCATGACCACTGTCATCACAATGCATCATGTCCATCATCATAATGCTTCCGGCTATTGTCAGCACAATGAAATCAAAATTCTTCATGACCTCTGTCATCACAATGCTCCATGACCCCTGTCATCACAATAATCCATGAACATTTTCAGCCCAATGCTCCATGACCCTTGTCATCACAATGATCCATGCCCTTTTCATCCCAATGCTCCATGACCCCTGTATTCACAATGCTCCGTGAAGCTTTTTATCACAGTGCTCCATGACACCTGTCATGACAATGTTCCATGCCTTTGTCAGCAAAATGCTACATGACTTTGTCATTACCATGCTCTATGCGCTTGTCATCACAATACTGCATTACCATTGTCATCACAATCCTCCATGAAACTTGGGATCACATTGCTACATGCCCTTGTCATCACAATGCTCCATGCTCCTTGAAATCAAAATGATCCATGACCTCTGTCATCACAATGCTCCAAACACTTGTGATCACAATGTTCCATAACACTTGTCATCCCAACGCTCCATGATGCCTGTCATCACAATACTCCATGCACTTTTCATCACAATGCTCCATGACCTTTGTCATCACAATTCTCAATACACTTGTCATCACAATGCTCCCTGACACTTGTCGTCAGAATGCTCCTTGAACCCTGTCACGAAAAGGCTCCATGCCTTTTTCAACACAATGCCCCATGCCGTTTTTATCACAATGCTCCACGCCACTGTCAGCAAAAAGCTCCACAAGCTTATCATGAGAATGTTCCATGACCCTTGTCATCACAATTCTCGATGCACTTTTCAGCACAATGCTCCCTGACCTTGTCATCTCAATGTTCCAAGCCACTATCATCACAATGCACTATTACCTTTGTCATCAGAATCCTCCATGACACCTGGCATTACAATGCTCCATGCGATTGTCATCACAATGGGCCATTACATATGTTATCACAATGCTCCCTGACACCTCTCTTCACAATACTGCATGACCTTGTCATCACAATGCTCCATGCCCTTGTCACCACAATGCACCATTTCAACAGTCATCTCAATAATCCATGAAACTTATTAGAACAATGCTCCATGCCCTTGTCATCACAATGCTCCATGACCCTTGTAATCACAATGCTCCATGAACTTTTCATCACAATGCTCTTTGTTCCTTGTCATCACAATGCTCTATGCCTTTCTCAGCACAATGCTCCGTGACCCTTGTCATCACAATGCTCCATGCGCTTGTCAGCACGATGCTCCATGACACATGTCATCATAATGCACCATGCGCTTGTCATCACAGTGCTCCACAAGCTTGTCATCACAATGCTCCATAAACCTTGTCATCACAATGCTCCATGCACTTCTCATCAAAATGCTCTCTCACCACAGATATCACAATGGTACATCACTATTCGTCACAATACTCACTCACCCCTGTTATCCCAATGTTCCATGACCCCTGTCATCACAATGCTACATGCACTTATCATCACAATGTTCGATGACCCCTGACATCACAATGTTCCATAACCCCTGTCATCAAAATGTTCCATGACCCTTTTCATCAAATTGCTCCATGACCTTGTCATCACAATGCTCCCTGCCCTTCTCATCACAATGCACAACGCCCTTGTCATCAAAATCCTCCATGACTTTGTCATCACAAAGATCCATGACACTTGGCATCACAATGCTCTATGTCATTGTCATCACAATCCTCCATGAACACTCTCATCACATTGCTCCATGCCCTTGTCATCACAAAGCTCCATGACAGATGTCATCAGAATGCTCCATGGCCTTCTCATCACAATGCTCCATGCCCTTGCCGTCACAATGCTCCATTACCCCTGTCATAACAATGTTCTATGACCCCTGCCATCACGATGTTCCGTGGCCTTGACATCACAGTGCTCCATGACACCTGTCATCACAATGCTCCATGACTTTGTCAGCAAAATGCTACATGACCTTGTCATTACAATGCTCTATGTGCTTGTCATCACAATACTTCATTTCCATTGTCATCACAATCCTGAATGAACCTTGAGAGCACATTGCTTCATGCCCTTGTCATCACAATGCTCCATGCTCCTTGAAATCCATATGATCCATGTCCTCTGTCATCACAATGCTCCAAACCCTTCTGATCCCAGTATTCCATAACACTTGTCATCACAATGCTCCATGATGCCTGTCATCACAAAGTTCCATGCCCTTTTCATCACAGTGCTCCATGACATTTGGCATCAAAATGCTCAGTACACTTGTCATCACAATGCTCCCTGACACTTGTCATCAGAATGCTCTTTGAACCCTGTCACGAAAAGGCCCCATGCCTTTTTCATCACAATGCCCCATTCCGTTTTCATCACAATGCTCCATGACAATTTTCATCAAAATGCTCCATGACTTTGTCTGAAAAATGTTCCATGACCCTTGTCATCACAATGTGCCATTCGCTTTTCATCACAACGGTCCAGAAAATTTTCATTGCAATGCTCCATAAACCTTGTAATCACAATGCTCCATACACATCTCATCAAAATGCTCTCTCACCAGAGATATCACAGTGTTCCAACACTAGTTGTCACAATACTCCCTCACTACTGTAATCACAATGTCCCATGACCCCTGTCATCACAATGCTACATCCCTTTATCATCAAAATGTTCCATGACCCCTGAAATCACAATATTCTATAACCCCTGTCATCAAAATGTTCCAATACACTTTCCATCATATTGCTGAATGACCCTGTCATCAAAATACTCCCAGCCTTTATCATCACAATGCACCATGCACTTGTCATCAAAATGCTCCATGACATTTGTCATCACAAAGCTCCATGACACTTGTCATCAAAATGCTCGATGCCCTTCTCATCACAATGCCCCATGACCTTGTCATTACAATCCTTCATGACCCATGTATCACAGTGTTCCATGCCCTTATCAACACAATGCTCTATGCCCACTCTCATCACAATAATCCATGAAACTTATTAGACCAATGCTCCATTCCCTTGTCATCACAAGGCTCCATGCCCTTTTTATCACAATGTTCCATGACCCCTGTCATCACAATGCTCCATGCCTCCATTCATCACAATGCTTCATGACCTTTGTCATCACAATTGTCCATGCCCTCGTCATCAGCAGTCTCTGTGACCTTTTTAACCACAATGCTCCATGAACTTTTCATCACAATGCTCCTTGACCCTTGTCATCACAATGCTCTATGCCTTTCTCAGCACAATGCTCCATGACCCTCGTCATCACAATGCTCCATGACCCATGTCATCACAATGCACCCTGCACTTTTCATCACAGTGCTCCACAATCTTGTCACCACAATGCTCCATAAAACTTGTCATCACAATTCTCCATGCACTTCTCATCAAAATGCTCTCTCAACACTGATATCACAATGTTACATCACTATTCATCACAATACTCCCTCACCCCTGTCATCACAATATTCCATGACTTCTGTCTTTGCAATGCTACATGCACATATCATCACAAAGTGCGATGACCCCTGATATCACAATGTTCCATAACCCCTGTCATCAAAATGCTCCATAACAATTTTCCTCAAAATGCTCAATGACCCCTGACATCACAATGTTCCATAACAAATGTCATCAAAATATTCCATGACCCTTTTCATCAAATTGCTCTATAACCCTGTCATCACAATACTCCCTGCCCTTCTCATCACAATGTACCACGCCCTTGTCATCAAAATGCTCCATGACCTTTGTCATCACAAGTATCCATGACCCTTGGCATCTCAATGCTCCATGCCATTGTCATCACAAAACTCCATGAACCCTCTAATCACAATGCTCCATGCACATTTGCATCTCAATGCTCCATGAACCCTGTCATCAAAATGCACCATGCCCATCATCATAATGCTTCAGGCTATTGTCATCACAATGAAATCAAAATATTTGATGATCTATCTCATCACAATGCTCCAAATCCTTTTGATCACAATGTTCCATAACCCTTATCATCAAAATGTCCCATGACGCTCATCATCACAATTATCCATGGTCTTCCCATCACAATGCTCCATGACCTTTGTCATTACAGTGCTCTATACACTTGTCATCACAATGCTCCCTGACACTTGTCATCAGTATGCTCCTGGAACCCTGTCATGACAAGGCTCCATACCATTTTCATAACAATGATCCATGCCAATTTCATCACAATGCTCCAAGACACCAGTAATCACAATGCTCCATGCCCTTTTCATCACAATGCCCCAAGACCCCTGTAATCACAATACTCCATGCCCCTTTTCATCAGAATGCTCCATGAGACATGTTATTACAAGGCTCCATGGTCTTCTCATCACAATTCTCCAGGAACTTTTCATCACAGTGCTCCATTCCCTTGTCATCACAATGCTCCATGACCCCTGTCCTCACAATACTTCCTGAACATTTTCAGTCCAATTCTCCAGGAACATCTCATCACAATGCTTCATGATCCCTATCATCACAATGCTCCATTACCACTGTCATCACAAAGCTCCTTGACCCCTGACAACACAGTGATCCGGGACTCTTGTCATCACAGTGCTCCATTCACTAGTCATCACAATGCTCCATGAATATTTTCAGCCCAATGCTCCATAACCGTTGTCATCACAATGATCCATGACCTTGTCATCCCAATGCTCCATGACCCCTGTAATCACAATGATCCGTGATGCTTCTCATCACAGTGCTGTATGACCCTTATCATCACAATGCTCCATGCCTGTGTCAGCAAAATGCTACATGACCTTGTCATCAAAATGCTGCATTTGCTTGTCATCACAATACTCCCTTACCATTGTCATCACAATCCTCTATGAATCTTGGGATCACATTGCTTCATGCCCTTGTCATCCCAATGCTCCATGCTCCTTGAAAACAAAATGATCCATGACTTCTATCATCACAATGCTCCAAACTCTTGTTATCACAAAGTTCCATAACACTTGTCATCACAACGCTCCATGATGCCTGTCATCACAATACTCCATGTCCTTTTCGTCAAAATGCTCCATGAACTTTTTCACCACAATTCTCAATACACTTGTCATCACAATGTTCCCTGACACTTGTCGTCAGAATGCTCCTTGAAACCTGTCATGAAATGGCTTCATGCCTTTTTTATCACAATGCCCCATGCCCTTTTCATCACAATGCTCCATGCCATTGTCGTCACAATACTCCACAAGCTTGTCATCAGAATGCTCCATGACACTTGTCATCACAATGCTCCATGGCCACTGTCATCACAATGCTCCATACCCATTGTCATTACTGTGCTCCATGACGCTTGTCATCACAATTATCCATGGTCTTCTCATCACAATGCTGTACGCCCTTGTCATCAAAATCCTCCATGACCCTTGTCATCACAATGCTCCATGGCCACTGTCATCACAATGCTCCATTCCCCTTGTCATTACAGTGCTCCATGACGCTCGTCATCACAATGCTCCACGGTCTTGCCATCACAATGCTCCATTCCCTGGTCATCACAATGCTCGATGCCCTGGTCATCACAATGCTCCATGTCCCCTGTCATCACAATTCTCTTCGTTCTTGGCATCACTATGCTCCAAGACAGTTCTCATCACCGTGTTACATGATTTGTCATCACAATTCTCTATGCACTTGTCATCGCAATGCTCCATGACCCCTGTCATAGGAAGCTCCATGTGCTTCTCATCACAATGCTTCATGAACTTGTCATCAAAATTCTCAATGGTCCTTGTCATCACAATGCTCCATGCCCTTGTCATCACAATGCTCCATGTCCCTTGTCATCACAATGCTCCAAGCCCTTGTCATCAAAATGCTCCATTGCATTTGTCATCACAATCCTCTATGACACTTGGCATCACAATGTTCCATTCCATTGTCATCGCAATGGACCATGACATATGTCATCACAATGCTCCGTGTGACCTGTCTTCAAAATACTCCATGACCTTCTCATCACAGTGCTCCATGCCTTGTCATCACATTGCACCATGCCCACTGTCATCACAATAATCCATGAAACATGTCAGGCCAATGCTCCATGTCCCTGTCATCACAATGATCATTGCCTTTTCATCACAATGCTCTATGAACCCTGTCATCACAATGCTCCATGACTCCAGTCATCACAATGCTTCATGACCTTTGTCATCACAATTGTCCATGCCCTCGTCATCACAAGGCTCTGTGACCGTTGTCACCAAAATGCTCCATGAAATTTTCATCACAATGCTCGTTGACCCTTCTCATCACAATGCTCCATGCCTTTGTCAGCACAGGGCTCCATGACCCATGTCATCACAATGCGCCATGTGCTTGTCATAACAATGCTCCACAACCTTGTCATCACAATGCTCCATAAAACTTGTCATCACAATGCTCCATGCACTTCTTATCAAAATGCTCTCTCACGAATGATATCAAAATGTTTCCTCACTAGTCATCACAATACACCCACTCCCCTGTCATCACAATGGTCAACAACACCGTCATGAAAATGTTCCATGACTCCTGACATCACAATGTTCCATAACCCCTGTCATCAAAATGTTCCATGACACTTTTCATCAAATTGCTCCATGACCCTGTCATCACAATGCTCCCTGCCCTTCACAAGAGAATTCACCACACCCTTGTCATCAAAATGCTCCATGACCTTTGTCATCACAAAACTCCATGACCCTTGGCATCACAATGCTCCATGCCATTGTCATCACAATGCTCCAAAAACCTCTCATCACATCGTTCCTAGCCCTTTTCATCACAGGATCCATGATGCTTTTCATCACAATGCTCGATGCCATTCTTCTCACAATGCTCCATGCGCTTGTCATTACAATCCTCCATGAACCATGTATCACAGTGTTCCGTGCCATTGTTATCACAATGCTCCTTGCCCCCTCTCATCACAATAATCCATGAAACATCTCAGACCAATATTCCATGCCCTTTTCATCACAGTGATCCAAGACTCTTCTAATCATAGTGCTCCATGCCCCTTTTCATCTCAATGCTCCATGAACGCTGTCATCACAATGCACCAATGCACATCATCATAATGCTTCATGCTATTGTCATCACAATGAAATCAAAATGCTCTATGGCCTCTGTCATCACAATGCTCCAAATCCTGGTGATCACAATATTCCCTAACACTTATCATCACAGCTCCCCATAACGCTCGTCATCACAATTATCCATGGTCTTCTAATCACAATGCTCTATGACATTTGCCATCACAATGCTCAATACCCTTGTCATCACAATGGTCCCTGACACTTGTCATCAGTATGCTCCTTGAACCCTGTCATGACAAGGCTACATGCCTTTTTCATCACAATGTTACATGCCATTTTCCTCACAGTGCTCCAAGACCCCTGTAATCACAATGCTCCATGCCCTTGTCATCACAAAGCTCCATGATGCATGTCAACAGAACGCTCCATGACATTCTCATCCCAATGTTCAATGCCCTTGTCATCACAATGCTCCAAGACCCCTGTAATCACAATGCTCCATGATCCTTTTCATCAGAATGCTCCATGAGACTTGTCATCACATGGCTCCATGGTCTTCTCCTCACAGTGCTCCAGTACCTTGTCATCACAATGCTCCTTGACCCCTGTCATCACAATACTCCATGAACATTTTCAGCCCAATGCTCCATGACGTTCTCAGCACAATGCTCCATGACTTCTGTGATAACAATGCTCCATGACCACTGTCATGACAATGCTCCATGAACCCTGACAACACAATGATCCGGGACGCTTGTCATCAAAATGCTCCATGCCCTTGTAATCCCAATGCTCCATGAACCCTTTAATCACAATTCTCCATGACGCTTGTCATCACAGTGCTCCATGAACCTTGTCATCACAATGCCTTTGTCAGCAAAATGATACATAATCTTGTCATCACAATGCTCCAAGTCCCCTGTAATCACAAAGCTCCATGACCCTTTTCATCAGAATGCTCCATGAGACTTGTCATCACATGGCTCCATGGTCTTCTCATCACAGTGCTCCAGTACCTTGTCATCACAATGCTCCTTGACCCCTGTCATCACAATACTCCTTGAACATTTTCAGCCCAATGCTCCATGACGTTCTCATCACAATGCTCCATGACCTCTGTCATAACAATGCTCCATGACCACTGTCATGACAACGCTCCATGAACCCTGACAACACAATGATCCGGGACACTTGTCATCAAAATGCTCCATGCCCTTGTTATCCCAATTCTCCATGAACCCTTTAATCACAATGCTCCATGACGCTTGTCATCACAGTGCTCCATGAACCTTGTCATCACAATGCCTTTGTCAGCAAAATGATACATAATCTTGTCATCACAATGCTCCATGTGCTTGTCATCACAATCCTCCATGACCCTTGGGATCATATTGCTTTATGCCCTTGTCATCTCTATCTTGCCTTTCTGGTTTTTACAGATTTTCGGATGCCCTTTTTGTCTGGTGGGAAGCGACAATTCTTTGTAGTGTGGATTTGCGTTGTGTGCTTGCTTGATTGGCCAAAAAGGGCCTATGCCTTTTCTCCTGAATATATTCAGGAGAAAAGTCATACACTGTTTTTGGCCAAGTGCATCATTCTCGAAGTTGTGATGCCTTTCCTGTGCTTTAAAGGCGATTCCAATTTACCTCTTGAAATATGTTTTGTGCAATTCTGCCTCATTTTCAAGTCCGCTTTGTTGCCTTCCCTCAACAGATTTTTGGAAGAGAGTAGTCCTTTATAACTCTGCAGGTTTTTGATTTGCTTTGCCCCTGAGCTCCAATTTTCAAATCCCATTATTGGGAGCTGACCGCAAATCCACAATTTTGCTTCAGGACCTATACTGGTTCCAGGGGTGGCTATACTGGTTCCCTGTGGGTGGCTGAGGCTTTGGTTAATTCTTCTTCCTAATGGGAATTTAGAGTGACATGTGTCCGTACAAATGCCTACATCTACTCTCTGATTGGTTCTCCCTCTTCCCTTGTATCCTCTGCACAATTAGCAAACTGTGCGAACCAGGAGGTTATAGGGGATGACTCTCCTAAGTTGGGAGATTGATAGTAAAGTTGTTGGAATGCCAAACTGTAGCACAAGGAGAGGAAAAAGTAGGAGACTTTCAGAAACCTTTCGCCATCACAGGGTGTCCATTCTCTAGGTTTCCCATACATGTTATAACTGTAGTGATATTCCCTTCTACCTGGAAATTTGGGACCCATGGAATGGTGGCATGCATTACTACTTTAAAGGGTTTGCATTTTCTCTCCCAATTTCACCAGCCCTCTCAGTCCCACGTGTCCAGCCTTATGTCTCATCCAGCTGTCTTTGCAGATAGGGTCATTCTAGGTTTCATCAGAAACCCTGAAGGAATTGTGTAAGAATTTCGCTGTTTTTTTGTTTTGTTTTTGAAATTCATTTTTATAATGGGGTTGAGCTGATTTTCCCTGACCTGTTTATGACGGTCTAGACACACTTGTTTCCCTTACAGAGGCATATCAATACATAGGTTTTAAGATTCTTACTAATCAGATATATTCCTCTGTGGGGAATAGGGGTTTTGAGTCCCGTTCACTGAGGAAGGTGTAGGTCTTGTCTATTCTGTATTTGGTTTATGGAATGGTACCTGTGCTAATATCAAACTCTGGTTTTATGCATCACCCCACCTCTCCTTTCCCCTTAAGGAGGCATAAGAGTGTTTTCTAAATGTGAGACGCTGCTCTCTTTCCTAATTCAGTTCATGTGTTGTGATGTTGACATTCCCTCTGTAAGTGATATCTTATGATAAGATTCTTTTTCTGTGTGACTAATTTCCCTTAGAATCATCATACCTAAATCCTCTCATTATGCTGCTACTGGCCTTATGACATTGATTTCACGTCTGAGTGATATTCCGTTGTACAAAATTACCACAAATTCTTTATGCATTTCTCTTTTTCCTGGGATACTTTAGGTGTACCGAAGTTGAGGTTCTTGTATGCAGAGCAGCCCTAAACTTTGGGGTGCCTGTGTCTTGTTGATATTTACTCTTCCCAAGTTATATGTCCATGAGTTGAAGTCCCCTTTGCTCGGGGGCTTTGTATTTTAGATGTTTTAGGAAACAGCATACACTTCTTCAGAGTAGCTCTTGGATATTTATACCCCACCCATCAGCGTGACTAGTCTTCCTGTTTTCCATGGCCTCTCCTGCATTTTTGATTTGTACACATTTTTTGGATGGACTTTCTGAGTAGTGGAAATTGAGACTTTTTATTGTGCGGATTTGCATTTCCCTCTTGCTTGGTTGGCCAAAAACTCTGTATGTGTTTTTTTCCTGAAGATATTCACGAAAAAAACGCATACACCCTTTTGCCCAACTGCATCATTTTAGAAATTCTGCTGCTTTTCATATGCTTTAAATGTGAGTACAATCTACCTTTTGAAAAATGTTTCCTGCAATTCTGCCTCTCATTCAGAACCTCTTCGTTGCCTTACCTGAATATATTTTTGGACGTTGGTTATCATTTATATCTTTGCAAGTCTTTGAATTGTCTGCTCCTGAGCTCCATTTTGCAACTCGCTTTTTGGGAGCTGGCCGCCAAACCATTGGATTGATTCCGGCCCTATTCTGGTTCTGGGGAGGCAGGCTGAGCCTTTGGTTAATTCTTCTTCCTAATGGGAAATTAGAGTGACATGTGCCTGTCAAAACTACTACAGCTAATCTCTCATTGGTTCCTCCTCTTCCCATTTATCCTCTGCAAAAATTGCAAACAGTGTGAAACAGGAGGTTAAAGGTGCTGATTCTCCAAGTCGGGAGATTGTTAGTAATGTGGCTGGAATGGCGAACCCCAGCACCAGGAGATCAAAAATGAGGTGCATTTTAGACACCTCTCCTGAGCACACGGTGTACATTCATCTCGGTTTCCCAGGCATGTTTTCACTGTCAGAAGATTCCCTTGAAATTGCAGATTTGGGACCCATGGAATGGGTACCAGGCAGTATTACTTTAAAAGGTCTGCATTTCCTCACCCAGCCTCTCTAACATCTCTTAGCGTGCATAGCTTCCAGCCTTATATATCATCCTGCTGTGGGTCTACATGTGTTCAATCCATGTTACATCGTAGCCCTTCAACAAAAGTTGTAAGAATTTTTGTCTGTCTCACCGTTTTTATAAATATTTTTAAATTTATTTTTATATTGGTTACAGCTGATTTTCAAAGCTCTGTTTTTTGCTGCTGTACATCCACTTGATTCATGTACTGTGAGACAACAATAAATTCTTTCTCAGATGCTTAGGAGTCATATGTATTATTTTCCAGTGACTTGAGTGGACTGAGTGCCGTTCTTTGAGGTACCGTGTAGGCCTTGCCAGTTATTCAATTTGGTACTTGGAATGGTATCTTTGCTAATTTCAACCTCCTGGATAATACCTCACCATTCCCCACCTTTCCCATTTAGCAGCCTTATGTCTATTTTCTACATATTTGACTATGTTTCTGTTTTGTAGTTTATTTCATGTGTAGCCATTTTTGATTCCACCTTTAAGTGACATCTTATGATATGTGTCTTTTTCTTTCTGACATGTGTCACTTAGAATGATCGTATGTAACTCCTCCAGAGTTGTTCCACCTGGCCTTATTTCATTGATTTCTGGATGAGTAATATTCCACTCTACATAAGTACCCCATCTCTTTTATCCATTTTATCCTTCCAGGGACATTTAGGTTATATCCAAGTGGAGGCCCTTTTTAACAGAGAGGTGGTAAATGTTGGGGTGCCTGTTTTCTGTCATTTTTTGTTTTTCCCAAGGTATACGCCCATGAGTGCAAGTGCCCTATGCTCTGTAGCTCAGTTTTCAGATGTTTTAGCAAACACAATACACTTCTCCAGAGTGGCCGTTGGCAAATTACATTTCCACTATCAGCCTCACAGGGCTCCCTTTTCTCCTTGCCCTGTCCTGCATTTCTGGTGTTTACACTTTATGTGGATGGCCCTTCTGACTGATGTGAGGTGATACATTTTGTAGTATTGATTTCCAGTGCCCAGCTGTTTGGTTGGATAAAAAGTGTGAATGGCCTTTACTTGAATATATTCAGAAAAAAATGCATACGCCCTTTTGGGCCAACTGCATCATTGGCGATGTTCAGCCCCTTTTCTTGTGCTTTAATGGGGAGACCTTTCTACCTCTTCAAATCTGATTCCTGCCTCTCTCCCTTGCATATAAGTCCTTTTCTGTGACTTACCTCAAGACATTTTTCAACAATAGATATTTTCAACTCTGCAGTTTCATGAATTTTAGTGCCCCTGAGTTCCATTTTTCAACTTGTGTTTTTGGAAACTCGACACAAAACAGCAGGATTTCCTCTAGCCCTATTCTCTTTATGTGGGCAATTCTAGCCTTTGATGAATTTGTCTTCCGGATTGGAAATTAGAGTGGCATGTGCCTGTCCGAACACCTAAGACTTGTCTCTAAATTTTTCGCATCCTTCTGCTTCATCCTCTAGACAGATTCCAAACTGTGTGCAACAGGATGTTGACGGTGCTGATATCCCCAAGTGAGGAGATTGTTAGGAAAGATGCTGGAGGGGTGAACCTGAGCACCAGGCGATGAGGAGATGAGGTGCCTTTTCCAAACTCTTTCCGATCAAATGGTGTACCATCCTCTAGGTGTGACAGGCATGTTTTAGCTGTAGGAAGGGTCCCGTGCATGGAAGGAGAACACCAGGGATTTTTCCAAATCAGTGCCTCCCCGAACCCCAAACTGGGGAATTTTTAAGCTACGGATACACGTATGTCCATTAAGGGCCTTGGGAAATAGGCAGAGCCCAAACTTTAGATGATTGAAATCTTCAGTTTCAGAAGCGCTCACCATCGGCCTTGCTTAGGTTACATTTTATCTGTCATTGATAGATGATGTCAATAAAAATATCGATTCTTTTTCAGATTATTTCCCCTTATAGGTTATTGCAAAATATTCAGTGTAGTTCCCTGTGCTATACAGTAGTTCCTTGTTGATGATCTATTTTATACATAGCAGTGTGTATGTGTTAATCCCAAACTGTTAATTTATCCCTTCTCCTACCTTTCCCCTTTGGTAATAATAAATTATAAGATTTTATACTTCTCAGAAATGGGGGAGCTGAAAGAGAGGTATGCTTTTCAATGGAAAAGCATTCAAAACAAGATTGAAGCTTCAGCCAAGAGTATTCGATGTACATCCATGGAAATAAATCACTTCATTTCTCTAATGTTGACCTGACAAATAAGACAGACGTCTTCACTGAACTTGCTTATAGTAAAGTGATGGAAATATCAAATGTAAGTCTTAGAAAAATCTTATTTTACCCGAGCATTATACACTGCTCTATGTTAACTACAGTTTGGCTCACACATCTGTTCAATGAAGTTACAAAGTTCTCAATTTCTGTTACTGATCATCCAGAGGGGACCCCAACTGTAGTCCCCATGCCCAGTGTCATTGGAGCCAACAGATCAAGACTGAGTTTGGTTCAGAAGCAAAGGAAACATTATTTTGAAAACCGAATGGAGAGGTGAGAGTGTGCACTCCCCCACGGGCTGTGGGCTGGGATGCTGAGTAGGGATCCCGGCAGCGTCAGTGGGAGTTAGGGGATGGAGGTCTCGAGGGCTGGGTTGGCTACAGCTCAGGCTCTATGCCGTGCAGTCTGCATGGGACTCCGCTAGCTGAGGTGTCGACCCAGCCATTCTGCACTAGGGAGTCGGGTCTGAAGTGCCGGGTGTGGGACCTCTGCATGCGGAACCCTAGGAACATGTGAAATTAGACAAAGCACAAAGGAAAAACAGGTTAGACTTTATTTTATTGCCCAGATTCTCTTTTTATCTCCCAGGAATTTTTAATGAACGTTGCCAGAGACGAACACCTCCTCTGCTTTTTGTTCCGTTCCTGATTCTTGGGGTGTTGAGGGTGAAGACCCCTCTTTTGTAAGTGCTTCATGCTGTGGTGGGAGCCCTGATACCTAGGGGGAGGGGCAAAACGTCTCCCCACCAGCCTCCAGGTGAGGTTGATTGTCCCAAAGCCTCCTGCCTCACTTATCGTCCGCCTGAGCACTAGCATTGGAAGTGTTATAGATTCTAATGACCTGTAAGGGTCCAGGAAAGAGATGCACAGAGATGCTGAGGTGGCAGGTTTCACCCCACCCACGTTTGTTAAGTGACATTAGGCTGACTTTTTTGCCAGCCTAGATGCTCTGACCAGTAGTCTGTGCTTTCTTTAATTAGGTCCCTGAATTAATGTACAAACAGCACCATGTGTCAGAGCCCTGCCCGTGCAACTCCCAGACAGTCCAGGGTCAGTGGTGATCCAGGACCATGATGTCCACTGAGTCAATGGCCTTTAGAAGTAGCCAGCAGTCCAGCCGGTCATATTGGCCATCATCACCGCGGTGTCTGTAGGGTTTTCTATGGTGAAAGCGTGATATACGTTTCCCCCGCCAAGCTTATTAGCTCCCCTCTGGGTTCAGTAAGTCCTGCAAGCAGTAGTCTGCTCTTTCGGGGCACAGTCTTGTTGTTTTCTGAGAGAAACTCCAGGTCAAGTGATGGTCACACGAGTCATCTTGGGGGCCCGTTGCCCCCATTTGTCTCTCTGGAGGTTGGAGTAGGAGGGCCTCCTCACTCGAGGTCAGTGTGTCCACAGAGCGACCCCTGCAACTTCAGGACATGATGGGTGGTTAGGATCACCACGTGGGGTCCTATTCCCTTAGGAGGGAGCTGGCCATGTGGGCTGCTGATTTCCAGCTTTTTAGATACCCCAGTATCCTGGCCTGATGAGTCAGTGGGCAAAGCCCTTGGTGACCATAGTTTATCATACCTGAAGGGCATTCTTGTGTTGCTCCATTTCAAGTGGTCCCTGTTTTTGCACTAAGTCTCCAAGGGCAATTAACCTTTGACCGGGTATGTAAAGGTCAAAGGGTTTAGCTAAATAAGCGAGTTCCTGGGCAAGGATCTGAATTGACTGCTCTTTCCATTCTTGAAAGGCTGCTTCTGGATTCTATTCAAAAGGATCATCATCTTTTCGTGTCAGTGTTTCAGGTAGAGGCCCAGCTATTAGACTGTAGTTAGGGATCCAGATGCAGAAAACCTTGGCCTCCCCAGGAACCCCTAAGCTGTCTTCTAGTTTTTGAAGAGGTAAGGCTGCAAATGGCTTCTTCCCTATCCTGGGATGCATTTCTCCAAATATCTGTGAGAATGAAGCCCAGGCAAGTCACCTGAGCCTGGGATATTTGAGCCTTTTTCTTGGACACCTTCTGTCCTTTCTTGGATAGGTAGTTCCGAGGCGTCTTTAGTAGGCCTGGCAATCAGAATGTCATCTGCATATTGAAGGAGGGTTCCCTTTTACAGAGGTAGAACGTTTAGGTCTTTAGAGGACATTTCCCCAATGATGGTGTGGGGATATTTGAACCATTGGGGCAGGACGGCCCAGCATTATTGGTTTTGTTGCATGCTGTGTCCTGCCACTCACAAGCCAAAAATTCTTGTGACTCTGAGATGAATGGAATACAGAAGAAGGCATCATTGAAGTGTAATACAGAATGCCATGGCCTGGTGGATGGTAGAATGAGCAGCAGGGTGTAGGAAATAGGATCTACTAGATGTAGATCCTCGGTGGCTTCACTGACTGTCCTGATATCCTTTACCAGGTCTCCAGCAGCCCATGGGGCTCTCGTGGTCAGGCCAATCCCAGGATATGGAGCTCACCTGGGCTGCATCCCGCACCCCACAGCCCACGGGGCTCTCGTGTTCAAGTCCCTCCCAGGGTATGGAGCTCACCTCTGCAGCTACACAGCAGCCCATGGGGCTCTCATAGTCAGGCCCTTCCCAGGATACGGAACTCCCCTGGGCAGGTACCCCAGCAGGGCTAGACACACAGGAACTGTGCACATTGCCCACCTTGCAGAGAACCCCCAGCTCACCTGTCGCTCACAGCTGACACAGAACACCTCAGAGCAGGACTTGAACTAACAAACAGCAGCTCTGACAGGTCTGTGACCCTGGCTATCACTCTGTGCAGCCTCTCTCTGCCTGGTCTTCCAGACACTTCCACTGCAGCCAGGGCACCAGGCCTCTGTCTCCACCCACCATCACTCCTCTCCCTGACTCCTGGGTTCCTCTCATTAGGATAGGGTCTTCTTGAAGTTGTTTTCCACTCATGGACCAGATAAAATGATAAGAAAACAAGCCGCAGCTGCAGCACCTTGTCTATCCTGACTCTCAAGGCCCACACCTGTTCCTTGGGACTGACCCGTTTAGCAAGGTTCATTTTCTGCAACTGTGAGCCCCTGAGGGGTGAGGTTTGGCTGATTTGGGCAGCCTGACACTGCCTGCTAGCCCCCACCCCACAGGTGAGCCTGGGTTGAGGTCAATATAAACACCTCTCCAGTCAGCAAGAGCACCTGTAGCTGTGACTGACGCCATATTCTCTGCCCCGTCAGCAGTTTCGGGGCTGGGGTGGTGGGAGGGAGTGAGGGGCCGTGGCTTTGTGGTTGGCCCAGTGTGATTTGGGCTCTGCTGGACTTTCTGCAGGAGTTGCCAGGCTGCCACCTGCTAAAGAAGAGGATGTGTCACCCACACCTGCCACTGGAATTTCTCCCCAGGCAGAGGTGAGGAAGTAAAAAAGCAGTGGGGGCTGTGGCAGGAGAGGTATCTCAGGCAGGGAAATGGAAAGATTCCAGAAGAGCATCTGGGGCCAGGACCATCCTGGCTGGCCTGCAGGCACCAAGTCGGCCTGCGTGCTCTCGCTAGTGTGGCTCCACTGCCCTTCCTGTAGGCTTGCAAGTGCTTGTACATATTCAGGTGTTTTACCTGGAAATGGTGGGAAGAGTTCAGCTGCAGCAGGACTGGGGCTCAGCTCACATTTACTCACAGACGCCTCGACACAGTTCCCCAGCTTTGCAATGAGGATGCTCCTTGTGGGAGGGAGCGCTGCTGACGGCATGGGAGACAATTTCCCACCTCTGACCAACTTAAGAATTTTTTACCACTGGAGCAAGTGCCCTGATACGATTTTCCTTTGTATCACTGGTGGGTTCTGTTTTATTTATTTTTTTCTTTTTTTCTTTTTGGTTCAAGGTAGATTTTATTTATTCCTCTTTTTTTTAAATTTTGGAGATATAAACATGGAAACAATGCATTAATATAAAGACGTCTATGTGAAGGGAAATACTTTTTTTCTGTTTTATTTTATTAAATGTTATTTATTTATTTTTATTTTTTTTTTAAATTTATTTCTTTTATACAGCAGGTTCTTATTGGATATGTATTTTATACATATAAGTGTGCACATGTGAATCCCAGTCTCCCAATTCATTCCACCACCACCCTCACATGGCGTTCCCTCCTTGGTGTCCATATGTTTGTTCTCTACATCTGTCTCTATCTCTGCCCTGCAAACTGGTTCATCTGTACCATTTTTCTAGGTTCCACATATATGCATTAATATACAATATTTGTTTTTCTCTTTCTGACTTACTTCACTCTGTATGACAGTCTCTAGATCCATCGAGGTCTCTACAAATGACCCAATTTCATTCCTATGTATGACTGAGTAATATTCCGTTGTATATATGTACCACGTCTTTATCCATTCGTCTGTCTGTGGGCACTTAGATTGCTTTCATTACCTGTCTATTGTAAATAGTGCTGCAGTGAACATTGTGGTGAATGTGTCTTTTTGATTTATGGTTTTCTCTGGGTATATGCCCAGTAGTGGGATTGCTGGATTATATGGTAATTCTGTTTTTGTTTTTTAAGGAACCTCCATACTGTTCTCCATAGAGACTGTATCGATTTACATTCCCACCAATAGTGGAATAAGGTTCCTTTTCTCCACACCCTCTCCAACATTTGTTGTTTGTAGATTTTCTGATGATGCCCATTCTAACAGGTGTGACGTGATACCTCATTGTAGTTTCGATTTCCATTTCTCTAATAATTAGTGATGTTCAGCAGATTTTCATGTGCGTACTGGCCATCTCTATGTCTTCTTGGAAGAAATGTCTATTTAGATCTTCCATTTTGTATTGGGTTGTTTGTTTTATTAATATTGAGCTGCATGAGCTGTTTATATATATTGGAGATTAATCATTTATCCATTGATTCGTTTGCAAATATTTTCTGCCATTCTGAGGGTTGTCTTTTCGTCTTGTTTGTAGTTTCCTTTGCTTTGCAAAAGCTTTTAAGTTTCATTAGTCCCATGTGTTTAGTTTTCTTTTTTATTTCCTTACTATAGGAGGTGGATCAAAAAAGATCTTGCTGTGATTTACTTCAGAGTATCCTTCATAAGTTTTCCTCTCAGTGTTTTATACTGTCTGGTCTTACATTAAGGTCTCTAATTCATTTTGAATATATTTTTATGTATGGTGTTAGGGAGTGTTCTAATTTCATTCTTTTATATGTAGCTCTCCATATTTCCCAGCACCAATGATTGAAGAGACAGTCTTATCTCCATTGTATAGTCTTGCCTCCTTTGTCATAGATTAGTTGACTATAAGTGTGTAGGTTTATCCTTGGGCTTTGTTTTTTTTTTTTCCTTTTACACGTTTATTGGAGTATAATTGCTTTACAATGGAGTGTTCGTTTCTGCTGCATAACAAAGTGAATCAGCTATACATATACAAATATCACCAGATCCCCTCCCTCTTGCATCTCCCTCCCACACTCCATATCCCAACCCTTTATGTGGTCACAAAGCACCGAACCGATCTCCCTGTTCTATGTGGCTGATTCTCAGTAGCTATCGGTGTTACATTTGGTAATGTATTTATGTCCATGCCACTCTCTCACTTCGTCCGAGCTTACCCATCCCCCTTCCGGTGCCCTCAACTCCTTTCTCTATGTCTGTGTCCTTAATCCTGTCCTGCCACTAGGTTCTTCAAAATCTTTTTTTTTCTTCATTAGATTCCATATATCTCTGTTAACATACAGTATTTGTTTTTCCCTTTCTGACTTACTTCACTGTGTAGGACAGATTCTAAGTCCATCCACCTCAGTACAAATAACTCAGTTTTGCTTCTTTTTATGGTTGAGTAATATTTGATTGTATATATGTGCCAGATGTTCTTTATCCATTCATGTGTCGATGGACACTTAGGTTGCTTCCATGTCCTGGCTAATGCAAATAGAGCTGCAATGAACATTTTTGTTCATAACTCTTTTTGAATTATGGTTTTCGCAAGGCAAATGCCCAGTAGTTGGATTGGTGTGTCGTATGGTACTTCTATTGTTAGTTATTTAAAGGAACCTCCGTACTGTTCTTCCTAGTGCCCATATCAATTTACATTCCCACCCACAGTGCAAGTGTGTTCCCTTTCCTCCAATAAAGGCCTCTCCAGCATTTATTGTTTTGTAGATTTTTTTGATGATTGCCACTCTGATTGCTGTGAGGTGATACCTCACGGTAGTTTTGATTTGCATTTCTCTAATGATTAGTGATGTTCAGCATCCTTTCATGTGTTTCTTGGTAATCTGTATATCTTCTTTGGAGAAATGTCTATTTAGGTCTTCTGCCCGTTTTTGGATTGGGTTGTTTGTTTTTGTGATATTGAGCTACATGAGGTGCTTGTAAAGTTTGGAGATTAATCCTTTGTCAATTGCTTCATTTGAAAATATTTTCTCCCATTCTGAGGGTTGTTTTTGCATCTTGTTTATGTTTTCCTGTACTGTGTAAAAGCTTTTATGTTTCATTAGGTCCCATTTGTTGATTTCTGTTTTTATTTCCATTTCTCTAGGAGGTGGGTCCAAAAAGATCTTGCTGTGATTTATGTCATAGAGTGTTCTGCCTATGGTTTCCTCTAAGTGTTTTATAGTGTCTGGTCTTATATTTAGATCTCTAATCAATTTAGAGTTTATTTTTGTGTATGGTGTTATGGAGTGTTCTAATTTCATTCCTTTATGTGTAGGGGTCCAGTTTTCACAGCACCAATTACTGAAGAGACTGTCTTTTCTCCATTGTATATCCTTAGCTCCTTTGTCATAGATGAGATAGCCATAGATATGTAGGTTTATCTCTGGGCTTTCTGTCCTGTTCCATTGATCTGTGTTTATGCCAATCTACATACACTTGATTCCATTATGGAGACATATAAATACATAGGTTTCAAGGTTATTACCAGTCAGATATATTCCTCTTCAGTGAATAGGGTGTTTTGTGTCCAGTTTATTGAGAAAGGAGTAGGTCTTGTCTATTACATATTTGGTATATGGAATGGGATCTGTGCTAATTTCAAACTTTGCTTTTACACATCACCCCATGTCACCTTTCCCCTTAAGGAGGCATAAGTGTGTTTTCTAAATGTGTAACTCTGTTCTCTTTTGAAATTCAGTTCATGTGTAGCCATGTTTACATTTCCTCTATAAGTGATATATTACAATAAGTTTCTTTTTCTTTGTGGCTCATTTCACTTAGCATGATCGTACCTAAAGCCACTCATTATGCTGCTATTGGCCTTATGACATTGATTTTATGTCTGAGTGACATTCCATTGTATATAAGTACCACAACATCTATATCCATTTTTTTTTCCTTTCCTGGGATATATAAAGTGTACCGAAGTCGAGGTTCTTGTAAACAGAACAGCCCTAAAGTTTGGGCTGGCTGTGTGTTGTGGAATTTTAGTTTTCCCAAAATACACGCCCATGAGTGGAAGTGTGCTATGCTCTGTAGCTCTGTTTTAGAAAACAACATACAGTTCTCCAGAGAGGCTGTTGGCAATTTACATCCTGTCCATCGGCGTAACCAGGCTCCCTTTTATCCATGGCCTGTCCTGCATTTGTGGTTTTTACACTATTTGTGAATGGCCCTTTTGACTGGAGGTAAGGGACACTTCTATGTAGTGTGGATTTGCAATGCCTGAGGGCTTGCTTGGCCAAAAAGGGCATATGCATTTTTTCCCGAATATATTCAAGAAAATACACATAATCCCTTTTCAGCCAAGGGCAACATTGTCGAAATTCTGTCGCTTTTCATGTGCTTTAAAGATGACTCCAATCTACCTCTTGAAATCTGTTTCCTTCAATTCTGCCTTGCATTCAAATCCTCTTCATTGCCTTTCCTCAATATATTTCTGGATAATAGTTGTCCTTTATAACTCTGCAAGTTTGTGAATTGCTGTGCCCCTGATTTCCATTTTCCAACTCGCCTGTTTGTGAGCTGGCTGCAATACCGCAGGATGGCTTTAGGCCCTAGTCTGGTTCCGGGGCTTCAGGCTGAGCCTTTGGTTAATTATTCTTCCTGATGGGAAACTAGAGTGACATGTGCCCATCCAAACACCTACAGCTAATCTCTCATTTATTTCCCCTCTTCCTGTTCATCCTCTGCACAATTTGCAAACTGTGCATAACAGGAGGGTAAAGGCGCTGACACTCCAAGTGGGGAGATTTTTAGTAATGCAGATGGAATGGTGAAGCCCAGCACGACAAAGAAAAATGAGGTACCTTTTAGAAAACTTTCCCAATTACACAGTGTACCATCCACTGGGTTTCCCATGCATGTTTTAACTGGAGGAAGATTCCCTTAAACCTGGAGAGTTGGGACCACTAGAATGGATAGCACACAGTATTGCTCTAAGTGGTGTTCTTTTGTTCACACAACCTCAGCAATCTTGTCAGCCCCAAGTGTCCAGTCTTATGTCTCATCCAGCTGTGGGTGTAAAGGTGGTCAATCTAGCTTGCATCACAGGCCCTGAACGTAGTTTTTAAAACTTTCTGTTTTTGCATTTTGCTTTTGAAATTTATTTTTATAAGTGTGTTTAACTGAATTTTAGTGTTGTGTTCATGCCGTTTTACACACATATGATTCCTTTATGGAGACATGAGAATACATATGTTTTAAAATACTTAGAGTCAGACATATTCCTCTGCAATGAATCGGGGGTGTTGAGTCCAGTTCATTGTGCCGGGAGTAGGTGTTGTCTATTACATACATTGTTTAAATAAAGGTATCTGTGCTAATTAAAAACTGTGGTTTTATGCATCACCCCACCTCGGCTTTCCCATTAAGCAGACAGAAGATGTTTTCTAAATGTGTGAATCTGTTGTGTTTGTCATTCAGTTCATGTGTAGTCATGTGTACATTCCCGCTATGAGTGATACCTTATGATAAGATTAGTTACTCTGTAATCTTTCCTAACTCCGTTCATGTGTAGCCATGTTTACAGGACCTTCATAAGTGATATCTTATGATAAGTTTCTTTTTCTGTGTGACTAATTTCACTTAGAATCATCGTACCTGAATCCACTCATTTTGCTGCTACTGGTCTTATGACATTGATTTCATGGCTGAGGGATATTACATCGTACAAAAGTACCACAATTTTTTGAACCATATTTATCTTTAGTGGGATACTTAAGGTGTACCCAAGTTGAGGTTCTTGTAAGCAGTGCAGCCCTAAATATGGGGTGGCTCTGTCGTACTGATTTTCAGTTTTCCAAAGGTATATTCCCTAGACTGGAAGTGCCCTTGGCTCTGTAGCTCTGTAGTTTACTTGTTTTAGGGAACACAATGCACTCCTCCACAGAGGCAGTTGGCAATTTACATCCCGCCCATCAGCATAACAAGGCTCCCTGATCTCCAGGGCCTCTCTTGCCTTTCTGATTTTTAGACATTTTGCGGATGTCCCTTTTTTCCGGTGGGAAGTGAAACTACATTGTAGTGCAGATTTGCATTGCCCGCTTGCTTGCTTGGCCAAAAAGGGCATTGTGTTTTCTCCTGAACACATACGCTCTTTTTGGCCAAGTGCATCATAGTCGAAGTTGTGCCCCTCTTCATGTGCTTTAAAGGCAATTCCAACGTACCTCTTGAAATCTGTTTCCTGCTCTTCTGCCTCGCTTTCAAGTCCTCATCATTGCCATCCCTCAACAGATTTTTGGACGATAGTTGCCCTTTATTACTCTGCCAGTTTGTGAATTGCTGTGCCCTGAGCTCCATTTCTTATCTCGTTTTTTGTAAGCTGAACGCAAGTCCAATATTTTGGTTCAGAACCTATACTGGTTTTCGGTGGGTGGCTGAGTCTTTGGTTAATTCTTCCTCCTCCCAGGAAATAAGAGTGACATGTGCCCGTCCAAATGCCTAACAGCTACTCTCTCATTGGATCTCCCTCTTCCCTTTCATCATTTGCGAAATTGGCAACCTGTGCAAACCAGGAGGTTAAAGGTGCTGTCTCTCCAACTTGGGAGATTGATAGTAAAGCAGTTGGAAAGTCAAACTGGCGCACAAGGAGAGGGACTATTCGTTGAGATTTAGAAACCTTTCATATTCACAGTGTGCCCATTCTTAGGTTTCCCTTACATGTCATAGCTATAGTAATATACCCTTCAACCTGGAGAGTTGGGACACATGGAATGGGTGCCATGCATTATTGCTTTAAATGGTCTGCATTTGCTCACCCAATCTCAACCAATCCTCTCAGTCCCATGAGTCCAGCCTTATGCCACAGCCAGCTGTCCTTGTAGATATGGTCACTCCAGGTTTCATCAGAGACCCTGAAGTAATTGGAAAAAATTTCCCTTTTCTTTTGTTATGTTTTGAAATTCATTTTTATAGTGGGTTTGAGCTGTTTCTCGCTGCCATGTTTATGCCAGTCTGGAAACACTTGATTCCCTTACGGAGACATATCAATACATAGGTTTTAAGATTCTTACTAGTCAGATATATTCCTCTGTGGGAAATATGGCGTTTTGAGTCCCTTTCACTGAGGAAGGTGTAGATCTTGTCTATTCCATAGTTGGTTTTTGGAACGGTACCTGTGCTTATATCAAACTCTGGTTTTATGCATCACCCCACCTCTCCTTTCCCCTTAAGCAGGCATAAGTGTGTTTTCTAAATGTGAGACTCTGTTCTCTTTCCTAAATCTGTTCATGTGTAGCCATGTTTACAGGATCTTCATAAGTGTTATCTTATGATAAGTTTCTTTTTCTCTGTGACTTATTTCACTTAGAATCATCGTACCTGAATCCACTCATTTTGCTGCTACTGGTCTTATGACATTGATTTCATGGCTGAGGGATATTCCATCATACGTAAGTACCACAATTTTTTGAACCATTTTTATCTTTCCTGGGATAATTCAGGTGTACCCAAGATGAGGTTCTTGTAAGCAGTGCAGACCTAACTTTTGTGGTGGTTATGTCTTATTGATTTTCAATTTTCCCTAGGTATATTCCATAGACTGAAAGTGCACTTGGCTCTGTAGCTCTGTTGTTTACTTATTTCAGGGAACACAATGTACTCCTCCAGATAGGCAGTTGGCAATTTACATGCCGCCCATCAGCATAACAAGGCTCCCCGTTTTCCAGGGCCTGTCTTGCCTTTCTGGTTTTTACCCATTTTGTGGATGTCCCTTTTGACCAGTGGGAAGTGATACTACTTTGTAGTGTAGATATGCATTGCCCGCTTGCTTGCTTGGCCAAAAAGGGCGTATGCATTTTCTCCTGAATATATTTAGGAGAAAACGCAAACGCACTTTTTGGCCAAGTGCATCATTGTCGAAGTTGTGACCCTCTTCCTGTGCTTTAAAGTCGATTCCAACGTACCTCTTGAAATCTGTTTCCTGCTCTTCTGCCTCGCTTTCAAGTCCGCCTCGTTGCCTTCCCTCAACAGATTTTTGGACGATAATTGCCCTTTACTACTCTGCCAGTTTGTGAATTCCTATGCCCCTGAGCTCCATTTTTTATCTCATTTTTTGTGAGCTGAACGCAAGTCCAATATTTTGGTTCAGAACCTATACTGGTTTTCGGTGGGTGGCTGAGTCTTTGGTTAATTCTTCTTCCTCCCGGGAAATAATAGTGACATGTGCCCATCCAAATGCGTAACAGCTACTCCTTCATTGGTTCTCCCACTTCCCTTTCATCATTTGCCAAATTGGCAACGTGTGCGTACCAGGAGGTTGAAGGTGCTGTCTCTCCAAGTTGGGAGATTCATAGTAAAGCAGTTGGAAAGTCAAACTGGAGCACAAGAAGAGGGACTATTCGTTGAGATTTAGAAACCTTTCGTATTCACAGTGTGTCCATTTTTAGGTTTCCCTTACCTGTTATAGCTATAGTAATATACCCTTCAGCCTGGAGAGTTGGGACACATGGAATGGGTGCCATGCATTATTGATTTAAAGGGTCTGCATTTGCTCACCCAATCTCACCAATCCTCTCAGTCCCATGTGTCCAACATTATGCAACATCCAGCTGTCACTGTAGATAGGGTCATTCCAGGTTTCCTCAGAGAACCTGAAAGAATTGGAAAGAATTTCCCTGTTTTTATGTTTTGTTTTGAAATTCCTTTTTATAGTGGGTTTGAGCTGATTCTCGCTGCCATGTTTATGCCAGTCTAGAAACACTTGATTCCCTTACGGAGACATATCAATACATAGGTTTTAAGATTCTTACTAGTCAGATATTTTCCTCTGCGGGAAATATGGGGTTTTGAATCCCTTTCATTGAGGAAGCTGTAGGTCTTGTCTATTCCATAGTTGATTTTTGGAACGGTACCTGTGCTTTTATCAAACTCTGATTTTATTCATCCCCCCACCTTTCCTGCCCCCTTACGCAGGCATAAGAGTGTTTTCTAAATGTGAGACTCTGTTCTCTTTCCTAACTCAGTTCATGTGTAGCCATGTTTACAGGATCTTCATAAGTGATATCTTATGATAAGCTTCTTTTTCTGTGTGACTTATTTCACTTAGAATCTTCGTACCTGAATCCACTCATTTTGCTGCTACTGGGCTTATGACATTGATTTCATGACTGATGGATATTCCATCATACGAAAGTACCCCAATTTTTTGAACCATTTTTATCTTTCCTGGGATATTTAATGTGTACCCAAGTTGAGGTTCTTGTAAGCAGTGCAGCCCTAAATTTTGGGGTGGCTCTGTCTTATTGATTTTCAGTTTTCCCAAGGTATATTCCCTAGACTGGAAGTGCCCTTGGCTCTGTAGCTCTGTTGTTTACTTGTTTCAGGGAACACAATGCACTTCTCCAGATAGGCAGTTGGCAATTAACATGCCGCCCATCAGCATAACAAGGCTCCCTGTTCTCCAGGGCCTGTGTTGCCTTTCTGGTTTTTACCCATTTTGTGGATGTCCCTTTTAACCAGTGGGAAGTGATATTTCTTTGTAGTGTAGATTTGCGTGGCCCGCTTGCTTGCTTGGCCAAAAAGGGCGTATGCCTTTTCTCCTGAATATACTCAGGAGAACACGCAAACGCCCTTTTTGGCCAAGTGCATCATTGTCGAAGTTGTGCCCCTCTTCCTGTGCTTTAAAGCCGATTCCAACGTACCTCTTGAAATCTGTTTCCTGCTCTTCTGCCTCACTTTCAAGTCCGCCTCGTTGCCTTCCCTCAACAGATTTTTGGACGATAGTTGCCCTTTATTACTCTGCCACTTTGTGAATTGTTGTGCCCCTGAGCTCCATTTTTATCTCAATTTTTGTGAGCTGAACGCAAGTCCAATATTTTGGTTCAGAACCTATACTGGTTTTCGGTGGGTGGCTGAGTCTTTGGTTAATTCTTCTTCCTCCCAGGAAATAACAGTGACATGTGCCCGTCCAAATGCCTAACAGCTACTCTTTCATTGGATCTCCCACTTCCCTTTCATCATTTGCCAAATTGGCAACCTGTGCGAACCAGGAGGTTAAAGGTGCTGTCTCTTCAAGTTGGGACATGAATAGTAAAGCAGTTGGAAAGTCAAACTGGCGCACAAGGAGAGGGACTATTCGTTGAGATTTAGAAACCTTTCGTATTCACAGTGTGTCCATTCTTAGGTTTCCCTTACATGTTATAGCTATAGTAATATTCCCTTCAACCTGGAGAGTTGGGACACATGGAATGGGTGCCATGAATTATTGCTTTATAGGGTCTGCATTTGCTCACCCAATCTCACCAATCCTCTCAGTCCCATGTGTCCACCCTTATGCCACATCCAGCTGTAGTTGTAGATATTGTCATTCCAAGATTCATCAGAGACCCTGAAGGAATTTTAAAGAATGTCCCTGTTTTTTTGTTTTGTTTTTGAAATTCCGTTTTATAGTGGGTTTGAGCTGATTCTCGCTACCATGATTATGCCAGTCTAGAAACACTTGATTACCTTACGGAGACATATCAATACATAGGTTTTAAGATTCTTACTAGTCAGATATATTCCTCTGTGGAAAATATGGGATTTTGAATCCCTTTCACTGAGGAAGGTGTAAGTCTTCCCTATTCCATAGTTGGTTTTTGGAATGGTACCTGTGCTTATATCAAGCTCTGGTTTTATGCATCACCCCACCTCTCCTTCCCCCTTAAGCAGGCATAAGTGTGTTTTCTAAATGTGAGACTCTCTTCTCTTTCCTAACTCAGTTCATGTGTAGCCATGTTTACAGGATCTTCATAAGTTATATCTTATGATACGTTTCATTTTCTGTGTGACTTATTTCACATAGAATCATCGTACCTGAATCCACTCATTTTGCTGCTACTGATCTTATGACATTGACTTCTGGGCTGAGGGATATTCCATCGTACGAATGTACCACAATTTTTTGAACCAGTTTTATATTTCCTGGGATACTTAAGGTGTACCCAAGTTTAGGTTCTTGAGAGCAGTGCAGCCCTAAATTTTGGGGTGGCTGTGTCTTATTGATTTTCAGTTTTCCCAAGGTATATTCCCTAGACGGGAAGTGTCCTTGGCTCTATAGGTCTATTGTTTACTTGTTTTAGGGAACACAATGCACTCCTCCAGAGAGGCAGTTGGCAATTTATATTCCGCCCATCAGCATAACAAGGATCCCTGTTCTCCAGGGCCTGTGTTGCCTTTCTGGTTTTTACCCTTTGTGTGGATGTCCCTTTGGACCGGAGTGAAGTGATACTTCATTGTAGTGCAGACTTGCATGCCTGCTTGCTTGCTTGGCCAAAAAGGGCGTATGCGGTTTCTCCTGAATTTACTCAGGAGAAAATGCATAATCCATTTTTGGCCAAGTGCATCATTGTCGAAGTTGTGCCCCTCTTCCTGTGCTTTAAAGGTGATTCCGACGTACCTCTTGAAATTTGTTTCCGGCTATTCTGCGTCGCTTTCAAGTCCGCCTCGTTGCCTTCCCTCAACACATTTTTGGACGATAGTTGTCCTTTATTACTCTGCCAGTTTGTGAATTGCTCTGCCCCTGAGCTCCGTTTATTAACTGTTTTTTTGTGAGCTGTACGCAAGTCCAATATTTTGGTTCAGGACCTATACTGTTTCCCGGTGGGTGGCTGAGACTTTGGTCAATTCTTTTTCCTCCCGGGAAATAAGAGTGACATATGCCCGTCCAAATGCCTAACAGCTACTCTCTCATTTGTTCTCCCTCTTCCCATTCATCTTCTGCGAATTTGGCAACCTGTGCGAACCAGGAGGTTAAAGGTGCTGTCTCTGGAGGGTGGGAGATTGATAGTAAAGCAGTTGGAAAGTCAAACTGGAGGACCAGGAGAGGGACTATTCGTTGAGTTTTAGAGACCTTTCTTATTCACAGTGTGTCCATTCTCTAGGTTTCCCGTACATGTTATAGCTGTAGCAATATTCCCTTCAACCTGGAGAGCAGGGACCCATGGGATGGGTGCCTTGCATTATTGCTTTAAAGGGTCTGCATTTGCTCACCCAATCTCACCAATCCTCTCAGTCCCATGTGTCCAGCCTTATGCCACCTCCAGCTGTCATTGTAGATAGGGTCATTCCAGGTTTCATCAGAGATCCTAAAGGATTTGTAAAGAATTTCCCTGTTTTTTGGTTTTGTTTTTGAAATTCCGTTTTATAATGGGTTTGAGCTGATTCTCGCTGCCATTATTATGTGTGTCTAGAAACACTTGATTCCCTTACGGAGACATATCAATACATAGGTTTTAAGATTCTTACTAGTTAGATATATTCTTCTGTGGGAAATATGGGGTTTTGAATCCCTTTCACTGAGGAAGGTGTATGTCTTGTCTATTCCATAGTTGGTTTTTGGAATGGTACCTGTGCTTATATCAAACTCTGGTTTTATGCATCACCCCACCTCTCCTTCCCCCTTAAGCAGGCATAAGAGTGTTTTCTAACTGTGAGACACTGTTCTCTTTCCTAACTCAGTTCATGAGTAGCCAGGTTTACAGGATCTTCATAAGTGATATCTTATGATGAGTTTCTTTTTCTGTGTGACTTATTTCACTTAGAATCATCGTACCTGAATCCACTCATTTTGCTGCTACTGGTCTTATGACATTGATTTCATGGCTGATGGATATTCCATCGTACGTAAGTACCACAATTTTTTGAACCATTTTTATATTTCCTGAGATATTTAAGGTGTACCCAAGTTGAGGTTCTTGTAAGCAGTGCAGCCCTAAATTTTGGGGTGGCTCTGTCTTATTGATTTTCAGTTTTCCCAATGTATATTCCCTAGATTGGAAGTGTCCTTGGCTCTGTAGCTCTGTTGTTTACTTGTTTTAGGGAACACAATGCACTCCTCCAGAGAGGCAGTTGGCAATTTACATCCCGTCCATCAGCATAACATGGCTCCCAGTTCTCCAGGGCCTGTCTTGAATTTCTGGTTTTTACCCTTGTGTGGATGTCCCTTTGGACCGGTGGGAAGTGATACTTCTTTGTGGTGCAGACTAACATTGTCCGCTTGCTTGCTTGGCCAAAAAGGGCGTATGCGTTTTCTCCTGAATATACTCAGGAAAAAACGCATACGCCCTTTTTGGACAAGTGCATCATTGTCGAAGTTGTGCCCCTCTTCCTGTGTTTTAAAGGCGATTCCAATGTATCTGTTGAAATCTGTTTCCTGCTATTCTGCCTCCCTTTCAAGTCCGCCTCGTGGCCTTCCCTCAACAGATTTTGGATGATAGTTGTCCTTTATTACTCTGTCAGTTTGTGAATTGCTGTGCCCCTGAGCTCCATTTTTTAACCCGTTTTTCGTGAGCTGAACGCAAGTCCCATGTTTTGGTTTAGGACCTATACTGGTTCCCGGTGTGTGGCTGAGACTTTGGTTAATTCTTCTTCCTCCCAGTAAATAAGAGTGACATGTGCCCATCCAACTGCCTAACAGCTACTCTCTCTTTGGTTCTCTCTCTTCCCTTTCATCATTTGCCAAATTGGCAACCTGTGCGAACCAGGAGGTTAAAGGTGCTGTCTCTCCATGTTGGAAGATTAATAGTAAAGCAGTTAGAAAGTCAAACTGGAGCACCAGGAGAGGGACTATTCATTGAGTTTTAGAAACCTTTCGTATTCACAGTGTGTCCATTCTCTAGGTTGCCCTTACATGTTATAGTTGTAGTAATATTCCCTTCAACCTGGAGAATTGGGACCCATGGAATGGGTGCCTTGCATTATTGCTTTAAAGGGTCTGCATTTGCTCACCCAATCTCACCAATCCTCTCAGTCCCATGTGTCCAGCCTTATGCCACATTCAGCTGTCATTGTAGATAGGGTCATTCCATGTTTCATCAGATACCCTGAAGGAATTGTAAAGAATTTCCCTGTTTTTTTGTTTTGTTTTTGAAATTACTTTTTATAGTGAGTTTGAGCTGATTCTCGCTGCCATGATTATGCCAGTCTAGAGACACTTGATTCCCTTACGAAGACATATCAATACATAGGTTTTAAGATTCTTACTAGTCAGATATATTCCTCTGCGGGAAATATAGGTTTTTGAGTCCCTTTCACTGAGGAAGGAGTAGGTCTTGTATATTCCATAGTTGGTTTTTGGAACGGTACCTGTGCTTATATGAAACTCTGGTTTTATGCATCACCCCACCTCTCCTTCCCCCTTAAGCAGGCATAAGAGTGTTTTCTGAAAGTGAGACTCTGTTCTCATTCCTAACTCAGTTCATGTGTAGCCATGTTTACAGGATCTGCATAAGTGATATCTCATGATAAGTTTCTTTTTCTGTGTGACTTATTTCACTTAGAATCATCGTACCTGAATCCACTCATTTTGCTGCTACTGGTCTTATGACATTGATTTCATGGCTGATGGATATTCCATCGTACATAAGTACCACAATTTTTTGAACCATTTTTATATTTCCTGGGATATTTAAGGTGTACCCAAGTTGAGGTTCTTGTATGCAATGCAGCCTTAAATTTTTGGGTGGCTCTGTCTTATTGATTTTCAGTTTTCCCAAGGTATATTCCCTAGACTGGAAGTGTCCTTGGCTCTGTAGCTCTGTTGTTTACTTGTTTTAGGGAACACAATGCACTCCTCCAGAGAGGCAGTTGGCAATTTACATCCCGCCCATCAGCAAAACAATGCTCCATGTTCTCCAGGGCCTGCCTTGCCTTTCTGGTTTTTACCCATTTTGTGGATGTCCTTTTTGACTGGTGGGAAGTGATACTTCTTTGTAGTGCAGATTTGCATTGCCTACTTGCTTGCTTGGCCAAAAGTGCCGTATGCTTTTTCTCGTGAATATATTCAGGACAAAACGCATACGGCCTTTTTGGCCAAGTGCATCATTGTCGAAGTTGTGCCCCTATTCCTGTGCTTTACAGGCGATTCTTACGTACCTCTTGAAATCTATTTCTTGCTATTCTGCCTCACTTTCAAGTCCGCCTCATTGCCTTCCCTCAACAGATTTTTGGACGATAGTTGCGCTTTATTACTCTGTCAGTTTGTGAATTGCTCTGCCCCTGAGCTCCATTTTTGAACTCGTTTTTCATGAGCTGAACGCAAGTCCAATATTTTGGTTCAGGACCTATACTGGTTTTCGGTGGGTGGCTGAGACTTTGGTTGATTCTTCTTCCTCCCGGGAAATAAGAGTGGCATGTGCCCGTCCAAATGCCTAACATCTACTCTCTCATTGTTTCTCCCTCTTCCCTTTCATCCTTTGCCAAATTGGCAACCTTTGCGAACCAGGAAGTTAAAGGTGCTGTCTCTCCAATTTGGGAGATTGATAGTAAAGCAGTTGAAAAGTCAACCTGGAGCACAAGTTGAGGGACTATTCGTTGAGTTTTAGAAACGTTTCGTATTCTCAGTGTGTCCATTCTCTAGGTTTCCCATACATGTATTAGCTATAGTAATATTCCCTTCAACCTGGAGAGTTGGGACCCATGGAATGGGTGCCATGCATTATTGCTTTAAAGGGTCTGCGTTTGTTCACGCAATCTCACCAATCCTCTCAGTCCCATGTGTCCACCCTTTTGCCACATCCAGCTGTCGTTGTAGATAGGGTCATTCCACGTTTCATGAGAGACCCTGAAGGAATTGTAAAGAATTTCCCTGTTTTTTTGTTTTGCTTTGAAATTCCTTTTTATCTCCCTTTGCTCTGCGGCGATAAAGGGAGATCAGATCGGTGCTTTGTGACCACTTGGAGGGGTGGGATGGGGAGGGTGGGAGGGAGGGAGATGCATGAGGGAAGGGATGTGGGAACAGATGTATATGTATGACTGATTCACTTTGTTATAAAGCAGAAACTAATAAAAAAATTAAAAAAAATAAAAATAAATAAAAATAAAAAAAAGAAGATGTGGCACATATATACAATGGAATATTACTCAGCCATAAAAAGAAATGAAATTGAGCTATTTGTAATGAGGTGGATGGACCTAGAATCTGTCATACAGAGTGAAGTAAGTCAGAAAGAGAAAGACAAATACCATATGCTAACACATATATATGGAATTTAAGAAAAAAAAATGTCATGAAGAACCTAGGGGTAAAACAGGAATAAAGACACAGACCTACTTGAGAATGGACTTGAGGATATGGGGAGGGGGAAGGTAAGCTGTGACAAAGCTAGAGAGAAGCATGGACATATATACACTACCAAACATAAGGTAGATAGCTAGTGGGAAGCAGCCGCATAGCACAGGGAGATCAGCTCGGTGCTTTGTGACCGCCTGGAGGGGTGGGATAGGGAGGGTTGGAGGGAGGGAGACGCAAGAGGGAAGGGATGTGGGAACAGATGTATATGTATGACTGATTCACTTTGTTATAAAGCAGAAACTAATAAAAAAAATCTCATTTTTAACCTCAAAAAAAAAAAAGAAATTCCTTTTTATAGTTGGTTTGAGCTGATTCTCTCTGCCATGTTTATGCCAAACTAGACACACTTGATTCCCTTACGGAGACATATCAATACATAGGTTTTAAGATTCTTACTAGTCAGATATATTCCTCTGCGGGAAATATGGGGTTTTGAGTCCCTCTCTCTGAGGAAGGTGTAGGTCTTGTCTATTCCATAGTTGGTTTTTGGAACAGTACCTGTGCTTATATCAAACTCTGGTTTTATGCATCACCCCACCTCTCCTTCCCCCTTAAGCAGGCATAATAATGTTTTATACATGTGAGACTCTGTTCTCTTTCCTAACTCAGTTCATGTGTAGCCATGTTTACAGGATCTTCATAAGTGATATCTTATGATAAGTTTCTTTTTCTGTGTGACTAATTTCAGTTAGAATCATCGTACCTGAATCCACACATTTTGCTGCTACTGGTCTTATGACATTGATTACATGGCTGAGGGATATTCCATCTTATGTAAGTACCACAATTTTTTGAACCATTTTTATATTTCCTGGGATATTTAAGGTGTACCCAAGTTGACGTTCTGGTAAGCAGTGCAGCCCTAAATTTTGGGGTGGCTGTGTCATATTGATTTTCAGTTTTCCAAAGGTATATTCCCTAGACTGGAAGTGCTCTTGACTCTGTAGCTCTGTTGTTTACTTCTTTTAGGGAACACAATGCACTCCTCCTGAGAGGCAGTTGGCAGTTTACATCCCGCCCATCAGCATAACATGGCTCCCTGTTCTCCAGGGCCTGTCTTGAATTTCTGGTTTTTACCCTTTTTGTGGATGTTCCTGTGGAGAGGTTTGAAATGATACTTCTTCGTAGTGCAGACTTGCATGCCCGCTTGCTTGCTTGGCCAAAAAAGGTGTATGCGTTTCCTCCTGAATATACTCATGAGAAAATGCATAAGCCCTTTTTGGCCAAGTGCATCATTGTCGAAGTTGTGCCCCTCTTCCTGTGCTTTGAAGGTGATTCCAACGTACCTCTTGAAATCTGTTTCCGGCTATTCTGCCTCGCTTTCAAGTCCACCTCGTTGCCTTCCCTCAACAGATTTTTGGACGATAGTTTTCCTTTATTACGCTGCCATTTTGTGAATTGCTGTGCCCCTGAGCTCCGTTTTTTAACTGTTTTTTTTCTGAGCTGTACGCAAGTCCAATATTTTGGTTCAGGACATGTACTGGTTCGCGGTGGGTGGCTGAGACTTTGGTCAATTCTTCTTCATCCCGGGAAATAAGAGTGACATTTGCCCGTCCAAATGCCTAACACCTATTCTCCAATTGGTTCTTCCTTTTCCCATTCATCCTCTGCAAAATTGGCAACTTGTGCGAAACAGGAGGTTAAAGGGGCTGTCTCTCCAGGTTGGGAGATTGATAGTAAAGCAGTTGGAAAGTCAAACCGGAGCACCAGGAGAGGGACTATTCGTTGAGTTTTTGAGACCTTTCGTATTCACAGTGTGTCCATTCTCTAGGTTTCCCGTATATGTTATAGATGTAGTAATATTCCCTTCAACCTGGAGAGTTGGGATCCATGGAATGGGTGCCTTGCATTATTCCTTTAAAGGGTCTGCATTTGCTCACCCAATCTCACCAATTCTCTCAGTCCCATGTGTCCAGCCTTATGCCACCTCCAGCTGTCGTTGTAGATAGGGTCATTCCAGGTTTCATCAAAGACCCTGAAGGAATTGTACAGAATTTCCCTGTTTTTTTGTTTTGGTTTTGAAATTCCTTTTTATAGTGGGTTTGAGCTGATTCTCGCTGCCATGATTATGCCAGTCTAGAAACACTTGTTTCCCTTACACTGACATATCAATACATAGGTTTTAAGATTCTTACTAGTCAGATATATTCCTCTGTGGGAAATATGGGGTTTTGAGTCCCTTTCCCTGAGGACGGTGTAGGTATTGTCTATTCCATAGTTGGTTTTTGCAACGGTACCTGTGCTTATATCAAACTCTGGATTATGCATCACCCCACCTCTCCTTCCCCCTTAAGCAGGCATAAGAGTGTTTTTTAAATGTGAGACTCTCTTCTCTTTCCTAACTCAGTTCATGTGTAGCCATGTTTACAGGATCTTCATAAGTGATATCTTATAAGTTTCTTTTTCTGTGTGACTTATTTCACTTAGAATCATCGTACCTGAATCCACTCATTTTGCTGCTACTGGTCTTGTGACATTGATTTCATGGCTGATGGATATTCCATCGTACGAAAGTACCAAAATTTTTTGAACCATTTTTATATTTCCTGGGATAATTAAGGTGTACCCAAGTTGAGCTTCTTGTAAGAAGTGCAGCCCTAAATTTTGGGGTGGCTCTGTCTTATTGATTTTCAGTTTTCCCAAGGTATATTCCCTAGACTGGAAGTGTCCTTGGCTCTGTAGCTCTGTTGTTTACTTGTTTTAGGGAACAGAATGCACTCCTCCAGAGAGGCAGTTGGCAATTTACATCCCGCCCATCAGCATAACAAGGCTCCATGTTCTCCAGGGCCTGCCTTGAATTTCTGGATTTTACCCATTTTGTGGATATCCCTTTGGACCGGTGGGAAGTGATACTTCTTTGTAGTGCAGACTTGCCTTGCCCGCTTGCTTGCTTGGCCAAAAAGGGTGTATGCATTTTCTCCTGAATATACTCAAGAGAAAACGTATACGCCCTTTTTGGCCAAGTGCATCATTGTCGAAGTTGTGACCCTCTTCCTGTGCTTTAAAGGTGATTCCAGCATATCTCTTGAAATCTGTTTCATGCTATTCTGCCTCACTTTCAAGTCCGTGTGTTTGCCTTCCCTCAACAGAATTTTGGATGATAGTTTTCCTTTATTACTATGCCAGGTTGTGAATTGCTCTGCCCTATAGCTCCATTTTTAACTCGTATTTTCTGAGCTGAACGCAAGTCCCATATTTTCGATTAGGACCTATACTGGTTCCCGGTGGGTGGCTGAGACTTTGGTCAATTCTTCTTCCTCCCGGGAAATAAGAGTGACATATGCCCGTCCAAATACCTAACAGCTACTCTCTCATTGCTTCTCCCTCCTCCCATTCATCGTCTGCGAAATGGGTAACCTGTGCGAAACAGGAGGTTAAAGGTGCTGTCTCTCCAGGTTGGGAGATTGATAGTAAAGCAGTTGGAAAGTCAAAGCGGAGCACCAGAAGAGGGACTATTCGTTGAGATTTATAGACCTTACGTATTCACAGTGTGTCCATTCTCTACGTTTCCCGTACATGATATAGCTGTAGTAATATTCCCTTCCACCTGTAGAGTTGGGATCCATGGTATGGGTGCCTTGCATTATTGCTTTAAAGGGTCTGCATTTGCTCACCCAATCTCACCAATCCTCTCAGTCCCATGTGTCCAGCCTTATGCCACATCCAGCTGTCGTTTTAGATAGGGTCATTCCAGGTTTCATCAGAGACCCTGAAGGAATTGTACAGAATTTCCCTGTTTTTCTGTTTTGTTTTTGCAATTCCTTTTTATAGTGGGTTTGAGCTGATTTTCGCTGCCATGATTATGCCTGTCTAGAAACACTTGATTCTCTTACGGAGACATATCAATACATAGGTTTTAAGATTCTTACTAGTCAGATATATTCCTCTGCGGGAAATATGGGGTTTTGAGTCCCTTTCACTGTGGATGGTGTAGGTCTTGTCTATTCCATAGTTGGTTTTTAGAACGGTACCTGTGCTTATATCAAACTCTGGTTTTATGCATCACCCCACCTCTCCTTCCCCCTTAAGCAGGCATAAGAATGTTTTCTAAATGTGAGACTCTGTTCTCTTTCCTAACTCATTTCATGTGTACCCATGTTTACAGGATCTTCATAAGTGATATCTTATGATACGTTTCTTTTTCTGTGTGACTTATTTCACTTAGAATCATCGTACCTGAATCCACTCATTTTGCTGCTACTGGTCTTATGACATTGATTTCATGGCTGATGGATATTCCATCGTACGTAAGTACCACAATTTTTTGAACCATTTTTATATTTCCTGGGATATTTAAGGTGTACCCAAGTTGAGGTTCTTGTATGCAATGCAGCCTTAAATTTTTGGGTGGCTCTGTCTTATTGATTTTCAGTTTTCCCAAGGTATATTCCCTAGACTGGAAGTGTCCTTGGCTCTGTAGCTCTGTTGTTTACTTGTTTTAGGGAACACAATGCACTCCTCCAGAGAGGCAGTTGGCAATTTACATCCCGCCCATCAGCAAAACAATGCTCCATGTTCTCCAGGGCCTGCCTTGCCTTTCTGGTTTTTACCCATTTTGTGGATGTCCTTTTTGACTGGTGGGAAGTGATACTTCTTTGTACTGCAGATTTGCATTGCCCACTTGCTTGCTTGGCCAAAAGTGCCGTATGCGTTTTCTCGTGAATATATTCAGGACAAAACGTATACGGCCTTTTTGGCCAAGTGCATCATTGTCGAAGTTGTGCCCCTATTCCTGTGCTTTACAGGCGATTCCTACGTACCTCTTGAAATCTATTTCTTGCTATTCTGCCTCACTTTCAAGTCCGCCTCGTTGCCTTCCCTCAACAGATTTTTGGACGATAGTTGTCCTTTATTACTCTGCCAGTTTGTGAATTGCTGTGCCCCTGAGCTCCATTTTTTAACTCGTATTTTGTGAGCTGAACGCAAGTCCAATATTCTTGTTCAGGACCTATACTAGTTTTGGGTGGGTGGCTGAGACTTTGGTTAATTCTTCTTCGTCCCGGGAAATAAGAGGGACATGTGCCCGTCCAAATGCCTAACAGATACTCTCTCATTGTTTCTCCCTGTTCCCTTGCATCCTTTGCCAAATTGGCAACCTGTGCGAACCAGGAGGTTAAACGTGCTGTCTCTCCAAGTTGGGAGATTGATAGTAAAGCAGTTGAAGAGTCAAACTGGAGCACAAGGAGAGGGATAAGTCGATGAGATTTAGAAACGTTACGTATTCACAGTGTGTCCATTCTCTTGGTTTCCCGTACATGTTATATCTATAGTAATATTCCCTTCAACCTGGAGAGTTGGGACCCATGGAATGGGTGCCATGCATTATTGCTTTAAAGGGTCTGCATTTGCTCACCCAATCTCACCAATCCTCTCAGTCCCATGTGTCCAGCCTTATGCCACCTCCAGCTGTCGTTGTAGATAGGGTCATTCCAGGTTTCATCAGAGACCCTGAAGGAATTGTAAAGATTTTCCCTGTTTTTTTGTTTTGTTTTTGAAATTCCTTTTTATAGTTGGTTTGAGCTGATTCTGACTGCCGTGTTTATGCCAGTCTACACACACTTGATTCCCTTACGGAAACATATCAATACATAGGTTTTAAGATTCTTACCAGTCAGATATATTCCTCTGTGGGAAATATGGGGTTTTGAGTCCCTTTCCCTAAGGAAGGTGTAGGTCTTGTCTATTCCATAGTTGGTTTTTGGAACAGTACCTGTGCTTATATCAAACTCTGGTTTTATGCATTACCCCACCTCTCCTTCCCCCTTAAGCAGGCATAAGAGTGTTTTCTAAATGTGAGACTCTGTTCTCTTTCCTAACTCAGTTCATGTGTAGCCATGTTTACAGGATCTTCATAAGTGATATCTTATGATAAGTTTCTTTTTCTGTGTGACTAATTTCAGTTAGAATCATCGTACCTGAATCCACACATTTGCTGCTACTGGTCTTATGACATTGATTTCATGGCTGAGGGATACTCCATCGTACGTAAGTACCACAATTTTTTGAACCATTTTTATATTTCCTGGGATATTTAAGGTGTACCCAAGTTGAGGTTCTTGCAAGCAGTGCAGCCCTAAATTTTTGGGTGGCTCTGTCTTATTGATTTTCAGTTTTCCCAAGGTGTATATTCCCTAGACTGGAAGTGCCCTTGGCTCTGTAGCTCTGTTGTTTACTTCTTTTATGGAACACAATGCACTCATCCACAGAGGCAGTTGGCAGTTTACATCCTGCCCATCAGCATAACAAGGCACCCTTTTCTCCAGGGCCAGTCTTGAATTTCTGGTTTTTACCCTTTTTGTGGATGTTCCTGTGGACCGTTGGGAAGTGATACTTCTTTGTAGTGCAGACTTGCATGCCCGCTTGCTTGCTTGGCCAAAAAAGGCGTATGCGTTTTCTCCTGAATATACTCAGGAGAAAATGCATAAGCCCTTATTGGCCAAGTGCATCATTGTCGAAGTTGTGCCCCCCTTCCTGTGCTTCAATTGTGATTCCAGCGTACCTCTTGAAATCTGTTTCCGGCTATTCTGCCTCGAAGTCAAGTCCGCCTCGTTGACTTCCCTCAACAGATTTTTGGACGATAGTTGCCCTTTATTACTCTGCCACTTTGTAAATTGCTGTGCCCCTGAGCTCCGTTTTTTAACTAGTTTTTTCTGAGCTGTACGCAATCCAATAATTTGGTTCAGAACCTATACTGGTTCCCGGTGGGTGGCTGAGACTTTGGTCAATTCTTCTTCCTCCAGGGAAATAAGAGTGACATATGCCCATCCAAATTCCTTACAGCTACTCTCTCATTGGTTGTCCCTCTTCCCATTCATCCTCTGCTAAATTGGCAACCTGTGCGAAACAGGAGGTTAAAGGTGCTGTCTGTCCAGGTTGGGAGATTGATAGTAAAGCAGTTGGAAAGTCATACCGGAGCACCAGTAGAGGGACTATTTGTTGAGTTTTAGAGACCTTTCGTATTCACAGTGTGTCCATTCTCTAGGTTTCCCGTACATGTTATAGCTGTAGTAATATTCCCTTCAACCTGCAGAGTTGGGACCCATGGAATGTGTGCCATGCATTATTGTTTTAAAGGGTCTGCATTTGCTCACCCAATCTCACCAATCCTCTCAGTCCCATGTGTCCAGCCTTATGCCACATCCAGCTGTCGTTGTAGATAGGGTCATTCCAGGTTTCCTCAGAGACCCTGAAGGAATTGTACAGAATTTCCCTGTTTTTCTGTTTTGTTTTTGCAATTCCTTTTTATAGTGGGTTTGAGCTGATTTTCGCTGCCATGATTATGCCTGTCTAGAAACACTTGATTCTCTTACGGAGACATATCAATACATAGGTTTTAAGATTCTTACTAGTCAGATATATTCCTCTGCGGGAAATATGGGGTTTTGAGTCCCTTTCACTGTGGATGGTGTAGGTCTTGTCTATTCCATAGTTGGTTTTTAGAACGGTACCTGTGCTTATATCAAACTCTGGTTTTATGCATCACCCCACCTCTCCTTCCCCCTTAAGCAGGCATAAGAATGTTTTCTAAATGTGAGACTCTGTTCTCTTTCCTAACTCATTTCATGTGTACCCATGTTTACAGGATCTTCATAAGTGATATCTTATGATACGTTTCTTTTTCTGTGTGACTTATTTCACTTAGAATCATCGTACCTGAATCCACTCATTTTGCTGCTACTGGTCTTATGACATTGATTTCATGGCTGATGGATATTCCATCGTACGTAAGTACCACAATTTTTTGAACCATTTTTATATTTCCTGGGATATTTAAGGTGTACCCAAGTTGAGGTTCTTGTATGCAATGCAGCCTTAAATTTTTGGGTGGCTCTGTCTTATTGATTTTCAGTTTTCCCAAGGTATATTCCCTAGACTGGAAGTGTCCTTGGCTCTGTAGCTCTGTTGTTTACTTGTTTTAGGGAACACAATGCACTCCTCCAGAGAGGCAGTTGGCAATTTACATCCCGCCCATCAGCAAAACAATGCTCCATGTTCTCCAGGGCCTGCCTTGCCTTTCTGGTTTTTACCCATTTTGTGGATGTCCTTTTTGACTGGTGGGAAGTGATACTTCTTTGTACTGCAGATTTGCATTGCCCACTTGCTTGCTTGGCCAAAAGTGCCGTATGCGTTTTCTCGTGAATATATTCAGGACAAAACGTATACGGCCTTTTTGGCCAAGTGCATCATTGTCGAAGTTGTGCCCCTATTCCTGTGCTTTACAGGCGATTCCTACGTACCTCTTGAAATCTATTTCTTGCTATTCTGCCTCACTTTCAAGTCCGCCTCGTTGCCTTCCCTCAACAGATTTTTGGACGATAGTTGTCCTTTATTACTCTGCCAGTTTGTGAATTGCTGTGCCCCTGAGCTCCATTTTTTAACTCGTATTTTGTGAGCTGAACGCAAGTCCAATATTCTTGTTCAGGACCTATACTAGTTTTGGGTGGGTGGCTGAGACTTTGGTTAATTCTTCTTCGTCCCGGGAAATAAGAGGGACATGTGCCCGTCCAAATGCCTAACAGATACTCTCTCATTGTTTCTCCCTGTTCCCTTGCATCCTTTGCCAAATTGGCAACCTGTGCGAACCAGGAGGTTAAACGTGCTGTCTCTCCAAGTTGGGAGATTGATAGTAAAGCAGTTGAAGAGTCAAACTGGAGCACAAGGAGAGGGATAAGTCGATGAGATTTAGAAACGTTACGTATTCACAGTGTGTCCATTCTCTTGGTTTCCCGTACATGTTATATCTATAGTAATATTCCCTTCAACCTGGAGAGTTGGGACCCATGGAATGGGTGCCATGCATTATTGCTTTAAAGGGTCTGCATTTGCTCACCCAATCTCACCAATCCTCTCAGTCCCATGTGTCCAGCCTTATGCCACCTCCAGCTGTCGTTGTAGATAGGGTCATTCCAGGTTTCATCAGAGACCCTGAAGGAATTGTAAAGATTTTCCCTGTTTTTTTGTTTTGTTTTTGAAATTCCTTTTTATAGTTGGTTTGAGCTGATTCTGACTGCCGTGTTTATGCCAGTCTACACACACTTGATTCCCTTACGGAAACATATCAATACATAGGTTTTAAGATTCTTACCAGTCAGATATATTCCTCTGTGGGAAATATGGGGTTTTGAGTCCCTTTCCCTAAGGAAGGTGTAGGTCTTGTCTATTCCATAGTTGGTTTTTGGAACAGTACCTGTGCTTATATCAAACTCTGGTTTTATGCATTACCCCACCTCTCCTTCCCCCTTAAGCAGGCATAAGAGTGTTTTCTAAATGTGAGACTCTGTTCTCTTTCCTAACTCAGTTCATGTGTAGCCATGTTTACAGGATCTTCATAAGTGATATCTTATGATAAGTTTCTTTTTCTGTGTGACTAATTTCAGTTAGAATCATCGTACCTGAATCCACACATTTGCTGCTACTGGTCTTATGACATTGATTTCATGGCTGAGGGATACTCCATCGTACGTAAGTACCACAATTTTTTGAACCATTTTTATATTTCCTGGGATATTTAAGGTGTACCCAAGTTGAGGTTCTTGCAAGCAGTGCAGCCCTAAATTTTTGGGTGGCTCTGTCTTATTGATTTTCAGTTTTCCCAAGGTGTATATTCCCTAGACTGGAAGTGCCCTTGGCTCTGTAGCTCTGTTGTTTACTTCTTTTATGGAACACAATGCACTCATCCACAGAGGCAGTTGGCAGTTTACATCCTGCCCATCAGCATAACAAGGCACCCTTTTCTCCAGGGCCAGTCTTGAATTTCTGGTTTTTACCCTTTTTGTGGATGTTCCTGTGGACCGTTGGGAAGTGATACTTCTTTGTAGTGCAGACTTGCATGCCCGCTTGCTTGCTTGGCCAAAAAAGGCGTATGCGTTTTCTCCTGAATATACTCAGGAGAAAATGCATAAGCCCTTATTGGCCAAGTGCATCATTGTCGAAGTTGTGCCCCCCTTCCTGTGCTTCAATTGTGATTCCAGCGTACCTCTTGAAATCTGTTTCCGGCTATTCTGCCTCGAAGTCAAGTCCGCCTCGTTGACTTCCCTCAACAGATTTTTGGACGATAGTTGCCCTTTATTACTCTGCCACTTTGTAAATTGCTGTGCCCCTGAGCTCCGTTTTTTAACTAGTTTTTTCTGAGCTGTACGCAATCCAATAATTTGGTTCAGAACCTATACTGGTTCCCGGTGGGTGGCTGAGACTTTGGTCAATTCTTCTTCCTCCAGGGAAATAAGAGTGACATATGCCCATCCAAATTCCTTACAGCTACTCTCTCATTGGTTGTCCCTCTTCCCATTCATCCTCTGCTAAATTGGCAACCTGTGCGAAACAGGAGGTTAAAGGTGCTGTCTGTCCAGGTTGGGAGATTGATAGTAAAGCAGTTGGAAAGTCATACCGGAGCACCAGTAGAGGGACTATTTGTTGAGTTTTAGAGACCTTTCGTATTCACAGTGTGTCCATTCTCTAGGTTTCCCGTACATGTTATAGCTGTAGTAATATTCCCTTCAACCTGCAGAGTTGGGACCCATGGAATGTGTGCCATGCATTATTGTTTTAAAGGGTCTGCATTTGCTCACCCAATCTCACCAATCCTCTCAGTCCCATGTGTCCAGCCTTATGCCACATCCAGCTGTCGTTGTAGATAGGGTCATTCCAGGTTTCCTCAGAGACCCTGAAGGAATTGTAAAGAATTTCCCTGTTTTTTAGTATTGTTTTTGAAATTCCTTTTTATGGTTGGTTTGAGCTGATTCTCGCTGCCATGTTTATGCCAGTCTAGACACACTTGATTCCTTAAAGAGACATATCAATACATAGGTTTTAAGATTCTTACTAGTCAGATATATTCCTCTGTGGGAAATATGGGGTTTTGAGTCCCTTTCACTGAGGAAGGTGTAGGTCTTGTCTATTCCATAGTTGGTTCTTGGAACGGTACCTGTGCTTATATCAAACTCTTGTTTTATGCATCACCCCACCTCTCCTTCCCCCTTAAGCAGGCATAAGAGTGTTTTCTAAATGTGAGACTCTCTTCTCTTTCCTAACTCAGTTCATGTGTAGCCATGTTTACAGGACCTTCATAAGTGATATCTTATGATTAGTTTCTTTTTCTGTGTGACTTATTTCACTTAGAATCATCGTACCTGAATCCACTCATTTTGCTGCTACTGGTCTTATGACATTGATTTCATGGCTGAGGGATATTCCATCGTACGTAAGTTCCACAATTTCTTAAACCCTTTTTGTCTTTCCTGGGATATTTAAGGTGGACACAAGTTAAGGCTCTTTTAAACAGTGCAAACCTAAATTTTGGTGTGGCTCTGGCTTATTGATTTTCAATTTTCCCAAGGTATATTCCTTAGCCTGGAAGTGCCCTTGGCTCTGTAGCTCTGTTGTTTATTTTTATAGGGAACACAATGCACTCCTCCAGAGAGGCAGTTGGCAACTTACGTCCCGAACATCATCATAAAAAGGCTCCCAGTTTTCCAGCGCCTGTCTTGCCTTTCTGGTTTTTACACATTTTGCGGATGTCCCTTTTGACCGGTGGAAAGTGATGCTTCTTTGTAGTGCAGATTTGCATTGCCCGTTTGATTGCCTGGCCAAAAAGGTTCTATGTGTTTTCTCCTGAATATATTCAGGAGAAAACTCATACGCCCTTTTTGGCCAAGTGTATCATTGTCAAAGTTGTGCCCCTATTCCTGTGCTTTAAAGGCACTTCCAACGTACCTCTTGAAATCTGTTTCCGCCTATTCTACCTCGCATTCAAATCCGCCTCGTTGCCTTCCCTCAACAGATTTTTGCACGATAGCGGTCCTTTACTCCTCTGCCAGTTTGTGAATTGCTGTGCCCCTGAGCTCCATTTTTCAACTCGTTTTTTGTGAGCTGAATGCAAGTCCAAAATTTTGGTTCAGGACCTATACTGCTTCCCGGCGGGTGGCTGAGTGTTTGGTTAATTCTTCTTCCTGCCGCGAAATTAGTGTCACATGTGCCCCTCCAAATACCTAACAGCTACTCTCTCATTGGTTCTTCCTCTTTCCTTTCATCCTCTGCCAAATTGTCAACCTGTGCAAACCAGGACGTTAAAGGGGCTGTCTCTCCAAGTTGGGAGATTTATATTAAAGGCATTGGAAAGTGAAACCGGAGCACCAGTATAGCGACTATTCGTTGAGTTTTTGAAACCTTTCATATTCACAGTGGGTCCATTCTATTGGTTACCCATACATGTTATAGCTCTAGTAATATTCCCCACATCCTGGAGAGTTGGGACCCATCGAATGGCTGCCACACATTATTGCTTTAAGGTTCTGCACTTGCTCACCCAATCTCACCAATCCTCTCAGTCCCATGTGTCCAGCCATATGCCACATCCTGCTGTCATTGTAGATAGAGTCATACCAGGTTTCATCAGAGACCCTGAAGGAATTGTAAAGAATTTCCCTGTTTTTTTGGTTTGATTTTGAAATTCCTTTCTATAGTGGGTTTGAGCTGATTCTCACTGCCATGTTTATGCCAGTCTAGACATACTTGATTCCCTTACGGAGATATATCAATACATAGGTTTTAAGATTCTTATTAGTAAGATATATTCCTCTGCGGGGAATATGGGTTGTTGTGTCCCTTTCCCTGAGGAAGGTGTAGGTCTTGTCTATTCTGTATTAGGTTTTTGGAAAGGTACCTGTACTAATTCAAACTCTGGTTTTATGCATCACCCCACCTCTCAATCCCCCTTAAGCAGGCATAAGTATGTTTTCTAAATGTGAGTCTCTCTTCTCTTTCCTAACACAGTTCATGTGTAGCCATGTTTACAGGATCTTCATCATTGATATCTTATGGTAATTTTCTTTTTCTGTGTGACTTATTTCACTTAGAATCATCGTACATGAATCCACTCATTTTGCTGCTACTGGCCTTATGACATTGATTACATGGCTGAGGGATATTCCTTGTACATAAGTACCACAATTTCTTGAACCATTTTTGTCTTTCCTGGGATATTTAAGGTGTACCCAAGTTGAGGTTCTTGAAATAAGTGAAACCCTTAATTTTGGGGTGGCTCTGTCTTATTGATTTTCAGTTTTCCCAATGTATATTTCCTAGACTGGACGTGCCCTTGGCTCTGTAGCTCTGTTGTTTATTTGTTTTTCGGAACAAAATGCACTCCTCCAGAGAGGCAGTTGGCAACTTAATCCCGCCAATCAGCATAACAAGGCTCCCAGTTCTCCAGGGGCTGTCTTGCCTTTCTGGTTTTTACACATTTTGTGGATATCCCTTTTGACTGGTTTGAGGTGATAATTCTTTGTAGTGCAGATTTGCATTGCCTGCTTGCTGGATGGCCAAAAAGGGCGTATTCGTTTTCTCCTGAATATATTCAGGAGAAAAGGCATACGGCCTTTTTGGCCAAGTGCATCATTGTCGAAGTTGTGTCCCTCTTCCTGTGCTTTAAAGGTGATTCCAACATACCTCTCGAAATCTGTTTCCTGCTATTCTGCCTCGCTTTCAAGTCCGCCTCCTTGCCTTCCATTAAACAAATATTTGGACGATAGTTGTCCTGTATTTCTCTGCCAGTTTGTGAATTGCTGTGCCCATGAGCTCCATTTTTCAACTCGTTTTTTTGTGAGCTGAATGCAAGTCCAAACTTTGGTTCAGGATCTATACTGGTGTGTGGTTGGTGGCTGAGACTTTGGTTAATTCTTCTTCCGGCCGGGAAATTAGAGGGACATGTTCCCGTCCAAATGCCTAACAGCTACTCTCTTATTGGTTCTCCCTCTTCCCTTTCATCCTCTGCCAAATTGGCAACCTGTGAGAACCAGGAGGTTAAAGGGGCTGTCTCTCCAAGTTGGGAGATTGATAGTAAAGCAAATGGAAAGTCAAACCGGAGCACCAGGAGAGGGACTGTTAGTTGAGTTTTAGAGACCTTTCGTATTCACAGTGTGTCCATTCTCTAGGTTTCCCGTACATGTTATAGCTGTAGTAATATTCCCTTCAACCTTGAGAGTTCGGACCCATGGAATGGGTGCCACTCATTATTGCTTTAAAGGGTCTGCATTTGCTCACCCAATCTCACCAATCCTCTCAGTCCCATGTGTCCAGCCTTATGCCATATCCAGCTGTCATTGTAGATAGGGTCATTCCATGTTTCATCAGAGACCCTGAAGGAATTGTAAGAAATTTCCCTGTTTTTTTTGTTTTGTTTTTGAAATTCCTTTTTATAGTGGGTTTGAGCTGATTCTCACTGTCACGTTTATGCCAGTCTAGACACACTTGATTCCCTTAAGGAGACATATCAATACATAGGTTTTAAGATTCATACTAGTAAGTTATATTACTCTGTGGTGAATATGAGGTGTTGAGTCCCTTTCACTGAGGAATGTGTAGTTCTTGTCTATTTCGTATTTGGTTTTGCGAGCGGTACCTGTACTAATATCAAACTCTGATTTTATGCATCACCCCACCTCTCCATCCCCCTTAAGCAGGCATAAGCGTTTTTTTTTAAAATGTGAGTCTCTCTTCGCTTTCCTAAGTCAGTTCATATGTAGCCATGTTTACAGGATCTTCATAAGTGATACCTTATGATAAGTTTCTTTTTCTGTGTGACTTATTTCACTTAGAATTATCGTACCTGAATCCACTCATTTTGCTGCTACTGGCCTTATGACATTGATTTCATGGCTGAGGGATATTTCATCATACGTAAGTACCACAATTTCTTGAACCATTTTTGTCTTTCCTGGGATATTTAAGGTGTACACAAGTTGAGGTTTTTGTAAGCAGTGCAGCCCTGAATTTTGGTGTGGATCTGTCTTATTTATTTTCAGTTTTCCCAAGGTATATTCCCTATACTGGAAGTGCCCTTGGCTCTATAGCTCTGTTGTTTACTTGGTTTAGGGAACACAATGCACTCATCCAGAGAGGCAGTTGGCAATTTACATCCCGCCCATCAGCATAACAAGGCTCCCTGTTCTCCAGGGCCTGTCTTGCCTTTCTGGTTTTTACCCATTTTGTGGATGTCCCTTTTGACCGGGGCAAGTGATACTTCTTTGTAGTGCAGATTTGCTTTGCCCGCTTGCTTGCTTGTCCAAAATGGGCATATGCGTTTTCTCCTGAATATATTCACGTGAAAACCCATATGCCCTTTATGGCCATTTCCATAATTTTCGAAGTTGTAATGCTTTTCCCGTGTTTAAAGGCGATTCCAATATACCTCTTGAAATCGGTTTCATGCCATTCTGCCTCATTTTCCCTTCCGCCTCGTGGCTTTCCCTCAACAGATTTTTCGAAGAGAGTAGTCCTTTATAACTCTGCAGGTTAGTGAATTGCTGTGGCCCTGAGCTCCATTTTTCAACTCGCGTTTTTGTGAGCTGACCGCAAATCAACAGTTTTGCTTCTGGACTTATACTGGTTCTGGGGGGCAGTCTGAGACTTTGGTTAATTCCTCTTTGTGATGGGAAATTAGAGAGTCATGTGGCCATCCACATGCCTACAGCTACTCTCTCATTGGTTCTCTCTCTTCCCTTATATCCTCTGCACAATTTGCCAACTGTGCGTACCAGGAGGATATAGGGGCTGACTTTCCAAGTTGGGAGATTGATAGTAAAGCAGTTGGAATGTCAAACTGGAGCACAAGGAGAGAAAAAAGTAGTAGAGTTTTAGAAACCTTTCACCATCAGATGGTTTCCATTCTCTAGGTTCCCATACACGTTATAACTGTAGTGATATTCCCTTCTACCTGGAGAGATGGGAACCATGGAATGGGTGGCAGGCATTATTGCTTTAAACGGTCTGCATTTTTTCACCCAATCTCACCAAACCTCTCAGTCCCAAGGGACCAGCCTTATGCCACATCCAGCTGTCATTGTAGATACGGTCATACCAGGTTTCATCAGAACCCCTGAAGGTATTGTGTAAGAATTTTACTGTTTTTATGTTTTTTTTTGAAATTCATTTTTATACTGGGTTTGAGCTGATTCTCACTGCCATGTTTATGTCGTTCTAGACACACTTGGTTCCCTTACGGAGACATATCAATACATAGGTTTTAAAATTCTTACTAGTCAGATATATTTCTCTGCAGGGAATAGGGTTGGTGAGTTCCGTTCACTGAGGAAGGAGTAGGGCTTGTCTCTTCTGTTTTTGGATTATGGAACGGTACCTGTGCTAATATCAATCTTATGTTTTGTGCATCTCCCAACCTCTCTTTCCCCTTAAGCAAGCGTTAGATTGTTTTCTAAATCTGATACTCTGTTCTCTTCCCTAAATCAGTTCATATGTAGCCATGTTTACATTCTCTTCATAAGTGATATCTTATGTCAGAATGCACCATGGCCATTCTCATAATAATGCTCCATGACCCCTGTCATCACAATGCACCATGCCCTGGTTATCAAAATGCTCCATGTCCCTTGTCATCACAATTCTCCACGTCCTTGTCATCACAATGCTACATGACACTACTCATCAAAATGTTACATGCTCTTGTCATCAAAATTCACTATCCAATTGACATTGAAATGCTCCATGCACTTGTCATCACAATGCTCCATGCACATGTCATCACAAAGCTCCATGCACTTGTCATCACAATGCTCCATGACCCCTGTAATCACAATGCTCACTGACACCTGTCATCACAATGCTTCATGCCCCTTGTCATTACAGTGCTCCATGATGCTCGACATCACAATTACCCAAGGTCTCCTCATCACAATGCTCCATGGCCAATATCATCACAATTCTCCATAACCACTGTCATCACAACACTCCATGACACCTAACAACACAATGATTCGGGACTCTTGTCATCACAATGTTCCATTCCCTAGTCATCACAATGCTCCATGACACCTTTCATCAAAATACTCCATGAATATTTTCAGCCCAATGTTCCATGACCCTTGTCATCACAGTGATCCATGTCGTTGTCATCCCTATGCTCCATGACCACTGTTTTCACAATGCTCCGTGACGCTTGTCATCACAGTTCTCCATGACACCTGTCATCACAATGCTCCATGCCTTTGTCAGCAAAATGCTACATGACCTTGTCATTAAAATGCTCTATGCACTTGTCATCACAATACTCCATTTCCATTGTCATCACAATCCTCCATGAAACTTGGGATCACATTGCTTCATGCCCTTGTCATCACAATGCTCCATGCTCCTTGAAATCAAAATGATCCATGACCACTGTCATCAAAATGCTCAAATCCCATGTGATCACCTTGTTCCATAACACTTGTCATCACAACGCTCCATGATGCCTGTCATCACAATACTCCATGCCCTTTTCATCACAATGCTCCATGACCTTTGTCATCACAATTCTCAATACATTTGTCATCACAATGCTCCTTGATACTTGTCATCAGAATGCTCCTTGAACCCTGTCACGAAAAGGCTCCTTGCCTTTTTCATCACAATGCCCCATGCCGTTTTCATCAAATTGCTCCATGCCATTGTCATCAAAATACTCCACAAGCTTGTCATCAGAATGTTCCATGACCCTTGTCATCACAAATCTCCATGCACTTGTCAGCAAAATGCTCCCTGACCCTTGTCATCACAATGCTCCAATCCATTGTCATCACAATGCTCAAGTATCTTTGACAGCAGAATCCAACATGACAATTGGCATCACAATTCTCCATGCCCTTGTCATAACAATGCCCCATTCCAACTGTCATCACAATAATCCATGAAACTAAATAGACCACTGTTCCATCCCCTTGTCATCACAATGCTCCCTGCCCTTGTTATCACAATGCTCCATGACCCCTGTCATCACAATGCTCCATGACTCCAGTCATCACAATGCTTCATGAACTTTGTCATCACAATTGTCCATGTCCTCGTCATCAACAGTCTCTGTGACCTTTTTAACCACAATGCTCCATGAAATTTTCATCACAATGCTCTTTGATCATTCTCATCAAACTGCTCTATGCCTTTCTCAGCACAATGCTCCATGACACATGTTATCACAATGCACCATGCGCTTGTCATCACAATACTCCACAAATTTGTCATCACAATACTCCATAAAACTTGTCATCACAATGCTCCATGCACTTCTCATCAAAATGCTCTCTCACTACTGATATCACAATGCTACATCACTATTTGTCACAATAATCCCTCACCACTGTCATCACAATGATTCATGGCATCTGTCATCACAATGCTACATGCACTTATCATCACAATGTTCGATGACACCTGACATCAAAATGTTCCATAACACCTGTCATCAAACTGCTCCATGATCCTTTTCATCAATATGCTCCATGACCCCTGACATCACAATGTTCCATAACACCTGTCATCAAAATGTTCCATGACCGTTTTCAACAAATTGTTCCATAACCCTGTCATCAAAATGCTATCTGCACTTCTCATCAAAATGCACCACACCCTTGTCATCAAAATGCTCCATGACTTGTCATCACAATGCTCCATGCCCTTGCCATCACAGTGCTCCATTACACCAGTCATAACAATGCTCCATGACCCCTGCTATCACGATGTTGCATGGCCTTGTCATCACAAAGCTCCATGACCCTTCTCATCACAATGCTCCAAGAACCCTCTAATCACAATGATCTATGCCCCTTTTCATCTCAATAATCCATGAACCCTGTCATCACAATGCACCATGCCCATCATCATAATGCTTCATGCTATAGTCATCACAATGAAATCAAAATGCTCCATGAACTCTGTCATAACAATGCTCCAAACCTTTGTGATCACAATATTCCATATCACTTATCATCACAATGCCCCATGACACTCGTCATCATAGTTATCCATGGTCTTCTCCTCAGAATGCTCCATGACCTTTGTCATCACAATGCTCAGTACACTTGTCATCAACATGTTCCCTGACACTTGTTGTCTGCATGCTCCTTGAATCCAGTCATGACAAGGCTCCATGCATTTTTCATCACAATGATCCCTGCCCTTTTCATCACAATGCTCCAAGACCCCTGTAATGACAATGATCCATGCCCTTGTCATCACAAAGCTCAATGACGCATGCCATCAGAATGCTCCTTGGCCTTCTCCTCACAATGCTCCATGCCCTAGTCATCACAATGTGCCAAGACACCTCTAATCACAATGCTCCATGCCCATTTTCATCTCTATGCTCCAGGAGACTTGTCATCACAAGGCTCCATGGTTTTCTCATCACAATGCTCCAGGACATTGTCATCACAATGCTTCCTGACCTTGTCATGAAAATTCTCAATGGCCATTGTCATCATAATGCTCCTAGCCCTAGTCATCACAATACTCCATTATATTTGTCATCACAATCATCCACTACATTTGGCATCACAATACTCCCAGGCATTGTCATCGCAATGGACCATGACATATGTCATCACAATGCTCCCTGACACCTGTCTTCACAATAATCCATGACCTTCCCTTCACAATGATCCATGCCCTTGTCATCACAATGCACCATGTCCACTGTCATAACAATAATCTATGAATCTTGTCAGACGAATGCTCCATGCCCCTGTCATCACAATGCTCCATGCCCTTGTCATCACAATGCTACATGACTTGTCATCACAATACTCCAAGACCCCTGTAATCACAATGCTCCATGCCCCTTTTCATCAGAATGCTCCATGAGAATTGTCATCATAAGAATCCATGGTCTTCTCATCACAATGCTGCAGGACCTTGTCATCACCATGCTCCATTACCTTGTCATCACAATGCTCCATGACCCCTGTCATCACAATAATCCATGAATATTTTCAGCCCAATGCTCCACGACCTATTTATCACAATGCTCCATGGCCAATATCATCTCAATGCTCCATGACCACTGTCATCACAACACTCCATGACACATGACGACACAGTGATCTGGGACTCTTGTCATCACAGTGCTCCATTCCCTACTCATCACTATGCTCCATGACCCCTGTCATCACAACACTCCATGAAAATTTTCAACCCTGTGCTCCATGACATTTGTCATCACAATGATCCATGCACTTGTCATCCCAATGCTCCATGACCCCTGTATTCACAATGATCTGTGACCCTACTCATCACAGTGCTCCATGACACATGTCATTACAATGTTCCATGCCTTTGTCAGCAAAATGCTACATGACCTTGTCGTTACAATGCTCTCTGCGCTTGTCATCACAATACTGCATTTCCATTGTCATCACAATCCTCCATGAAACTTGGGATCACATTGCTTCATGCCCTTGTCATCACAATGCTCCATGCTCCTTGAAATCAAAATGATCCATGACCTCTGTCATCACAATGCTCCAAACTCTTGTGATCACAATGATCCATAACATTTGTCATCATAACGCTCCATGATGCCTGTCATCACAATACTCCATGCCCTTTTCATCAAAATGCTCCATGACATTTGTCATCACAATTCTCAATACACTTGTCATCACAATGCTCCCTGATACTTGTCGTCAGACTGCTCCTTGAACCATGTCACGAAAAGGCTCCATGCCTTTTTCATCACTATGCCCCATGCATTTTTCATAACAATGCTCCATGCCATTTTCATCAAAATACTCCACAAGCTTGTCATCAGAATTCTCCATGACCCTTGTTATCACAATTCTCCATGCACTTGTCAGCACAATGCTCCCTGACCCTTGTCATCTCAATGCTCCAAGCCATTGTCATCACAATGCTCCATTACCTTTGTCATCACAGTCCTCCATGACACTTGGCATCACAATGCTCCATGCCATTGTCATCACAGTGGGCCATTACATATGTCATCACAATGCTCCCTGACACCTGTCTTCACAATACTGCATGACCTGGTCATCACTATGCTCCATGCCCTTGTCATCACAATGCACCATTCCAACTGTCATCGCAATAATCCATGAAAATTATTAGACCAATGCTCCATGCCCTTGTCATCACAATGTTCCATGCCCTTGTTATCATAATGCTCCATGACCCCTGTCATCATAATGCTCCATGACCTTTTTCATCACAATGATCAGTACACTTGTCATCAAAATGTTCCCTGACACTTGTTGTCTACATGCTCCTTGAATCCTGTCATGATAAGGCTGCATGCATTTTTCATCACAATGATCCATGCCCTTTTCATCACAGTGCTCCAAGACCCCTGTAATCAAAATGCTCCATGCCCTTGTCATCACAAAGCTCAATGACGCATGCCATCAGAATGCTCCTTGGCCTTCTCCTCACAATTCTCCATGCCCTTGTTATCACAATGTGCCAAGACCTCTCTAATCACAATGTTCCATGCCCATTTTCATCAGTATGCTCCAGGAGACTTGTCATCACAAAGCTCCATGGTTTTCTCATCACAGTGCTCCAGGACGTTGTCATCACAATGCTACACGACCTTGTCATGAAAATTCTCAGTGGCCATTGTCATCATAATGCTCCAAGCCCTAGTCATCACAATGCTCCATTATATTTGTCATCACAATCCTCCATTACATTTGGCATCACAATACTCCCAGCCATTGTCATCGCAATGGACCATGACATATGTCATCACAATCCTCCCTGACACCTGTCTTCAGAATACTCCATGACCTTCTCTTCACAATGCTCCATGCCCTTGTCATCACAATGCTCCATGATTTGTCATCACAATGCTCCATGACCCATGTATCACAGTGTTCCATGCCCTAGTCATCACAATGCTCCAAGACCCCTGTAATCACCATGCTACATGCCCCTTTTCATCAGAATGCTCCATGAGAATTGTCATCATAAGTATCCATGGTCTTCTCATCACAATGCTGCAGGACCTTGTCATCACCATGCTCCATTACCTTGTCATCACAATGCTCCATGACCCCTGTCATCACAATAATCCATGAATATTTTCAGCCCAATGCTCCACGACCTATTTATCACAATGCTCCATGGCCAATATCATCTCAATGCTCCATGACCACTGTCATCACAACACTCCATGACACATGACGACACAGTGATCTGGGACTCTTGTCATCACAGTGCTCCATTCCCTACTCATCACTATGCTCCATGACCCCTGTCATCACAACACTCCATGAAAATTTTCAACCCTGTGCTCCATGACATTTGTCATCACAATGATCCATGCACTTGTCATCCCAATGCTCCATGACCCCTGTATTCACAATGATCTGTGACCCTACTCATCACAGTGCTCCATGACACATGTCATTACAATGTTCCATGCCTTTGTCAGCAAAATGCTACATGACCTTGTCGTTACAATGCTCTCTGCGCTTGTCATCACAATACTGCATTTCCATTGTCATCACAATCCTCCATGAAACTTGGGATCACATTGCTTCATGCCCTTGTCATCACAATGCTCCATGCTCCTTGAAATCAAAATGATCCATGACCTCTGTCATCACAATGCTCCAAACTCTTGTGATCACAATGATCCATAACATTTGTCATCATAACGCTCCATGATGCCTGTCATCACAATACTCCATGCCCTTTTCATCAAAATGCTCCATGACATTTGTCATCACAATTCTCAATACACTTGTCATCACAATGCTCCCTGATACTTGTCGTCAGACTGCTCCTTGAACCATGTCACGAAAAGGCTCCATGCCTTTTTCATCACTATGCCCCATGCATTTTTCATAACAATGCTCCATGCCATTTTCATCAAAATACTCCACAAGCTTGTCATCAGAATTCTCCATGACCCTTGTTATCACAATTCTCCATGCACTTGTCAGCACAATGCTCCCTGACCCTTGTCATCTCAATGCTCCAAGCCATTGTCATCACAATGCTCCATTACCTTTGTCATCACAGTCCTCCATGACACTTGGCATCACAATGCTCCATGCCATTGTCATCACAGTGGGCCATTACATATGTCATCACAATGCTCCCTGACACCTGTCTTCACAATACTGCATGACCTGGTCATCACTATGCTCCATGCCCTTGTCATCACAATGCACCATTCCAACTGTCATCGCAATAATCCATGAAAATTATTAGACCAATGCTCCATGCCCTTGTCATCACAATGTTCCATGCCCTTGTTATCATAATGCTCCATGACCCCTGTCATCATAATGCTCCATGACCTTTTTCATCACAATGATCAGTACACTTGTCATCAAAATGTTCCCTGACACTTGTTGTCTACATGCTCCTTGAATCCTGTCATGATAAGGCTGCATGCATTTTTCATCACAATGATCCATGCCCTTTTCATCACAGTGCTCCAAGACCCCTGTAATCAAAATGCTCCATGCCCTTGTCATCACAAAGCTCAATGACGCATGCCATCAGAATGCTCCTTGGCCTTCTCCTCACAATTCTCCATGCCCTTGTTATCACAATGTGCCAAGACCTCTCTAATCACAATGTTCCATGCCCATTTTCATCAGTATGCTCCAGGAGACTTGTCATCACAAAGCTCCATGGTTTTCTCATCACAGTGCTCCAGGACGTTGTCATCACAATGCTACACGACCTTGTCATGAAAATTCTCAGTGGCCATTGTCATCATAATGCTCCAAGCCCTAGTCATCACAATGCTCCATTATATTTGTCATCACAATCCTCCATTACATTTGGCATCACAATACTCCCAGCCATTGTCATCGCAATGGACCATGACATATGTCATCACAATCCTCCCTGACACCTGTCTTCAGAATACTCCATGACCTTCTCTTCACAATGCTCCATGCCCTTGTCATCACAATGCTCCATGATTTGTCATCACAATGCTCCATGACCCATGTATCACAGTGTTCCATGCCCTAGTCATCACAATGCTCCAAGACCCCTGTAATCACCATGCTACATGCCCCTTTTCATCAGAATGCTCCATGAGAATTGTCATCATAAGTATCCATGGTCTTCTCATCACAGTGCTCCAGGACCTTGTCATCACCATGCTCCATTACCTTGTCATCACAATGCTCCATGACCCCTGTCATCACAATAATCCATGAATATTTTCAGCCCAATGCTCCACGACCTATTCATCACAATGCTCCATGGTCAATATCATCTTAATGCTCCATGACCACTGTCATCAAAACAATCCATGACACCAGACGACACAATGATCCGGGACTATTGTCATCACAGTGCTCCATTCCCTACTCATCACTATGCTCCATGACCCCTGTCATCACAACACTCCATGAACATTTTCAGCGCAGTGCTCCATGACACTTGTCATCAAAATTATCCATGCACTTGTCATCCCAATGCTCCATGACCCCTGTATTCACAATGATCCGTAACGCTTGTCATCTCAGTGCTCCATGATACCTGTCATTAAAATGTTCCATGCGTTTGTCAGCAAAATGCTACATGACCTTGTCATTACAATGCTCTATGGGATTGTCATCAAAATACTCCATTTCTATTGTCATCACAATCCTCCATGAACCTTAGGTTCACATTGCTTCATGCCCTTGTCATTCCAATGCTCCATGCTCCTTGAAATCAAAATGATCCATGACCTCTGTCATCACAATGCTCCAAACTCTTGTGATCACAATGCTCCATAACACTTGTCATCACAACGCTCCATGATGCCTGTCATCAAAATACTCCATGCCCTTTTCATCACAGTGCTCCATGACCTTCTCATCATAATTTTCAATACACTTGTCATCACAATGCTCCCTGACACTTGTCGTCAGAATGCTCATTGTACCCTGTCACGAAAAGGCTCCATGCCATTTTCATCACAATGCCCCATGCCGTTTTCATCACAATGCTCCATGCCATTGTCATCAAAATACTCCACAAGCTTGTCATCAGAATGTTCCATGACCCTTGTCATTACAAACCTCCATGCACTTGTCAGCACAATGCTCCCTGACCCTTGTCAGCACAATGCTCCAAGCCATTGTCATCACAATGCTCAATAATCTTTGACAGAAGAATCCTACATTACAATTGGCATCACAATTCTCCATGCCCTTGTCATCACAATGCCCCATTCCATCTGTCATCACAATAATCCATGAAACTAAATAGACCACTGTTCAATCCCCTTGTCATCACAATGCTCCATGCCCTTGTTATCACAATGCTCCATGACCCCTGTAATCACAATTCTCCGTGACTCCAGTCATCACAATGCTTCATGAACTTTGTCATCACAATTGTCCAGGTCCTCGTCATCAACAGTCTCTGTGACCTTTTTAACCACAATGCTCCATGAAATTTTCATCACAATGCTCTTTGACCCTTGTCATCAAAAGGCTCTATGCCTTTCTCAGCACAATGCTCCATGACAAATGTCATCACAATGCACCATGCGCTTGTCATCACAATGCTCCACAAATTTGTCATCACAATACTCCATAAAACTTGTCATCACAATCATCCATGCACTTCTCATCAAAATGCTTTCTCACCACTGATATCACAATGCTACATCACTATTTGTCACAATACTCCCTCACCACTGTCATCACAATGTTTCATGGCATCTGTCATCACAGTGCTACATGCACTTATCATCACAATGTTCGATGACACCTGACATCAAAATGTTCCATAACACCTGTCATCAAACTGCTCCATGATCCTTTTCATCAAAATGCTCCAAGACCCCTGACATCACAATGTTCCATAACACCTTTTATCAAAATGTTCCATGACCCTTTTCATCAAATTGTTCCATGACCCTGTCATCAAAATGCTACCTGCACTTCTCATCAAAATGCACCACACTCTTGTCATCAAAATGCTCCATGACCTGTCATCACAATGTTCCATTCCCTTGCCATCACAGTGCTCCATTACACCAGTCATAACAATGCTCCATGACCCCTGCTATCACGATGATGCATGGCCTTGTCATCACAAAGCTCCAGGACCCTTCTCATCACAATGGTCCAAGAACCCTCTAATCACAATGCTCTATGCCACTTTTCATCTCAGTGATCCATGAACCCTGTCATCACAATGCACCATGCCCATCATCATAATGCTTCATGCTATTGTCATCACAATGAAATCAAAATGCTCCATGACCTCTGTCATAACAATGCTCCAAACCCTTGTGATCACAATATTCCATATCACTTGTCATCACAATGCCCCATGACACTCATCATCACAGTTATCCATGGACTTCTCATCAAAATGCTCCATGACATTTGTCACCACAATGCTCAGTACACTTGTCATCAAAATGTTCCCTGACAGTTGTTGTCTGCATGCTCCTTGAATCCTGTCATGACAAGGCTCCATGCATTTTTCATCACAATGATCCATGCCCTTTTCATCACAATGCTCCAAGACCCCTGTAATCACAGTGATCCATGCCCTTGTCCTCACAAAGCTCAATGACACATGCCATCAGAATGCTCCTTGGCCTTCTCCTCACAATGCTCCATGCCCTTGTCATCACAATGGGCGAAGACCCCTCTAATCACAATGCTCCATGCTCATTTTCATCAGTATGCTCCAGGAGACTTGTCATCACAAGGCTCCATGATTTTCTCATCACAATGCTCCAGAATCTTGTCATCGCAATGCTTCACGACCTTGTCATGAAAATTCTCAATGGCCATTGTCATCATAATGCTCCAAGCCCTACTCATCACAATGCTCCATTATATTTGTCATCACAATCATCCATTACTTTTGGCATCACAATACTCCCAGCCATTGTCATCGCAATGGACCATGACATATGTCACCACAGTGCTCCCTGACACCTGTCTTCAAAACACTCCATGACCTTCTCTTCACAATGATCCATGCCCTTGTCATCACAATGCACCATGTCCACTGTCATAACAATAATCTATGAATCTTGTCAGACCAATGCTCCATGCCCCTGTCATCACAATGCTCCATGCCCTTGTCATCACAATGCTCCATGACTTGTCATCACAAAGCTCCATGACCCATGACCCATGTATCACAATGTTCCATGTCCTAGTCATCACAATGCTCCAAGACTCTGTAATCACAATGCTCCATGCCCCTTTTCATCAGAATGCTCCAGGAGAATTGTCATCATAAGTATCCATGGTCTTCTCATCACAATGCTCCAGGACGTTGTCATCACCATGCTCCATTACCTTGTCATCACAATGCTCCATGACCCCTGTCATCACAATAATCCATGAATATTTTCAGCCCAATGCTCCACGACCTATTCATCACAATGCTCCATGGCCAATATCATCTAAATGCTCCATGACCACTGTCATCAAAACACTCCATGACACCTGACAACACAATGATCTGGGACTCTTGTTATCACAATGCTCCATTCCCTTGTCATCACAATGCTCCATGACCCCTGTCATCACAACACTCCAAGAAAATTTTCAGCCCAGTTCTCCATGACACTTGTCATCACAATTATCCATGCACTTGTCATCCCAATGCTCCATGACCCCTGTATTCACAATGATCCATGACGCTTGTCATCACAGTGCTCCATGACACATGTCATTACAATGCTCCATGCCTTTGTCAGCAAAATGCTACATGACACTCTCCTTACAATGCTCTATGGGCTTGTCATCACAATACTCCATTTCTATTGTCATCACAATCCTCCATGAACATTGGGATCACATTGCTTCATGCCCTTGTCATCACAATGCTCCATGCTCCTAGAAATCAAAATGATCCATGACCTCTGTCATCACAATGCTCCAAACTCTTGTGATCACAATGATCCATAACACTTGTCATCACAATGCTCCATGATGCCTGTCATCACAATACTCCATGCCCTTTTCATCACAATGCTCCATGACTTTTCTCATCAAAATTCTCAATACACTTGTCATCACAATGCTCCCTGACACTTGTCGTCAGAATGCTCCTTGAAACCTGTCACGAAAAGGCTCCATGCTTTTTCATCACAATACCCCATGCTGTTTTCATCACAATGCTCCATGCCATTGTCATCAAAATACTCCACAAGCTTTTCATCGGAATTCTCCATGACCGTTGTCATCACAATTCTCCATGCACTTGTCAGCACAATGCTCCCTGACCCTTGTCATCACAATGCTCCAAGCCATTGTCACCACAATGCTCCATTACCTTTGTCATCAAAATCCTCCATGACAATTGGCATCACAATGCTCCATGCCATTGTCATCACAATGGGCCATTACATATGTCATCACAATGCTCCCTGACACCTGTCTTCACAATATTGCATGACCTGGTCATCACAATGCTCCATGCCCTTTTCATCACAATGCACCATTCCAACTGTCATCGCAATAATCCATGAAACTTATTAGATCAATGCTCCATGCCCTTGTCCTCACAATGCTCCATGCTCATTTTATCACAATGCTCCATGACCCCTGTCTTCACAATTCTCCGTGAATCCAGTCATCACAATGCTTCATGACCTTTGTCACCACAATGGTCCATGCCCTCGTCATCAACAGTCTCTGTGACCTTTTTAACCACAATGCTCCATGAACTTTTCATCACAATGCTCTTTGACCCTTGTCATCACAATGCTCTATGCCTTTCTCAGCACAATGCTCCATGACCCTTGACATCACAATGCCCCATGCACTTGTCAGCACAATGCTCCTTGATACATGTCATCACAATGCTCCATGACCCCTGTCATCACAATGCTCCGTGACTCCAGTCATCACAATGCTTCATAACTTTTGTCATCACAATGGTCCATGCCCGTGTCATCACAAGGCTCTGTGACCTGTGTAACCACAATGCTCCATGAACATTTCATCACAATTCTCTGTGACCCTTGTCATCACAATGCTCCATTTCTTTGTGAGAACAGTGCTCCATGACCATTGTCTTCAAAATGTGCCATGCGCATTTCATCACAACGGTCCACATACTTGTCATTGCCATGTTCCATAAACCTTGTAATCACAATGCTCCATGCACTTCTCATCAAAATGCTCTCTCACCACAGATATCACAATGCTACATCACTATTTGTCACAATACTCCCTCACCCCTGTCATCACAATGTTCCATGACTCCTGTCAGCACAATGCTACATGCACTTATCATCACAATGTTCGATGACCCCTGACATCACAATGTTCCATAACACCTGTCATCAAAATGTTCCATGACACTTTTCATCAATTTGCTCCATGACCCTGTTATCAGAATGCTCCCTGCCTTTCTCATCACAATGCACAACGCCCTTGCCATCAAAATGCTCCATGTCGAGAGACTTCCGGGTAAGATGGCGGAATAGTAAGAAGCGGAGGTCACCGTCCTCCCCACGGATACACCAGAAATACAGCTGGACGTGGAGCAACTTCTACAGAACACGTGCTGGATGCTGGCAGAGGACCCCGGACCTCCCAAAAGGCAAGAAACTCCCCACATTCCTTGGTAGGGCAAAGCGGAGAGATTCCTGCACAGAGGATCGGTGCCAAGCAGCACTCACCAGCCCGAGAGGCTTGTCCGCTCGCCCCGGCGTCGCTGGAAGCTGAGGCTCGGGCTTCGGTCAGAGCGCAGGGAGAGGACTGGGGCTGGCGGCGAGAACTCAGCCGGAAGGGGGCTAATGAGCCACAGCTAGCTGGCAGGGAGTCCAGGAAAACTCTGGAGCTGCCGAAGAGGCAAAAGACTTTTTCTTCCCTCTTGGTTTCCTGGTGCGCAAGGAGAGGGGATTAAGAGCGCTGCTTAAAGGGGCTCCACAGACGGGCGCGAGACACGACTGAAGGCGCGGAGCCCGGTGATGGGCGTGGGACGCTGGGGCTGCTGCTGCCACCGGCAAGATGCCTGTGTGCAAGCGTGGGTCACTGTCCACACTGCCCTTCCTGGAGCCTGTGCAGCCCGCCACTGCCGGGGTCCCAGGATCCAGGGGCGGCTTCTCTGGGAGAACGCATGGTGCGCCTCGGGCTGGTGCAACATCACGCCGACCTCTGCCGCTGCAGGCTCGCCCCGCACTCCGTGCCCCTCCCTCCCGCCCGGCCTGAATGAGCCAGAGTCCCCGAAGAGGCTGCTCCTTTAACCCTGTCCTGTCTAAGTGAAGAACAGACGCCCTCCGGCGACCTACATGCAGAGGCGGGGCCAAATCCAAAGCTGAGACCCAGGAGCTGTGACAACAAAGAGAAAGGGAAACCTCTCCCAGCAGCCTCAGAAGCAGCAGATTAAAGCTCCACAATCAACTTGATGTACCCTGCATCTGTGGAATACATGAATGGACAACAAATCATCCCAAATTGAGGAGCCAGGAGTCAGTGCTGTGCCTCTGAGGTGTGAGAGCCAACTTCAGGACACTGGTCCACAAGAGACCTCCCAGCTCCACATAATATCAAACGGCGAAAATCTTCCAGAGATCTCCATCTCAACACCAGCACCCAGCTTCACTCAACGACCAGCAAGCTACAGTGCTGGACACCCTATGCCAAACAACTAGCAAGACAGGAACACAATGCCACCCATTAGCAGAGAGGCTGCCTAAAATCATAAAAAGTCCGCAGACACCCCAAAACACACCACCAGACGTGGACCTGCCCACCAGAAAGACAAGATCCAGCCTCACCCACCAGAACACAGGCACTAGTCCCCTCCAACAGGAAGCCTACACAACCCACTAAACCAACCTTAGCCACTGGGGACAGACAACAAAAACAACGGAAACTACGAACCTGCAGCCTGCAAAAAGGAGACCCCAAACACAGTAACATAAGCAAAATGAGAAGACAGAAAAACACACAGCAGGAGAAGGAGCAAGATAAAAACCCACCATACCTAAAAATGAAGAGGTAATAGGCAGTCTACCTGAAAAAGAATTCAGAATAATGTTGGTAAAGATGATCCAAGATTCTATTTCCCAGATCCAAAATCTTGGAAATAGAATAGACAAAATGCAAGAAACAGTTAACAAGGACCTAGAAGAACTAAAGATGAATCAAGCATCGATTAAAAACACAATAAATGAAATAAAAAGTACTCTAGATGGGATCAATAGCAGAATAACTGAGGCAGAAGAACGGATAAGTGAGGTGGAAGATAAAATAGTGGAAATAACTGCTGCACAGCAAAATAAAGAAAAAAGAATGAAAAGAACAGAGGACAGTCTCAGAGACCTCTGGGACAACATTAAATGCACCAACATTCGAATTATAGGGGTTCCAGAAGAAGAAGAGAAAAAGAAAGGGACTGAGAAAATATTTGAAGAGATTATAGTTGAAAACTTCCCCAATATGGGAAAGGAAATAGTTAATCAAGTCCAGGACGCACAGAGAGTCCCATACAGAATAAATCCAAGGAGAAATACGCCAAGACACATATTAATCAAACTGTCAAAAATTAAACACAAAGAAATCATATTAAAAGCAGCAAGGCAAAAACAACAAATAACACACAAGGGAATCCCCATCAGGATAACAGCTGATCTCTCAGCAGAAACTCTACAAGCCAGAAGGGAGTGGCAGGACATAATAAAAGTGATGAAAGAGAAAAACCTGCAACCAAGATTACTCTACCCAGCAAGGATCTCATTCAGATTTGATGGAGAAATTAAAACGTTTACAGACAAGCAAAAGCTGAAAGCGTTCAGCACCACCAAACCAGCTTTACAACAAATGCTAAAGGAACTTCTCTAGGCAAGAAACACAACAGAAGGAAAAGACCTACAATAACGAACCCAAAACAATTAAGAAAATGGGAATAGGAACATACATAACAATAATTACCTTAAATGTAAATGGACTAAATGCTCCCACCAAAAGACACAGATTGGCTGAATGGATACAAAAACAAGACCCATATATATGCTGTCTACAAGAGACCCATTTCAGACCTAGAGACACATACAGACTGAAAGTAAGGGGATGGAAAAAGATATTCCATGCAAATGGAAACCAAAAGAAAGCTGGAGTAGCAGTTCTCATATCAGACAAAATAGACTTTAAAATAAAGACTACTAGAAGAGACAAAGAAGGACACTACATAATGATCAAGGGATCGATCCAAGAAGAAGATATAACAATTGTAAATATTTATGCACCAAACATAGGAGCACCTCAATACATAAGGCAAATACTAACAGCCATAAAAGGAGAAATCGACAGTAACACAATCATAGTAGGGGACTTTAACACCCCACTTTCACCAATGGACAGATCATCCAAAATGAAAATAAATAAGGAAACACAAGCTTTAAATGATACATTAAACAAGATGGACTTAATTGATATTTATAGGACATCCCATCCAAAAACAACAGAATACACATTTTTCTCAAGTGCTCATGGAACATTCTCCAGGATAGATCATATCTTGGGTCACAAATCAAGCCTTGGTAAATGTAAGAAAATTGAAATTGTATCAAGTATCTTTTCTGAACACAATGCTATGAGACTAGATATCAATTACAGGAAAAGAGCTGTAAAAAATACAAACACATGGAGGCTAAACAATACACTACTTAATAACAAAGTGATCACTGAAGAAATCAAAGGGGAAATTTAAAAAATACCTAGAAACAAATGACAATGGAGACACGACGACCCAAAACCTATGGGACGCAGCAAAAGCAGTTCTAAGGGGGAAGTTTATAGCAATACAATCCCACCTTAAGAAACAGGAAACATCTCGAATAAACAACCTAATCTTGCACCTAAAGCAATTAGAGAAAGAAGAACAAAAACATCCCAAAGTTAGCAGAAGGAAAGAAATCATAAAAATCAGATCAGAAATAAATGAAAAAGAAATGAAGGAAACAATAGCAAAGATCAATAAAACTAAAAGCTGGTTCTTTGAGAAGATAAACAAAATTGATAAACCATTAGCCAGACTCATCAAGAAAAAAAAGAAGAAGACACAAATCAATAGAATTAGAAATGAAAAAGGAGAAGTAACAACTGACACTGCAGATATACAAAAGATCATAAGAGATTACTACAAGCAACTCTATGCCAATAAAATGGACAACCTGGAAGAAATGGACAAATTCTTAGAAATGCACAGCCTGCCAAGACTGAACCAGGAAGAAATAGAAAATATGAACAGACCAATCACAAGCACTGAAATTGAAACTGTGATAAAAAATCTTCCAACAAACAAAAGCCCAGGGCCAGATGGCTTCACAGGTGAATTCTATCAAGCATTTAGAGAAGAGCTAACACCTATCCTTCTCAAACTCTTCCAAAATATAGCAGAGGGAGGAACACTCCCAAACTCATTCAATGAGACCACCATCACCCTGATACCAAAACCAGACAAGGATGTCACAAAGAAAGAAAACTATAGGCCAATATCACTGATGAACATAGATGCAAAAATCCTCAACAAAATACTAGCAAACAGAATCCAACAGCACATTAAAAGGATCATACACCATGATCAAGTGGGGTTTATTCCAGGAATGCAAGGATTCTTCAATATATGCAAATCAATCAACGTGATACACCATATTAACAAATTGAAGGAGAAAAACCATATGATCATCTCAATAGATGCAGAGAAAGCTTTCGACAAAATTCAACACCCATTTATGATAAAAACCCTGCAGAAAGTAGGCATAGAGGGAACTTTCCTCAACATAATAAAGGCCATATATGACAAACCCACAGCCAGCATCGTCCTCAATGGTGAAAAACTGAAACCATTTCTACTAAGATCAGGAACAAGACAAGGTTGCCCACTCTCACCACTCTTATTCAACCTAGTTTTGGAAGTTTTAGCCACAGCAATCAGAGAAGGAAAGGAAATAAAAGGAATCCAAATCGGAAAAGAAGAAGTAAAGCTGTCACTGTTTGCAGATGACATGATACTATACATAGAGAATCCTAAAGATGCTACCAGAAAACTACTAGAGCTAATCAATGAATTTGGTCAAGTTGCAGGATACAAAATTAATGCACAGAAATCTCTGGCATTCCTATATACTAATGATGAAAAATCTGAAAGTGAAATTAAGAAAACACTCCCATTTACCATTGCAACAAAAAGAATAAAATATCTAGGAATAAACCTACCTAAGGAGACAAAAGACCTGTATGCAGAAAATTATAAGACACTGATGAAAGAAATTAAAGATGATACAAATAGATGGAGAGATGTACCATGTTCTTGGATTGGAAGAATCAACATTGTGAAAATGACTCTACTACCCAAAGCAATCTACAGGTTCAATGCAATCCCTATCAAACTACCACTGACATTTTTCACAGAACTAGAGCAAAAAATTTCACAATTTGTATGGAAACACAAAAGACCCCAAATAGCCAAAGCAATCTTGAAAACGAAAAATGGAGCTGGAGGAATCAGGCTCCCTGACTTCAGACTATACTACAAAGCTACAGCAATCAAGACAGTATGGTACTGGCACAAAAACAGAAATATAGATCAGTGGAACAGGATAGAAAGCCCAGAGATAAACCCACGGACATATGGTCACCTTATCTTTGACAAAGGAGGCAGGAATGTACAGTGGAGAAAGGACAGTCTCTTCAATAAGTGGTGCTGGGAAAACTGGATAGGGACATGTAAAAGTATGAGATTAGATCACTCCCTAACACCATACACAAAAATAAGCTCAAAATGGATTAAAGACCTAAATGTAAGGCCAGACACTATCAAACTCTTAGAGGAAAACATAGGCAGAACACTCTATGACATAAATCACAGCAAGATCCTTTTTGACCCACCTCCTAGAGAAATGGAAATAAAGACAAAAATAAACACATGGGACCTAATGAAACTTAAAAGCTTTTGCACAGCAAAGGAAACCATAAACAAGACCAAAAGACAACCCTCAGAATGGGAGAAAATATTTGTAAATGAAGCAACTGACAAAGGATTAATCTCCAAAATTTATAAGCAGCTCATGCAGCTCAATAACAAAAAAACAAACAACCCAATCCAAAAATGGGCAGAAGACCTAAATAGACATTTCTCCACAGAAGATATACAGACTGCCAACAAACACATGAAAGGATGCTCAACATCTTTGCTCATTAGAGAAATGCAAATCAAAACTACAATGAGATATCATCTCACACCAGTCAGAATGGCCATCATCAAAAAATCTAGAAACAATAAATGCTGGAGAGGGTGCGGAAAAAAAAGAACACTCTTGCACTGCTGGTGGGAATGTGAATTGGTACAGCCACTATGGAGAACGGTATGGAGGTTCCTTAAAAAACTACAAATAGAACTACCATATGACCCAGCAATCCCACTACTGGGCATATACCCTGAGAAAACCATAATTCAAAAAGAGACATGTACCAAAATGTTCATAGCAGCCCTATTTACAATAGCCCGGAGATGGAAACAACCTAAGTGACCATCATCAGATGAATGGATAAAGAAGATGTGGCACATATATACAATGGAATATTACTCAGCCATAAAAAGAAATGAAATTGAGCTATTTGAATGAGGTGGATGGACCTAGAGTCTGTCATACAGAGTGAAGTAAGTCAGAAAGAGAAAGACAAATACTGTATGCTGACACATATATATGGAACTTAAGAAAAAAATGTCATGAAGAACATAGGGGTAAGACAGGAATAAAGACACAGACCTACTAGAGAATGGACTTGAGGATATGGGGAGGGGGAAGGGTAAGCTGTGACAAAGTGAAAGAGTGGCATGGACATATATACACTACCAAACGTAAGGTAGATAGCTAGTGGGAAGCAGCCGCATAGCACAGGGAGATCAGCTCGGTGCTTTGTGACCGCCTGGACGGGTGGGATAGGGAGGGTGGGAGGGAGACGCAAAAGGGAGGGGATATGGGAATATAGGTATATGTATAACTGATTAAATTTGTTATAAAGCAAAAAAAAATTTTTTTTTCAGGAGGTAAAAAAAAAGAAACAAAGTCCCAACACAGCAAAAATAAGTAAATTAAATAATAAAAACTCCTACACCCAACATTTTAAAAAAAATGATCCATGTCTTTGTCATCACAAAGATCCATGACCCTTGGCATCACAATGCTCAATGTCATTGTCATCACAATGCTCCATGAACACTCTCATCACATTGCTCCATGCCCTTGTCTTCACAAAGATCCATGACACATGTCATCAGAATGCTCCATGGCCTTCTCATCACAATGCTCCATGCCCTTGCCATCACAATGCTCCATTACCCCAGTCATAACAATGCTCCATGACCCCTACTATCACGATGATCCGTGGCCTTGTCATCACAAAGCTCCATGACCCTTCTCATCACATTGCTCCAAGAACCCTGTAATCACAATGATCTATGCCCTTTTCCATCTCAATGATCCATGAATCCTGTCATCACAATGCACCATGCCCATCATCATAATGCTTCAGGCTATTGTCATCAAAATGAAATCAAAATGCTCCATGACTTCTGACATAACAATGCTCCAAACCCTTTTGATCACAATATTCCATATCACTTGTCATCACAATGCACCATGACGCTCGTCATCACAATTATCAATTGTCTTCTGATCACAAAGCTCCATGACCATTGTCATCACAAGGCTCAATACACTTGTCATCAAAATGCTCCCTGACACTTGTTGTCTGTATGCTCCTTGAATCCTGTCATGACAAGGCTCAATGACTTTTTCATCACAATGATCCATGTCCTTTTCATCACAATGCTCCAAGACCCATGTAATCTCAATGCTCCATGCCCTTGTCATCACAAAGCTGAATGACGCATGCCATCAGGATTCTCCTTGGTGTTCTCCTCACAGTGCTCCATGCCCTTGTCATCACAATGTTCCAAGACCCCTATAATCACAATGCTCCATGCCCGTGTCATCAAAAAACTCCATGACGCATGTCATCAGAAGGCTCCATGGACTTCTCATCACAATGCTCCATGCCCTAGTCATCACAATGCTCCAAGACCCCTGTAATCACAATGCTCCATGCCCCTTTTAATGAGAATGCTCCATGAGATTTATCATCACACGTCTCCATGGTCTTCTCATCACAGTGCTCCACAAACTTGTCATCACCATGCTCCATTCCCTTGTCATCACAATGCTCCATGACCCCTGTCATCACAATAATCCATGAACATTTTCAGCCCAATGCTCCACGACCTACTCATCACAATGCTCCATGGCCAATATCATCACAATGCTCCATGACAACTGTTATCACAGCACTCCATGACACCCGACAACACAATGATCCGGGACTCTTGTCATCACAATGCTCCATTCCCTAGTCATCACAATGCTCCATGACCCCTGTCATCACAACACTCCATGAACATTTTCAGCCCAGTGCTCCATGCCACTTGTCATCACAGTGACCCATGCCCTTGTCATCCCAATGCTCCATGACCCCTGTATTCACAATGCTCCATGACGCAGGTCATCACAGTGCTCCATGACACATGTCATCACAATGCTCCATGCCTTTGTCAGCAAAATGCTACATGACCTTCTCATTACAATGCTCTATGCGCTTGTCATCACAATACTCCATTTCCATTGGCATCACAATCCTCCATGAACCTTGGGATCACATTGCTTCATGCCCTTGTCATCACAATGCTCCATGCTCCTTGAAATCAAAATGATCCATGACCTCTGTCATCACAATGCTCCAAACCCTTGTGAACACAGTGTTCAATAACACTTGTCATCACAACGCTCCATGATGCCTGTCATCACAATAATCCATGCCCTTTTCATCACAATGCTCCATGAACTTTGTCATCACAATTCTCAGTACACGTGTCATCAAAATGCTCCATGCGCTTGTCAGCACAATGCTCCATAACACATGTCATCAAAATGCACCATGCTCTTCTCATCACAATGCTCCTTAAAATATGTCATCACACTGCTCCATGCACTTCTCATCAAAATGCTCTCTCACAACTGATATCACAATGCTACATCACTATTTGTCACAATACTCTCTAACCCCTGTCATCACAATGTTCCATGACTCCTGTCATCACAATGCTACATGCACTTATCATCACAATGTTCGATGACCCCTGACATCACAATGTTCCATAACACCTGCCATCAAAATGTTCCATGACACTTTTCATCACATTGCTCCATGACCCTCTCATCAGAATGCTCCCTGCCCTTCTCATCACAATGCACAACGCCCTTGCCATCAAAATGTTACATGACCTTTGTCATCACAAAGATCCATGACACTTGGCATCATAATGCTCCATGTCATTGTAATCACAATGCTCCATTAAGGCTCTCATCACATTGCTCCATGCCCTGTCTTCACAAAACTCCATGACACATGGCATCAGAATGCTCCATGACCTTCTCATCCCAATGCTCCATGCCCTTGCCATCACAATGCTCCATTACCACAGCCATAACAATGCTCCATGACCACTGCCATCGCGATATTCCATGGCCTTGTCATCACAATGCTCCATGACCCTTCTCAACACAAAGATCCAAGAACCCTGTAATCACAATGCTCTATGCCCCTTTTCATCTCAATGATCCATGCAACCTGTCATCACAATGCACCATGCCCATCATCATAATGCTTCATGCTATTGTCATCACAAAGAAATCAAAATGCTCCATGACCTCTGTCATAACAATGCTCCAAACCCTTGTGATAACAATATTCCATATCACTTGTCATCACAATGCCCCATGACACTGCTCATCACATTTAACAATGGTCTTCTCATCAAAATGCTCCATGACCTTTGTCATCACAATGCTCAATACACTTGTTATCAAAATGCTCCCTGACACTTGTTGTCTGTATGCTCCTTTTACCCTGTCATGAAAAGGTTCTATGCCTTTTTCATCACAATGATCCATGCCCTTTTCATCACAATGCTCCAAGACCCATGTAATCACGATGCTCCATGACCTTGTCATCACAAAGCTCAATGACGCATGCCATCAGAATGCTCCTTGGTCTTCTCCTCACAATGCTCCATGCCCTTGTCATCACAAAGTTCCAAGACCCCTGTAATCACAATGATCCATGCCCCTTTTTCATCAGTATGCTCCTTGAGACTTGTCATCACATGGCTCCATGGTTTTGACATCATAATGATCCAAGCCGTAGTCATCACAATGCTCCATTATATTTGTCATCACAATCCTCCATTACATTTGGCATCACAGTGCTCCCTGCCATTGTCATCGCAATGGACCATGATATGTGTCATCACAATGCACCCTGACACCTTTCTTCAAAATAATCCATGACCTTCTCATCACAATGCCCCATAAACTTGTCATCACAAAGCACCATGTCCACTGTCATCACAATAATCTATGAAACTTGTCAGACCAATGCTCCATTCCCCTGTCATCACAATGCTCCGTGACTCCAGTCATCACAATGCTTCATAACGTTTGTCTTCACAACAGTCCATGCCCGCGTCATCACAAGGCTCTATGTCCTTTGTAACCAAAATGCTCCATGAACTTTTCATCACAATGCTCCGTGACCCTTGTCATCACAATGCTCCATGCCTTTGTCAGAACAGTGCTCCATGACCCTTGTCATCACAATGTGCCACGCGCTTTTCATCACAATGATCCACAACTTTGTCATCCCTATGCACCATAAACATTGTAATCACAATGCTCCATGCACTTCTTATCCAAATGCCCTCTCACCTGAGATATCACAATGTTCCATCACTAGTTATCACAATCGTCCCTCACCCCTGTAATCACAGTGTTCCATGATGCCTGTCATCACAATGCTACATCTCCTTATCAACACAATGTTCCATGACCCGTGACATCACAATGTTCCATAAGCCCTGTCATCAAAATGCTCCATGAACTTTTTCATCAGAATGCTCCATGAGACTTATCATCACAAGTTTTAATGGTCTTCTCATCACAGTGCTCCAGGACCTTGTCATCACCATGCTCCATTCCCTTGTCATCACAATGCTCCATGACCCCTGTCATCACAATAATCCATGAACATTTTCAGCCCAATGCTACACGACCTACTCATCACAATGCTCCATGGCCAATATCATCACAATGCTCCATGACCACTGTAATCACAACACTCCATGACACCTGAAAACACAATGATCTGGGACTTTTGTCATCACAGTGCTCCATTTCCTAGTCATCACAATGCTCCATGACCCCTGTCATCACAACACTCCATGAACATTTTCAACCCAGTGCTCCATGACCCTTGTCATCACAATGATCCATGCCCTTGTCATCCCAATGCTTCATGACCCCTGTATTCACAATGCTCCATGACGCATGTCATCACAGTGCTCCATGACACTTGTCATCACAATGCTCCATGCCTTTGTCAGAAAAATGCTACATGTCCTTGTCTTTACAATGCTCTATGCGTTTGTCATCACAATACTCCATTTCCATTGTCATCAAAATCCTCCATGAACCTTGGGATCACATTGCTTCATGCCCTTGTCATCACAATGCTCCATGCTCCTTGAAATCAAAATGATCCGTGAGCTCTGTCATCACAGTGCTCCAAACACATGGAATCACAGTGTTCCATAACACTTGTCATCACAACGCTCCATGATGACTGTCATCATAATACTCCATGCCCTTTTCATCACAATGCTCCATGACCTTTGTCATCACAATTATTAATACACTTGTCATCACAATGCTCCCTGACACTTGTCATCAGAATGCTCCTGGAACCCTGTCACGGAAAGGCTCCATGCCTTTTGCATCACAATGCCCCATGCCGTTTTCATCACAATGCTCCATGCCATTGTCATCAAAATACTCCACAAGCTTGTCAGCAGAATGCTCCATGACCCTTGTCATCACAATTCTCCATGCACTTGTCAGCACAATGCTCCCTGACCCTTGTCATCACAATGCTCCAAGCCATTGTCATCTCAATGCTCCATTACCTTTGTCATCAGAATCCTCCATGACACTTGGCATCACAATGCTCCATGCCATTTTCATCACAATGGACCATTATATATGTCATCACAATGCTCCCTGACACGTGTCTTCACAATACTGCATGACCTGGTTATCACAATGCTCCATGCCCTTGTCATCACAATGCGCCATTCCAACCGTCATCACAATAATCCATGAAACTTATTAGACCAATGTTCCATGCCCTTGTCGTCACAATGTTCCATGCCCTTGTTATCACAAAGCTCCATGACCCCTGTCATCACAATGCTCCGTGACTCCAATCATGACAATGCTTCATGACTTTTGTCATCACAATAGTCCATGCCCTCGTCATTAACAGTCTCTGTGACCTTTTTAACCACAGTGCTCTATGAACGTTTCATCACAATGTTCTTTGACCCATGTCATCACAATGCTCCATGCGCTTGTCAGCACAATGCTCCATGACATATGTCATCACAATGCACCATGCGCTTGTCACCACAGTGCTCCACATTCTTGTCATCACAATGGTCCTTAAAATTTGTCATCAGAATGCTCCATGCACTTCTCATCAAAATGCTCTCTCACCACTGATATCACAATGCTACATCACTATTTATCACAATACTCCCTCACCCCTGTCATCACAATGTTCCATGACTCCTGTCATCTCAATGCTACATGCACTTCTCATCACAATATTCGATGACCCCTGACATCACAGTGTTCCATAACACCTGTCATCAAAATGTTCCATGACACTTTTCATCAAATTGCTCCATGACCCTGTCATCAGAATGTTCCCTGCCCTTCTCATCACAATGCAAATGCACTTGCCATCAAAATGCTCCATGTCCTTTGTCATCACAAAGATCCATGACCCTTGGCATCACAATGCTCCATGAACCCTGTCATCACAATACTCCATGAACATTTTCAGCCCAATGCTCCAAGATATTCTCATCACAATGCTCCATGACAAATATCATCAAAATGCTCCATGACCACTGTCATCACAACACTCCATGACACCTGACAACACAATGATCCGGGACTCTTGTCATCACAATGCTACATTCCCTACTCATCACAATGCTCCATGACCCCTGTCAACACAAAACTCCATGAACATTTTCAGCCCAATGCTCCATGACCCTTGTCATCACAATCATCCATGCCCTTGTCATCCCAATGCTCCATGACCCCTGTATTCACAAAGCTCCGTGACGCTTGTCATCACAGTGCTCCATGACCTCTGTTATCACAATGCTCCACACTCTTGGGATCACAATGTTCCATAGCACTTGTCATCACAACGCAACATGATGCCTGTCATCACAACACCCCATGCCCTTTTCATCACAATGCTCCCTGACATTTGTCATCACAATTCTCAATACACTTGTCATCACAATGCTCCCTGACACTTGTCATCAGAATGCTCCTTGAAACCTGTCACGAAAAGGCTCCATGACATTTTCATCACAATGCCACATGTGGTTTTCATCACAATGCTCCATGCCATTGTCATCAAAATACTCCACAAGCTTGTCATCAGAATGCTCCATGACCCTTGTCATCACAATTCTCCATGCACTTGTCAGCACAATGCTCCCTGACCCTTGTCATCACAATGCTCCAAGCCATTGTCATCACAATGCTCCATTACCTTTGTCATCAGAATCCTCCATGACACTTGGCATCACAATGCTCCATGCCATTGTCATCACAATGGGCATTTACATATGTCATCACAATGCTCCCTGACAACTCTCTTCACAATATTGCATGACCTGGTCATCACAATGCTCCATGCCCTTGTCATCACAATGCGCCATTCCAAATGTTATCGCAATAATCCATGAAACTTATTAGACCAATGTTCCATGCCCTTGTCATCACAATGCTCCATGCCCTTGTTATCACAATGCTCCATGACGCCAGAAATCACAATGCTCCGTGACTCGAGTCATCAAAATGCTTCATGACCTTTGTCATCACAATGGTCCATGCCCTCGTCATCAACAGTCTCTGTGACCTTTTTAACCACAATGCTCCATGAACTTTTCCTCACAATGCTCTTTGACCCTTGTCATCACAATGCTCCATGTGCTTGTCAGCACAATGCTCCATGACACATGTCATCACAATGCACCATGTGCATGTCATCACAGTGCTCCACAATACTCTCATCACAATGCTCCTTAACATTTGTCATCACAATGATCCATGCACTTCTCATCAAAATGCTCTCTCACCACAGATATCACAATGCTACATCATTATTTGTCACAATACTCCCTCACCCCTGTCATCACAATGTTCCATGACTCCTGTCATCACAGGGCTACATGCACTTATCATCACAATGCTCGATGATCCCTGACATCACAATGTTCCATAACACCTGTCATCAAAATGTTCCATGACACTTTTCATCAAATTGCTCCATGACCCTGTCATCAGAATGCTCCCTGCCTTTCTCATCTCAATGCACGACGCCCTTGTCATCAAAATGCTCCATGACCTTTGTCATCACAAAAATCCATGACCCTTGGCATCACAATGCTCCATTTCATTGGCATCACAGTGCTCCATAAACGCTCTCATCACATTGCTCCATGCCCTTGTCTTCACAGAGCTCCATGACACATGTCATCAGAATGCTCCATGGCCTACTCATCAAAATGCTCCATGCCCTTGCCATCACAATGCTCCACTACACTTTTCATAACTATGCTCCATGACCCCTGCCATCACGATGTTCCATGGGCTTGTCATCACAAAGCTCCATGACCCTTCTCATCACAATGCTCTAAGAACAATGTAATCACAATGCTTTATGCCCCTTTTCATCTCAATGATCCATGAATCCAGTCATCACAATGCACCATGCCCATCATCATAATGCTTCATGCTATTGTCATCACAATGAAATCAAAATGCTCCAAGACCTCTGTCATAACAATGCTCCAAACCCTTGTGATTACAATATTCCATAACCCTTGTCATCACAATGCCCCATGACACTCGTCATCACAATTATCCATGGTCTTCTCATCACAATGCTCCATGACCTTTGTCATCACAATGCTCAATACACTTGTCATCAAAATGTTCCCTGACAGTTGTTGTCTGTATGCTCCTTGAACCCTGTCATGACAAGGCTCCATGCCTTTTTCATCACAATGATCCATGCCCTTTTCATGACAATGCTCCAAGATCCCTGTAATCACAAAGCTCCATGCCCTTTTCATCAAATGCTCCATGACGCATGTCATCAGAATTCTTCATGGCCTTCTCCTCACAATGCTCCATGCCCTTTTCATCACAATGCTCCCAGACCCCTGTAATCACAATGCTCCATGCCCTTTTTCATCAGCATGCTTCATGAGTCTTGTCATCACAAGTCTCCATGGTCTTCTCATCACAATGCTCCACACCTTGTCATCACCATGTTCCATTCCCTTGTCTTCACAATGCTCCATGACCCGAGTCATCACAACACTCCATGAACATTTTCAGCCCAGTGCTCCATGACACTTGTCTTCACAATGATCCATGCCCTTGTCATCCCAGAGCTCCATGACCCCTGTATTCACAATGCTCCGTGACACTTGTCATCACAGTCCTCCATGACACATGTCATCACAATGCTTCATGCCTTTGTCAGCAAAATGCTACATGACCTTGTCATTACAATGCTCTATGCAATTGTCATCACAATACTCCATTTCCATTGTCATCACAATCCTCCATGAATCTTGGGATCACATTGCTTCATGCCTTTTGCATCACAATGCTCCATGCCATTGCCATCACAAAGGGCCATTACATATGTCATCACAATGCTCCCTGACACCTCTCTTCACAATAATGCATGACCTGGTCATCACAATGTTCCATGCCGTTGTCATCACAATGCGCCATTCCAACTGTCATCACAATAATCCATGAAACTTATTAGACAAATGCTCCATGCCATTGTCATCACAATGGACCATTACATATGTCATCAAAATGCTCCCTGACACGTCTTCACAATACTCCATGCCCTTGGCATCACAATGCTCCATGTCCTTGTCATCACAATAATCTATGAAACTTGTCAGACCAGTACTCCATGCCCCTTTCATCACAATGGTCCATGCCCTTTTCATCACAATGCTCCATGACCCCTGTCATCACAATGCTCCGTGACTCCAGTCATCACAGTGATTCATAACGTTTGTCATCACAACGGTCTATGCCCGCGTCATCACAAGGCTCTGTGACCTTTGTAACCACAATGTTCCATGAACTTTTCATCACGATGCTCCTTGACACTTGTCATCACAATGCTCCATGCCTTTGTCAGAACAATGCTCCATGACCCTTGTCATCACATTGTGCCATGCACATTTCATCACAATGATACACAACCTTGTCATTGCTATGCTCCATAAAACTTGTAACCACAATTCTCCATGCACTTCTCATCCAAATGCTCTCTCACATGGGATATCACAATGTTCCATCACTAGTCATCACAATCCTCCCTTAACCCTGTTATCACAATGTTCCATGACCCCTGTCATCACAATGCTACATCCCCTTATCAGCACAATGCTCCATGACCCCGTCATCAAAATACTCCATGAACATTTTCAGCCCAATCCTCCATGACCCTTGTCATCACAATCATCCATGCCCTTGTCATCCCAATGCTCCGTGAACCCTGTATTCATAATGTTCCGTGACGCTTGTCATCACAATGCTCCATTACCTCCGTCATAACAATGCTCCATGACCCCTGCCATCACAGTGTTCCACGGCCTTGTCATCACAAGGCTCCATGACCCCTGTCATCACAATACTTCATGCCCTTTTCATCACAGTGCTCCATGACACATGTCATCAGAATGCTCCATTGCCTTCTCCTCACAATGCTGTATGCCCTTGTCATCACAATGCTCCAAGACCCATGTAATCACAATGCTCCATGCCCCTTTTCATCAGAATGCTCCATGAGACTTGTCATCACAAGTCTCCATGGTCTTATCATTACAATGCTCTATGCCCTTGTCATCACAATGCTCCAAGACCCATGTAATCAGAATGCTCCATGCCCCTTTTCATCAGAATGCTCCATGAGACTTGTCATCACAAGTCTCCATGGTCTTATCATCACAATGCTCCAGGACCTTGTCATCACCATGCTTCATTCCCTTGTCATCACAATGCTCCATGACCCCTGTCATCACAATACTCCATGAATATTTTCAGCCCAATGCTCCATGAAATTCTCATCACAATGCTCCATGACAAATATCATCAAAATGCTCCATGACCACTGTCATCACAACACTCCATGACACCTGACAACACAATGATCCGGGACTCTTGTCATCACAATGCTCCATTCCCTACTCATCACAATGCTCCATGACCCCAGTCATCACAATACTCCATGAACATTTTCAGCCCAATGCTCCATGACTCTTGTCATCACAATGATCCATTCCCTTGTCATCCCAAGGCTCCATGACCCCTGTATTCACAGTGCTCCATGACACCTGTCATCACAATGCTCCATGCCTTTGTCAGCAAACTGCTACATGACCTTGTCATTACAATGCTCTATGTGCTTGTCATCACAATACTCCATTACCATTGTCATCACATTCCTCCATGAACCTTGGGATCACATTGCTTCATGCCCTTGGCATCACAATGCTCCATGCACCTTGAAATAAAATGATCCATGACCTCTGTCATCACAATGCTCCAAACCCTTGTGATCACAGTGTTCCATAACACTTGTCATCACAACGCTCCATGATGCCTGCCATGACAATAATCCATGCACTTTTCATCACAATGCTCCATGACCTTTGTCATCACAATTCTCAATACACTTGTCATCACAATGCTCCCTGACAATTGTCATCAGAATGCTCCTTGAACCCTGTTATGAAAAGGCTCCATGCATTTTTCATCACAAAGCCCCATGCCATTTTCATCACAATGCTCCATGCCATTGTCACCAAAATACTCCACAAGCTTGTCATCAGAATGCTGCATGACCCTTGTCATCACAATTCTCCATGCACTTGTCAGCACAATGCACCCTGACCTTTGTCATCACAATGCTCCATGCCCTTGTCATCACAATGCTCCATTACTTTTGTCATCAGAATCCTCCATGACACTTGGCATCACAATTCTCCATGCTATTGTCATCTCAATGGGCCATTACATATGTCATCACAATGCTCCCTGACAGCTCTCTTCACAATACTGCATGACCTTGTCATCACAATGCTCCATGCCCTTGTCATCACAATGCGCCATTCCAAGTTTCATCACAATAATCCATGAAACTTATTAGACCAATGCTGCATGCCCTTGTCATCACAATGCTCCATGCCCTAGTTATCACAGTGTTCCAAAATCCCTGTAATCAGAATGCTCCATGCCCCTTTTCATCAGTATGCTCCATGAGATTTGTCATCACAAGTCTCCATGGTTTTCTCATCACAATGCTCCAGGACCTTGTCATCACAATGCTTCACGACATTTTCGTGAAAATCCTCAATGGCCCTTGTCATCATAATGCTCCAAGCCCTAGTCATCACAATGCTCCATTATATTTGTCATCACAATCCTCCATTACATTTGGCATCACAATGCTCCATGCCATTGTCATCGCAATGGACCATGACATATGTCATCACAATGCTCCCTGACACCAGTCTTCACAATATTCCATGCCCTTGTCATCACAATTCTCCATGCCCTTGTAATCAAAATGCACCATGTCCACTGTCATCACAATAGTCTAGGAAACTTGTCAGACCAATGCTCCATGCCCCTGTCATCACAATGCTCCATGCCCTTGTCATCACAATGCTCCATGACCCCTGTCATAACAAAGCTCCATGACCCCTGCCATCACAATGTTCCACGGACTTGTCATCACAAGGCTCCATGACGCTTGTCATCACAATGCTCCAAGACCCCTGTAATCACAATGCTCCATGCCCTTGTCATCACAAAGCTCCATGACACATGTCATCAGAATGTTCCATGGCCTTCAAATCAAAAGGCTCCATGCCCTTGTCATCACAATGCACCATGTCCAATGCCATCACAATAATCTATGAAACTTGTCAGACCAATGCTCCATGCCCCTGTCATCACAATGCTCCATGCCCTTGTCATCACAATGCTGCATGACCCTTGTCATCACAATGCTCCGTGACTCCAGTCATCACAATGCTTCATAACGTTTGTCATCACAACGGTCCATGCCCGCGTCATGACAAGGCTCTGTGACATTTGTAACCACAATGCTCCATGAACTTTTCATCACAATGCTGCGTGACCCTTGTCATTACAATGTTCCATGCCTTTGTCAGAACAATGCTCCATGACACTTGTCATCACAGTGTGCCATGCACTTTTCATCACAATGATCCACAACTTTGTCATCGTTATGCTCCATAAACCTTGTAAGCACAATGCTCCATGCACTTCTCATCCAAATGCTCTCTCACATGAGATATCACAATGTTCCATCACTAGTCATCACAATCTTCCCTCACCCCTGTTATCACAATGTTCCATGAACCCTGTCATCACAATGCTACATCCTCTTATCAGCACAATGTTCTATGACCCCTGACATCACAATGTTCCATAACCACTGTCATCAAAATGCTCCATGACAGTTTTCATCCCAAAGCTCCATGACCCCTGGCATCACAATGTTCTATAACCCCTGTCATCAAAATGTTCCTTTACATTTTTCATCAAATTGCTGCATGACCCTGTCATCAAAATGCTCCCTGCCTTTCTCATCACAATGCACCACACCATTGTCATCAAAATGCTCCATGACCTTTGTCATCACAAAGCTCCATGACCCTTGGCATCACAATGCTCCATGCAATTGTCATCACAATGCTCCATGAACCTTCTCATCACATTGCTCCATGCCCTTGTCATCACAAAGCTCCATGACACATGTCATCACAATGCTCAATGCCCTTCTCATCACAGTAATCCATGAAATATTTCAGACCAATGCTCAATGCCCTTCTCATCACAATGATCCATTACCTATGTCATAACAATGCTCCATGACCCCTGCCATCACAATGTTCCATGGCCTTGTCATCACAAAGCTCCCTGATCCTTGTCATCACAATGCTCCAAACCGCTGTAATCATAATGCTCCATGCCCTTGTCATCGCAAAGCTCCATGACGCATGCCATCAGAATGTTCCTTGGCCTTCTCATCACAATGCTACATGCCCTTGTCATGACAGTGCTCCGAGACACCTGTAATCACAATGCTCCATGCTCCTTTTCATCTCAATGCTCCATGAAGCCTGTCATCAAAATGCACCATGCCCATCATCATAAAGCTTCAGGCTATTGTCATCACAATGAAATCAAAATTATCCAAGACCACTGTCATCATAATGCTCCAAATCCTTGTGATCACAAAGTTCCATAACACTTATCATCACAACACACTATGACGCTCATCATCACAATTATCCATGGTCTTCTCATCACAATGCTCCATGACCTTTGTCATCACAATTCTCAGTACACTTGTCATCACAATGCTCCCTGACACATGTCGTCAGTATGCTCCTTGAAACCTGTCATGACAAGGCTCCATGCCATTTCATCACAATGATCCATGCCCTTTTCATCACAATGCTCCCAGACCCCTGTAATCACAGTGCTCCATGCCCTTGTCATCACAAAGCTCCATGACACATGTCATCAGAATGCTCCAAGACCCCTGTAATCACAATGCTCCATGCCCCTTTTCATTAGAATGCTCCATGAGACTTGTCATCACAAATCTCCATGCTCTTATCATCACAGTGCTCCAGGACCTTGTCATCACCATGTTCCATTCCCTTGTCATCACAATGCTCCATGACCCCTGTCATCACAATACTCCATGAACATTTTCAGCCCAATGCTCCATGAAATTCTCATCACAGTGCTCCATGTCAAATATCATCAAAATGCTCCATGACCACTGTCATCACAACACTCCATGACACCTGACAACACAATGATCCGGGACTCTTGTCATCACAATGCTCCATTCCCTTGTCATCACAATGCTCCATGAACATTTTCAGCCCAATGCTCCATGACACTTTTCATCACAATCATCCATGCCCTTGTCATCCCAAAGCTCCATGACCCCTGTATTCACAATGCTCCGTGACGCTTGTCATCACAATGCTCCATGACACCTGTCATCACAATGCTCCATGACTTTGTCAGCAAAATGCTACATGACCTTGTCATTACAATGCTCTATGCGCTTGTCATCACAGTACTCCATTACCATTGTCATCACAATCCTCCATGAACCTAGGATCACATTGCTTCATGCCCTTGTCATCCCGAAGCTCCATGCTCCTTGAAATCAAAATGATCCATGACCTCTGTCATCACAATGCTACAAACACTTGTGATCACAATGTTCCATAACAGTTGTCATCACAACGCTCCATGATGCCTGTCATCACAATAATCCATGCCCTTTTCATCACAGTGCTTCATGACCTTTGTCATCACAATTCTCAATACACTTGTCATCACAATGTTCCCTGACACTTGTCGTCATAATGCTCCTTGAAACCTGTCACAAAAAGGCTCCATGCATTTTTCATCACAAAACCCCATGCCATTTTCATCACAATGCTCCATGCCATTGTCATCAAAATAGTCCACAAGCTTGTCATCAGAATGCTCCATGACCATTGTCATCACAATTCTCCATGCACTTGTCAGAACAATGCTTCCTGACCCTTGTCATCACAATGCTTCAAGCCATTTTCATCACAAAGCTCCATTGCCTTTGTCATAAGAATCCTCCATGACACTTGGCATCACAATGCTCCATGACATTGTCATCACAATGAGCCATTACATATGTCATCACAATGCTCCATGACACCTCTCTTCACAATAATGCATAACCTGGTCATCACAATGCTCCATGCCCTTGTCATCACAATGCACCATTCCAACTGTCATCACAATAATCCATGAAAATTATTAGACCAGTGGTCCATGCCCTTGTCATCACAATGCTCCATGCCCTTGTCATCACAATGAACCATGTCCACTGTCATCACAATAATCTAGGAAACTTGTCAGACCAATGTTCAATGACCCGGTCATCACAATGCTCCATGCGCTTGTCATCACAATGCTCCATGACCCCTGTCATAACAATGCTCCATGACCCCTGCCATCACAATGTTCCACGGCCTTGTCATCACAAGGCTCCATGACGCTTGTCATCACAATGCTCCAGGACCCCTGTAATCAAAATGCTCCATGCCCTTGTCATCACAAAGCTCCATGACACATGTCATCAGAATGTTCCATGGCCTTCTCATCAAAATGCTCCATGCCCTTGTCATCACAATGCACCATGTCCAATGTCATCACAATAATCTATGAAACTTGTCAGACCAATGCTCCATGCCCCTGTCATCACAATGCTCCATACCCTTGTTATCACAATGCTCCATGACCCCTGCCATCACAATGCTCCGTCACTCCAGTCATCACAATGTTTCATAACGTTTGTCATCACAACGGTCTATGCCCGCGTCATCACAAGGCTCTGTGACCTTTGTCACCACAATGTTCCATGAACTTTTCATCACAATGCTCCTTGACACTTGTCATCACAATGCTCCATGCCTTTGTCAGAACAATGCTCCATGACCCTTGTCATCACATTGTGCCATGCACATTTCATCACAATGATACACAACCTTGTCATTGCTATGCTCCATAAACCTTGTAACCACAATTCTCCATGCACTTCTCATCCAAATGCTCTCTCACATGGGATATCACAATGTTCCATCACTAGTCATCACAATCCTCCCTTAACCCTGTTATCACAATGTTCCATGACCCCTGTCATCACAATGCTACATCCCCTTATCAGCACAATGCTCCATGACCCCGTCATCAAAATACTCCATGAACATTTTCAGCCCAATCCTCCATGACCCTTGTCATCACAATCATCCATGCCCTTGTCATCCCAATGCTCCGTGAACCCTGTATTCATAATGTTCCGTGACGCTTGTCATCACAATGCTCCATTACCTCCGTCATAACAATGCTCCATGACCCCTGCCATCACAGTGTTCCACGGCCTTGTCATCACAAGGCTCCATGACCCCTGTCATCACAATACTTCATGCCCTTTTCATCACAGTGCTCCATGACACATGTCATCAGAATGCTCCATTGCCTTCTCCTCACAATGCTGTATGCCCTTGTCATCACAATGCTCCAAGACCCATGTAATCACAATGCTCCATGCCCCTTTTCATCAGAATGCTCCATGAGACTTGTCATCACAAGTCTCCATGGTCTTATCATTACAATGCTCTATGCCCTTGTCATCACAATGCTCCAAGACCCATGTAATCACAATGCTCCATGCCCCTTTTCATCAGAATGCTCCATGAGACTTGTCATCACAAGTCTCCATGGTCTTATCATCACAATGCTCCAGGACCTTGTCATCACCATGCTCCATTCCCTTGTCATCACAATGCTCCATGACCCCTGTCATCACAATACTCCATGAATATTTTCAGCCCAATGCTCCATGAAATTCTCATCACAATGCTCCATGACAAATATCATCAAAATGCTCCATGACCACTGTCATCACAACACTCCATGACACCTGACAACACAATGATCCGGGACTCTTGTCATCACAATGCTCCATGAACATTTTCAGCCCAATGCTCCATGACACTTTTCATCACAATCATCCATGCCCTTGTCATCCCAAAGCTCCATGACCCCTGTATTCACAATGCTCCGTGACGCTTGTCATCACAATGCTCCATGACACCTGTCATCACAATGCTCCATGACTTTGTCAGCAAAATGCTACATGACCTTGTCATTACAATGCTCTATGTGCTTGTCATCACAGTACTCCATTACCATTGTCATCACAATCCTCCATGAACCTAGGATCACATTGCTTCATGCCCTTGTCATCCCGAAGCTCCATGCTCCTTGAAATCAAAATGATCCATGACCTCTGTCATCACAATGCTACAAACACTTGTGATCACAATGTTCCATAACAGTTGTCATCACAACGCTCCATGATGCCTGTCATCACAATAATCCATGCCCTTTTCATCACAGTGCTTCATGACCTTTGTCATCACAATTCTCAATACACTTGTCATCACAATGTTCCCTGACACTTGTCGTCATAATGCTCCTTGAAACCTGTCACAAAAAGGCTCCATGCATTTTTCATCACAAAACCCCATGCCATTTTCATCACAATGCTCCATGCCATTGTCATCAAAATAGTCCACAAGCTTGTCATCAGAATGCTCCATGACCATTGTCATCACAATTCTCCATGCACTTGTCAGAACAATGCTTCCTGACCCTTGTCATCACAATGCTTCAAGCCATTTTCATCACAAAGCTCCATTGCCTTTGTCATAAGAATCCTCCATGACACTTGGCATCACAATGCTCCATGACATTGTCATCACAATGAGCCATTACATATGTCATCACAATGCTCCATGACACCTCTCTTCACAATAATGCATAACCTGGTCATCACAATGCTCCATGCCCTTGTCATCACAATGCACCATTCCAACTGTCATCACAATAATCCATGAAAATTATTAGACCAGTGGTCCATGCCCTTGTCATCACAATGCTCCATGCCCTTGTCATCACAATGAACCATGTCCACTGTCATCACAATAATCTAGGAAACTTGTCAGACCAATGTTCAATGACCCGGTCATCACAATGCTCCATGCGCTTGTCATCACAATGCTCCATGACCCCTGTCATAACAATGCTCCATGACCCCTGCCATCACAATGTTCCACGGCCTTGTCATCACAAGGCTCCATGACGCTTGTCATCACAATGCTCCAGGACCCCTGTAATCAAAATGCTCCATGCCCTTGTCATCACAAAGCTCCATGACACATGTCATCAGAATGTTCCATGGCCTTCTCATCAAAATGCTCCATGCCCTTGTCATCACAATGCACCATGTCCAATGTCATCACAATAATCTATGAAACTTGTCAGACCAATGCTCCATGCCCCTGTCATCACAATGCTCCATACCCTTGTTATCACAATGCTCCATGACCCCTGCCATCACAATGCTCCGTCACTCCAGTCATCACAATGTTTCATAACGTTTGTCATCACAACGGTCTATGCCCGCGTCATCACAAGGCTCTGTGACCTTTGTCACCACAATGTTCCATGAACTTTTCATCACAATGCTCCTTGACACTTGTCATCACAATGCTCCATGCCTTTGTCAGAACAATGCTCCATGACCCTTGTCATCACATTGTGCCATGCACATTTCATCACAATGATACACAACCTTGTCATTGCTATGCTCCATAAACCTTGTAACCACAATTCTCCATGCACTTCTCATCCAAATGCTCTCTCACATGGGATATCACAATGTTCCATCACTAGTCATCACAATCCTCCCTTAACCCTGTTATCACAATGTTCCATGACCCCTGTCATCACAATGCTACATCCCCTTATCAGCACAATGCTCCATGACCCCGTCATCAAAATACTCCATGAACATTTTCAGCCCAATCCTCCATGACCCTTGTCATCACAATCATCCATGCCCTTGTCATCCCAATGCTCCGTGAACCCTGTATTCATAATGTTCCGTGACGCTTGTCATCACAATGCTCCATTACCTCCGTCATAACAATGCTCCATGACCCCTGCCATCACAGTGTTCCACGGCCTTGTCATCACAAGGCTCCATGACCCCTGTCATCACAATACTTCATGCCCTTTTCATCACAGTGCTCCATGACACATGTCATCAGAATGCTCCATTGCCTTCTCCTCACAATGCTGTATGCCCTTGTCATCACAATGCTCCAAGACCCATGTAATCACAATGCTCCATGCCCCTTTTCATCAGAATGCTCCATGAGACTTGTCATCACAAGTCTCCATGGTCTTATCATTACAATGCTCTATGCCCTTGTCATCACAATGCTCCAAGACCCATGTAATCACAATGCTCCATGCCCCTTTTCATCAGAATGCTCCATGAGACTTGTCATCACAAGTCTCCATGGTCTTATCATCACAATGCTCCAGGACCTTGTCATCACCATGCTCCATTCCCTTGTCATCACAATGCTCCATGACCCCTGTCATCACAATACTCCATGAATATTTTCAGCCCAATGCTCCATGAAATTCTCATCACAATGCTCCATGACAAATATCATCAAAATGCTCCATGACCACTGTCATCACAACACTCCATGACACCTGACAACACAATGATCCGGGACTCTTGTCATCACAATGCTCCATGAACATTTTCAGCCCAATGCTCCATGACACTTTTCATCACAATCATCCATGCCCTTGTCATCCCAAAGCTCCATGACCCCTGTATTCACAATGCTCCGTGACGCTTGTCATCACAATGCTCCATGACACCTGTCATCACAATGCTCCATGACTTTGTCAGCAAAATGCTACATGACCTTGTCATTACAATGCTCTATGTGCTTGTCATCACAGTACTCCATTACCATTGTCATCACAATCCTCCATGAACCTAGGATCACATTGCTTCATGCCCTTGTCATCCCGAAGCTCCATGCTCCTTGAAATCAAAATGATCCATGACCTCTGTCATCACAATGCTACAAACACTTGTGATCACAATGTTCCATAACAGTTGTCATCACAACGCTCCATGATGCCTGTCATCACAATAATCCATGCCCTTTTCATCACAGTGCTTCATGACCTTTGTCATCACAATTCTCAATACACTTGTCATCACAATGTTCCCTGACACTTGTCGTCATAATGCTCCTTGAAACCTGTCACAAAAAGGCTCCATGCATTTTTCATCACAAAACCCCATGCCATTTTCATCACAATGCTCCATGCCATTGTCATCAAAATAGTCCACAAGCTTGTCATCAGAATGCTCCATGACCATTGTCATCACAATTCTCCATGCACTTGTCAGAACAATGCTTCCTGACCCTTGTCATCACAATGCTTCAAGCCATTTTCATCACAAAGCTCCATTGCCTTTGTCATAAGAATCCTCCATGACACTTGGCATCACAATGCTCCATGACATTGTCATCACAATGAGCCATTACATATGTCATCACAATGCTCCATGACACCTCTCTTCACAATAATGCATAACCTGGTCATCACAATGCTCCATGCCCTTGTCATCACAATGCACCATTCCAACTGTCATCACAATAATCCATGAAAATTATTAGACCAGTGGTCCATGCCCTTGTCATCACAATGCTCCATGCCCTTGTCATCACAATGAACCATGTCCACTGTCATCACAATAATCTAGGAAACTTGTCAGACCAATGTTCAATGACCCGGTCATCACAATGCTCCATGCGCTTGTCATCACAATGCTCCATGACCCCTGTCATAACAATGCTCCATGACCCCTGCCATCACAATGTTCCACGGCCTTGTCATCACAAGGCTCCATGACGCTTGTCATCACAATGCTCCAGGACCCCTGTAATCAAAATGCTCCATGCCCTTGTCATCACAAAGCTCCATGACACATGTCATCAGAATGTTCCATGGCCTTCTCATCAAAATGCTCCATGCCCTTGTCATCACAATGCACCATGTCCAATGTCATCACAATAATCTATGAAACTTGTCAGACCAATGCTCCATGCCCCTGTCATCACAATGCTCCATACCCTTGTTATCACAATGCTCCATGACCCCTGCCATCACAATGCTCCGTCACTCCAGTCATCACAATGTTTCATAACGTTTGTCATCACAACGGTCTATGCCCGCGTCATCACAAGGCTCTGTGACCTTTGTCACCACAATGTTCCATGAACTTTTCATCACAATGCTCCTTGACACTTGTCATCACAATGCTCCATGCCTTTGTCAGAACAATGCTCCATGACCCTTGTCATCACATTGTGCCATGCACATTTCATCACAATGATACACAACCTTGTCATTGCTATGCTCCATAAACCTTGTAACCACAATTCTCCATGCACTTCTCATCCAAATGCTCTCTCACATGGGATATCACAATGTTCCATCACTAGTCATCACAATCCTCCCTTAACCCTGTTATCACAATGTTCCATGACCCCTGTCATCACAATGCTACATCCCCTTATCAGCACAATGCTCCATGACCCCGTCATCAAAATACTCCATGAACATTTTCAGCCCAATCCTCCATGACCCTTGTCATCACAATCATCCATGCCCTTGTCATCCCAATGCTCCGTGAACCCTGTATTCATAATGTTCCGTGACGCTTGTCATCACAATGCTCCATTACCTCCGTCATAACAATGCTCCATGACCCCTGCCATCACAGTGTTCCACGGCCTTGTCATCACAAGGCTCCATGACCCCTGTCATCACAATACTTCATGCCCTTTTCATCACAGTGCTCCATGACACATGTCATCAGAATGCTCCATTGCCTTCTCCTCACAATGCTGTATGCCCTTGTCATCACAATGCTCCAAGACCCATGTAATCACAATGCTCCATGCCCCTTTTCATCAGAATGCTCCATGAGACTTGTCATCACAAGTCTCCATGGTCTTATCATTACAATGCTCTATGCCCTTGTCATCACAATGCTCCAAGACCCATGTAATCACAATGCTCCATGCCCCTTTTCATCAGAATGCTCCATGAGACTTGTCATCACAAGTCTCCATGGTCTTATCATCACAATGCTCCAGGACCTTGTCATCACCATGCTCCATTCCCTTGTCATCACAATGCTCCATGACCCCTGTCATCACAATACTCCATGAATATTTTCAGCCCAATGCTCCATGAAATTCTCATCACAATGCTCCATGACAAATATCATCAAAATGCTCCATGACCACTGTCATCACAACACTCCATGACACCTGACAACACAATGATCCGGGACTCTTGTCATCACAATGCTCCATTCCCTACTCATCACAATGCTCCATGACCCCAGTCATCACAATACTCCATGAACATTTTCAGCCCAATGCTCCATGACCCTTGTCATCACAATGATCCATGCCCTTGTCATCCCAAGTCTCCATGACCCCTGTATTCACAGTGCTCCATGACACCTGTCATCACAATGCTCCATGCCTTTGTCAGCAAACTGCTACATGACCTTGTCATTACAATGCTCTATGCGCTTGTCATCACAATACTCCATTACCATTGTCATCACATTCCTCCATGAACCTTGGGATCACATTGCTTCATGCCCTTGGCATCACAATGCTCCATGCACCTTGAAATAAAATGATCCATGACCTCTGTCATCACAATGCTCCAAACCCTTGTGATCACAATGTTCCATAACACTTGTCATCACAACGCTCCATGATGCCTGCCATGACAATAATCCATGCACTTTTCATCACAATGCTCCATGACCTTTGTCATCACAATTCTCAATACACTTGTCATCACAATGCTCCCTGACACTTGTCATCAGAATGCTCCTTGAACCCTGTTATGAAAAGGCTCCATGCATTTTTCATCACAAAGCCCCATGCCATTTTCATCACAATGCTCCATGCCATTGTCACCAAAATACTCCACAAGCTTGTCATCAGAATGCTGCATGACCCTTGTCATCACAATTCTCCATGCACTTGTCAGCACAATGCACCCTGACCTTTGTCATCACAATGCTCCATGCCCTTGTCATCACAATGCTCCATTACTTTTGTCATCAGAATCCTCCATGACACTTGGCATCACAATTCTCCATGCTATTGTCATCTCAATGGGCCATTACATATGTCATCACAATGCTCCCTGACAGCTCTCTTCACAATACTGCATGACCTTGTCATCACAATGCTCCATGCCCTTGTCATCACAATGCGCCATTCCAAGTTTCATCACAATAATCCATGAAACTTATTAGACCAATGCTGCATGCCCTTGTCATCACAATGCTCCATGCCCTAGTTATCACAGTGTTCCAAAATCCCTGTAATCAGAATGCTCCATGCCCCTTTTCATCAGTATGCTCCATGAGATTTGTCATCACAACTCTCCATGGTTTTCTCAACACAATGCTCCAGGACCTTGTCATCACAATGCTTCACGACATTTTCGTGAAAATCCTCAATGGCCCTTGTCATCATAATGCTCCAAGCCCTAGTCATCACAATGCTCCATTATATTTGTCATCACAATCCTCCATTACATTTGGCATCACAATGCTCCATGCCATTGTCATCGCAATGGACCATGACATATGTCATCACAATGCTCCCTGACACCAGTCTTCACAATATTCCATGCCCTTGTCATCACAATTCTCCATGCCCTTGTAATCAAAATGCACCATGTCCACTGTCATCACAATAGTCTAGGAAACTTGTCAGACCAATGCTCCATGCCCCTGTCATCACAATGCTCCATGCCCTTGTCATCACAATGCTCCATGACCCCTGTCATAACAAAGCTCCATGACCCCTGCCATCACAATGTTCCACGGACTTGTCATCACAAGGCTCCATGACGCTTGTCATCACAATGCTCCAAGACCCCTGTAATCACAATGCTCCATGCCCTTGTCATCACAAAGCTCCATGACACATGTCATCAGAATGTTCCATGGCCTTCAAATCAAAAGGCTCCATGCCCTTGTCATCACAATGCACCATGTCCAATGCCATCACAATAATCTATGAAACTTGTCAGACCAATGCTCCATGCCCCTGTCATCACAATGCTCCATGCCCTTGTCATCACAATGCTCCATGACCCCTGTCATAACAAAGCTCCATGACCCCTGCCATCACAATGTTCCACGGACTTGTCATCACAAGGCTCCATGACGCTTGTCATCACAATGCTCCAAGACCACTGTAATCACAATGCTCCATGCCCTTGTTATCACAAAGCTCCATGACACATGTCATCAGAATGTTCCATGGCCTTCAAATCAAAAGGCTCCATGCCCTTGTCATCACAATGCACCATGTCCAATGCCATCACAATAATCTATGAAACTTGTCAGACCAATGCTCCATGCCCCTGTCATCACAATGCTCCATGCCCTTGTCCTCACAATGCTGCATGACCCTTGTCATCACAATGCTCCGTGACTCCAGTCATCACAATGCTTCATAACGTTTGTAATCACAACGGTCCATGCCCACGTCATCACAAGGCTCTGTGACATTTGTAACCACAATGCTCCATGAACTTTTCATCACAATGCTGCGTGACCCTTGTCATTACAATGTTCCATGCCTTTGTCAGAACAATGCTCCATGACACTTGTCATCACAGTGTGCCATGCACTTTTCATCACAAAGATCCACAACTTTGTCATCGTTATGCTCCATAAACCTTGTAAGCACAATGCTCCATGCACTTCTCATCCAAATGCTCTCTCACATGAGTTATCACAATGTTCCATCACTAGTCATCACAATCTTCCCTCACCCCTGTTATCACAATGTTCCATGAACCCTGTCATCACAATGCTACATCCTCTTATCAGCACAATGTTCTATGACCACTGACATCACAATGTTCCATAACCACTGTCATCAAAATGCTCCATGACAGTTTTCATCCCAAAGCTCCATGACCCCTGGCATCACAATGTTCTATAACCCCTGTCATCAAAATGTTCCTTTACATTTTTCATCAAATTGCTGCATGACCCTGTCATCAAAATGCTCCCTGCCTTTCTCATCACAATGCACCACACCATTGTCATCAAAATGCTCCATGACCTTTGTCATCACAAAGCTCCATGACCCTTGGCATCACAATGCTCCATGCAATTGTCATCACAATGCTCCATGAACCTTCTCATCACATTGCTCCATGCGCTTGTCATCACAAAGCTCCATGACACATGTCATCACAATGCTCAATGCCCTTCTCATCACAGTAATCCATGAAATATTTCAGACCAATGCTCAATGCCCTTCTCATCACAATGATCCATTACCTATGTCATAACAATGCTCCATGACCCCTGCCATCACAATGTTCCATGGCCTTGTCATCACAAAGCTCCCTGATCCTTGTCATCACAATGCTCCAAACCGCTGTAATCATAATGCTCCATGCCCTTGTCATCGCAAAGCTCCATGACGCATGCCATCAGAATGTTCCTTGGCCTTCTCATCACAATGCTACATGCCCTTGTCATGACAGTGCTCCGAGACACCTGTAATCACAATGCTCCATGCTCCTTTTCATCTCAATGCTCCATGAAGCCTGTCATCAAAATGCACCATGCCCATCATCATAAAGCTTCAGGCTATTGTCATCACAATGAAATCAAAATTATCCAAGACCACTGTCATCATAATGCTCCAAATCCTTGTGATCACAAAGTTCCATAACACTTATCATCACAACACACTATGACGCTCATCATCACAATTATCCATGGTCTTCTCATCACAATGCTCCATGACCTTTGTCATCACAATTCTCAGTACACTTGTCATCACAATGCTCCCTGACACATGTCGTCAGTATGCTCCTTGAAACCTGTCATGACAAGGCTCCATGCCATTTCATCACAATGATCCATGCCCTTTTCATCACAATGCTCCCAGACCCCTGTAATCACAGTGCTCCATGCCCTTGTCATCACAAAGCTCCATGACACATGTCATCAGAATGCTCCAAGACCCCTGTAATCACAATGCTCCATGCCCCTTTTCATTAGAATGCTCCATGAGACTTGTCATCACAAATCTCCATGCTCTTATCATCACAGTGCTCCAGGACCTTGTCATCACCATGTTCCATTCCCTTGTCATCACAATGCTCCATGACCCCTGTCATCACAATACTCCATGAACATTTTCAGCCCAATGCTCCATGAAATTCTCATCACAGTGCTCCATGTCAAATATCATCAAAATGCTCCATGACCACTGTCATCACAACACTCCATGACACCTGACAACACAATGATCCGGGACTCTTGTCATCACAATGCTCCATTCCCTTGTCATCACAATGCTCCATGAACATTTTCAGCCCAATGCTCCATGACACTTTTCATCACAATCATCCATGCCCTTGTCATCCCAAAGCTCCATGACCCCTGTATTCACAATGCTCCGTGACGCTTGTCATCACAATGCTCCATGACACCTGTCATCACAATGCTCCATGACTTTGTCAGCAAAATGCTACATGACCTTGTCATTACAATGCTCTATGCGCTTGTCATCACAGTACTCCATTACCATTGTCATCACAATCCTCCATGAACCTAGGATCACATTGCTTCATGCCCTTGTCATCCCGAAGCTCCATGCTCCTTGAAATCAAAATGATCCATGACCTCTGTCATCACAATGCTACAAACACTTGTGATCACAATGTTCCATAACAGTTGTCATCACAACGCTCCATGATGCCTGTCATCACAATAATCCATGCCCTTTTCATCACAGTGCTTCATGACCTTTGTCATCACAATTCTCAATACACTTGTCATCACAATGTTCCCTGACACTTGTCGTCATAATGCTCCTTGAAACCTGTCACAAAAAGGCTCCATGCATTTTTCATCACAAAACCCCATGCCATTTTCATCACAATGCTCCATGCCATTGTCATCAAAATAGTCCACAAGCTTGTCATCAGAATGCTCCATTACCATTGTCATCACAATTCTCCATGCACTTGTCAGAACAATGCTTCCTGACCCTTGTCATCACAATGCTTCAAGCCATTTTCATCACAAAGCTCCATTAACTTTGTCATAAGAATCCTCCATGACACTTGGCATCACAATGCTCCATGACATTGTCATCACAATGAGCCATTACATATGTCATCACAATGCTCCATGACACCTCTCTTCACAATAATGCATAACCTGGTCATCACAATGCTCCATGCCCTTGTCATCACAATGCACCATTCCAACTGTCATCACAATAATCCATGAAAATTATTAGACCAATGGTCCATGCCCTTGTCATCACAATGCTCCATGCCATAGTTATCATAATGTTCCAAAACGCCTCTAATCAGAATGCTCCATGCCCCTTTTCATCAGTATGCTCCATGAGATTTGTCATCACAAGGCTCCATGTATTTCTCATCAGAGTGCTCCAGGACCTTATCATCACAATGCTTCACGACATTGTCATGAAAATTCTCAATGGCCCTTGTCAACATAATGCTCCAAGCCCTAGTCATCACAATGCTCCATTATATTTGCCATCACAATCCTCCATTACATTTGGCATCACAATGCTCCATGCCATTGTCATCGCAATGGACCATGACATATGTCATCACAATGCTCCCTGACACCTGTCTTCACAATACTCCATGCCCTTGACATCACAATGCTCCATGCCCTTGTCATCACAATGAACCATGTCCACTGTCATCACAATAATCTAGGAAACTTGTCAGACCAATGTTCAATGACCCGGTCATCACAATGCTCCATGCCCTTGTCATCACAATGCTCCATGACCCCTGTCATAACAATGCTCCATGACCCCTGCCATCACAATGTTCCACGGCCTTGTCATCACAAGGCTCCATGACGCTTGTCATCACAATGCTCCAGGACCCCTGTAATCAAAATGCTCCATGCCCTTGTCATCACAAAGCTCCATGACCCATGTCATCAGAATGTTCCATGGCCTTCTCATCAAAATGCTCCATGCCCTTGTCATCACAATGCACCATGTCCAATGTCATCACAATAATCTATGAAACTTGTCAGACCAATGCTCCATGCCCCTGTCATCACAATGCTCCATACCCTTGTTATCACAATGCTCCATGACCCCTGCCATCACAATGCTCCGTCACTCCAGTCATCACAATGTTTCATAACGTTTGTCATCACAACGGTCTATGCCCGCGTCATCACAAGGCTCTGTGACCTTTGTAACCACAATGTTCCATGAACTTTTCATCACAATGCTCCTTGACACTTGTCATCACAATGCTCCATGCCTTTGTCAGAACAATGCTCCATGACCCTTGTCATCACATTGTGCCATGCACATTTCATCACAATGATACACAACCTTGTCATTGCTATGCTCCATAAACCTTGTAACCACAATTCTCCATGCACTTCTCATCCAAATGCTCTCTCACATGGGATATCACAATGTTCCATCACTAGTCATCACAATCCTCCCTTAACCCTGTTATCACAATGTTCCATGACCCCTGTCATCACAATGCTACATCCCCTTATCAGCACAATGCTCCATGACCCCGTCATCAAAATACTACATGAACATTTTCAGCCCAATCCTCCATGACCCTTGTCATCACAATCATCCATGCCCTTGTCATCCCAATGCTCCATGAACCCTGTATTCATAATGTTCCGTGACGCTTGTCATCACAATGCTCCATTACCTCCGTCATAACAATGCTCCATGACCCCTGCCATCACAGTGTTCCACGGCCTTGTCATCACAAGGCTCCATGACCCCTGTCATCACAATATTTCATGCCCTTTTCATCACAGTGCTCCATGACACCTGTCATCACAATGCTCCATGCCTTTGTCAGCAAACTGCTACATGACCTTGTCATTACAATGCTCTATGCGCTTGTCATCACAATACTCCATTACCATTGTCATCACATTCCTCCATGAACCTTGGGATCACATTGCTTCATGCCCTTGGCATCACAATGCTCCATGCACCTTGAAATAAAATGATCCATGACCACTGCCATCACAATGTTCCATGGCCTTGTCATCACAAAGCTCCCTGATCCTTGTCATCACAATGCTCCAAACCGCTGTAATCATAATGCTCCATGCCCTTGTCATCGCAAAGCTCCATGACGCATGCCATCAGAATGTTCCTTGGCCTTCTCATCACAATGCTACATGCCCTTGTCATGACAGTGCTCCGAGACACCTGTAATCACAATGCTCCATGCTCCTTTTCATCTCAATGCTCCATGAAGCCTGTCATCAAAATGCACCATGCCCATCATCATAAAGCTTCAGGCTATTGTCATCACAATGAAATCAAAATTATCCAAGACCACTGTCATCATAATGCTCCAAATCCTTGTGATCACAAAGTTCCATAACACTTATCATCACAACACACTATGACGCTCATCATCACAATTATCCATGGCCTTCTCATCACAATGCTCCATGACCTTTGTCATCACAATTCTCAGTACACTTGTCATCACAATGCTCCCTGACACATGTCGTCAGTATGCTCCTTGAAACCTGTCATGACAAGGCTCCATGCCATTTCATCACAATGATCCATGCCCTTTTCATCACAATGCTCCCAGACCCCTGTAATCACAGTGCTCCATGCCCTTGTCATCACAAAGCTCCATGACACATGTCATCAGAATGCTCCAAGACCCCTGTAATCACAATGCTCCATGCCCCTTTTCATTAGAATGCTCCATGAGACTTGTCATCACAAATCTCCATGCTCTTATCATCACAGTGCTCCAGGACCTTGTCATCACCATGTTCCATTCCCTTGTCATCACAATGCTCCATGACCCCTGTCATCACAATACTCCATGAACATTTTCAGCCCAATGCTCCATGAAATTCTCATCACAGTGCTCCATGTCAAATATCATCAAAATGCTCCATGACCACTGTCATCACAACACTCCATGACACCTGACAACACAATGATCCGGGACTCTTGTCATCACAATGCTCCATTCCCTTGTCATCACAATGCTCCATGAACATTTTCAGCCCAATGCTCCATGACACTTTTCATCACAATCATCCATGCCCTTGTCATCCCAAAGCTCCATGACCCCTGTATTCACAATGCTCCGTGACGCTTGTCATCACAATGCTCCATGACACCTGTCATCACAATGCTCCATGACTTTGTCAGCAAAATGCTACATGACCTTGTCATTACAATGCTCTATGCGCTTGTCATCACAGTACTCCATTACCATTGTCATCACAATCCTCCATGAACCTAGGATCACATTGCTTCATGCCCTTGTCATCCCGAAGCTCCATGCTCCTTGAAATCAAAATGATCCATGACCTCTGTCATCACAATGCTACAAACACTTGTGATCACAATGTTCCATAACAGTTGTCATCACAACGCTCCATGATGCCTGTCATCACAATAATCCATGCCCTTTTCATCACAGTGCTTCATGACCTTTGTCATCACAATTCTCAATACACTTGTCATCACAATGTTCCCTGACACTTGTCGTCATAATGCTCCTTGAAACCTGTCACAAAAAGGCTCCATGCATTTTTCATCACAAAACCCCATGCCATTTTCATCACAATGCTCCATGCCATTGTCATCAAAATAGTCCACAAGCTTGTCATCAGAATGCTCCATTACCATTGTCATCACAATTCTCCATGCACTTGTCAGAACAATGCTTCCTGACCCTTGTCATCACAATGCTTCAAGCCATTTTCATCACAAAGCTCCATTGCCTTTGTCATAAGAATCCTCCATGACACTTGGCATCACAATGCTCCATGACATTGTCATCACAATGAGCCATTACATATGTCATCACAATGCTCCATGACACCTCTCTTCACAATAATGCATAACCTGGTCATCACAATGCTCCATGCCCTTGTCATCACAATGCACCATTCCAACTGTCATCACAATAATCCATGAAAATTATTAGACCAATGGTCCATGCCCTTGTCATCACAATGCTCCATGCCATAGTTATCATAATGTTCCAAAACGCCTCTAATCAGAATGCTCCATGCCCCTTTTCATCAGTATGCTCCATGAGATTTGTCATCACAAGGCTCCATGTATTTCTCATCAGAGTGCTCCAGGACCTTATCATCACAATGCTTCACGACATTGTCATGAAAATTCTCAATGGCCCTTGTCAACATAATGCTCCAAGCCCTAGTCATCACAATGCTCCATTATATTTGCCATCACAATCCTCCATTACATTTGGCATCACAATGCTCCATGCCATTGTCATCGCAATGGACCATGACATATGTCATCACAATGCTCCCTGACACCTGTCTTCACAATATTCCATGCCCTTGACATCACAATGCTCCATGCCCTTGTCATCACAATGAACCATGTCCACTGTCATCACAATAATCTAGGAAACTTGTCAGACCAATGTTCAATGACCCGGTCATCACAATGCTCCATGCCCTTGTCATCACAATGCTCCATGACCCCTGTCATAACAATGCTCCATGACCCCTGCCATCACAATGTTCCACGGCCTTGTCATCACAAGGCTCCATGACGCTTGTCATCACAATGCTCCAGGACCCCTGTAATCAAAATGCTCCATGCCCTTGTCATCACAAAGCTCCATGACACATGTCATCAGAATGTTCCATGGCCTTCTCATCAAAATGCTCCATGCCCTTGTCATCACAATGCACCATGTCCAATGTCATCACAATAATCTATGAAACTTGTCAGACCAATGCTCCATGCCCCTGTCATCACAATGCTCCATACCCTTGTTATCACAATGCTCCATGACCCCTGCCATCACAATGCTCCGTCACTCCAGTCATCACAATGTTTCATAACGTTTGTCATCACAACGGTCTATGCCCGTGTCATCACAAGGCTCTGTGACCTTTGTAACCACAATGTTCCATGAACTTTTCATCACAATGCTCCTTGACACTTGTCATCACAATGCTCCATGCCTTTGTCAGAACAATGCTCCATGACCCTTGTCATCACATTGTGCCATGCACATTTCATCACAATGATACACAACCTTGTCATTGCTATGCTCCATAAACCTTGTAACCACAATTCTCCATGCACTTCTCATCCAAATGCTCTCTCACATGGGATATCACAATGTTCCATCACTAGTCATCACAATCCTCCCTTAACCCTGTTATCACAATGTTCCATGACCCCTGTCATCACAATGCTACATCCCCTTATCAGCACAATGCTCCATGACCCCGTCATCAAAATACTCCATGAACATTTTCAGCCCAATCCTCCATGACCCTTGTCATCACAATCATCCATGCCCTTGTCATCCCAATGCTCCGTGAACCCTGTATTCATAATGTTCCGTGACGCTTGTCATCACAATGCTCCATTACCTCCGTCATAACAATGCTCCATGACCCCTGCCATCACAGTGTTCCACGGCCTTGTCATCACAAGGCTCCATGACCCCTGTCATCACAATACTTCATGCCCTTTTCATCACAGTGCTCCATGACACCTGTCATCACAATGCTCCATGCCTTTGTCAGCAAACTGCTACATGACCTTGTCATTACAATGCTCTATGCGCTTGTCATCACAATACTCCATTACCATTGTCATCACAATCCTCCATGAACCTAGGATCACATTGCTTCATGCCCTTGTCATCCCGAAGCTCCATGCTCCTTGAAATCAAAATGATCCATGACCTCTGTCATCACAATGCTACAAACACTTGTGATCACAATGTTCCATAACAGTTGTCATCACAACGCTCCATGATGCCTGTCATCACAATAATCCATGCCCTTTTCATCACAGTGCTTCATGACCTTTGTCATCACAATTCTCAATACACTTGTCATCACAATGTTCCCTGACACTTGTCGTCATAATGCTCCTTGAAACCTGTCACAAAAAGGCTCCATGCATTTTTCATCACAAAACCCCATGCCATTTTCATCACAATGCTCCATGCCATTGTCATCAAAATAGTCCACAAGCTTGTCATCAGAATGCTCCATTACCATTGTCATCACAATTCTCCATGCACTTGTCAGAACAATGCTTCCTGACCCTTGTCATCACAATGCTTCAAGCCATTTTCATCACAAAGCTCCATTGCCTTTGTCATAAGAATCCTCCATGACACTTGGCATCACAATGCTCCATGACATTGTCATCACAATGAGCCATTACATATGTCATCACAATGCTCCATGACACCTCTCTTCACAATAATGCATAACCTGGTCATCACAATGCTCCATGCCCTTGTCATCACAATGCACCATTCCAACTGTCATCACAATAATCCATGAAAATTATTAGACCAATGGTCCATGCCCTTGTCATCACAATGCTCCATGCCATAGTTATCATAATGTTCCAAAACGCCTCTAATCAGAATGCTCCATGCCCCTTTTCATCAGTATGCTCCATGAGATTTGTCATCACAAGGCTCCATGTATTTCTCATCAGAGTGCTCCAGGACCTTATCATCACAATGCTTCACGACATTGTCATGAAAATTCTCAATGGCCCTTGTCAACATAATGCTCCAAGCCCTAGTCATCACAATGCTCCATTATATTTGCCATCACAATCCTCCATTACATTTGGCATCACAATGCTCCATGCCATTGTCATCGCAATGGACCATGACATATGTCATCACAATGCTCCCTGACACCTGTCTTCACAATACTCCATGCCCTTGACATCACAATGCTCCATGCCCTTGTCATCACAATGAACCATGTCCACTGTCATCACAATAATCTAGGAAACTTGTCAGACCAATGTTCAATGACCCGGTCATCACAATGCTCCATGCCCTTGTCATCACAATGCTCCATGACCCCTGTCATAACAATGCTCCATGACCCCTGCCATCACAATGTTCCACGGCCTTGTCATCACAAGGCTCCATGACGCTTGTCATCACAATGCTCCAGGACCCCTGTAATCAAAATGCTCCATGCCCTTGTCATCACAAAGCTCCATGACACATGTCATCAGAATGTTCCATGGCCTTCTCATCAAAATGCTCCATGCCCTTGTCATCACAATGCACCATGTCCAATGTCATCACAATAATCTATGAAACTTGTCAGACCAATGCTCCATGCCCCTGTCATCACAATGCTCCATACCCTTGTTATCACAATGCTCCATGACCCCTGCCATCACAATGCTCCGTCACTCCAGTCATCACAATGTTTCATAACGTTTGTCATCACAACGGTCTATGCCCGCGTCATCACAAGGCTCTGTGACCTTTGTAACCACAATGTTCCATGAACTTTTCATCACAATGCTCCTTGACACTTGTCATCACAATGCTCCATGCCTTTGTCAGAACAATGCTCCATGACCCTTGTCATCACATTGTGCCATGCACATTTCATCACAATGATACACAACCTTGTCATTGCTATGCTCCATAAACCTTGTAACCACAATTCTCCATGCACTTCTCATCCAAATGCTCTCTCACATGGGATATCACAATGTTCCATCACTAGTCATCACAATCCTCCCTTAACCCTGTTATCACAATGTTCCATGACCCCTGTCATCACAATGCTACATCCCCTTATCAGCACAATGCTCCATGACCCCGTCATCAAAATACTCCATGAACATTTTCAGCCCAATCCTCCATGACCCTTGTCATCACAATCATCCATGCCCTTGTCATCCCAATGCTCCGTGAACCCTGTATTCATAATGTTCCGTGACGCTTGTCATCACAATGCTCCATTACCTCCGTCATAACAATGCTCCATGACCCCTGCCATCACAGTGTTCCACGGCCTTGTCATCACAAGGCTCCATGACCCCTGTCATCACAATACTTCATGCCCTTTTCATCACAGTGCTCCATGACACCTGTCATCACAATGCTCCATGCCTTTGTCAGCAAACTGCTACATGACCTTGTCATTACAATGCTCTATGCGCTTGTCATCACAATACTCCATTACCATTGTCATCACATTCCTCCATGAACCTTGGGATCACATTGCTTCATGCCCTTGGCATCACAATGCTCCATGCACCTTGAAATAAAATGATCCATGACCTCTGTCATCACAATGCTCCAAACCCTTGTGATCACAATGTTCCATAACAGTTGTCATCACAACGCTCCATGATGCCTGTCATCACAATAATCCATGCCCTTTTCATCACAGTGCTTCATGACCTTTGTCATCACAATTCTCAATACACTTGTCATCACAATGTTCCCTGACACTTGTCGTCATAATGCTCCTTGAAACCTGTCACAAAAAGGCTCCATGCATTTTTCATCACAAAACCCCATGCCATTTTCATCACAATGCTCCATGCCATTGTCATCAAAATAGTCCACAAGCTTGTCATCAGAATGCTCCATTACCATTGTCATCACAATTCTCCATGCACTTGTCAGAACAATGCTTCCTGACCCTTGTCATCACAATGCTTCAAGCCATTTTCATCACAAAGCTCCATTGCCTTTGTCATAAGAATCCTCCATGACACTTGGCATCACAATGCTCCATGACATTGTCATCACAATGAGCCATTACATATGTCATCACAATGCTCCATGACACCTCTCTTCACAATAATGCATAACCTGGTCATCACAATGCTCCATGCCCTTGTCATCACAATGCACCATTCCAACTGTCATCACAATAATCCATGAAAATTATTAGACCAATGGTCCATGCCCTTGTCATCACAATGCTCCATGCCATAGTTATCATAATGTTCCAAAACGCCTCTAATCAGAATGCTCCATGCCCCTTTTCATCAGTATGCTCCATGAGATTTGTCATCACAAGGCTCCATGTATTTCTCATCAGAGTGCTCCAGGACCTTATCATCACAATGCTTCACGACATTGTCATGAAAATTCTCAATGGCCCTTGTCAACATAATGCTCCAAGCCCTAGTCATCACAATGCTCCATTATATTTGCCATCACAATCCTCCATTACATTTGGCATCACAATGCTCCATGCCATTGTCATCGCAATGGACCATGACATATGTCATCACAATGCTCCCTGACACCTGTCTTCACAATACTCCATGCCCTTGACATCACAATGCTCCATGCCCTTGTCATCACAATGAACCATGTCCACTGTCATCACAATAATCTAGGAAACTTGTCAGACCAATGTTCAATGACCCGGTCATCACAATGCTCCATGCCCTTGTCATCACAATGCTCCATGACCCCTGTCATAACAATGCTCCATGACCCCTGCCATCACAATGTTCCACGGCCTTGTCATCACAAGGCTCCATGACGCTTGTCATCACAATGCTCCAGGACCCCTGTAATCAAAATGCTCCATGCCCTTGTCATCACAAAGCTCCATGACACATGTCATCAGAATGTTCCATGGCCTTCTCATCAAAATGCTCCATGCCCTTGTCATCACAATGCACCATGTCCAATGTCATCACAATAATCTATGAAACTTGTCAGACCAATGCTCCATGCCCCTGTCATCACAATGCTCCATACCCTTGTTATCACAATGCTCCATGACCCCTGCCATCACAATGCTCCGTCACTCCAGTCATCACAATGTTTCATAACGTTTGTCATCACAACGGTCTATGCCCGCGTCATCACAAGGCTCTGTGACCTTTGTAACCACAATGTTCCATGAACTTTTCATCACAATGCTCCTTGACACTTGTCATCACAATGCTCCATGCCTTTGTCAGAACAATGCTCCATGACCCTTGTCATCACATTGTGCCATGCACATTTCATCACAATGATACACAACCTTGTCATTGCTATGCTCCATAAACCTTGTAACCACAATTCTCCATGCACTTCTCATCCAAATGCTCTCTCACATGGGATATCACAATGTTCCATCACTAGTCATCACAATCCTCCCTTAACCCTGTTATCACAATGTTCCATGACCCCTGTCATCACAATGCTACATCCCCTTATCAGCACAATGCTCCATGACCCCGTCATCAAAATACTCCATGAACATTTTCAGCCCAATCCTCCATGACCCTTGTCATCACAATCATCCATGCCCTTGTCATCCCAATGCTCCGTGAACCCTGTATTCATAATGTTCCGTGACGCTTGTCATCACAATGCTCCATTACCTCCGTCATAACAATGCTCCATGACCCCTGCCATCACAGTGTTCCACGGCCTTGTCATCACAAGGCTCCATGACCCCTGTCATCACAATACTTCATGCCCTTTTCATCACAGTGCTCCATGACACCTGTCATCACAATGCTCCATGCCTTTGTCAGCAAACTGCTACATGACCTTGTCATTACAATGCTCTATGCGCTTGTCATCACAATACTCCATTACCATTGTCATCACATTCCTCCATGAACCTTGGGATCACATTGCTTCATGCCCTTGGCATCACAATGCTCCATGCACCTTGAAATAAAATGATCCATGACCTCTGTCATCACAATGCTCCAAACCCTTGTGATCACAATGTTCCATAACACTTGTCATCACAACGCTCCATGATGCCTGTCATCACAATAATCCATGCCCTTTTCATCACAATGCTCCATGACCTTTGTCATCACAATTCTCAATACACTTGTCATCACAATGCTCCCTGACACTTGTCATCAGAATGCTCCTTGAACCCTGTTATGAAAAGGCTCCATGCATTTTTCATCACAAAGCCCCATGCCATTTTCATCACAATGCTCCATGCCATTGTCACCAAAATACTCCACAAGCTTGTCATCAGAATGCTGCATGACCCTTGTCATCACAATTCTCCATGCACTTGTCAGCACAATGCACCCTGACCTTTGTCATCACAATGCTCCATGCCCTTGTCATCACAATGCTCCATTACTTTTGTCATCAGAATCCTCCATGACACTTGGCATCACAATTCTCCATGCTATTGTCATCTCAATGGGCCATTACATATGTCATCACAATGCTCCCTGACAGCTCTCTTCACAATACTGCATGACCTTGTCATCACAATGCTCCATGCCCTTGTCATCACAATGCGCCATTCCAAGTTTCATCACAATAATCCATGAAACTTATTAGACCAATGCTGCATGCCCTTGTCATCACAATGCTCCATGCCCTAGTTATCACAGTGTTCCAAAATCCCTGTAATCAGAATGCTCCATGCCCCTTTTCATCAGTATGCTCCATGAGATTTGTCATCAGAAGTCTCCATGGTTTTCTCATCACAATGCTCCAGGACCTTGTCATCACAATGCTTCACGACATTTTCGTGAAAATTCTCAATGGCCCTTGTCATCATAATGCTCCAAGCCCTAGTCATCACAATGCTCCATTATATTTGTCATCGCAATCCTCCATTACATTTGGCATCACAATGCTCCATGCCATTGTCATCGCAATGGACCATGACATATGTCATCACAATGCTCCCTGACACCAGTCTTCACAATATTCCATGCCCTTGTCATCACAATTCTCCATGCCCTTGTAATCAAAATGCACCATGTCCACTGTCATCACAATAGTCTAGGAAACTTGTCAGACCAATGCTCCATGCCCCTGTCATCACAATGCTCCATGCCCTTGTCATCACAATGCTCCATGACCCCTGTCATAACAAAGCTCCATGACCCCTGCCATCACAATGTTCCACGGACTTGTCATCACAAGGCTCCATGACGCTTGTCATCACAATGCTCCAAGACCCCTGTAATCACAATGCTCCATGCCCTTGTCATCACAAAGCTCCATGACACATGTCATCAGAATGTTCCATGGCCTTCAAATCAAAAGGCTCCATGCCCTTGTCATCACAATGCACCATGTCCAATGCCATCACAATAATCTATGAAACTTGTCAGACCAATGCTCCATGCCCCTGTCATCACAATGCTCCATGCCCTTGTCATCACAATGCTGCATGACCCTTGTCATCACAATGCTCCGTGACTCCAGTCATCACAATGCTTCATAACGTTTGTCATCACAACGGTCCATGCCCGCGTCATGACAAGGCTCTGTGACATTTGTAACCACAATGCTCCATGAACTTTTCATCACAATGCTGCGTGACCCTTGTCATTACAATGTTCCATGCCTTTGTCAGAACAATGCTCCATGACACTTGTCATCACAGTGTGCCATGCACTTTTCATCACAAAGATCCACAACTTTGTCATCGTTATGCTCCATAAACCTTGTAAGCACAATGCTCCATGCACTTCTCATCCAAATGCTCTCTCACATGAGATATCACAATGTTCCATCACTAGTCATCACAATCTTCCCTCACCCCTGTTATCACAATGTTCCATGAACCCTGTCATCACAATGCTACATCCTCTTATCAGCACAATGTTCTATGACCCCTGACATCACAATGTTCCATAACCACTGTCATCAAAATGCTCCATGACAGTTTTCATCCCAAAGCTCCATGACCCCTGGCATCACAATGTTCTATAACCCCTGTCATCAAAATGTTCCTTTACATTTTTCATCAAATTGCTGCATGACCCTGTCATCAAAATGCTCCCTGCCTTTCTCATCACAATGCACCACACCATTGTCATCAAAATGTTCCATGACCTTTGTCATCACAAAGCTCCATGACCCTTGGCATCACAATGCTCCATGCAATTGTCATCACAATGCTCCATGAACCTTCTCATCACATTGCTCCATGCCCTTGTCATCACAAAGCTCCATGACACATGTCATCACAATGCTCAATGCCCACTCTCATCACAGTAATCCATGAAATATTTCAGACCAATGCTCAATGCCCTTCTCATCACAATGATCCATTACCTATGTCATAGCAATGCTCCATGACCCCTGCCATCACAATGTTCCATGGCCTTGTCATCACAAAGCTCCCTGATCCTTGTCATCACAATGCTCCAAACCGCTGTAATCATAATGCTCCATGCCCTTGTCATCGCAAAGCTCCATGACGCATGCCATCAGAATGTTCCTTGGCCTTCTCATCACAATGCTACATGCCCTTGTCATGACAGTGCTCCGAGACACCTGTAATCACAATGCTCCATGCTCCTTTTCATCTCAATGCTCCATGAAGCCTGTCATCAAAATGCACCATGCCCATCATCATAAAGCTTCAGGCCATTGTCATCACAATGAAATCAAAATTATCCAAGACCACTGTCATCATAATGCTCCAAATCCTTGTGATCACAAAGTTCCATAACACTTATCATCACAACACACTATGACGCTCATCATCACAATTATCCATGGTCTTCTCATCACAATGCTCCATGACCTTTGTCATCACAATTCTCAGTACACTTGTCATCACAATGCTCCCTGACACATGTCGTCAGTATGCTCCTTGAAACCTGTCATGACAAGGCTCCATGCCATTTCATCACAATGATCCATGCCCTTTTCATCACAATGCTCCCAGACCCCTGTAATCACAGTGCTCCATGCCCTTGTCATCACAAAGCTCCATGACACATGTCATCAGAATGCTCCAAGACCCCTGTAATCACAATGCTCCATGCCCCTTTTCATTAGAATGCTCCATGAGACTTGTCATCACAAATCTCCATGCTCTTATCATCACAGTGCTCCAGGACCTTGTCATCACCATGTTCCATTCCCTTGTCATCACAATGCTCCATGACCCCTGTCATCACAATACTCCATGAACATTTTCAGCCCAATGCTCCATGAAATTCTCATCACAGTGCTCCATGTCAAATATCATCAAAATGCTCCATGACCACTGTCATCACAACACTCCATGACACCTGACAACACAATGATCCGGGACTCTTGTCATCACAATGCTCCATTCCCTTGTCATCACAATGCTCCATGAACATTTTCAGCCCAATGCTCCATGACACTTTTCATCACAATCATCCATGCCCTTGTCATCCCAAAGCTCCATGACCCCTGTATTCACAATGCTCCGTGACGCTTGTCATCACAATGCTCCATGACACCTGTCATCACAATGCTCCATGACTTTGTCAGCAAAATGCTACATGACCTTGTCATTACAATGCTCTATGCGCTTGTCATCACAGTACTCCATTACCATTGTCATCACAATCCTCCATGAACCTAGGATCACATTGCTTCATGCCCTTGTCATCCCGAAGCTCCATGCTCCTTGAAATCAAAATGATCCATGACCTCTGTCATCACAATGCTACAAACACTTGTGATCACAATGTTCCATAACAGTTGTCATCACAACGCTCCATGATGCCTGTCATCACAATAATCCATGCCCTTTTCATCACAGTGCTTCATGACCTTTGTCATCACAATTCTCAATACACTTGTCATCACAATGTTCCCTGACACTTGTCGTCATAATGCTCCTTGAAACCTGTCACAAAAAGGCTCCATGCATTTTTCATCACAAAACCCCATGCCATTTTCATCACAATGCTCCATGCCATTGTCATCAAAATAGTCCACAAGCTTGTCATCAGAATGCTCCATTACCATTGTCATCACAATTCTCCATGCACTTGTCAGAACAATGCTTCCTGACCCTTGTCATCACAATGCTTCAAGCCATTTTCATCACAAAGCTCCATTGCCTTTGTCATAAGAATCCTCCATGACACTTGGCATCACAATGCTCCATGACATTGTCATCACAATGAGCCATTACATATGTCATCACAATGCTCCATGACACCTCTCTTCACAATAATGCATAACCTGGTCATCACAATGCTCCATGCCCTTGTCATCACAATGCACCATTCCAACTGTCATCACAATAATCCATGAAAATTATTAGACCAATGGTCCATGCCCTTGTCATCACAATGCTCCATGCCATAGTTATCATAATGTTCCAAAACGCCTCTAATCAGAATGCTCCATGCCCCTTTTCATCAGTATGCTCCATGAGATTTGTCATCACAAGGCTCCATGTATTTCTCATCAGAGTGCTCCAGGACCTTATCATCACAATGCTTCACGACATTGTCATGAAAATTCTCAATGGCCCTTGTCAACATAATGCTCCAAGCCCTAGTCATCACAATGCTCCATTATATTTGCCATCACAATCCTCCATTACATTTGGCATCACAATGCTCCATGCCATTGTCATCGCAATGGACCATGACATATGTCATCACAATGCTCCCTGACACCTGTCTTCACAATACTCCATGCCCTTGACATCACAATGCTCCATGCCCTTGTCATCACAATGAACCATGTCCACTGTCATCACAATAATCTAGGAAACTTGTCAGACCAATGTTCAATGACCCGGTCATCACAATGCTCCATGCCCTTGTCATCACAATGCTCCATGACCCCTGTCATAACAATGCTCCATGACCCCTGCCATCACAATGTTCCACGGCCTTGTCATCACAAGGCTCCATGACGCTTGTCATCACAATGCTCCAGGACCCCTGTAATCAAAATGCTCCATGCCCTTGTCATCACAAAGCTCCATGACACATGTCATCAGAATGTTCCATGGCCTTCTCATCAAAATGCTCCATGCCCTTGTCATCACAATGCACCATGTCCAATGTCATCACAATAATCTATGAAACTTGTCAGACCAATGCTCCATGCCCCTGTCATCACAATGCTCCATACCCTTGTTATCACAATGCTCCATGACCCCTGCCATCACAATGCTCCGTCACTCCAGTCATCACAATGTTTCATAACGTTTGTCATCACAACGGTCTATGCCCGCGTCATCACAAGGCTCTGTGACCTTTGTAACCACAATGTTCCATGAACTTTTCATCACAATGCTCCTTGACACTTGTCATCACAATGCTCCATGCCTTTGTCAGAACAATGCTCCATGACCCTTGTCATCACATTGTGCCATGCACATTTCATCACAATGATACACAACCTTGTCATTGCTATGCTCCATAAACCTTGTAACCACAATTCTCCATGCACTTCTCATCCAAATGCTCTCTCACATGGGATATCACAATGTTCCATCACTAGTCATCACAATCCTCCCTTAACCCTGTTATCACAATGTTCCATGACCCCTGTCATCACAATGCTACATCCCCTTATCAGCACAATGCTCCATGACCCCGTCATCAAAATACTCCATGAACATTTTCAGCCCAATCCTCCATGACCCTTGTCATCACAATCATCCATGCCCTTGTCATCCCAATGCTCCGTGTACCCTGTATTCATAATGTTCCGTGACGCTTGTCATCACAATGCTCCATTACCTCCGTCATAACAATGCTCCATGACCCCTGCCATCACAGTGTTCCACGGCCTTGTCATCACAAGGCTCCATGACCCCTGTCATCACAATACTTCATGCCCTTTTCATCACAGTGCTCCATGACACCTGTCATCACAATGCTCCATGCCTTTGTCAGCAAACTGCTACATGACCTTGTCATTACAATGCTCTATGCGCTTGTCATCACAATACTCCATTACCATTGTCATCACATTCCTCCATGAACCTTGGGATCACATTGCTTCATGCCCTTGGCATCACAATGCTCCATGCACCTTGAAATAAAATGATCCATGACCTCTGTCATCACAATGCTCCAAACCCTTGTGATCACAATGTTCCATAACACTTGTCATCACAACGCTCCATGATGCCTGTCATCACAATAATCCATGCCCTTTTCATCACAATGCTCCATGACCTTTGTCATCACAATTCTCAATACACTTGTCATCACAATGCTCCCTGACACTTGTCATCAGAATGCTCCTTGAACCCTGTTATGAAAAGGCTCCATGCATTTTTCATCACAAAGCCCCATGCCATTTTCATCACAATGCTCCATGCCATTGTCACCAAAATACTCCACAAGCTTGTCATCAGAATGCTGCATGACCCTTGTCATCACAATTCTCCATGCACTTGTCAGCACAATGCACCCTGACCTTTGTCATCACAATGCTCCATGCCCTTGTCATCACAATGCTCCATTACTTTTGTCATCAGAATCCTCCATGACACTTGGCATCACAATTCTCCATGCTATTGTCATCTCAATGGGCCATTACATATGTCATCACAATGCTCCCTGACAGCTCTCTTCACAATACTGCATGACCTTGTCATCACAATGCTCCATGCCCTTGTCATCACAATGCGCCATTCCAAGTTTCATCACAATAATCCATGAAACTTATTAGACCAATGCTGCATGCCCTTGTCATCACAATGCTCCATGCCCTAGTTATCACAGTGTTCCAAAATCCCTGTAATCAGAATGCTCCATGCCCCTTTTCATCAGTATGCTCCATGAGATTTGTCATCAGAAGTCTCCATGGTTTTCTCATCACAATGCTCCAGGACCTTGTCATCACAATGCTTCACGACATTTTCGTGAAAATTCTCAATGGCCCTTGTCATCATAATGCTCCAAGCCCTAGTCATCACAATGCTCCATTATATTTGTCATCGCAATCCTCCATTACATTTGGCATCACAATGCTCCATGCCATTGTCATCGCAATGGACCATGACATATGTCATCACAATGCTCCCTGACACCAGTCTTCACAATATTCCATGCCCTTGTCATCACAATTCTCCATGCCCTTGTAATCAAAATGCACCATGTCCACTGTCATCACAATAGTCTAGGAAACTTGTCAGACCAATGCTCCATGCCCCTGTCATCACAATGCTCCATGCCCTTGTCATCACAATGCTCCATGACCCCTGTCATAACAAAGCTCCATGACCCCTGCCATCACAATGTTCCACGGACTTGTCATCACAAGGCTCCATGACGCTTGTCATCACAATGCTCCAAGACCCCTGTAATCACAATGCTCCATGCCCTTGTCATCACAAAGCTCCATGACACATGTCATCAGAATGTTCCATGGCCTTCAAATCAAAAGGCTCCATGCCCTTGTCATCACAATGCACCATGTCCAATGCCATCACAATAATCTATGAAACTTGTCAGACCAATGCTCCATGCCCCTGTCATCACAATGCTCCATGCCCTTGTCATCACAATGCTGCATGACCCTTGTCATCACAATGCTCCGTGACTCCAGTCATCACAATGCTTCATAACGTTTGTCATCACAACGGTCCATGCCCGCGTCATGACAAGGCTCTGTGACATTTGTAACCACAATGCTCCATGAACTTTTCATCACAATGCTGCGTGACCCTTGTCATTACAATGTTCCATGCCTTTGTCAGAACAATGCTCCATGACACTTGTCATCACAGTGTGCCATGCACTTTTCATCACAAAGATCCACAACTTTGTCATCGTTATGCTCCATAAACCTTGTAAGCACAATGCTCCATGCACTTCTCATCCAAATGCTCTCTCACATGAGATATCACAATGTTCCATCACTAGTCATCACAATCTTCCCTCACCCCTGTTATCACAATGTTCCATGAACCCTGTCATCACAATGCTACATCCTCTTATCAGCACAATGTTCTATGACCCCTGACATCACAATGTTCCATAACCACTGTCATCAAAATGCTCCATGACAGTTTTCATCCCAAAGCTCCATGACCCCTGGCATCACAATGTTCTATAACCCCTGTCATCAAAATGTTCCTTTACATTTTTCATCAAATTGCTGCATGACCCTGTCATCAAAATGCTCCCTGCCTTTCTCATCACAATGCACCACACCATTGTCATCAAAATGTTCCATGACCTTTGTCATCACAAAGCTCCATGACCCTTGGCATCACAATGCTCCATGCAATTGTCATCACAATGCTCCATGAACCTTCTCATCACATTGCTCCATGCCCTTGTCATCACAAAGCTCCATGACACATGTCATCACAATGCTCAATGCCCACTCTCATCACAGTAATCCATGAAATATTTCAGACCAATGCTCAATGCCCTTCTCATCACAATGATCCATTACCTATGTCATAGCAATGCTCCATGACCCCTGCCATCACAATGTTCCATGGCCTTGTCATCACAAAGCTCCCTGATCCTTGTCATCACAATGCTCCAAACCGCTGTAATCATAATGCTCCATGCCCTTGTCATCGCAAAGCTCCATGACGCATGCCATCAGAATGTTCCTTGGCCTTCTCATCACAATGCTACATGCCCTTGTCATGACAGTGCTCCGAGACACCTGTAATCACAATGCTCCATGCTCCTTTTCATCTCAATGCTCCATGAAGCCTGTCATCAAAATGCACCATGCCCATCATCATAAAGCTTCAGGCCATTGTCATCACAATGAAATCAAAATTATCCAAGACCACTGTCATCATAATGCTCCAAATCCTTGTGATCACAAAGTTCCATAACACTTATCATCACAACACACTATGACGCTCATCATCACAATTATCCATGGTCTTCTCATCACAATGCTCCATGACCTTTGTCATCACAATTCTCAGTACACTTGTCATCACAATGCTCCCTGACACATGTCGTCAGTATGCTCCTTGAAACCTGTCATGACAAGGCTCCATGCCATTTCATCACAATGATCCATGCCCTTTTCATCACAATGCTCCCAGACCCCTGTAATCACAGTGCTCCATGCCCTTGTCATCACAAAGCTCCATGACACATGTCATCAGAATGCTCCAAGACCCCTGTAATCACAATGCTCCATGCCCCTTTTCATTAGAATGCTCCATGAGACTTGTCATCACAAATCTCCATGCTCTTATCATCACAGTGCTCCAGGAACTTGTCATCACCATGTTCCATTCCCTTGTCATCACAATGCTCCATGACCCCTGTCATCACAATACTCCATGAACATTTTCAGCCCAATGCTCCATGAAATTCTCATCACAGTGCTCCATGTCAAATATCATCAAAATGCTCCATGACCACTGTCATCACAACACTCCGTGACACCTGACAACACAATGATCCGGGACTCTTGTCATCACAATGCTCCATTCCCTTGTCATCACAATGCTCCATGAACATTTTCAGCCCAATGCTCCATGACACTTTTCATCACAATCATCCATGCCCTTGTCATCCCAAAGCTCCATGACCCCTGTATTCACAATGCTCCGTGACGCTTGTCATCACAATGCTCCATGACACCTGTCATCACAATGCTCCATGACTTTGTCAGCAAAATGCTACATGACCTTGTCATTACAATGCTCTATGCGCTTGTCATCACAGTACTCCATTACCATTGTCATCACAATCCTCCATGAACCTAGGATCACATTGCTTCATGCCCTTGTCATCCCGAAGCTCCATGCTCCTTGAAATCAAAATGATCCATGACCTCTGTCATCACAATGCTACAAACACTTGTGATCACAATGTTCCATAACAGTTGTCATCACAACGCTCCATGATGCCTGTCATCACAATAATCCATGCCCTTTTCATCACAGTGCTTCATGACCTTTGTCATCACAATTCTCAATACACTTGTCATCACAATGTTCCCTGACACTTGTCGTCATAATGCTCCTTGAAACCTGTCACAAAAAGGCTCCATGCATTTTTCATCACAAAACCCCATGCCATTTTCATCACAATGCTCCATGCCATTGTCATCAAAATAGTCCACAAGCTTGTCATCAGAATGCTCCATGACCATTGTCATCACAATTCTCCATGCGCTTGTCAGAACAATGCTTCCTGACCCTTGTCATCACAATGCTTCAAGCCATTTTCATCACAAAGCTCCATTACCTTTGTCATAAGAATCCTCCATGACACTTGGCATCACAATGCTCCATGACATTGTCATCACAATGAGCCATTACATATGTCATCACAATGCTCCATGACACCTCTCTTCACAATAATGCATAACCTGGTCATCACAATGCTCCATGCCCTTGTCATCACAATGCACCATTCCAACTGTCATCACAATAATCCATAAAAATTATTAGACCAGTGGTCCATGCCCTTGTCATCACAATTCTCCATGCCCTTGGCATCACAATGAACCATGTCCACTGTCATCACAATAATCTAGGAAACTTGTCAGACCAAAGTTCAATGACCCGGTCATCACAATGCTCCATGCCCTTGTCATCACAATGCTCCATGACCCCTGTCATAACAATGCTCCATGACCCCTGCCATCACAATGTTCCACGGCCTTGTCATCACAAGGCTCCATGACGCTTGTCATCACAATGCTCCAGGACCCCTGTAATCAAAATGCTCCATGCCCTTGTCATCACAAAGCTCCATGACACATGTCATCAGAATGTCCCATGGCCTTCTCATCAAAATGCTCCATGCCCTTGTCATCACAATGCACCATGTCCAATGTCATCACAATAATCTATGAAACTTGTCAGACCAATGCTCCATGCCCCTGTCATCACAATGTTCCATACCCTTGTTATCACAATGCTCCATGACCCCTGTCATCACACTGCACCATGACTCCAGTCATCACAATGTTTCATAACGTTTGTCATCACAACGGTCTATGCCCGCGTCATCACAAGGCTCTGTGACCTTTGTAACCACAATGTTCCATGAACTTTTCATCACAATGCTCCTTGACACTTGTCATCACAATGCTCCATGCCTTTGTCAGAACAATGCTCCATGACCCTTGTCATCACATTGTGCCATGCACATTTCATCACAATGATACACAACCTTGTCATTGCTATGCTCCATAAACCTTGTAACCACAATTCTCCATGCACTTCTCATCCAAATGCTCTCTCACATGGGATATCACAATGTTCCATCACTAGTCATCACAATCCTCCCTTAACCCTGTTATCACAATGTTCCATGACCCCTGTCATCACAATGCTACATCCCCTTATCAGCACAATGCTCCATGACCCCGTCATCAAAATACTCCATGAACATTTTCAGCCCAATCCTCCATGACCCTTGTCATCACAATCATCCATGCCCTTGTCATCCCAATGCTCCGTGAACCCTGTATTCATAATGTTCCGTGAGGCTTGTCATCACAATGCTCCATTACCTCTGTCATAACAATGCTCCATGACCCCTGCCATCACAGTGTTCCACGGCCTTGTCATCACAAGGCTCCATGACCCGTGTCATCACAATACTTCATGCCCTTTTCATCACAGTGCTCCATGACACATGTCATCAGAATGCTCCATTGCCTTCTCCTCACAATGCTCTATGCCCTTGTCATCACAATGCTCCAAGACCCATGTAATCACAATGCTCCATGCCCCTTTTCATCAGAATGCTCCATGAGACTTGTCATCACAAGTCTCCATGGTCTTAGCATTACAATGCTCTATGCCCTTGTCATCACAAAGCTCCATGACACATGTCATCAGAATGTTCCATGGCCTTCTCATCAAAATGCTCCATGCCCTTGTCATCACAATGCACCATGTCCAATGTCATCACAATAATCTATGAAACTTGTCAGACCAATGCTCCATGCCCCTGTCATCACAATGCTCCATACCCTTGTTATCACAATGCTCCATGACCCCTGTCATCACAATGCTCCGTGACTCCAATCATCACAATGTTTCATAACGTTTGTCATCACAACGGTCTATGCCCGCGTCATCACAAGGCTCTGTGACCTTTGTAACCACAATGTTCCATGAACTTTTCATCACAATGCTCCTTGACACTTGTCATCACAATGCTCCATGCCTTTGTCAGAACAATGCTCCATGACCCTTGTCATCACATTGTGCCATGCACATTTCATCACAATGATACACAACCTTGTCATTGCTATTCTCCATAAACCTTGTAACCACAATTCTCCATGCACTTCTCATCCAAATGCTCTCTCACATGGGATATCACAATGTTCCATCACTAGTCATCACAATCCTCCCTTAACCCTGTTATCACAATGTTCCATGACCCCTGTCATCACAATGCTACATCCCCTTATCAGCACAATGCTCCATGACCCCGTCATCAAAATACTCCATGAACATTTTCAGCCCAATCCTCCATGACCCTTGTCATCACAATCATCCATGCCCTTGTCATCCCAATGCTCCGTGAACCCTGTATTCATAATGTTCCATGACGCTTGTCATCACAATGCTCCATTACCTCTGTCATAACAATGCTCCATGACCCCTGCCATCACAGTGTTCCACGGCCTTGTCATCACAAGGCTCCATGACCCCTGTCATCATAATACTTCATGCCCTTTTCATCACAGTGCTCCATGACACATGTCATCAGAATGCTCCATTGCCTTCTCCTCACAATGCTCTATGCCCTTGTCATCACAATGCTCCAAGACCCATGTAATCACAATGCTCCATGCCCCTTTTCATCAGAATGCTCCATGAGACTTGTCATCACAAGTCTCCATGGTCTTATCATTACAATGCTCTATGCCCTTGTCATCACAATGCTCCAAGACCCATGTAATCACAATGCTCCATGCCCCTTTTCATCAGAATGCTCCATGAGACTTGTCATCACAAGTCTCCATGGTCTTATCAATACAATGCTCCAGGACCTTGCCATCACCATGCTCCTTTCCCTTGTCATCACAATGCTCCATGACCCCTGTCATCACAATAATCCATGAATATTTTCAGCCCAATGCTCCATGAAATTCTCATCACAATGCTCCATGACAAATATCATCAAAATGCTCCATGACCACTGTCATCACAACACTCCATGACACCTGACAACACAATGATCCGGGACTCTTGTCATCACAATGCTCCATTCCCTACTCATCACAATGCTCCATGACCCCAGTCATCACAATACTCCATGAACATTTTCAGCCCAATGCTCCATGACTCTTGTCATCACAATGATCCATGCCCTTGTCATCCCAAGGCTCCATGACCCCTGTATTCACAGTGCTCCATGACACCTGTCATCACAATGCTCCATGCCTTTGTCAGCAAACTGCTACATGACCTTGTCATTACAATGCTCTATGCGCTTGTCATCACAATACTCCATTACCATTGTCATCACATTCCTCCATGAACCTTTGGATCACATTGCTTCATGCCCTTGGCATCACAATGCTCCATGCACCTTGAAATAAAATGATCCATGACCTCTGTCATCACAATGCTCCAAACCCTTGTGATCACAATGTTCCATAACACTTGTCATCACAACGCTCCATGATGCCTGCCATGACAATAATCCATGCACTTTTCATCACAATGCTCCATGACCTTTGTCATCACAATTCTCAATACACTTGTCATCACAATGCTCCCTGACACTTGTCATCAGAATGCTCCTTGAACCCTGTTATGAAAAGGCTCCATGCATTTTTCATCACAAAGCCCCATGCCATTTTCATCACAATGCTCCATGCCATTGTCACCAAAATACTCCACAAGCTTGTCATCAGAATGCTGCATGACCCTTGTCATCACAATTCTCCATGCACTTGTCAGCACAATGCACCCTGACCTTTGTCATCACAATGCTCCATGCCCTTGTCATCACAATGCTCCATTACTTTTGTCATCAGAATCCTCCATGACACTTGGCATCACAATTCTCCATGCTATTGTCATCTCAATGGGCCATTACATATGTCATCACAATGCTCCCTGACAGCTCTCTTCACAATACTGCATGACCTTGTCATCACAATGCTCCATGCCCTTGTCATCACAATGCGCCATTCCAAGTTTCATCACAATAATCCATGAAACTTATTAGACCAATGCTGCATGCCCTTGTCATCACAATGCTCCATGCCCTAGTTATCACAGTGTTCCAAAATCCCTGTAATCAGAATGCTCCATGCCCCTTTTCATCAGTATGCTCCATGAGATTTGTCATCAGAAGTCTCCATGGTTTTCTCATCACAATGCTCCAGGACCTTGTCATCACCATGCTTCACGACATTTTCGTGAAAATCCTCAATGGCCCTTGTCATCATAATGCTCCAAGCCCTAGTCATCACAATGCTCCATTATATTTGTCATCACAATCCTCCATTACATTTGGCATCACAATGCTCCATGCCATTGTCATCGCAATGGACCATGACATATGTCATCACAATGCTCCCTGACACCAGTCTTCACAATATTCCATGCCCTTGTCATCACAATTCTCCATGCCCTTGTAATCAAAATGCACCATGTCCACTGTCATCACAATAGTCTAGGAAACTTGTCAGACCAATGCTCCATGCCACTGTCATCACAATGCTCCATGCCCTTGTCATCACAATGCTCCATGACCCCTGTCATAACAAAGCTCCATGACCCCTGCCATCACAATGTTCCACGGACTTGTCATCACAAGGCTCCATGACGCTTGTCATCACAATGCTCCAAGACCCCTGTAATCACAATGCTCCATGCCCTTGTCATCACAAAGCTCCATGACACATGTCATCAGAATGTTCCATGGCCTTCAAATCAAAAGGCTCCATGCCCTTGTCATCACAATGCACCATGTCCAATGCCATCACAATAATCTATGAAACTTGTCAGACCAATGCTCCATGCCCCTGTCATCACAATGCTCCATGCCCTTGTCATCACAATGCTGCATGACCCTTGTCATCACAATGCTCCGTGACTCCAGTCATCACAATGCTTCATAACGTTTGTCATCACAACGGTCCATGCCCGCGTCATGACAAGGCTCTGTGACATTTGTAACCACAATGCTCCATGAACTTTTCATCACAATGCTGCGTGACCCTTGTCATTACAATGTTCCATGCCTTTGTCAGAACAATGCTCCATGACACTTGTCATCACAGTGTGCCATGCACTTTTCATCACAAAGATCCACAACTTTGTCATCGTTATGCTCCATAAACCTTGTAAGCACAATGCTCCATGCACTTCTCATCCAAATGCTCTCTCACATGAGATATCACAATGTTCCATCACTAGTCATCACAATCTTCCCTCACCCCTGTTATCACAATGTTCCATGAACCCTGTCATCACAGTGCTACATCCTCTTATCAGCACAATGTTCTATGACCCCTGACATCACAATGTTCCATAACCACTGTCATCAAAATGCTCCATGACAGTTTTCATCCCAAAGCTCCATGACCCCTGGCATCACAATGTTCTATAACCCCTGTCATCAAAATGTTCCTTTACATTTTTCATCAAATTGCTGCATGACCCTGTCATCAAAATGCTCCCTGCCTTTCTCATCACAATGCACCACACCATTGTCATCAAAATGCTCCATGACCTTTGTCATCACAAAGCTCCATGACCCTTGGCATCACAATGCTCCATGCAATTGTCATCACAATGCTCCATGAACCTTCTCATCACATTGCTCCATGCCCTTGTCATCACAAAGCTCCATGACACATGTCATCACAATGCTCAATGCCCTTCTCATCACAGTAATCCATGAAATATTTCAGACCAATGCTCAATGCCCTTCTCATCACAATGATCCATTACCTATGTCATAACAATGCTCCATGACCCCTGCCATCACAATGTTCCATGGCCTTGTCATCACAAAGCTCCCTGATCCTTGTCATCACAATGCTCCAAACCGCTGTAATCATAATGCTCCATGCCCTTGTCATCGCAAAGCTCCATGACGCATGCCATCAGAATGTTCCTTGGCCTTCTCATCACAATGCTACATGCCCTTGTCATGACAGTGCTCCGAGACACCTGTAATCACAATGCTCCATGCTCCTTTTCATCTCAATGCTCCATGAAGCCTGTCATCAAAATGCACCATGCCCATCATCATAAAGCTTCAGGCTATTGTCATCACAATGAAATCAAAATTATCCAAGACCACTGTCATCATAATGCTCCAAATCCTTGTGATCACAAAGTTCCATAACACTTATCATCACAACACACTATGACGCTCATCATCACAATTATCCATGGCCTTCTCATCACAATGCTCCATGACCTTTGTCATCACAATTCTCAGTACACTTGTCATCACAATGCTCCCTGACACATGTCGTCAGTATGCTCCTTGAAACCTGTCATGACAAGGCTCCATGCCATTTCATCACAATGATCCATGCCCTTTTCATCACAATGCTCCCAGACCCCTGTAATCACAGTGCTCCATGCCCTTGTCATCACAAAGCTCCATGACACATGTCATCAGAATGCTCCAAGACCCCTGTAATCACAATGCTCCATGCCCCTTTTCATTAGAATGCTCCATGAGACTTGTCATCACAAATCTCCATGCTCTTATCATCACAGTGCTCCAGGAACTTGTCATCACCATGTTCCATTCCCTTGTCATCACAATGCTCCATGACCCCTGTCATCACAATACTCCATGAACATTTTCAGCCCAATGCTCCATGAAATTCTCATCACAGTGCTCCATGTCAAATATCATCAAAATGCTCCATGACCACTGTCATCACAACACTCCATGACACCTGACAACACAATGATCCGGGACTCTTGTCATCACAATGCTCCATTCCCTTGTCATCACAATGCTCCATGAACATTTTCAGCCCAATGCTCCATGACACTTTTCATCACAATCATCCATGCCCTTGTCATCCCAAAGCTCCATGACCCCTGTATTCACAATGCTCCGTGACGCTTGTCATCACAATGCTCCATGACACCTGTCATCACAATGCTCCATGACTTTGTCAGCAAAATGCTACATGACCTTGTCATTACAATGCTCTATGTGCTTGTCATCACAGTACTCCATTACCATTGTCATCACAATCCTCCATGAACCTAGGATCACATTGCTTCATGCCCTTGTCATCCCGAAGCTCCATGCTCCTTGAAATCAAAATGATCCATGACCTCTGTCATCACAATGCTACAAACACTTGTGATCACAATGTTCCATAACAGTTGTCATCACAACGCTCCATGATGCCTGTCATCACAATAATCCATGCCCTTTTCATCACAGTGCTTCATGACCTTTGTCATCACAATTCTCAATACACTTGTCATCACAATGTTCCCTGACACTTGTCGTCATAATGCTCCTTGAAACCTGTCACAAAAAGGCTCCATGCATTTTTCATCACAAAACCCCATGCCATTTTCATCACAATGCTCCATGCCATTGTCATCAAAATAGTCCACAAGCTTGTCATCAGAATGCTCCATGACCATTGTCATCACAATTCTCCATGCACTTGTCAGAACAATGCTTCCTGACCCTTGTCATCACAATGCTTCAAGCCATTTTCATCACAAAGCTCCATTGCCTTTGTCATAAGAATCCTCCATGACACTTGGCATCACAATGCTCCATGACATTGTCATCACAATGAGCCATTACATATGTCATCACAATGCTCCATGACACCTCTCTTCACAATAATGCATAACCTGGTCATCACAATGCTCCATGCCCTTGTCATCACAATGCACCATTCCAACTGTCATCACAATAATCCATGAAAATTATTAGACCAATGGTCCATGCCCTTGTCATCACAATGCTCCATGCCATAGTTATCATAATGTTCCAAAACGCCTCTAATCAGAAGGCTCCATGCCCCTTTTCATCAGTATGCTCCATGAGATTTGTCATCACAAGGCTCCATGTATTTCTCATCAGAGTGCTCCAGGACCTTATCATCACAATGCTTCACGACATTGTCATGAAAATTCTCAATGGCCCTTGTCAACATAATGCTCCAAGCCCTAGTCATCACAATGCTCCATTATATTTGCCATCACAATCCTCCATTACATTTGGCATCACAATGCTCCATGCCATTGTCATCGCAATGGACCATGACATATGTCATCACAATGCTCCCTGACACCTGTCTTCACAATACTCCATGCCCTTGACATCACAATGCTCCATGCCCTTGTCATCACAATGAACCATGTCCACTGTCATCACAATAATCTAGGAAACTTGTCAGACCAATGTTCAATGACCCGGTCATCACAATGCTCCATGCCCTTGTCATCACAATGCTCCATGACCCCTGTCATAACAATGCTCCATGACCCCTGCCATCACAATGTTCCACGGCCTTGTCATCACAAGGCTCCATGACGCTTGTCATCACAATGCTCCAGGACCCCTGTAATCAAAATGCTCCATGCCCTTGTCATCACAAAGCTCCATGACACATGTCATCAGAATGTTCCATGGCCTTCTCATCAAAATGCTCCATGCCCTTGTCATCACAATGCACCATGTCCAATGTCATCACAATAATCTATGAAACTTGTCAGACCAATGCTCCATGCCCCTGTCATCACAATGCTCCATACCCTTGTTATCACAATGCTCCATGACCCCTGCCATCACAATGCTCCGTCACTCCAGTCATCACAATGTTTCATAACGTTTGTCATCACAACGGTCTATGCCCGCGTCATCACAAGGCTCTGTGACCTTTGTAACCACAATGTTCCATGAACTTTTCATCACAATGCTCCTTGACACTTGTCATCACAATGCTCCATGCCTTTGTCAGAACAATGCTCCATGACCCTTGTCATCACATTGTGCCATGCACATTTCATCACAATGATACACAACCTTGTCATTGCTATGCTCCATAAACCTTGTAACCACAATTCTCCATGCACTTCTCATCCAAATGCTCTCTCACATGGGATATCACAATGTTCCATCACTAGTCATCACAATCCTCCCTTAACCCTGTTATCACAATGTTCCATGACCCCTGTCATCACAATGCTACATCCCCTTATCAGCACAATGCTCCATAACCCCGTCATCAAAATACTCCATGAACATTTTCAGCCCAATCCTCCATGACCCTTGTCATCACAATCATCCATGCCCTTGTCATCCCAATGCTCCATGAACCCTGTATTCATAATGTTCCGTGACGCCTGTCATCACAATGCTCCATTACCTCCGTCATAACAATGCTCCATGACCCCTGCCATCACAGTGTTCCACGGCCTTGTCATCACAAGGCTCCATGACCCCTGTCATCACAATACTTCATGCCCTTTTCATCACAGTGCTCCATGACACCTGTCATCACAATGCTCCATGCCTTTGTCAGCAAACTGCTACATGACCTTGTCATTACAATCCTCTATGCGCTTGTCATCACAATACTCCATTATCATTGTCATCACATTCCTCCATGAACGTTGGGATCACATTGCTTCATACCCTTCTCCTCACAATGCTCCATGCACCTTGAAATAAAATGATCCATGACCTCTGTCATCACAATGCTCCAAACCCTTGTGATCACAATGTTCCATAACACTTGTCATCACAACGCTCCATGATGCCTGCCATGACAATAATCCATGCCCTTTTCATCACAATGCTCCATGACCTTTGTCATCACAATTCTCAATACACTTGTCATCACAATGCTCCCTGACACTTGTCATCAGAATGCTCCTTGAACCCTGTTATGAAAAGGCTCCATGCATTTTTCATCACAAAGCCCCATGCCATTTTCATCACAATGCTCCATGCCATTGTCACCAAAATACTCCACAAGCTTGTCATCAGAATGCTGCATGACCCTTGTCATCACAATTCTCCATGCACTTGTCAGCACAATGCACCCTGACCTTTGTCATCACAATGCTCCATGCCCTTGTCATCACAATGCTCCATTACTTTTGTCATCAGAATCCTCCATGACACTTGGCATCACAATTCTCCATGCTATTGTCATCTCAATGGGCCATTACATATGTCATCACAATGCTCCCTGACAGCTCTCTTCACAATACTGCATGACCTTGTCATCACAATGCTCCATGCCCTTGTCATCACAATGCGCCATTCCAAGTTTCATCACAATAATCCATGAAACTTATTAGACCAATGCTGCATGCCCTTGTCATCACAATGCTCCATGCCCTAGTTATCACAGTGTTCCAAAATCCCTGAAATCAGAATGCTCCATGCCCCTTTTCATCAGTATGCTCCATGAGATTTGTCATCACAAGTCTCCATGGTTTTCTCATCACAATGCTCCAGGACCTTGTCATCACCATGCTTCACGACATTTTCGTGAAAATCCTCAATGGCCCTTGTCATCATAATGCTCCAAGCCCTAGTCATCACAATGCTCCATTATATTTGTCATCACAATCCTCCATTACATTTGGCATCACAATGCTCCATGCCATTGTCATCGCAATGGACCATGACATATGTCATCACAATGCTCCCTGACACCAGTCTTCACAATATTCCATGCCCTTGTCATCACAATTCTCCATGCCCTTGTAATCAAAATTCACCATGTCCACTGTCATCACAATAGTCTAGGAAACTTGTCAGACCAATGCTCCATGCCCCTGTCATCACAATGCTCCATGCCCTTGTCATCACAATGCTCCATGACCCCTGTCATAACAAAGCTCCATGACACCTGCCATCACAATGTTCCACGGACTTGTCATCACAAGGCTCCATGACGCTTGTCATCACAATGCTCCAAGACCCCTGTAATCACAATGCTCCATGCCCTTGTCATCACAAAGCTCCATGACACATGTCATCAGAATGTTCCATGGCCTTCAAATCAAAAGGCTCCATGCCCTTGTCATCACAATGCACCATGTCCAATGCCATCACAATAATCTATGAAACTTGTCAGACCAATGCTCCATGCCCCTGTCATCACAATGCTCCATGCCCTTGTCCTCACAATGCTGCATGACCCTTGTCATCACAATGCTCCGTGACTCCAGTCATCACAATGCTTCATAACGTTTGTCATCACAACGGTCCATGCCCGCGTCATCACAAGGCTCTGTGACATTTGTAACCACAATGCTCCATGAACTTTTCATCACAATGCTGCGTGACCCTTGTCATTACAATGTTCCATGCCTTTGTCAGAACAATGCTCCATGACACTTGTCATCACAGTGTGCCATGCACTTTTCATCACAATGATCCACAACTTTGTCATCGTTATGCTCCATAAACCTTGTAAGCACAATGCTCCATGCACTTCTCATCCAAATGCTCTCTCACATGAGATATCACAATGTTCCATCACTAGTCATCACAATCTTCCCTCACCCCTGTTATCACAATGTTCCATGAACCCTGTCATCACAATGCTACATCCTCTTATCAGCACAATGTTCTATGACCCCTGACATCACAATGTTCCATAACCACTGTCATCAAAATGCTCCATGACAGTTTTCATCCCAAAGCTCCATGACCCCTGGCATCACAATGTTCTATAACCCCTGTCATCAAAATGTTCCTTTACATTTTTCATCAAATTGCTGCATGACCCTGTCATCAAAATGCTCCCTGCCTTTCTCATCACAATGCACCACACCATTGTCATCAAAATGCTCCATGACCTTTGTCATCACAAAGCTCCATGACCCTTGGCATCACAATGCTCCATGCAATTGTCATCACAATGCTCCATGAACCTTCTCATCACATTGCTCCATGCCCTTGTCATCACAAAGCTCCATGACACATGTCATCACAATGCTCAATGCCCTTCTCATCACAGTAATCCATGAAATATTTCAGACCAATGCTCAATGCCCTTCTCATCACAATGATCCATTACCTATGTCATAACAATGCTCCATGTCCCCTGCCATCACAATGTTCCATGGCCTTGTCATCACAAAGCTCCCTGATCCTTGTCATCACAATGCTCCAAACCGCTGTAATCATAATGCTCCATGCCCTTGTCATTGCAAAGCTCCATGACGCATGCCATCAGAATGTTCCTTGGCCTTCTCATCACAATGCTACATGCCCTTGTCATGACAGTGCTCCGAGACACCTGTAATCACAATGCTCCATGCTCCTTTTCATCTCAATGCTCCATGAAGCCTGTCATCAAAATGCACCATGCCCATCATCATAAAGCTTCAGGCTATTGTCATCACAATGAAATCAAAATTATCCAAGACCACTGTCATCATAATGCTCCAAATCCTTGTGATCACAAAGTTCCATAACACTTATCATCACAACACACTATGACGCTCATCATCACAATTATCCATGGCCTTCTCATCACAATGCTCCATGACCTTTGTCATCACAATTCTCAGTACACTTGTCATCACAATGCTCCCTGACACATGTCGTCAGTATGCTCCTTGAAACCTGTCATGACAAGGCTCCATGCCATTTCATCACAATGATCCATGCCCTTTTCATCACAATGCTCCCAGACCCCTGTAATCACAGTGCTCCATGCCCTTGTCATCACAAAGCTCCATGACACATGTCATCAGAATGCTCCAAGACCCCTGTAATCACAATGCTCCATGCCCCTTTTCATTAGAATGCTCCATGAGACTTGTCATCACAAATCTCCATGCTCTTATCATCACAGTGCTCCAGGACCTTGTCATCACCATGTTCCATTCCCTTGTCATCACAATGCTCCATGACCCCTGTCATCACAATACTCCATGAACATTTTCAGCCCAATGCTCCATGAAATTCTCATCACAGTGCTCCATGTCAAATATCATCAAAATGCTCCATGACCACTGTCATCACAACACTCCATGACACCTGACAACACAATGATCCGGGACTCTTGTCATCACAATGCTCCATTCCCTTGTCATCACAATGCTCCATGAACATTTTCAGCCCAATGCTCCATGACACTTTTCATCACAATCATCCATGCCCTTGTCATCCCAAAGCTCCATGACCCCTGTATTCACAATGCTCCGTGACGCTTGTCATCACAATGCTCCATGACACCTGTCATCACAATGCTCCATGACTTTGTCAGCAAAATGCTACATGACCTTGTCATTACAATGCTCTATGCGCTTGTCATCACAGTACTCCATTACCATTGTCATCACAATCCTCCATGAACCTAGGATCACATTGCTTCATGCCCTTGTCATCCCGAAGCTCCATGCTCCTTGAAATCAAAATGATCCATGACCTCTGTCATCACAATGCTACAAACACTTGTGATCACAATGTTCCATAACAGTTGTCATCACAACGCTCCATGATGCCTGTCATCACAATAATCCATGCCCTTTTCATCACAGTGCTTCATGACCTTTGTCATCACAATTCTCAATACACTTGTCATCACAATGTTCCCTGACACTTGTCGTCATAATGCTCCTTGAAACCTGTCACAAAAAGGCTCCATGCATTTTTCATCACAAAACCCCATGCCATTTTCATCACAATGCTCCATGCCATTGTCATCAAAATAGTCCACAAGCTTGTCATCAGAATGCTCCATGACCATTGTCATCACAATTCTCCATGCGCTTGTCAGAACAATGCTTCCTGACCCTTGTCATCACAATGCTTCAAGCCATTTTCATCACAAAGCTCCATTACCTTTGTCATAAGAATCCTCCATGACACTTGGCATCACAATGCTCCATGACATTGTCATCACAATGAGCCATTACATATGTCATCACAATGCTCCATGACACCTCTCTTCACAATAATGCATAACCTGGTCATCACAATGCTCCATGCCCTTGTCATCACAATGCACCATTCCAACTGTCATCACAATAATCCATAAAAATTATTAGACCAGTGGTCCATGCCCTTGTCATCACAATTCTCCATGCCCTTGTCATCACAATGAACCATGTCCATTGTCATCACAATAATCTAGGAAACTTGTCAGACCAATGTTCAATGACCCGGTCATCACAATGCTCCATGCCCTTGTCATCACAATGCTCCATGACCCCTGTCATAACAATGCTCCATGACCCCTGCCATCACAATGTTCCACGGCCTTGTCATCACAAGGCTCCATGACGCTTGTCATCACAATGCTCCAGGACCCCTGTAATCAAAATGCTCCATGCCCTTGTCATCACAATGCACCATGTCCAATGTCATCACAATAATCTATGAAACTTGTCAGACCAATGCTCCATGCCCCTGTCATCACAATGCTCCATACCCTTGTTATCACAATGCTCCATGACCGCTGCCATCACAATGCTCCCTCACTCCAGTCATCACAATGTTTCATAACGTTTGTCATCACAACGGTCTATGCCCGCATCATCACAAGGCTCTGTGACCTTTGTAACCACAATGTTCCATGAACTTTTCATCACAATGCTCCTTGACACTTGTCATCACAATGCTCCATGCCTTTGTCAGAACAATGCTCCATGACCCTTGTCATCACATTGTGCCATGCACATTTCATCACAATGATACACAACCTTGTCATTGCTATGCTCCATAAACCTTGTAACCACAATTCTCCATGCACTTCTCATCCAAATGCTCTCTCACATGGGATATCACAATGTTCCATCACTAGTCATCACAATCCTCCCTTAACCCTGTTATCACAATGTTCCATGACCCCTGTCATCACAATGCTACATCCCCTTATCAGCACAATGCTCCATGACCCCGTCATCAAAATACTCCATGAACATTTTCAGCCCAATCCTCCATGACCCTTGTCATCACAATCATCCATGCCCTTGTCATCCCAATGCTCCGTGAACCCTGTATTCATAATGTTCCGTGACGCTTGTCATCACAATGCTCCATTACCTCCGTCATAACAATGCTCCATGACCCCTGCCATCACAGTGTTCCACGGCCTTGTCATCACAAGGCTCCATGACCCCTGTCATCACAATACTTCATGCCCTTTTCATCACAGTGCTCCATGACACATGTCATCAGAATGCTCCATTGCCTTCTCCTCACAATGCTCTATGCCCTTGTCATCACAATGCTCCAAGACCCATGTAATCACAATGCTCCATGCCCCTTTTCATCAGAATGCTCCATGAGACTTGTCATCACAAGTCTCCATGGTCTTATCATTACAATGCTCTATGCCCTTGTCATCACAATGCTCCAAGACCCATGTAATCACAATGCTCCATGCCCCTTTTCATCAGAATGCTCCATGAGACTTGTCATCACAAGTCTCCATGGTCTTATCAATACAATGCTCCAGGACCTTGCCATCACCATGCTCCATTCCCTTGTCATCACAATGCTCCATGACCCCTGTCATCACAATAATCCATGAATATTTTCAGCCCAATGCTCCATGAAATTCTCATCACAATGCTCCATGACAAATATCATCAAAATGCTCCATGACCACTGTCATCACAACACTCCATGACACCTGACAACACAATGATCCGGGACTCTTGTCATCACAATGCTCCATTCCCTACTCATCACAATGCTCCATGACCCCAGTCATCACAATACTCCATGAACATTTTCAGCCCAATGCTCCATGACCCTTGTCATCACAATGATCCATGCCCTTGTCATCCCAAGTCTCCATGACCCCTGTATTCACAGTGCTCCATGACACCTGTCATCACAATGCTCCATGCCTTTGTCAGCAAACTGCTACATGACCTTGTCATTACAATGCTCTATGCGCTTGTCATCACAATACTCCATTACCATTGTCATCACATTCCTCCATGAACCTTGGGATCACATTGCTTCATGCCCTTGGCATCACAATGCTCCATGCACCTTGAAATAAAATGATCCATGACCTCTGTCATCACAATGCTCCAAACCCTTGTGATCACAATGTTCCATAACACTTGTCATCACAACGCTCCATGATGCCTGCCATGACAATAATCCATGCACTTTTCATCACAATGCTCCATGACCTTTGTCATCACAATTCTCAATACACTTGTCATCACAATGCTCCCTGACACTTGTCATCAGAATGCTCCTTGAACCCTGTTATGAAAAGGCTCCATGCATTTTTCATCACAAAGCCCCATGCCATTTTCATCACAATGCTCCATGCCATTGTCACCAAAATACTCCACAAGCTTGTCATCAGAATGCTGCATGACCCTTGTCATCACAATTCTCCATGCACTTGTCAGCACAATGCACCCTGACCTTTGTCATCACAATGCTCCATGCCCTTGTCATCACAATGCTCCATTACTTTTGTCATCAGAATCCTCCATGACACTTGGCATCACAATTCTCCATGCTATTGTCATCTCAATGGGCCATTACATATGTCATCACAATGCTCCCTGACAGCTCTCTTCACAATACTGCATGACCTTGTCATCACAATGCTCCATGCCCTTGTCATCACAATGTGCCATTCCAAGTTTCATCACAATAATCCATGAAACTTATTAGACCAATGCTGCATGCCCTTGTCATCACAATGCTCCATGCCCTAGTTATCACAGTGTTCCAAAATCCCTGTAATCAGAATACTCCATGCCCCTTTTCATCAGTATGCTCCATGAGATTTGTCATCACAAGTCTCCATGGTTTTCTCAACACAATGCTCCAGGACCTTGTCATCACAATGCTTCACGACATTTTCGTGAAAATCCTCAATGGCCCTTGTCATCATAATGCTCCAAGCCCTAGTCATCACAATGCTCCATTATATTTGTCATCACAATCCTCCATTACATTTGGCATCACAATGCTCCATGCCATTGTCATCGCAATGGACCATGACATATGTCATCACAATGCTCCCTGACACCAGTCTTCACAATATTCCATGCCCTTGTCATCACACTTCTCCATGCCCTTGTAATCAAAATGCACCATGTCCACTGTCATCACAATAGTCTAGGAAACTTGTCAGACCAATGCTCCATGCCCCTGTCATCACAATGCACCATGACTCCAGTCATCACAATGTTTCATAACGTTTGTCATCACAACGGTGTATGCCCGCATCATCACAAGGCTCTGTGACCTTAGTAACCACAATGTTCCATGAACTTTTCATCACAATGCTCCTTGACACTTGTCATCACAATGCTCCATGCCTTTGTCAGAACAATGCTCCATGACCCTTGTCATCACATTGTGCCATGCACATTTCATCACAATGATACACAACCTTGTCATTGCTATGCTCCATAAACCTTGTAACCACAATTCTCCATGCACTTCTCATCCAAATGCTCTCTCACATGGGATATCACAATGTTCCATCACTAGTCATCACAATCCTCCCTTAACCCTGTTATCACAATGTTCCATGACCCCTGTCATCACAATGCTACATCCCCTTATCAGCACAATGCTCCCTGACCCCGTCATCAAAATACTCCATGAACATTTTCAGCCCAATCCTCCATGACCCTTGTCATCACAATCATCCATGCCCTTGTCATCCCAATGCTCCGTGAACCCTGTATTCATAATGTTCCGTGACGCTTGTCATCACAATGCTCCATTACCTCTGTCATAACAATGCTCCATGACCCATGCCATCACAGTGTTCCACGGCCTTGTCATCACAAGGCTCCATGACCCGTGTCATCACAATACTTCATGCCCTTTTCATCACAGTGCTCCATGACACATGTCATCAGAATGCTCCATTGCCTTCTCCTCACAATGCTCTATGCCCTTGTCATCACAATGCTCCAAGACCCATGTAATCACAATGCTCCATGCCCCTTTTCATCAGAATGCTCCATGAGACTTGTCATCACAAGTCTCCATGGTCTTAGCATTACAATGCTCTATGCCCTTGTCATCACAAAGCTCCATGACACATGTCATCAGAATGTTCCATGGCCTTCTCATCAAAATGCTCCATGCCCTTGTCATCACAATGCACCATGTCCAATGTCATCACAATAATCTATGAAACTTGTCAGACCAATGCTCCATGCCCCTGTCATCACAATGCTCCATACCCTTGTTATCACAATGCTCCATGACCCCTGTCATCACAATGCTCCGTCACTCCAGTCATCACAATGTTTCATAACGTTTGTCATCTCAACGGTCTATGCCCGCGTCATCACAAGGCTCTGTGACCTTTGTAACCACAATGTTCCATGAACTTTTCATCACAATGCTCCTTGACACTTGTCATCACAATGCTCCATGCCTTTGTCAGAACAATGCTCCATGACCCTTGTCATCACATTGTGCCATGCACATTTCATCACAATGATACACAACCTTGTCATTGCTATTCTCCATAAACCTTGTAACCACAATTCTCCATGCACTTCTCATCCAAATGCTCTCTCACATGGGATATCACAATGTTCCATCACTAGTCATCACAATCCTCCCTTAACCCTGTTATCACAATGTTCCATGACCCCTGTCATCACAATGCTACATCCCCTTATCAGCACAATGCTCCATGACCCCGTCATCAAAATACTCCATGAACATTTTCAGCCGAATCCTCCATGACCCTTGTCATCACAATCATCCATGCCCTTGTCATCCCAATGCTCCATGAACCCTGTATTCATAATGTTCCGTGACGCTTGTCATCACAATGCTCCATTACCTCTGTCATAACAATGCTCCATGACCCCTGCCATCACAGTGTTCCACGGCCTTGTCATCACAAGGCTCCATGACCCCTGTCATCACAATACTTCATGCCCTTTTCATCACAGTGCTCCATGACACATGTCATCAGAATGCTCCATTGCCTTCTCCTCACAATGCTCTATGCCCTTGTCATCACAATGCTCCAAGACCCATGTAATCACAATGCTCCATGCCCCTTTTCATCAGAATGCTCCATGAGACTTGTCATCACAAGTCTCCATGGTCTTATCAATACAATGCTCTATGCCCTTGTCATCACAATGCTCCAAGACCCATGTAATCACAATGCTCCATGCCCCTTTTCATCAGAATGCTCCATGAGACTTGTCATCACAAGTCTCCATGGTCTTATCAATACAATGCTCCAGGACCTTGCCATCACCATGCTCCATGCCCTTGTCATCACAATGCGCCATTCCAAGTTTCATCACAATAATCCATGAAACTTATTAGACCAATGCTGCATGCCCTTGTCATCACAATGCTCCATGCCCTAGTTATCACAGTGTTCCAAAATCCTTGTAATCAGAATGCTCCATGCCCTTTTTCATCAGTATGCTCCATGAGATTTGTCATCACAAGTCTCCATGGTTTTCTCATCACAATGCTCCAGGACCTTGTCATCACAATGCTTCACGACATTTTCGTGAAAATCCTCAATGGCCCTTGTCATCATAATGCTCCAAGCCCTAGTCATCACAATGCTCCATTATATTTGTCATCACAATCCTCCATTACATTTGGCATCACAATGCTCCATGCCATTGTCATCGCAATGGACCATGACATATGTCATCACAATGCTCCCTGACACCAGTCTTCACAATATTCCATGCCCTTGTCATCACAATTCTCCATGCCCTTGTAATCAAAATGCACCATGTCCACTGTCATCACAATAGTCTAGGAAACTTGTCAGACCAATGCTCCATGCCCCTGTCATCACAATGCTCCATGCCCTTGTCATCACAATGCTCCAAGACCCATGTAATCACAATGCTCCATGCCCCTTTTCATCAGAATGCTCCATGAGACTTGTCATCACAAGTCTCCATGGTCTTATCAATACAATGCTCTATGCCCTTGTCATCACAATGCTCCAAGACCCATGTAATCACAATGCTCCATGCCCCTTATCATCAGAATGCTCCATGAGACTTGTCATCACAAGTCTCCATGGTCTTATCAATACAATGCTCCAGGACCTTGCCATCACCATGCTCCATTCCCTTGTCATCACAATGCTCCATGACCCCTGTCATCACAATACTCCATGAATATTTTCAGCCCAATGCTCCATGAAATTCTCATCACAATGCTCCATGACAAATATCATCAAAATGCTCCATGACCACTGTCATCACAACACTCCATGACACCTGACAACACAATGATCCGGGACTCTTGTCATCACAATGCTCCATTCCCTACTCATCACAATGCTCCATGACCCCAGTCATCACAATACTCCATGAACATTTTCAGCCCAATGCTCCATGACTCTTGTCATCACAATGATCCATGCCCTTGTCATCCCAAGGCTCCATGACCCCTGTATTCACAGTGCTCCATGACACCTGTCATCACAATGCTCCATGCCTTTGTCAGCAAACTGCTACATGACCTTGTCATTACAATGCTCTATGCGCTTGTCATCACAATACTCCATTACCATTGTCATCACATTCCTCCATGAACCTTGGGATCACATTGCTTCATGCCCTTGGCATCACAATGCTCCATGCACCTTGAAATAAAATGATCCATGACCTCTGTCATCACAATGCTCCAAACCCTTGTGATCACAATGTTCCATAACACTTGTCATCACAACGCTCCATGATGCCTGCCATGACAATAATCCATGCACTTTTCATCACAATGCTCCATGACCTTTGTCATCACAATTCTCAATACACTTGTCATCACAATGCTCCCTGACACTTGTCATCAGAATGCTCCTTGAACCCTGTTATGAAAAGGCTCCATGCATTTTTCATCACAAAGCCCCATGCCATTTTCATCACAATGCTCCATGCCATTGTCACCAAAATACTCCACAAGCTTGTCATCAGAATGCTGCATGACCCTTGTCATCACAATTCTCCATGCACTTGTCAGCACAATGCACCCTGACCTTTGTCATCACAATGCTCCATGCCCTTGTCATCACAATGCTCCATTACTTTTGTCATCAGAATCCTCCATGACACTTGGCATCACAATTCTCCATGCTATTGTCATCTCAATGGGCCATTACATATGTCATCACAATGCTCCCTGACAGCTCTCTTCACAATACTGCATGACCTTGTCATCACAATGCTCCATGCCCTTGTCATCACAATGCGCCATTCCAAGTTTCATCACAATAATCCATGAAACTTATTAGACTAATGCTGCATGCCCTTGTCATCACAATGTTCCATGCCCTAGTTATCACAGTGTTCCAAAATCCCTGTAATCAGAATGCTCCATGCCCCTTTTCATCAGTATGCTCCATGAGATTTGTCATCACAAGTCTCCATGGTTTTCTCATCACAATGCTCCAGGACCTTGTCATCACAATGCTTCACGACATTTTCGTGAAAATCCTCAATGGCCCTTGTCATCATAATGCTCCAAGCCCTAGTCATCACAATGCTCCATTATATTTGTCATCACAATCCTCCATTACATTTGGCATCACAATGCTCCATGCCATTGTCATCGCAATGGACCATGACATATGTCATCACAATGCTCCCTGACACCAGTCTTCACAATATTCCATGCCCTTGTCATCACAATTCTCCATGCCCTTGTAATCAAAATGCACCATGTCCACTGTCATCACAATAGTCTAGGAAACTTGTCAGACCAATGCTCCATGCCCCTGTCATCACAATGCTCCATGCCCTTGTCATCACAATGCTCCATGACCCCTGTCATAACGAAGCTCCATGACCCCTGCCATCACAATGTTCCACGGACTTGTCATCACAAGGCTCCATGACGCTTGTCATCACAATGCTCCAAGACCACTGTAATCACAATGCTCCATGCCCTTGTCATCACAAAGCTCCATGACACATGTCATCAGAATGTTCCATGGCCTTCAAATCAAAAGGCTCCATGCCCTTGTCATCACAATGCACCATGTCCAATGCCATCACAATAATCTATGAAACTTGTCAGACCAATGCTCCATGCCCCTGTCATCACAATGCTCCATGCCCTTGTCATCACAATGCTGCATGACCCTTGTCATCACAATGCTCCGTGACTCCAGTCATCACAATGCTTCATAACGTTTGTCATCACAACGGTCCATGCCCGCGTCATCACAAGGCTCTGTGACATTTGTAACCACAATGCTCCATGAACTTTTCATCACAATGCTGCGTGACCCTTGTCATTACAATGTTCCATGCCTTTGTCAGAACAATGCTCCATGACACTTGTCATCACAGTGTGCCATGCACTTTTCATCACAATGATCCACAACTTTGTCATCGTTATGCTCCATAAACCTTGTAAGCACAATGCTCCATGCACTTCTCATCCAAATGCTCTCTCACATGAGATATCACAATGTTCCATCACTAGTCATCACAATCTTCCCTCACCCCTGTTATCACAATGTTCCATGAACCCTGTCATCACAATGCTACATCCTCTTATCAGCACAATGTTCTATGACCCCTGACATCACAATGTTCCATAACCACTGTCATCAAAATGCTCCATGACAGTTTTCATCCCAAAGCTCCATGACCCCTGGCATCACAATGTTCTATAACCCCTGTCATCAAAATGTTCCTTTACATTTTTCATCAAATTGCTGCATGACCCTGTCATCAAAATGCTCCCTGCCTTTCTCATCACAATGCACCACACCATTGTCATCAAAATGCTCCATGACCTTTGTCATCACAAAGCTCCATGACCCTTGGCATCACAATGCTCCATGCAATTGTCATCACAATGCTCCATGAACCTTCTCATCACATTGCTCCATGCCCTTGTCATCACAAAGCTCCATGACACATGTCATCACAATGCTCAATGCCCTTCTCATCACAGTAATCCATGAAATATTTCAGACCAATGCTCAATGCCCTTCTCATCACAATGATCCATTACCTATGTCATAACAATGCTCCATGACCCCTGCCATCACAATGTTCCATGGCCTTGTCATCACAAAGCTCCATGATCCTTGTCATCACAATGCTCAAAACCGCTGTAATCATAATGCTCCATGCCCTTGTCATCGCAAAGCTCCATGACGCATGCCATCAGAATGTTCCTTGGCCTTCTCATCACAATGCTACATGCCCTTGTCATGACAGTGCTCCGAGACACCTGTAATCACAATGCTCCATGCTCCTTTTCATCTCAATGCTCCATGAAGCCTGTCATCAAAATGCACCATGCCCATCATCATAAAGCTTCAGGCTATTGTCATCACAATGAAATCAAAATTATCCAAGACCACTGTCATCATAATGCTCCAAATCCTTGTGATCACAAAGTTCCATAACACTTATCATCACAACACACTATGACGCTCATCATCACAATTATCCATGGCCTTCTCATCACAATGCTCCATGACCTTTGTCATCACAATTCTCAGTACACTTGTCATCACAATGCTCCCTGACACATGTCGTCAGTATGCTCCTTGAAACCTGTCATGACAAGGCTCCATGCCATTTCATCACAATGATCCATGCCCTTTTCATCACAATGCTCCCAGACCCCAGTAATCACAGTGCTCCATGCCCTTGTCATCACAAAGCTCCATGACACATGTCATCAGAATGCTCCAAGACCCCTGTAATCACAATGCTCCATGCCCCTTTTCATTAGAATGCTCCATGAGACTTGTCATCACAAATCTCCATGCTCTTATCATCACAGTGCTCCAGGACCTTGTCATCACCATGTTCCATTCCCTTGTCATCACAATGCTCCATGACCCCTGTCATCACAATACTCCATGAACATTTTCAGCCCAGTGCTCCATGAAATTCTCATCACAGTGCTCCATGTCAAATATCATCAAAATGCTCCATGACCACTGTCATCACAACACTCCATGACACCTGACAACACAATGATCCGGGACTCTTGTCATCACAATGCTCCATTCCCTTGTCATCACAATGCTCCATGAACATTTTCAGCCCAATGCTCCATGACACTTTTCATCACAATCATCCATGCCCTTGTCATCCCAAAGCTCCATGACCCCAGTATTCACAATGCTCCGTGACGCTTGTCATCACAATGCTCCATGACACCTGTCATCACAATGCTCCATGACTTTGTCAGCAAAATGCTACATGACCTTGTCATTACAATGCTCTATGCGCTTGTCATCACAGTACTCCATTACCATTGTCATCACAATCCTCCATGAACCTAGGATCACATTGCTTCATGCCCTTGTCATCCCGAAGCTCCATGCTCCTTGAAATCAAAATGATCCATGACCTCTGTCATCACAATGCTACAAACACTTGTGATCACAATGTTCCATAACAGTTGTCATCACAACGCTCCATGATGCCTGTCATCACAATAATCCATGCCCTTTTCATCACAGTGCTTCATGACCTTTGTCATCACAATTCTCAATACACTTGTCATCACAATGCTCCCGGACCCTTGTCGTCATAATGCTCCTTGAAACCTGTCACAAAAAGGCTCCATGCATTTTTCATCACAAAGCCCCATGCCATTTTCATCACAATGCTCCATGCCATTGTCATCAAAATAGTCCACAAGCTTGTCATCAGAATGCTCCATGACCATTGTCATCACAATTCTCCATGCACTTGTCAGAACAATGCTTCCTGACCCTTGTCATCACAATGCTTCAAGCCATTTTCATCACAAAGCTCCATTACCTTTGTCATAAAAATCCTCCATGACACTTGGCATCACAATGCTCCATGACATTGTCATCACAATGAGCCATTACATATGTCATCACAATGCTCCATGACACCTCTCTTCACAATAATGCATAACCTGGTCATCACAATGCTCCATGCCCTTGTCATCACAATGCACCATTCCAACTGTCATCACAATAATCCATGAAAATTATTAGACCAATGGTCCATGCCCTTGTCATCACAATGCTCCATGCCATAGTTATCATAATGTTCCAAAACGCTTCTAATCAGAATGCTCCATGCCCCTTTTCATCAGTATGCTCCATGAGATTTGTCATCACAAGGCTCCATGTATTTCTCATCAGAGTGCTCCAGGACCTTATCATCACAATGCTTCACGACATTGTCATGAAAATTCTCAATGGCCCTTGTCAACATAATGCTCCAAGCCCTAGTCATCACAATGCTCCATTATATTTGTCATCACAATCCTCCATTACATTTGGCATCACAATGCTCCATGCCATTGTCATCGCAATGGACCATGACATATGTCATCACAATGCTCCCTGACACCTGTCTTCACAATACTCCATGCCCTTGACATCACAATGCTCCATGCCCTTGTCATCACAATGAACCATGTCCACTGTCATCACAATAATCTAGGAAACTTGTCAGACCAATGTTCAATGACCCGGTCATCACAATGCTCCATGCCCTTGTCATCACAATGCTCCATGACCCCTGTCATAACAATGCTCCATGACCCCTGCCATCACAATGTTCCACGGCCTTGTCATCACAAGGCTCCATGACGCTTGTCATCACAATGCTCCAGGACCCCTGTAATCAAAATGATCCATGCCCTTGTCATCACAAAGCTCCATGACACATGTCATCAGAATGTTCCATGGCCTTCTCATCAAAATGCTCCATGCCCTTGTCATCACAATGCACCATGTCCAATGTCATCACAATAATCTATGAAACTTGTCAGACCAATGCTCCATGCCCCTGTCATCACAATGCTCCATACCCTTGTTATCACAATGCTCCATGACCCCTGTCATCACAATGCTCCATGACTCCAGTCATCACAATGTTTCATAACGTTTGTCATCACAACGGTCTATGCCCGCGTCATCACAAGGCTCTGTGACCTTAGTAACCACAATGTTCCATGAACTTTTCATCACAATGCTCCTTGACACTTGTCATCACAATGCTCCATGCCTTTGTCAGAACAATGCTCCATGACCCTTGTCATCACATTGTGCCATGCACATTTCATCACAATGATACACAACCTTGTCATTGCTATGCTCCATAAACCTTGTAACCACAATTCTCCATGCACTTCTCATCCAAATGCTCTCTCACATGGGATATCACAATGTTCCATCACTAGTCATCACAATCCTCCCTTAACCCTGTTATCACAATGTTCCATGACCCCTGTCATCACAATGCTACATCCCCTTATCAGCACAATGCTCCATGACCCCGTCATCAAAATACTCCATGAACATTTTCAGCCCATTCCTCCATGACCCTTGTCATCACAATCATCCATGCCCTTGTCATCCCAATGCTCCATGAACCCTGTATTCATAATGTTCCGTGACGCTTGTCATCACAATGCTCCATTACCTCTGTCATAACAATGCTCCATGACCCCTGCCATCACAGTGTTCCACGGCCTTGTCATCACAAGGCTCCATGACCCCTGTCATCACAATACTTCATGCCCTTTTCATCACAGTGCTCCATGACACATGTCATCAGAATGCTCCATTGCCTTCTCCTCACAATGCTCTATGCCCTTGTCATCACAATGCTCCAAGACCCATGTAATCACAATGCTCCATGCCCCTTTTCATCAGAATGCTCCATGGGACTTGTCATCACAAGGCTCCATGGTCTTATCATTACAATGCTCTATGCCCTTGTCATCACAATGCTCCAAGACCCATGTAATCACAATGCTCCATGCCCCTTTTCATCAGAATGCTCCATGAGACTTGTCATCACAAGTCTCCATGGTCTTATCATCACAATGCTCCAGGACCTTGTCATCACCATGCTCCATTCCCTTGTCATCACAATGCTCCATGACCCCTGTCATCACAATACTCCATGAATATTTTCAGCCCAATGCTCCATGAAATTCTCATCACAATGCTCCATGACAAATATCATCAAAATGCTCCATGACCACTGTCATCACAACACTCCATGACACCTGACAACACAATGATCCGGGACTCTTGTCATCACAATGCTCCATTCCCTACTCATCACAATGCTCCATGACCCCAGTCATCAAAATACTCCATGAACATTTTCAGCCCAATGCTCCATGACTCTTGTCATCACAATGATCCATGCCCTTGTCATCCCAAGGCTCCATGACCCCTGTTTTCACAGTGCTCCATGACACCTGTCATCACAATGCTCCATGCCTTTGTCAGCAAACTGCTACATGACCTTGTCATTACAATGCTCTATGCGCTTGTCATCACAATACTCCATTATCATTGTCATCACATTCCTCCATGAACCTTGGGATCACATTGCTTCATGCCCTTGGCATCACAATGCTCCATGCACCTTGAAATAAAATGATCCATGACCTCTGTCATCACAATGCTCCAAACCCTTGTGATCACAATGTTCCATAACACTTGTCATCACAACGCTCCATGATGCCTGCCATGACAATAATCCATGCACTTTTCATCACAATGCTCCATGACCTTTGTCATCACAATTCTCAATACACTTGTCATCACAATGCTCCCTGACACTTGTCATCAGAATGCTCCTTGAACCCTGTTATGAAAAGGCTCCATGCATTTTTCATCACAAAGCCCCATGCCATTTTCATCACAATGCTCCATGCCATTGTCACCAAAATACTCCACAAGCTTGTCATCAGAATGCTGCATGACCCTTGTCATCACAATTCTCCATGCACTTGTCAGCACAATGCACCCTGACCTTTGTCATCACAATGCTCCATGCCCTTGTCATCACAATGCTCCATTACTTTTGTCATCAGAATCCTCCATGACACTTGGCATCACAATTCTCCATGCTATTGTCATCTCAATGGGCCATTACATATGTCATCACAATGCTCCCTGACAGCTCTCTTCACAATACTGCATGACCTTGTCATCACAATGCTCCATGCCCTTGTCATCACAATGCGCCATTCCAAGTTTCATCACAATAATCCATGAAACTTATTAGACCAATGCTGCATGCCCTTGTCATCACAATGCTCCATGCCCTAGTTATCACAGTGTTCCAAAATCCCTGTAATCAGAATGCTCCATGCCCCTTTTCATCAGTATGCTCCATGAGATTTGTCATCACAAGTCTCCATGGTTTTCTCATCACAATGCTCCAGGACCTTGTCATCACAATGCTTCACGACATTTTCGTGAAAATCCTCAATGGCCCTTGTCATCATAATGCTCCAAGCCCTAGTCATCACAATGCTCCATTATATTTGTCATCACAATCCTCCATTACATTTGGCATCACAATGCTCCATGCCATTGTCATCGCAATGGACCATGACATATGTCATCACAATGCTCCCTGACACCAGTCTTCACAATATTCCATGCCCTTGTCATCACAATTCTCCATGCCCTTGTAATCAAAATGCACCATGTCCACTGTCATCACAATAGTCTAGGAAACTTGTCAGACCAATGCTCCATGCCCCTGTCATCACAATGCTCCATGCCCTTGTCATCACAATGCTCCATGACCCCTGTCATAACAAAGCTCCATGACCCCTGCCATCACAATGTTCCACGGACTTGTCATCACAAGGCTCCATGACGCTTGTCATCACAATGCTCCAAGACCCCTGTAATCACAATGCTCCATGCCCTTGTCATCACAAAGCTCCATGACACATGTCATCAGAATGTTCCATGGCCTTCAAATCAAAAGGCTCCATGCCCTTGTCATCACAATGCACCATGTCCAATGCCATCACAATAATCTATGAAACTTGTCAGACCAATGCTCCATGCCCCTGTCATCACATTGCTGCATGACCCTTGTCATCACAATGCTCCGTGACTCCAGTCATCACAATGCTTCATAACGTTTGTCATCACAACGGTCCATGCCCGCGTCATCACAAGGCTCTGTGACATTTGTAACCACAATGCTCCATGAACTTTTCATCACAATGCTGCGTGACCCTTGTCATTACAATGTTCCATGCCTTTGTCAGAACAATGCTCCATGACACTTGTCATCACAGTGTGCCATGCACTTTTCATCACAATGATCCACAACTTTGTCATCGTTATGCTCCATAAACCTTGTAAGCACAATGCTCCATGCACTTCTCATCCAAATGCTCTCTCACATGAGATATCACAATGTTCCATCACTAGTCATCACAATCTTCCCTCACCCCTGTTATCACAATGTTCCATGAACCCTGTCATCACAGTGCTACATCCTCTTATCAGCACAATGTTCTATGACCCCTGACATCACAATGTTCCATAACCACTGTCATCAAAATGCTCCATGACAGTTTTCATCCCAAAGCTCCATGACCCCTGGCATCACAATGTTCTATAACCCCTGTCATCAAAATGTTCCTTTACATTTTTCATCAAATTGCTGCATGACCCTGTCATCAAAATGCTCCCTGCCTTTCTCATCACAATGCACCACACCATTGTCATCAAAATGTTCCATGACCTTTGTCATCACAAAGCTCCATGACCCTTGGCATCACAATGCTCCATGCAATTGTTATCACAATGCTCCATGAACCTTCTCATCACATTGCTCCATGCCCTTGTCATCACAAAGCTCCATGACATATGTCATCACAATGCTCAATGCCCTTCTCATCACAGTAATCCATGAAATATTTCAGACCAATGCTCAATGCCCTTCTCATCACAATGATCCATTACCTATGTCATAACAATGCTCCATGTCCCCTGCCATCACAATGTTCCATGGCCTTGTCATCACAAAGCTCCCTGATCCTTGTCATCACAATGCTCCAAACCGCTGTAATCAGAATGCTCCATGCCCTTGTCATCGCAAAGCTCCATGACGCATGCCATCAGAATGTTCCTTGGCCTTCTCATCACAATGCTACATGCCCTTGTCATGACAGTGCTCCGAGACACCTGTAATCACAATGCTCCATGCTCCTTTTCATCTCAATGCTCCATGAAGCCTGTCATCAAAATGCACCATGCCCATCATCATAAAGCTTCAGGCTATTGCCATCACAATGAAATCAAAATTATCCAAGACCACTGTCATCATAATGCTCCAAATCCTTGTGATCACAAAGTTCCATAACACTTATCATCACAACACACTATGACGCTCATCATCCCAATTATCCATGGCCTTCTCATCACAATGCTCCATGACCTTTGTCATCACAATTCTCAGTACACTTGTCATCACAATGCTCCCTGACACATGTCGTCAGTATGCTCCTTGAAACCTGTCATGACAAGGCTCCATGCCATTTCATCACAATGATCCATGCCCTTTTCATCACAATGCTCCCAGACCCCTGTAATCACAGTGCTCCATGCCCTTGTCATCACAAAGCTCCATGACACATGTCATCAGAATGCTCCAAGACCCCTGTAATCACAATGCTCCATGCCCCTTTTCATTAGAATGCTCCATGAGACTTGTCATCACAAATCTCCATGCTCTTATCATCACAGTGCTCCAGGAACTTGTCATCACCATGTTCCATTCCCTTGTCATCACAATGCTCCATGACCCCTGTCATCACAATACTCCATGAACATTTTCAGCCCAATGCTCCATGAAATTCTCATCACAGTGCTCCATGTCAAATATCATCAAAATGCTCCATGACCACTGTCATCACAACACTCCGTGACACCTGACAACACAATGATCCGGGACTCTTGTCATCACAATGCTCCATTCCCTTGTCATCACAATGCTCCATGAACATTTTCAGCCCAATGCTCCATGACACTTTTCATCACAATCATCCATGCCCTTGTCATCCCAAAGCTCCATGACCCCTGTATTCACAATGCTCCGTGACGCTTGTCATCACAATGCTCCATGACACCTGTCATCACAATGCTCCATGACTTTGTCAGCAAAATGCTACATGACCTTGTCATTACAATGCTCTATGCGCTTGTCATCACAGTACTCCATTACCATTGTCATCACAATCCTCCATGAACCTAGGATCACATTGCTTCATGCCCTTGTCATCCCGAAGCTCCATGCTCCTTGAAATCAAAATGATCCATGACCTCTGTCATCACAATGCTACAAACACTTGTGATCACAATGTTCCATAACAGTTGTCATCACAACGCTCCATGATGCCTGTCATCACAATAATCCATGCCCTTTTCATCACAGTGCTTCATGACCTTTGTCATCACAATTCTCAATACACTTGTCATCACAATGTTCCCTGACACTTGTCGTCATAATGCTCCTTGAAACCTGTCACAAAAAGGCTCCATGCATTTTTCATCACAAAACCCCATGCCATTTTCATCACAATGCTCCATGCCATTGTCATCAAAATAGTCCACAAGCTTGTCATCAGAATGCTCCATGACCATTGTCATCACAATTCTCCATGCACTTGTCAGAACAATGCTTCCTGACCCTTGTCATCACAATGCTTCAAGCCATTTTCATCACAAAGCTCCATTGCCTTTGTCATAAGAATCCTCCATGACACTTGGCATCACAATGCTCCATGACATTGTCATCACAATGAGCCATTACATATGTCATCACAATGCTCCATGACACCTCTCTTCACAATAATGCATAACCTGGTCATCACAATGCTCCATGCCCTTGTCATCACAATGCACCATTCCAACTGTCATCACAATAATCCATGAAAATTATTAGACCAATGGTCCATGCCCTTGTCATCACAATGCTCCATGCCATAGTTATCATAATGTTCCAAAACGCCTCTAATCAGAATGCTCCATGCCCCTTTTCATCAGTATGCTCCATGAGATTTGTCATCACAAGGCTCCATGTATTTCTCATCAGAGTGCTCCAGGACCTTATCATCACAATGCTTCACGACATTGTCATGAAAATTCTCAATGGCCCTTGTCAACATAATGCTCCAAGCCCTAGTCATCACAATGCTCCATTATATTTGCCATCACAATCCTCCATTACATTTGGCATCACAATGCTCCATGCCATTGTCATCGCAATGGACCATGACATATGTCATCACAATGCTCCCTGACACCTGTCTTCACAATACTCCATGCCCTTGACATCACAATGCTCCATGCCCTTGTCATCACAATGAACCATGTCCACTGTCATCACAATAATCTAGGAAACTTGTCAGACCAATGTTCAATGACCCGGTCATCACAATGCTCCATGCCCTTGTCATCACAATGCTCCATGACCCCTGTCATAACAATGCTCCATGACCCCTGCCATCACAATGTTCCACGGCCTTGTCATCACAAGGCTCCATGACGCTTGTCATCACAATGCTCCAGGACCCCTGTAATCAAAATGCTCCATGCCCTTCTCATCACAAAGCTCCATGACACATGTCATCAGAATGTTCCATGGCCTTCTCATCAAAATGCTCCATGCCCTTGTCATCACAATGCACCATGTCCAATGTCATCACAATAATCTATGAAACTTGTCAGACCAATGCTCCATGCCCCTGTCATCACAATGCTCCATACCCTTGTTATCACAATGCTCCATGACCCCTGCCATCACAATGCTCCGTCACTCCAGTCATCACAATGTTTCATAACGTTTGTCATCACAACGGTCTATGCCCGCGTCATCACAAGGCTCTGTGACCTTTGTAACCACAATGTTCCATGAACTTTTCATCACAATGCTCCTTGACACTTGTCATCACAATGCTCCATGCCTTTGTCAGAACAATGCTCCATGACCCTTGTCATCACATTGTGCCATGCACATTTCATCACAATGATACACAACCTTGTCATTGCTATGCTCCATAAACCTTGTAACCACAATTCTCCATGCACTTCTCATCCAAATGCTCTCTCACATGGGATATCACAATGTTCCATCACTAGTCATCACAATCCTCCCTTAACCCTGTTATCACAATGTTCCATGACCCCTGTCATCACAATGCTACATCCCCTTATCAGCACAATGCTCCATGACCCCGTCATCAAAATACTCCATGAACATTTTCAGCCCAATCCTCCATGACCCTTGTCATCACAATCATCCATGCCCTTGTCATCCCAATGCTCCATGAACCCTGTATTCATAATGTTCCGTGACGCCTGTCATCACAATGCTCCATTACCTCCGTCATAACAATGCTCCATGACCCCTGCCATCACAGTGTTCCACGGCCTTGTCATCACAAGGCTCCATGACCCTTGTCATCACAATACTTCATGCCCTTTTCATCACAGTGCTCCATGACACCTGTCATCACAATGCTCCATGCCTTTGTCAGCAAACTGCTACATGACCTTGTCATTACAATGCTCTATGCGCTTGTCATCACAATACTCCATTACCATTGTCATCACATTCCTCCATGAACCTTGGGATCACATTGCTTCATGCCCTTGGCATCACAATGCTCCATGCACCTTGAAATAAAATGATCCATGACCTCTGTCATCACAATGCTCCAAACCCTTGTGATCACAATGTTCCATAACACTTGTCATCACAACGCTCCATGATGCCTGCCATGACAATAATCCATGCACTTTTCATCACAATGCTCCATGACCTTTGTCATCACAATTCTCAATACACTTGTCATCACAATGCTCCCTGACACTTGTCATCAGAATGCTCCTTGAACCCTGTTATGAAAAGGCTCCATGCATTTTTCATCACAAAGCCCCATGCCATTTTCATCACAATGCTCCATGCCATTGTCACCAAAATACTCCACAAGCTTGTCATCAGAATGCTGCATGACCCTTGTCATCACAATTCTCCATGCACTTGTCAGCACAATGCACCCTGACCTTTGTCATCACAATGCTCCATGCCCTTGTCATCACAATGCTCCATTACTTTTGTCATCAGAATCCTCCATGACACTTGGCATCACAATTCTCCATGCTATTGTCATCTCAATGGGCCATTACATATGTCATCACAATGCTCCCTGACAGCTCTCTTCACAATACTGCATGACCTTGTCATCACAATGCTCCATGCCCTTGTCATCACAATGCGCCATTCCAAGTTTCATCACAATAATCCATGAAACTTATTAGACCAATGCTGCATGCCCTTGTCATCACAATGCTCCATGCCCTAGTTATCACAGTGTTCCAAAATCCCTGTAATCAGAATGCTCCATGCCCCTTTTCATCAGTATGCTCCATGAGATTTGTCATCACAAGTCTCCATGGTTTTCTCATCACAATGCTCCAGGACCTTGTCATCACCATGCTTCACGACATTTTCGTGAAAATCCTCAATGGCCCTTGTCATCATAATGCTCCAAGCCCTAGTCATCACAATGCTCCATTATATTTGTCATCACAATCCTCCATTACATTTGGCATCACAATGCTCCATGCCATTGTCATCGCAATGGACCATGACATATGTCATCACAATGCTCCCTGACACCAGTCTTCACAATATTCCATGCCCTTGTCATCACAATTCTCCATGCCCTTGTAATCAAAATGCACCATGTCCACTGTCATCACAATAGTCTAGGAAACTTGTCAGACCAATGTTCCATGCCCCTGTCATCACAATGCTCCATGCCCTTGTCATCACAATGCTCCATGACCCCTGTCATAACAAAGCTCCATGACCCCTGCCATCACAATGTTCCACGGACTTGTCATCACAAGGCTCCATGACGCTTGTCATCACAATGCTCCAAGACCCCTGTAATCACAATGCTCCATGCCCTTGTCATCACAAAGCTCCATGACACATATCATCAGAATGTTCCATGGCCTTCAAATCAAAAGGCTCCATGCCCTTGTCATCACAATGCACCATGTCCAATGCCATCACAATAATCTATGAAACTTGTCAGACCAATGCTCCATGCCCCTGTCATCACAATGCTCCATGCCCTTGTCATCACAATGCTGCATGACCCTTGTCATCACAATGCTCCGTGACTCCAGTCATCACAATGCTTCATAACGTTTGTCATCACAACGGTCCATGCCCGCGTCATCACAAGGCTCTGTGACATTTGTAACCACAATGCTCCATGAACTTTTCATCACAATGCTGCGTGACCCTTGTCATTACAATGTTCCATGCCTTTGTCAGAACAATGCTCCATGACACTTGTCATCACAGTGTGCCATGCACTTTTCATCACAATGATCCACAACTTTGTCATCGTTATGCTCCATAAACCTTGTAAGCACAATGCTCCATGCACTTCTCATCCAAATGCTCTCTCACATGAGATATCACAATGTTCCATCACTAGTCATCACAATCTTCCCTCACCCCTGTTATCACAATGTTCCATGAACCCTGTCATCACAATGCTACATCCTCTTATCAGCACAATGTTCTATGACCCCTGACATCACAATGTTCCATAACCACTGTCATCAAAATGCTCCATGACAGTTTTCATCCCAAAGCTCCATGACCCCTGGCATCACAATGTTCTATAACCCCTGTCATCAAAATGTTCCTTTACATTTTTCATCAAATTGCTGCATGACCCTGTCATCAAAATGCTCCCTGCCTTTCTCATCACAATGCACCACACCATTGTCATCAAAATGCTCCATGACCTTTGTCATCACAAAGCTCCATGACCCTTGGCATCACAATGCTCCATGCAATTGTCATCACAATGCTCCATGAACCTTCTCATCACATTGCTCCATGCCCTTGTCATCACAAAGCTCCATGACACATGTCATCACAATGCTCAATGCCCTTCTCATCACAGTAATCCATGAAATATTTCAGACCAATGCTCAATGCCCTTCTCATCACAATGATCCATTACCTATGTCATAACAATGCTCCATGTCCCCTGCCATCACAATGTTCCATGGCCTTGTCATCACAAAGCTCCCTGATCCTTGTCATCACAATGCTCCAAACCGCTGTAATCAGAATGCTCCATGCCCTTGTCATCGCAAAGCTCCATGACGCATGCCATCAGAATGTTCCTTGGCCTTCTCATCACAATGCTACATGCCCTTGTCATGACAGTGCTCCGAGACACCTGTAATCACAATGCTCCATGCTCCTTTTCATCTCAATGCTCCATGAAGCCTGTCATCAAAATGCACCATGCCCATCATCATAAAGCTTCAGGCTATTGTCATCACAATGAAATCAAAATTATCCAAGACCACTGTCATCATAATGCTCCAAATCCTTGTGATCACAAAGTTCCATAACACTTATCATCACAACACACTATGACGCTCATCATCACAATTATCCATGGCCTTCTCATCACAATGCTCCATGACCTTTGTCATCACAATTCTCAGTACACTTGTCATCACAATGCTCCCTGACACATGTCGTCAGTATGCTCCTTGAAACCTGTCATGACAAGGCTCCATGCCATTTCATCACAATGATCCATGCCCTTTTCATCACAATGCTCCCAGACCCCTGTAATCACAGTGCTCCATGCCCTTGTCATCACAAAGCTCCATGACACATGTCATCAGAATGCTCCAAGACCCCTGTAATCACAATGCTCCATGCCCCTTTTCATTAGAATGCTCCATGAGACTTGTCATCACAAATCTCCATGCTCTTATCATCACAGTGCTCCAGGACCTTGTCATCACCATGTTCCATTCCCTTGTCATCACAATGCTCCATGACCCCTGTCATCACAATACTCCATGAACATTTTCAGCCCAATGCTCCATGAAATTCTCATCACAGTGCTCCATGTCAAATATCATCAAAATGCTCCATGACCACTGTCATCACAACACTCCATGACACCTGACAACACAATGATCCGGGACTCTTGTCATCACAATGCTCCATTCCCTTGTCATCACAATGCTCCATGAACATTTTCAGCCCAATGCTCCATGACACTTTTCATCACAATCATCCATGCCCTTGTCATCCCAAAGCTCCATGACCCCTGTATTCACAATGCTCCGTGACGCTTGTCATCACAATGCTCCATGACACCTGTCATCACAATGCTCCATGACTTTGTCAGCAAAATGCTACATGACCTTGTCATTACAATGCTCTATGCGTTTGTCATCACAGTACTCCATTACCATTGTCATCACAATCCTCCATGAACCTAGGATCACATTGCTTCATGCCCTTGTCATCCCGAAGCTCCATGCTCCTTGAAATCAAAATGATCCATGACCTCTGTCATCACAATGCTACAAACACTTGTGATCACAATGTTCCATAACAGTTGTCATCACAACGCTCCATGATGCCTGTCATCACAATAATCCATGCCCTTTTCATCACAGTGCTTCATGACCTTTGTCATCACAATTCTCAATACACTTGTCATCACAATGTTCCCTGACACTTGTCGTCATAATGCTCCTTGAAACCTGTCACAAAAAGGCTCCATGCATTTTTCATCACAAAACCCCATGCCATTTTCATCACAATGCTCCATGCCATTGTCATCAAAATAGTCCACAAGCTGGTCATCAGAATGCTCCATGACCATTGTCATCACAATTCTCCATGCACTTGTCAGAACAATGCTTCCTGACCCTTGTCATCACAATGCTTCAAGCCATTTTCATCACAAAGCTCCATTGCCTTTGTCATAAGAATCCTCCATGACACTTGGCATCACAATGCTCCATGACATTGTCATCACAATGAGCCATTACATATGTCATCACAATGCTCCATGACACCTCTCTTCACAATAATGCATAACCTGGTCATCACAATGCTCCATGCCCTTGTCATCACAATGCACCATTCCAACTGTCATCACAATAATCCATGAAAATTATTAGACCAATGGTCCATGCCCTTGTCATCACAATGCTCCATGCCATAGTTATCATAATGTTCCAAAACGCCTCTAATCAGAATGCTCCATGCCCCTTTTCATCAGTATGCTCCATGAGATTTGTCATCACAAGGCTCCATGTATTTCTCATCAGAGTGCTCCAGGACCTTATCATCACAATGCTTCACGACATTGTCATGAAAATTCTCAATGGCCCTTGTCAACATAATGCTCCAAGCCCTAGTCATCACAATGCTCCATTATATTTGCCATAACAATCCTCCATTACATTTGGCATCACAATGCTCCATGCCATTGTCATCGCAATGGACCATGACATATGTCATCACAATGCTCCCTGACACCTGTCTTCACAATACTCCATGCCCTTGACATCACAATGCTCCATGCCCTTGTCATCACAATGAACCATGTCCACTGTCATCACAATAATCTAGGAAACTTGTCAGACCAATGTTCAATGACCCGGTCATCACAATGCTCCATGCCCTTGTCATCACAATGCTCCATGACCCCTGTCATAACAATGCTCCATGACCCCTGCCATCACAATGTTCCACGGCCTTGTCATCACAAGGCTCCATGACGCTTGTCATCACAATGCTCCAGGACCCCTGTAATCAAAATGCTCCATGCCCTTGTCATCACAAAGCTCCATGACACATGTCATCAGAATGTTCCATGGCCTTCTCATCAAAATGCTACATGCCCTTGTCATCACAATGCACCATGTCCAATGTCATCACAATAATCTATGAAACTTGTCAGACCAATGCTCCATGCCCCTGTCATCACAATGCTCCATACCCTTGTTATCACAATGCTCCATGACCCCTGCCATCACAATGCTCCGTCACTCCAGTCATCACAATGTTTCATAACGTCAAGGCTCTGTGACCTTTGTAACCACAATGTTCCATGAACTTTTCATCACAATGCTCCTTGACACTTGTCATCACAATGCTCCATGCCTTTGTCAGAACAATGCTCCATGACCCTTGTCATCACATTGTGCCATGCACATTTCATCACAATGATACACAACCTTGTCATTGCTATGCTCCATAAACCTTGTAACCACAATTCTCCATGCACTTCTCATCCAAATGCTCTCTCACATGGGATATCACAATGTTCCATCACTAGTCATCACAATCCTCCCTTAACCCTGTTATCACAATGTTCCATGACCCCTGTCATCACAATGCTACATCCCCTTATCAGCACAATGCTCCATGACCCCGTCATCAAAATACTCCATGAACATTTTCAGCCCAATCCTCCATGACCCTTGTCATCACAATCATCCATGCCCTTGTCATCCCAATGCTCCATGAACCCTGTATTCATAATGTTCCGTGACGCTTGTCATCACAATGCTCCATTACCTCCGTCATAACAATGCTCCATGACACCTGCCATCACAGTGTTCCACGGCCTTGTCATCACAAGGCTCCAAGACCCCTGTCAGCACAATACTTCATGCCCTTTTCATCACAGTGCTCCATGACACCTGTCATCACAATGCTCCATGCCTTTGTCAGCAAACTGCTACATGACCTTGTCATTACAATGCTCTATGCGCTTGTCATCACAATACTCCATTACCATTGTCATCACATTCCTCCATGAACCTTGGGATCACATTGCTTCATGCCCTTGGCATCACAATGCTCCATGCACCTTGAAATAAAATGATCCATGACCCCTGCCATCACAATGTTCCATGGCCTTGTCATCACAAAGCTCCCTGATCCTTGTCATCACAATGCTCCAAACCGCTGTAATCATAATGCTCCATGCCCTTGTCATCGCAAAGCTCCATGACGCATGCCATCAGAATGTTCCTTGGCCTTCTCATCACAATGCTACATGCCCTTGTCATGACAGTGCTCCGAGACACCTGTAATCACAATGCTCCATGCTCCTTTTCATCTCAATGCTCCATGAAGCCTGTCATCAAAATGCACCATGCCCATCATCATAAAGCTTCAGGCTATTGTCATCACAATGAAATCAAAATTATCCAAGACCACTGTCATCATAATGCTCCAAATCCTTGTGATCACAAAGTTCCATAACACTTATCATCACAACACACTATGACGCTCATCATCACAATTATCCATGGCCTTCTCATCACAATGCTCCATGACCTTTGTCATCACAATTCTCAGTACACTTGTCATCACAATGCTCCCTGACACATGTCGTCAGTATGCTCCTTGAAACCTGTCATGACAAGGCTCCATGCCATTTCATCACAATGATCCATGCCCTTTTCATCACAATGCTCCCAGACCCCTGTAATCACAGTGCTCCATGCCCTTGTCATCACAAAGCTCCATGACACATGTCATCAGAATGCTCCAAGACCCCTGTAATCACAATGCTCCATGCCCCTTTTCATTAGAATGCTCCATGAGACTTGTCATCACAAATCTCCATGCTCTTATCATCACAGTGCTCCAGGACCTTGTCATCACCATGTTCCATTCCCTTGTCATCACAATGCTCCATGACCCCTGTCATCACAATACTCCATGAACATTTTCAGCCCAATGCTCCATGAAATTCTCATCACAGTGCTCCATGTCAAATATCATCAAAATGCTCCATGAACACTGTCATCACAACACTCCATGACACCTGACAACACAATGATCCGGGACTCTTGTCATCACAATGCTCCATTCCCTTGTCATCACAATGCTCCATGAACATTTTCAGCCCAATGCTCCATGACACTTTTCATCACAATCATCCATGCCCTTGTCATCCCAAAGCTCCATGACCCCTGTATTCACAATGCTCCGTGACGCTTGTCATCACAATGCTCCATGACACCTGTCATCACAATGCTCCATGACTTTGTCAGCAAAATGCTACATGACCTTGTCATTACAATGCTCTATGCGCTTGTCATCACAGTACTCCATTACCATTGTCATCACAATCCTCCATGAACCTAGGATCACATTGCTTCATGCCCTTGTCATCCCGAAGCTCCATGCTCCTTGAAATCAAAATGATCCATGACCTCTGTCATCACAATGCTACAAACACTTGTGATCACAATGTTCCATAACAGTTGTCATCACAACGCTCCATGATGCCTGTCATCACAATAATCCATGCCCTTTTCATCACAGTGCTTCATGACCTTTGTCATCACAATTCTCAATACACTTGTCATCACAATGTTCCCTGACACTTGTCGTCATAATGCTCCTTGAAACCTGTCACAAAAAGGCTCCATGCATTTTTCATCACAAAACCCCATGCCATTTTCATCACAATGCTCCATGCCATTGTCATCAAAATAGTCCACAAGCTTGTCATCAGAATGCTCCATTACCATTGTCATCACAATTCTCCATGCACTTGTCAGAACAATGCTTCCTGACCCTTGTCATCACAATGCTTCAAGCCATTTTCATCACAAAGCTCCATTGCCTTTGTCATAAGAATCCTCCATGACACTTGGCATCACAATGCTCCATGACATTGTCATCACAATGAGCCATTACATATGTCATCACAATGCTCCATGACACCTCTCTTCACAATAATGCATAACCTGGTCATCACAATGCTCCATGCCCTTGTCATCACAATGCACCATTCCAACTGTCATCACAATAATCCATGAAAATTATTAGACCAATGGTCCATGCCCTTGTCATCACAATGCTCCATGCCATAGTTATCATAATGTTCCAAAACGCCTCTAATCAGAATGCTCCATGCCCCTTTTCATCAGTATGCTCCATGAGATTTGTCATCACAAGGCTCCATGTATTTCTCATCAGAGTGCTCCAGGACCTTATCATCACAATGCTTCACGACATTGTCATGAAAATTCTCAATGGCCCTTGTCAACATAATGCTCCAAGCCCTAGTCATCACAATGCTCCATTATATTTGCCATCACAATCCTCCATTACATTTGGCATCACAATGCTCCATGCCATTGTCATCGCAATGGACCATGACATATGTCATCACAATGCTCCCTGACACCTGTCTTCACAATACTCCATGCCCTTGACATCACAATGCTCCATGCCCTTGTCATCACAATGAACCATGTCCACTGTCATCACAATAATCTAGGAAACTTGTCAGACCAATGTTCAATGACCCGGTCATCACAATGCTCCATGCCCTTGTCATCACAATGCTCCATGACCCCTGTCATAACAATGCTCCATGACCCCTGCCATCACAATGTTCCACGGCCTTGTCATCACAAGGCTCCATGACGCTTGTCATCACAATGCTCCAGGACCCCTGTAATCAAAATGCTCCATGCCCTTGTCATCACAAAGCTCCATGACCCATGTCATCAGAATGTTCCATGGCCTTCTCATCAAAATGCTACATGCCCTTGTCATCACAATGCACCATGTCCAATGTCATCACAATCATCTATGAAACTTGTCAGACCAATGCTCCATGCCCCTGTCATCACAATGCTCCATACCCTTGTTATCACAATGCTCCATGACCCCTGCCATCACAATGCTCCGTCACTCCAGTCATCACAATGTTTCATAACGTTTGTCATCACAACGGTCTATGCCCGCGTCATCACAAGGCTCTGTGACCTTTGTAACCACAATGTTCCATGAACTTTTCATCACAATGCTCCTTGACACTTGTCATCACAATGCTCCATGCCTTTGTCAGAACAATGCTCCATGACCCTTGTCATCACATTGTGCCATGCACATTTCATCACAATGATACACAACCTTGTCATTGCTATGCTCCATAAACCTTGTAACCACAATTCTCCATGCACTTCTCATCCAAATGCTCTCTCACATGGGATATCACAATGTTCCATCACTAGTCATCACAATCCTCCCTTAACCCTGTTATCACAATGTTCCATGACCCCTGTCATCACAATGCTACATCCCCTTATCAGCACAATGCTCCATGACCCCGTCATCAAAATACTCCATGAACATTTTCAGCCCAATCCTCCATGACCCTTGTCATCACAATCATCCATGCCCTTGTCATCCCAATGCTCCATGAACCCTGTATTCATAATGTTCCGTGACGCTTGTCATCACAATGCTCCATTACCTCCGTCATAACAATGCTCCATGACCCCTGCCATCACAGTGTTCCACGGCCTTGTCATCACAAGGCTCCATGACCCCTGTCATCACAATACTTCATGCCCTTTTCATCACAGTGCTCCATGACACCTGTCATCACAATGCTCCATGCCTTTGTCAGCAAACTGCTACATGACCTTGTCATTACAATGCTCTATGCGCTTGTCATCACAATACTCCATTACCATTGTCATCACATTCCTCCATGAACCTTGGGATCACATTGCTTCATGCCCTTGGCATCACAATGCTCCATGCACCTTGAAATAAAATGATCCATGACCTCTGTCATCACAATGCTCCAAACCCTTGTGATCACAATGTTCCATAACACTTGTCATCACAACGCTCCATGATGCCTGCCATGACAATAATCCATGCACTTTTCATCACAATGCTCCATGACCTTTGTCATCTCAATACACTTGTCATCACAATGCTCCCTGACACTTGTCATCAGAATGCTCCTTGAACCCTGTTATGAAAAGGCTCCATGCATTTTTCATCACAAAGCCCCATGCCATTTTCATCACAATGCTCCATGCCATTGTCACCAAAATACTCCACAAGCTTGTCATCAGAATGCTGCATGACCCTTGTCATCACAATTCTCCATGCACTTGTCAGCACAATGCACCCTGACCTTTGTCATCACAATGCTCCATGCCCTTGTCATCACAATGCTCCATTACTTTTGTCATCAGAATCCTCCATGACACTTGGCATCACAATTCTCCATGCTATTGTCATCTCAATGGGCCATTACATATGTCATCACAATGCTCCCTGACAGCTCTCTTCACAATACTGCATGACCTTGTCATCACAATGCTCCATGCCCTTGTCATCACAATGCGCCATTCCAAGTTTCATCACAATAATCCATGAAACTTATTAGACCAATGCTGCATGCCCTTGTCATCACAATGCTCCATGCCCTAGTTATCACAGTGTTCCAAAATCCCTGTAATCAGAATGCTCCATGCCCCTTTTCATCAGTATGCTCCATGAGATTTGTCATCACAAGTCTCCATGGTTTTCTCATCACAATGCTCCAGGACCTTGTCATCACCATGCTTCACGACATTTTCGTGAAAATCCTCAATGGCCCTTGTCATCATAATGCTCCAAGCCCTAGTCATCACAATGCTCCATTATATTTGTCATCACAATCCTCCATTACATTTGGCATCACAATGCTCCATGCCATTGTCATCGCAATGGACCATGACATATGTCATCACAATGCTCCCTGACACCAGTCTTCACAATATTCCATGCCCTTGTCATCACAATTCTCCATGCCCTTGTAATCAAAATGCCCCATGTCCACTGTCATCACAATAGTCTAGGAAACTTGTCAGACCAATGCTCCATGCCCCTGTCATCACAATGCTCCATGCCCTTGTCATCACAATGCTCCATGACCCCTGTCATAACAAAGCTCCATGACCCCTGCCATCACAATGTTCCACGGACTTGTCATCACAAGGATCCATGACGCTTGTCATCACAATGCTCCAAGACCCCTGTAATCACAATGCTCCATGCCCTTGTCATCACAAAGCTCCATGACACATGTCATCAGAATGTTCCATGGCCTTCAAATCAAAAGGCTCCATGCCCTTGTCATCACAATGCACCATGTCCAATGCCATCACAATAATCTATGAAACTTGTCAGACCAATGCTCCATGCCCCTGTCATCACAATGCTCCATGCCCTTGTCATCACAATGCTGCATGACCCTTGTCATCACAATGCTCCGTGACTCCAGTCATCACAATGCTTCATAACGTTTGTCATCACAATGGTCCATGCCCGCGTCATGACAAGGCTCTGTGACATTTGTAACCACAATGCTCCATGAACTTTTCATCACAATGCTGTGTGACCCTTGTCATTACAATGTTCCATGCCTTTGTCAGAACAATGCTCCATGACACTTGTCATCACAGTGTGCCATGCACTTTTCATCACAATGATCCACAACTTTGTCATCGTTATGCTCCATAAACCTTGTAAGCACAATGCTCCATGCACTTCTCATCCAAATGCTCTCTCACATGAGATATCACAATGTTCCATCACTAGTCATCACAATCTTCCCTCACCCCTGTTATCACAATGTTCCATGAACCCTGTCATCACAATGCTACATCCTCTTATCAGCACAATGTTCTATGACCCCTGACATCACAATGTTCCATAACCACTGTCATCAAAATGCTCCATGACAGTTTTCATCCCAAAGCTCCATGACCCCTGGCATCACAATGTTCTATAACCCCTGTCATCAAAATGTTCCTTTACATTTTTCATCAAATTGCTGCATGACCCTGTCATCAAAATGCTCCCTGCCTTTCTCATCACAGTGCACCACACCATTGTCATCAAAATGCTCCATGACCTTTGTCATCACAAAGCTCCATGACCCTTGGCATCACAATGCTCCATGCAATTGTCATCACAATGCTCCATGAACCTTCTCATCACATTGCTCCATGCGCTTGTCATCACAAAGCTCCATGACACATGTCATCACAATGCTCAATGCCCTTCTCATCACAGTAATCCATGAAATATTTCAGACCAATGCTCAATGCCCTTCTCATCACAATGATCCATTACCTATGTCATAACAATGCTCCATGACCCCTGCCATCACAATGTTCCATGGCCTTGTCATCACAAAGCTCCCTGATCCTTGTCATCGCAATGCTCCAAACCGCTGTAATCATAATGCTCCATGCCCTTGTCATCGCAAAGCTCCATGACGCATGCCATCAGAATGTTCCTTGGCCTTCTCATCACAATGCTACATGCCCTTGTCATGACAGTGCTCCGAGACACCTGTAATCACAATGCTCCATGCTCCTTTTCATCTCAATGCTCCATGAAGCCTGTCATCAAAATGCACCATGCCCATCATCATAAAGCTTCAGGCTATTGTCATCACAATGAAATCAAAATTATCCAAGACCACTGTCATCATAATGCTCCAAATCCTTGTGATCACAAAGTTCCATAACACTTATCATCACAACACACTATGACGCTCATCATCACAATTATCCATGGTCTTCTCATCACAATGCTCCATGACCTTTGTCATCACAATTCTCAGTACACTTGTCATCACAATGCTCCCTGACACATGTCGTCAGTATGCTCCTTGAAACCTGTCATGACAAGGCTCCATGCCATTTCATCACAATGATCCATGCCCTTTTCATCACAATGCTCCCAGACCCCTGTAATCACAGTGCTCCATGCCCTTGTCATCACAAAGCTCCATGACACATGTCATCAGAATGCTCCAAGACCCCTGTAATCACAATGCTCCATGCCCCTTTTCATTAGAATGCTCCATGAGACTTGTCATCACAAATCTCCATGCTCTTATCATCACAGTGCTCCAGGACCTTGTCATCACCATGTTCCATTCCCTTGTCATCACAATGCTCCATGACTCCTGTCATCACAATACTCCATGAACATTTTCAGCCCAATGCTCCATGAAATTCTCATCACAGTGCTCCATGTCAAATATCATCAAAATGCTCCATGACCACTGTCATCACAACACTCCGTGACACCTGACAACACAATGATCCGGGACTCTTGTCATCACAATGCTCCATTCCCTTGTCATCACAATGCTCCATGAACATTTTCAGCCCAATGCTCCATGACACTTTTCATCACAATCAACCATGCCCTTGTCATCCCAAAGCTCCATGACCCCAGTATTCACAATGCTCCGTGACGCTTGTCATCACAATGCTCCATGACACCTGTCATCACAATGCTCCATGACTTTGTCAGCAAAATGCTACATGACCTTGTCATTACAATGCTCTATGCGCTTGTCATCACAGTACTCCATTACCATTGTCATCACAATCCTCCATGAACCTAGGATCACATTGCTTCATGCCCTTGTCATCCCGAAGCTCCATGCTCCTTGAAATCAAAATGATCCATGACCTCTGTCATCACAATGCTACAAACACTTGTGATCACAATGTTCCATAACAGTTGTCATCACAACGCTCCATGATGCCTGTCATCACAATAATCCATGCCCTTTTCATCACAGTGCTTCATGACCTTTGTCATCACAATTCTCAATACACTTGTCATCACAATGTTCCCTGACACTTGTCGTCATAATGCTCCTTGAAACCTGTCACAAAAAGGCTCCATGCATTTTTCATCACAAAACCCCATGCCATTTTCATCACAATGCTCCATGCCATTGTCATCAAAATAGTCCACAAGCTTGTCATCAGAATGCTCCATTACCATTGTCATCACAATTCTCCATGCACTTGTCAGAACAATGCTTCCTGACCCTTGTCATCACAATGCTTCAAGCCATTTTCATCACAAAGCTCCATTAACTTTGTCATAAGAATCCTCCATGACACTTGGCATCACAATGCTCCATGACATTGTCATCACAATGAGCCATTACATATGTCATCACAATGCTCCATGACACCTCTCTTCACAATAATGCATAACCTGGTCATCACAATGCTCCATGCCCTTGTCATCACAATGCACCATTCCAACTGTCATCACAATAATCCATGAAAATTATTAGACCAATGGTCCATGCCCTTGTCATCACAATGCTCCATGCCATAGTTATCATAATGTTCCAAAACGCCTCTAATCAGAATGCTCCATGCCCCTTTTCATCAGTATGCTCCATGAGATTTGTCATCACAAGGCTCCATGTATTTCTCATCAGAGTGCTCCAGGACCTTATCATCACAATGCTTCACGACATTGTCATGAAAATTCTCAATGGCCCTTGTCAACATAATGCTCCAAGCCCTAGTCATCACAATGCTCCATTATATTTGCCATCACAATCCTCCATTACATTTGGCATCACAATGCTCCATGCCATTGTCATCGCAATGGACCATGACATATGTCATCACAATGCTCCCTGACACCTGTCTTCACAATACTCCATGCCCTTGACATCACAATGCTCCATGCCCTTGTCATCACAATGAACCATGTCCACTGTCATCACAATAATCTAGGAAACTTGTCAGACCAATGTTCAATGACCCGGTCATCACAATGCTCCATGCCCTTGTCATCACAATGCTCCATGACCCCTGTCATAACAATGCTCCATGACCCCTGCCATCACAATGTTCCACGGCCTTGTCATCACAAGGCTCCATGACGCTTGTCATCACAATGCTCCAGGACCCCTGTAATCAAAATGCTCCATGCCCTTGTCATCACAAAGCTCCATGACCCATGTCATCAGAATGTTCCATGGCCTTCTCATCAAAATGCTCCATGCCCTTGTCATCACAATGCACCATGTCCAATGTCATCACAATAATCTATGAAACTTGTCAGACCAATGCTCCATGCCCCTGTCATCACAATGCTCCATACCCTTGTTATCACAATGCTCCATGACCCCTGCCATCACAATGCTCCGTCACTCCAGTCATCACAATGTTTCATAACGTTTGTCATCACAACGGTCTATGCCCGCGTCATCACAAGGCTCTGTGACCTTTGTAACCACAATGTTCCATGAACTTTTCATCACAATGCTCCTTGACACTTGTCATCACAATGCTCCATGCCTTTGTCAGAACAATGCTCCATGACCCTTGTCATCACATTGTGCCATGCACATTTCATCACAATGATACACAACCTTGTCATTGCTATGCTCCATAAACCTTGTAACCACAATTCTCCATGCACTTCTCATCCAAATGCTCTCTCACATGGGATATCACAATGTTCCATCACTAGTCATCACAATCCTCCCTTAACCCTGTTATCACAATGTTCCATGACCCCTGTCATCACAATGCTACATCCCCTTATCAGCACAATGCTCCATGACCCCGTCATCAAAATACTCCATGAACATTTTCAGCCCAATCCTCCATGACCCTTGTCATCACAATCATCCATGCCCTTGTCATCCCAATGCTCCGTGAACCCTGTATTCATAATGTTCCGTGACGCTTGTCATCACAATGCTCCATTACCTCCGTCATAACAATGCTCCATGACCCCTGCCATCACAGTGTTCCACGGCCTTGTCATCACAAGGCTCCATGACCCCTGTCATCACAATACTTCATGCCCTTTTCATCACAGTGCTCCATGACACCTGTCATCACAATGCTCCATGCCTTTGTCAGCAAACTGCTACATGACCTTGTCATTACAATGCTCTATGCGCTTGTCATCACAATACTCCATTACCATTGTCATCACATTCCTCCATGAACCTTGGGATCACATTGCTTCATGCCCTTGGCATCACAATGCTCCATGCACCTTGAAATAAAATGATCCATGACCTCTGTCATCACAATGCTCCAAACCCTTGTGATCACAATGTTCCATAACACTTGTCATCACAACGCTCCATGATGCCTGCCATGACAATAATCCATGCACTTTTCATCACAATGCTCCATGACCTTTGTCATCACAATTCTCAATACACTTGTCATCACAATGCTCCCTGACACTTGTCATCAGAATGCTCCTTGAACCCTGTTATGAAAAGGCTCCATGCATTTTTCATCACAAAGCCCCATGCCATTTTCATCACAATGCTCCATGCCATTGTCACCAAAATACTCCACAAGCTTGTCATCAGAATGCTGCATGACCCTTGTCATCACAATTCTCCATGCACTTGTCAGCACAATGCACCCTGACCTTTGTCATCACAATGCTCCATGCCCTTGTCATCACAATGCTCCATTACTTTTGTCATCAGAATCCTCCATGACACTTGGCATCACAATTCTCCATGCTATTGTCATCTCAATGGGCCATTACATATGTCATCACAATGCTCCCTGACAGCTCTCTTCACAATACTGCATGACCTTGTCATCACAATGCTCCATGCCCTTGTCATCACAATGCGCCATTCCAAGTTTCATCACAATAATCCATGAAACTTATTAGACCAATGCTGCATGCCCTTGTCATCACAATGCTCCATGCCCTAGTTATCACAGTGTTCCAAAATCCCTGTAATCAGAATGCTCCATGCCCCTTTTCATCAGTATGCTCCATGAGATTTGTCATCACAAGTCTCCATGGTTTTCTCATCACAATGCTCCAGGACCTTGTCATCACCATGCTTCACGACATTTTCGTGAAAATCCTCAATGGCCCTTGTCATCATAATGCTCCAAGCCCTAGTCATCACAATGCTCCATTATATTTGTCATCACAATCCTCCATTACATTTGGCATCACAATGCTCCATGCCATTGTCATCGCAATGGACCATGACATATGTCATCACAATGCTCCCTGACACCAGTCTTCACAATATTCCATGCCCTTGTCATCACAATTCTCCATGCCCTTGTAATCAAAATGCACCATGTCCACTGTCATCACAATAGTCTAGGAAACTTGTCAGACCAATGCTTCATGCCCCTGTCATCACAATGCTCCATGCCCTTGTCATCACAATGCTCCATGACCCCTGTCATAACAAAGCTCCATGACCCCTGCCATCACAATGTTCCACGGACTTGTCATCACAAGGCTCCATGACGCTTGTCATCACAATGCTCCAAGACCCCTGTAATCACAATGCTCCATGCCCTTGTCATCACAAAGCTCCATGACACATGTCATCAGAATGTTCCATGGCCTTCAAATCAAAAGGCTCCATGCCCTTGTCATCACAATGCACCATGTCCAATGCCATCACAATAATCTATGAAACTTGTCAGACCAATGCTCCATGCCCCTGTCATCACAATGCTCCATGCCCTTGTCATCACAATGCTCCATGACTCCAGTCATCACAATGCTTCATAACGTTTGTCATCACAACGGTCCATGCCCGCGTCATGACAAGGCTCTGTGACATTTGTAACCACAATGCTCCATGAACTTTTCATCACAATGCTGCGTGACCCTTGTCATTACAATGTTCCATGCCTTTGTCAGAACAATGCTCCATGACACTTGTCATCACAGTGTGCCATGCACTTTTCATCACAATGATCCACAACTTTGTCATCGTTATGCTCCATAAACCTTGTAAGCACAATGCTCCATGCACTTCTCATCCAAATGCTCTCTCACATGAGATATCACAATGTTCCATCACTAGTCATCACAATCTTCCCTCACCCCTGTTATCACAATGTTCCATGAACCCTGTCATCACAATGCTACATCCTCTTATCAGCACAATGTTCTATGACCCCTGACATCACAATGTTCCATAACCACTGTCATCAAAATGCTCCATGACAGTTTTCATCCCAAAGCTCCATGACCCCTGGCATCACAATGTTCTATAACCCCTGTCATCAAAATGTTCCTTTACATTTTTCATCAAATTGCTGCATGACCCTGTCATCAAAATGCTCCCTGCCTTTCTCATCACAATGCACCACACCATTGTCATCAAAATGCTCCATGACCTTTGTCATCACAAAGCTCCATGACCCTTGGCATCACAATGCTCCATGCAATTGTCATCACAATGCTCCATGAACCTTCTCATCACATTGCTCCATGCCCTTGTCATCACAAAGCTCCATGACACATGTCATCACAATGCTCAATGCCCTTCTCATCACAGTAATCCATGAAATATTTCAGACCAATGCTCAATGCCCTTCTCATCACAATGATCCATTACCTATGTCATAACAATGCTCCATGACCCCTGCCATCACAATGTTCCATGGCCTTGTCATCACAAAGCTCCCTGATCCTTGTCATCACAATGCTCAAAACCGCTGTAATCATAATGCTCCATGCCCTTGTCATCGCAAAGCTCCATGACGCATGCCATCAGAATGTTCCTTGGCCTTCTCATCACAATGCTACATGCCCTTGTCATGACAGTGCTCCGAGACACCTGTAATCACAATGCTCCATGCTCCTTTTCATCTCAATGCTCCATGAAGCCTGTCATCAAAATGCACCATGCCCATCATCATAAAGCTTCAGGCTATTGTCATCACAATGAAATCAAAATTATCCAAGACCACTGTCATCATAATGCTCCAAATCCTTGTGATCACAAAGTTCCATAACACTTATCATCACAACACACTATGACGCTCATCATCACAATTATCCATGGTCTTCTCATCACAATGCTCCATGACCTTTGTCATCACAATTCTCAGTACACTTGTCATCACAATGCTCCCTGACACATGTCGTCAGTATGCTCCTTGAAACCTGTCATGACAAGGCTCCATGCCATTTCATCACAATGATCCATGCCCTTTTCATCACAATGCTCCCAGACCCCTGTAATCACAGTGCTCCATGCCCTTGTCATCACAAAGCTCCATGACACATGTCATCAGAATGCTCCAAGACCCCTGTAATCACAATGCTCCATGCCCCTTTTCATTAGAATGCTACATGAGACTTGTCATCACAAATCTCCATGCTCTTATCATCACAGTGCTCCAGGACCTTGTCATCACCATGTTCCATTCCCTTGTCATCACAATGCTCCATGACCCCTGTCATCACAATACTCCATGAACATTTTCAGCCCAATGCTCCATGAAATTCTCATCACAGTGCTCCATGTCAAATATCATCAAAATGCTCCATGACCACTGTCATCACAACACTCCATGACACCTGACAACACAATGATCCGGGACTCTTGTCATCACAATGCTCCATTCCCTTGTCATCACAATGCCCCATGAACATTTTCAGCCCAATGCTCCATGACACTTTTCATCACAATCATCCATGCCCTTGTCATCCCAAAGCTCCATGACCCCTGTATTCACAATGCTCCGTGACGCTTGTCATCACAATGCTCCATGACACCTGTCATCACAATGCTCCATGACTTTGTCAGCAAAATGCTACATGACCTTGTCATTACAATGCTCTATGCGCTTGTCATCACAGTACTCCATTACCATTGTCATCACAATCCTCCATGAACCTAGGATCACATTGCTTCATGCCCTTGTCATCCCGAAGCTCCATGCTCCTTGAAATCAAAATGATCCATGACCTCTGTCATCACAATGCTACAAACACTTGTGATCACAATGTTCCATAACAGTTGTCATCACAACGCTCCATGATGCCTGTCATCACAATAATCCATGCCCTTTTCATCACAGTGCTTCATGACCTTTGTCATCACAATTCTCAATACACTTGTCATCACAATGTTCCCTGACACTTGTCGTCATAATGCTCCTTGAAACCTGTCACAAAAAGGCTCCATGCATTTTTCATCACAAAACCCCATGCCATTTTCATCACAATGCTCCATGCCATTGTCATCAAAATAGTCCACAAGCTTGTCATCAGAATGCTCCATGACCATTGTCATCACAATTCTCCATGCACTTGTCAGAACAATGCTTCCTGACCCTTGTCATCACAATGCTTCAAGCCATTTTCATCACAAAGCTCCATTACCTTTGTCATAAGAATCCTCCATGACACTTGGCATCACAATGCTCCATGACATTGTCATCACAATGAGCCATTACATATGTCATCACAATGCTCCATGACACCTCTCTTCACAATAATGCATAACCTGGTCATCACAATGCTCCATGCCCTTGTCATCACAATGCACCATTCCAACTGTCATCACAATAATCCATGAAAATTATTAGACCAATGGTCCATGCCCTTCTCATCACAATGCTCCATGCCATAGTTATCATAATGTTCCAAAACGCCTCTAATCAGAATGCTCCATGCCCCTTTTCATCAGTATGCTCCATGAGATTTGTCATCACAAGGATCCATGTATTTCTCATCAGAGTGCTCCAGGAACTTGTCATCACAATGCTTCACGACATTGTCATGAAAATTCTCAATGGCCCTTGTCAACATAATGCTCCAAGCCCTAGTCATCACAATGCTCCATTATATTTGCCATCACAATCCTCCATTACATTTGGCATCACAATGCTCCATGCCATTGTCATCGCAATGGACCATGACATATGTCATCACAATGCTCCCTGACACCTGTCTTCACAATACTCCATGCCCTTGACATCACAATGCTCCATGCCCTTGTCATCACAATGAACCATGTCCACTGTCATCACAATAATCTAGGAAACTTGTCAGACCAATGTTCAATGACCCGGTCATCACAATGCTCCATGCCCTTGTCATCACAATGCTCCATGACCCCTGTCATAACAATGCTCCATGACCCCTGCCATCACAATGTTCCACGGCCTTGTCATCACAAGGCTCCATGACGCTTGTCATCACAATGCTCCAGGACCCCTGTAATCAAAATACTCCATGCCCTTGTCATCACAAGGCTCCATGACACATGTCATCAGAATGTTCCATGGCCTTCTCATCAAAATGCTCCATGCCCTTGTCATCACAATGCACCATGTCCAATGTCATCACAATAATCTATGAAACTTGTCAGACCAATGCTCCATGCCCCTGTCATCACAATGCTCCATAACCTTGTTATCACAATGCTCCATGACCCCTGCCATCACAATGCTCCGTCACTCCAGTCATCACAATGTTTCATAACGTTTGTCATCACAACGGTCTATGCCCGCATCATCACAAGGCTCTGTGACCTTTGTAACCACAATGTTCCATGAACTTTTCATCACAATGCTCCTTGACACTTGTCATCACAATGCTCCATGCCTTTGTCAGAACAATGCTCCATGACCCTTGTCATCACATTGTGCCATGCACATTTCATCACAATGATACACAACCTTGTCATTGCTATGCTCCATAAACCTTGTAACCACAATTCTCCATGCACTTCTCATCCAAATGCTCTCTCACATGGGATATCACAATGTTCCATCACTAGTCATCACAATCCTCCCTTAACCCTGTTATCACAATGTTCCATGACCCCTGTCATCACAATGCTACATCCCCTTATCAGCACAATGCTCCATGACCCCGTCATCAAAATACTCCATGAACATTTTCAGCCCAATCCTCCATGACCCTTGTAATCACAATCATCCATGCCCTTGTCATCCCAATGCTCCATGAACCCTGTATTCATAATGTTCCGTGACGCTTGTCATCACAATGCTCCATTACCTCTGTCATAAAAATGCTCCATGACCCCTGCCATCACAGTGTTCCTCGGCCTTGTCATCACAAGGCTCCATGACCCCTGTCATCACAATACTTCATGCCCTTTTCATCACAGTGCTCCATGACACATGTCATCAGAATGCTCCATTGCCTTCTCACAATGCTCTATGCCCTTGTCATCACAATGCTCCAAGACCCATGTAATCACAATGCTCCATGCCCCTTTTCATCAGAATGCTCCATGAGACTTGTCATCACAAGTCTCCATGGTCTTATCATTACAATGCTCTATGCCCTTGTCATCACAATGCTCCAAGACCCATGTAATCACAATGCTCCATGCCCCTTTTCATCAGAATGCTCCATGAGACTTGTCATCACAAGTCTCCATGGTCTTATCATCACAATGCTCCAGGACCTTGTCATCACCATGCTCCATTCCCTTGTCATCACAATGCTCCATGACCCCTGTCATCACAATACTCCATGAATATTTTCAGCCCAATGCTCCATGAAATTCTCATCACAATGCTCCATGACAAATATCATCAAAATGCTCCATGACCACTGTCATCACAACACTCCATGACACCTGACAACACAATGATCCGGGACTCTTGTCATCACAATGCTCCATTCCCTACTCATCACAATGCTCCATGACCCCAGTCATCACAATACTCCATGAACATTTTCAGCCCAATGCTCCATGACTCTTGTCATCACAATGATCCATGCCCTTGTCATCCCAAGGCTCCATGACCCCTGTATTCACAGTGCTCCATGACACCTGTCATCACAATGCTCCATGCCTTTGTCAGCAAACTGCTACATGACCTTGTCATTACAATGCTCTATGCGCTTGTCATCACAATACTCCATTACCATTGTCATCACATTCCTCCATGAACCTTGGTCTCACATTGCTTCATGCCCTTGGCATCACAATGCTCCATGCACCTTGAAATAAAATGATCCATGACCTCTGTCATCACAATGCTCCAAACACTTGTGATCACAATGTTCCATAACACTTGTCATCACAACGCTCCATGATGCCTGCCATGACAATAATCCATGCACTTTTCATCACAATGCTCCATGACCTTTGTCATCACAATTCTCAATACACTTGTCATCACAATGCTCCCTGACACTTGTCATCAGAATGCTCCTTGAACCCTGTTATGAAAAGGCTCCATGCATTTTTCATCACAAAGCCCCATGCCATTTTCATCACAATGCTCCATGCCATTGTCACCAAAATACTCCACAAGCTTGTCATCAGAATGCTGCATGACCCTTGTCATCACAATTCTCCATGCACTTGTCAGCACAATGCACCCTGACCTTTGTCATCAGTATGCTCCATGAGATTTGTCATCACAAGTCTCCATGGTTTTCTCATCACAATGCTCCAGGACCTTGTCATCACCATGCTTCACGACATTTTCGTGAAAATCCTCAATGGCCCTTGTCATCATAATGCTCCAAGCCCTAGTCATCACAATGCTCCATTTTATTTGTCATCACAATCCTCCATTACATTTGGCATCACAATGCTCCATGCCATTGTCATCGCAATGGACCATGACATATGTCATCACAATGCTCCCTGACACCAGTCTTCACAATATTCCATGCCCTTGTCATCACAATTCTCCATGCCCTTGTAATCAAAATGCACCATGTCCACTGTCATCACAATACTCTAGGAAACTGGTCAGACCAATGCTCCATGCCCCTGTCATCACAATGCTCCATGCCCTTGTCATCACAATGCTCCATGACCCCTGTCATAACAAAGCTCCATGACCCCTGCCATCACAATGTTCCACGGACTTGTCATCACAAGGCTCCATGACGCTTGTCATCACAATGCTCCAAGACCCCTGTAATCACAATGCTCCATGCCCTTGTCATCACAAAGCTCCATGACACATGTCATCAGAATGTTCCATGGCCTTCAAATCAAAAGGCTCCATGCCCTTGTCATCACAATGCACCATGTCCAATGCCATCACAATAATCTATGAAACTTGTCAGACCAATGCTCCATGCCCCTGTCATCACAATGCTCCATGCCCTTGTCATCACAATGCTGCATGACCCTTGTCATCACAATGCTCCGTGACTCCAGTCATCACAATGCTTCATAACGTTTGTCATCACAACGGTCCATGCCCGCGTCATGACAAGGCTCTGTGACATTTGTAACCACAATGCTCCATGAACTTTTCATCACAATGCTGCGTGACCCTTGTCATTACAATGTTCCATGCCTTTGTCAGAACAATGCTCCATGACACTTGTCATCACAGTGTGCCATGCACTTTTCATCACAAAGATCCACAACTTTGTCATCGTTATGCTCCATAAACCTTGTAAGCACAATGCTCCATGCACTTCTCATCCAAATGCTCTCTCACATGAGATATCACAATGTTCCATCACTAGTCATCACAATCTTCCCTCACCCCTGTTATCACAATGTTCCATGAACCCTGTCATCACAATGCTACATCCTCTTATCAGCACAATGTTCTATGACCCCTGACATCACAATGTTCCATAACCACTGTCATCAAAATGCTCCATGACAGTTTTCATCCCAAAGCTCCATGACCCCTGGCATCACAATGTTCTATAACCCCTGTCATCAAAATGTTCCTTTACATTTTTCATCAAATTGCTGCATGACCCTGTCATCAAAATGCTCCCTGCCTTTCTCATCACAATGCACCACACCATTGTCATCAAAATGCTCCATGACCTTTGTCATCACAAAGCTCCATGACCCTTGGCATCTCAATGCTCCATGCAATTGTCATCACAATGTTCCATGAACCTTCTCATCACATTGCTCCATGCCCTTGTCATCACAAAGCTCCATGACACATGTCATCACAATGCTCAATGCCCTTCTCATCACAGTAATCCATGAAATATTTCAGACCAATGCTCAATGCCCTTCTCATCACAATGATCCATTACTTATGTCATAACAATGCTCCATGACCCCTGCCATCACAATGTTCCATGGCCTTGTCATCACAAATCTCCCTGATCCTTGTCATCACAATGCTCCAAACCGCTGTAATCATAATGCTCCATGCCCTTGTCATCGCAAAGCTCCATGACGCATGCCATCAGAATGTTCCTTGGCCTTCTCATCACAATGCTACATGCCCTTGTCATGACAGTGCTCCGAGACACCTGTAATCACAATGCTCCATGCTCCTTTTCATCTCAATGCTCCATGAAGCCTGTCATCAAAATGCACCATGCCCATCATCATAAAGCTTCAGGCTATTGTCATCACAATGGAATCAAAATTATCCAAGACCACTGTCATCATAATGCTCCAAATCCTTGTGATCACAAAGTTCCATAACACTTATCATCACAACACACTATGACGCTCATCATCACAATTATCCATGGTCTTCTCATCACAATGCTCCATGAACTTTGTCATCACAATTCTCAGTACACTTGTCATCACAATGCTCCCTGACACATGTCGTCAGTATGCTCCTTGAAACCTGTCATGACAAGGCTCCATGCCATTTCATCACCATGATCCATGCCCTTTTCATCACAATGCTCCCAGACCCCTGTAATCACAGTGCTCCATGCCCTTGTCATCACAAAGCTCCATGACACATGTCATCAGAATGCTCCAAGACCCCTGTAATCACAATGCTCCATGCCCCTTTTCATCAGCATGCTCCATGAGACTTGTCATCACAAGTCTCCATGCTCTTATCATCACAGTGCTCCAGGACCTTGTCATCACCATGTTCCATTCCCTTGTCATCACAATGCTCCATGACCCCTGTCATCACAATACTCCATGAACATTTTCAGCCCAATGCTCCATGAAATTCTCATCACAGTGCTCCATGTCAAATATCATCAAAATGCTCCATGACCACTGTCATCACAACACTCCATGACACCTGACAACACAATGATCCGGGACTCTTGTCATCACAATGCTCCATTCCCTTGTCATCACAATGCTCCATGAACATTTTCAGCCCAATGCTCCATGACACTTTTCATCACAATCATCCATGCCCTTGTCATCCCAAAGCTCCATGACCCCTGTATTCACAATGCTCCGTGACGCTTGTCATCACAATGCTCCATGACACCTGTCATCACAATGCTCCATGACTTTGTCAGCAAAATGCTACATGACCTTGTCATTACAATGCTCTATGCGCTTGTCATCACAGTACTCCATTACCATTGTCATCACAATCCTCCATGAACCTAGGATCACATTGCTTCATGCCCTTGTCATCCCGAACCTCCATGCTCCGTGAAATCAAAATGATCCATGACCTCTGTCATCACAATGCTACAAACACTTGTGATCACAATGTTCCATAACAGTTGTCATCACAACGCTCCATGATGCCTGTCATCACAATAATCCATGCCCTTTTCATCACAGTGCTTCATGACCTTTGTCATCACAATTCTCAATACACTTGTCATCACAATGTTCCCTGACACTTGTCGTCATAATGCTCCTTGAAACCTGTCACAAAAAGGCTCCATGCATTTTTCATCACAAAACCCCATGCCATTTTCATCACAATGCTCCATGCCATTGTCATCAAAATAGTCCACAAGCTTGTCATCAGAATGCTCCATGACCCTTGTCATCACAATTCTCCATGCACTTGTCAGAACAATGCTTCCTGACCCTTGTCATCACAATGCTTCAAGCCATTTTCATCACAAAGCTCCATTACCTTTGTCATAAGAATCCTCCATGACACTTGGCATCACAATGCTCCATGACATTGTCATCACAATGAGCCATTACATATGTCATCACAATGCTCCATGACACCTCTCTTCACAATAATGCATAAGCTGGTCATCATAATGCTCCATGCCCTTGTCATCACAATGCACCATTCCAACTGTCATCACAATAATCCATGAAAATTATTAGACCAATGGTCCATGCCCTTGTCATCACAATGCTCCATGCCATAGTTATCATAATGTTCCAAAACGCCTCTAATCAGAATGCTCCATGCCCCTTTTCATCAGTATGCTCCATGAGATTTGTCATCACAAGGCTCCATGTATTTCTCATCAGAGTGCTCCAGGACCTTGTCATCACAATGCTTCACGACATTGTCATGAAAATTCTCAATGGCCCTTGTCAACATAATGCTCCAAGCCCTAGTCATCACAATGCTCCATTATATTTGTCATCACAATCCTCCATTACATTTGGCATCACAATGCTCCATGCCATTGTCATCGCAATGGACCATGACATATGTCATCACAATGCTCCCTGACACCTGTCTTCACAATACTCCATGCCCTTGACATCACAATGCTCCATGCCCTTGTCATCACAATGAACCATGTCCACTGTCATCACAATAATCTAGGAAACTTGTCAGACCAATGTTCAATGACCCGGTCATCACAATGCTCCATGCCCTTGTCATCACAATGCTCCATGACCCCTGTCATAACAATGCTCCATGACCCCTGCCATCACAATGGTCCACGGCCTTGTCATCACAAGGCTCCATGACGCTTGTCATCACAATGCTCCAGGACCCCTGTAATCAAAATGCTCCATGCCCTTGTCATCACAAAGCTCCATGACACATGTCATCAGAATGTTCCATGGCCTTCTCATCAAAATGCTCCATGCCCTTGTCATCACAATGCACCATGTCCAATGTCATCACAATAATCTATGAAACTTGTCAGACCAATGCTCCATGCCCCTGTCATCACAATGCTCCATACCCTTGTTATCACAATGCTCCATGACCCCTGCCATCACAATGCTCCGTGACTCCAGTCATCACAATGTTTCATAACGTTTGTCATCACAACGGTCTATGCCCGCGTCATCACAAGGCTCTGTGACCTTTGTCACCACAATGTTCCATGAACTTTTCATCACAATGCTCCTTGACACTTGTCATCACAATGCTCCATGCCTTTGTCAGAACAATGCTCCATGACCCTTGTCATCACATTGTGCCATGCACATTTCATCACAATGATACACAACCTTGTCATTGCTATGCTCCATAAACCTTGTAACCACAATTCTCCATGCACTTCTCATCCAAATGCTCTCTCACATGGGATATCACAATGTTCCATCACTAGTCATCACAATCCTCCCTTAACCCTGTTATCACAATGTTCCATGACCCCTGTCATCACAATGCTACATCCCCTTATCAGCACAATGCTCCATGACCCCGTCATCAAAATACTCCATGAACATTTTCAGCCCAAACCTCCATGACCCTTGTCATCACAATCATCCATGCCCTTGTCATCCCAATGCTCCATGAACCCTGTATTCAAAATGTTCTGTGACGCTTGTCATCACAATGCTCCATTACCTCTGTCATAACAATGCTCCATGACACCTGCCATCACAGTGTTCCACGGCCTTGTCATCACAAGGCTCCATGACCCCTGTCATCACAATACTTCATGCCCTTTTCATCACAGTGCTCCATGACACATGTCATCAGAATGCTCCATTGCCTTCTCCTCACAATGCTCTATGCCCTTGTCATCACAATGCTCCAAGACCCATGTAATCACAATGCTCCATGCCCCTTTTCATCAGAATGCTCCATGAGACTTGTCATCACAAGTCTCCATGGTCTTATCATCACAATGCTCCAGGACCTTGTCATCACCATGCTCCATTCCCTTGTCATCACAATGCTCCATGACCCCTGTCATCACAATACTCCATGAATATTTTCAGCCCAATGCTCCATGAAATTCTCATCACAATGCTCCATGACAAATATCTTCAAAATGCTCCATGACCACTGTCATCACAACACTCCATGACACCTGACAACACAATGATCCGGGACTCTTGTCATCACAATGCTCCATTCCCTACTCATCACAATGCTCCATGACCCCAGTCATCACAATACTCCATGAACATTTTCAGCCCAATGCTCCATGACTCTTGTCATCACAATGATCCATGCCCTTGTCATCCCAAGGCTCCATGACCCCTGTATTCACAGTGCTCCATGACACCTGTCATCACAATGCTCCATGCCTTTGTCAGCAAACTGCTACATGACCTTGTCATTACAATGCTCTATGCGCTTGTCATCACAATACTCCATTACCATTGTCATCACATTCCTCCATGAACCTTGGGATCACATTGCTTCATGCCCTTGGCATCACAATGCTCCATGCACCTTGAAATAAAATGATCCATGACCTCTGTCATCACAATGCTCCAAACCCTTGTGATCACAATGTTCCATAACACTTGTCATCACAACGCTCCATGATGCCTGCCATGACAATAATCCATGCACTTTTCATCACAATGCTCCATGACCTTTGTCATCACAATTCTCAATACACTTGTCATCACAATGCTCCCTGACACTTGTCATCAGAATGCTCCTTGAACCCTGTTATGAAAAGGCTCCATGCATTTTTCATCACAAAGCCCCATGCCATTTTCATCACAATGCTCCATGCCATTGTCACCAAAATACTCCACAAGCTTGTCATCAGAATGCTGCATGACCCTTGTCATCACAATTCTCCATGCACTTGTCAGCACAATGCACCCTGACCTTTGTCATCACAATGCTCCATGCCCTTGTCATCACAATGCTCCATTACTTTTGTCATCAGAATCCTCCATGACACTTGGCATCACAATTCTCCATGCTATTGTCATCTCAATGGGCCATTACATATGTCATCACAATGCTCCCTGACAGCTCTCTTCACAATACTGCATGACCTTGTCATCACAATGCTCCATGCCCTTGTCATCACAATGCGCCATTCCAAGTTTCATCACAATAATCCATGAAACTTATTAGACCAATGCTGCATGCCCTTGTCATCACAATGCTCCATGCCCTAGTTATCACAGTGTTCCAAAATCCCTGTAATCAGAATGCTCCATGCCCCTTTTCATCAGTATGCTCCATGAGATTTGTCATCACAAGTCTCCATGGTTTTCTCATCACAATGCTCCAGGACCTTGTCATCACCATGCTTCACGACATTTTCGTGAAAATCCTCAATGGCCCTTGTCATCATAATGCTCCAAGCCCTAGTCATCACAATGCTCCATTATATTTGTCATCACAATCCTCCATTACATTTGGCATCACAATGCTCCATGCCATTGTCATCGCAATGGACCATGACATATGTCATCACAATGCTCCCTGACACCAGTCTTCACAATATTCCATGCCCTTGTCATCACAATTCTCCATGCCCTTGTAATCAAAATGCACCATGTCCACTGTCATCACAATAGTCTAGGAAACTGGTCAGACCAATGCTCCATGCCCCTGTCATCACAATGCTCCATGCCCTTGTCATCACAATGCTCCATGACCCCTGTCATAACAAAGCTCCATGACCCCTGCCATCACAATGTTCCACGGACTTGTCATCACAAGGCTCCATGACGCTTGTCATCACAATGCTCCAAGACCCCTGTAATCACAATGCTCCATGCCCTTGTCATCACAAAGCTCCATGACACATGTCATCAGAATGTTCCATGGCCTTCAAATCAAAAGGCTCCATGCCCTTGTCATCACAATGCACCATGTCCAATGCCATCACAATAATCTATGAAACTTGTCAGACCAATGCTCCATGCCCCTGTCATCACAATGCTCCATGCCCTTGTCATCACAATGCTGCATGACCCTTGTCATCACAATGCTCCGTGACTCCAGTCATCACAATGCTTCATAACGTTTGTCATCACAACGGTCCATGCCCGTGTCATGACAAGGCTCTGTGACATTTGTAAGCACAATGCTCCATGAACTTTTCATCACAATGCTGCGTGACCCTTGTCATTACAATGTTCCATGCCTTTGTCAGAAAAATGCTCCATGACACTTGTCATCACAGTGTGCCATGCACTTTTCATCACAAAGATCCACAACTTTGTCATCGTTATGCTCCATAAAACTTGTAAGCACAATGCTCCATGCACTTCTCATCCAAATGCTCTCTCACATGAGATATCACAATGTTCCATCACTAGTCATCACAATCTTCCCTCACCCCTGTTATCACAATGTTCCATGAACCCTGTCATCACAATGCTACATCCTCTTATCAGCACAATGTTCTATAACCCCTGACATCACAATGTTCCATAACCACTGTCATCAAAATGCTCCATGACAGTTTTCATCCCAAAGCTCCATGACCCCTGGCATCACAATGTTCTATAACCCCTGTCATCAAAATGTTCCTTTACATTTTTCATCAAATTGCTGCATGACCCTGTCATCAAAATGCTCCCTGCCTTTCTCATCACAATGCACCACACCATTGTCATCAAAATTCTCCATGACCTTTGTCATCACAAAGCTCCATGACCCTTGGCATCACAATGCTCCATGCAATTGTCATCACAATGCTCCATGAACCTTCTCATCACATTGCTCCATGCCCTTGTCATCACAAAGCTCCATGACACATGTCATCACAATGCTCAATGCCCTTCTCATCACAGTAATCCATGAAATATTTCAGACCAATGCTCAATGCCCTTCTCATCACAATGATCCATTACCTATGTCATAACAATGCTCCATGACCCCTGCCATCACAATGTTCCATGGCCTTGTCATCACAAAGCTCCATGATCCTTGTCATCACAATGCTCCAAACCGCTGTAATCATAATGCTCCATGCCCTTGTCATCGCAAAGCTCCATGACGCATGCCATCAGAATGTTCCTTGGCCTTCTCATCACAATGCTACATGCCCTTGTCATGACAGTGCTCCGAGACACCTGTAATCACAATGCTCCATGCTCCTTTTCATCTCAATGCTCCATGAAGCCTGTCATCAAAATGCACCATGCCCATCATCATAAAGCTTCAGGCTATTGTCATCACAATGGAATCAAAATTATCCAAGACCACTGTCATCATAATGCTCCAAATCCTTGTGATCACAAAGTTCTATAACACTTATCATCACAACACACTATGATGCTCATCATCACAATTATCCATGGTCTTCTCATCACAATGCTCCATGACCTTTGTCATCACAATTCTCAGTACACTTGTCATCACAATGCTCCCTGACACATGTCGTCAGTATGCTCCTTGAAACCTGTCATGACAAGGCTCCATGCCATTTCATCACAATGCTCCCAGACCCCTGTAATCACAGTGCTCCATGCCCTTGTCATCACAAAGCTCCATGACACATGTCATCAGAATGCTCCAAGACCCCTGTAATCACAATGCTCCATGCCCCTTTTCATTAGAATGCTCCATGAGACTTGTCATCACAAATCTCCATGCTCTTATCATCACAGTGCTCCAGGACCTTGTCATCACCATGTTCCATTCCCTTGTCATCACAATGCTCCATGACCCCTGTCATCACAATACTCCATGAACATTTTCAGCCCAATGCTCCATGAAATTCTCATCACAGTGCTCCATGTCAAATATCATCAAAATGCTCCATGACCACTGTCATCACAACACTCCATGACACCTGACAACACAATGATCCGGGACTCGTGTCATCACAATGCTCCATTCCCTTGTCATCACAATGCTCCATGAACATTTTCAGCCCAATGCTCCATGACACTTTTCATCACAATCATCCATGCCCTTGTCATCCCAAAGCTCCATGACCCCTGTATTCACAATGCTCCGTGACGCTTGTCATCACAATGCTCCATGACACCTGTCATCACAATGCTCCATGACTTTGTCAGCAAAATGCTACATGACCTTGTCATTACAATGCTCTATGCGCTTGTCATCACAGTACTCCATTACCATTGTCATCACAATCCTCCATGAACCTAGGATCACATTGCTTCATGCCCTTGTCATCCCGAAGCTCCATGCTCCTTGAAATCAAAATGATCCATGACCTCTGTCATCACAATGCTACAAACACTTGTGATCACAATGTTCCATAACAGTTGTCATCACAACGCTCCATGATGCCTGTCATCACAATAATCCATGCCCTTTTCATCACAGCGCTCCATGACCTTTGTCATCACAATTCTCAATACACTTGTCATCACAATGTTCCCTGACACTTGTCGTCATAATGCTCCTTGAAACCTGTCACAAAAAGGCTCCATGCATTTTTCATCACAAAACCCCATGCCATTTTCATCACAATGCTCCATGCCATTGTCATCAAAATAGTCCACAAGCTTGTCATCAGAATGCTCCATGACCATTGTCATCACAATTCTCCATGCCCTTGTCAGAACAATGCTTCCTGACCCTTGTCATCACAATGCTTCAAGCCATTTTCATCACAAAGCTCCATTACCTTTGTCATAAGAATCCTCCATGACACTTGGCATCACAATGCTCCATGACATTGTCATCACAATGAGCCATTACATATGTCATCACAATGCTCCATGACACCTCTCTTCACAATAATGCATAACCTGGTCATCACAATGCTCCATGCCCTTGTCATCACAATGCACCATTCCAACTGTCATCACAATAATCCATGAAAATTATTAGACCAATGGTCCATGCCCTTGTCATCACAATGCTCCATGCCATAGTTATCATAATGTTCCAAAACGCCTCTAATCAGAATGCTCCATGCCCCTTTTCATCAGTATGCTCCATGAGATTTGTCATCACAAGGCTCCATGTATTTCTCATCAGAGTGCTCCAGGACCTTATCATCACAATGCTTCACGACATTGTCATGAAAATTTTCAATGGCCCTTGTCAACATAATGCTCCAAGCCCTAGTCATCACAATGCTCCATTATATTTGTCATCACAATCCTCCATTACATTTGGCATCACAATGCTCCATGCCATTGTCATCGCAATGGACCATAACATATGTCATCACAATGCTCCCTGACACCTGTCTTCACAATACTCCATGCCCTTGACATCACAATGCTCCATGCCCTTGTCATCACAATGAACCATGTCCACTGTCATCACAATAATCTAGGAAACTTGTCAGACCAATGTTCAATGACCCGGTCATCACAATGCTCCATGCCCTTGTCATCACAATGCTCCATGACCCCTGTCATAACAATGCTCCATGACCCCTGCCATCACTATGTTCCACGGACTTGTCATCACAAGGCTCCATGACGCTTGTCATCACAATGCTCCAGGACCCCTGTAATCAAAATGCTCCATGCCCTTGTCATCACAAAGCTCCATGACACATGTCATCAGAATGTTCCATGGCCTTCTCATCAAAATGCTCCATGCCCTTGTCATCACAATGCACCATGTCCAATGTCATCACAATAATCTATGAAACTTGTCAGACCAATGCTCCATGCCCCTGTCATCACAATGCTCCATACCCTTGTTATCACAATGCTCCATGACCCCTGCCATCACAATGCTCCGTCACTCCAGTCATCACAATGTTTCATAACGTTTGTCATCACAACGGTCTATGCCCGCATCATCACAAGGCTCTGTGACCTTTGTCACCACAATGTTCCATGAACTTTTCATCACAATGCTCCTTGACACTTGTCATCACAATGCTCCATGCCTTTGTCAGAACAATGCTCCATGACCCTTGTCATCACATTGTGCCATGCACATTTCATCACAATGATACACAACCTTGTCATTGCTATGCTCCATAAACCTTGTAACCACAATTCTCCATGCACTTCTCATCCAAATGCTCTCTCAAATGCTCATATCACAATGTTCCATCACTAGTCATCACAATCCTCCCTTAACCCTGTTATCACAATGTTCCATGACCCCTGTCATCACAATGCTACATCCCCTTATCAGCACAATGCTCCATGACCCCTGTCATCAAAATACTCCATGAACATTTTCAGCCCAATCCTCCATGGCCCTTGTCATCACAATCATCCATGCCCTTGTCATCCCAATGCTCCATGAACCCTGTATTCATAATGTTCCATGACGCTTGTCATCACAATGCTCCATTACCTCTGTCATAACAATGCTCCATGACCCCTGCCATCACAGTGTTCCACGGCCTTGTCATCACAAGGCTCCATGACCCCTATCATCACAATACTTCATGCCCTTTTCATCACAATGCTCCATGACACATGTCATCAGAATGCTCCATTGCCTTCTCCTCACAATGCTCTATGCCCTTGTCATCACAATGCTCCAAGACCCATGTAATCACAATGCTCCATGCCCCTTTTCATCAGAATGCTCCATGAGACTTGTCATCACAATTCTCCATGGTCTTATCATCACAATGCTCCAGGACCTTGTCATCACCATGCTCCATTCCCTTGTCATCACAATGCTCCATGACCCCTGTCATCACAATACTCCATGAATATTTTCAGCCCAATGCTCCATGAAATTCTCATCACAATGCTCCATGACAAATATCATCAAAATGCTCCATGACCACTGTCATCACAACACTCCATGACACCTGACAACACAATGATCCGGGACTCTTGTCATCACAATGCTCCATTCCCTACTCATCACAATGCTCCATGACCCCAGTCATCACAATACTCCATGAACATTTTCAGCCCAATGCTCCATGACTCTTGTCATCACAATGATCCATGCCCTTGTCATCCCAAGGCTCCATGACCCCTGTATTCACAGTGCTCCATGACACCTGTCATCACAATGCTCCATGCCTTTGTCAGCAAAATGCTACATGACCTTGTCATTACAATGCTCTATGCGCTTGTCATCACAATACTCCATTACCATTGTCATCACATTCCTCCATGAACCTTGGGATCACATTGCTTCATGCCCTTGGCATCACAATGCTCCATGAACCTTGAAATAAAATGATCCATGACCTCTGTCATCACAATGCTCCAAACCCTTGTGATCACAATGTTCCATAACACTTGTCATCACAACGCTCCATGATGCCTGCCATGACAATAATCCATGCACTTTTCATCACAATGCTCCATGACCTTTGTCATCACAATTCTCAATACACTTGTCATCACAATGCTCCCTGACACTTGTCATCAGAATGCTCCTTGAACCCTGTTATGAAAAGGCTCCATGCATTTTTCATCACAAAGCCCCATGCCATTTTCATCACAATGCTCCATGCCATTGTCACCAAAATACTCCACAAGCTTGTCATCAGAATGCTGCATGACCCTTGTCATCACAATTCTCCATGCACTTGTCAGCACAATGCACCCTGACCTTTGTCATCACAATGCTCCATGCCCTTGTCATCACAATGCTCCATTACTTTTGTCATCAGAATCCTCCATGACACTTGGCATCACAATTCTCCATGCTATTGTCATCTCAATGGGCCATTACATATGTCATCACAATGCTCCCTGACAGCTCTCTTCACAATACTGCATGACCTTGTCATCACAATGCTCCATGCCCTTGTCATCACAATGCGCCATTCCAAGTTTCATCACAATAATCCATGAAACTTATTAGACCAATGCTGCATGCCCTTGTCATCACAATGCTCCATGCCCTAGTTATCACAGTGTTCCAAAATCCCTGTAATCAGAATGCTCCATGCCCCTTTTCATCAGTATGCTCCATGAGATTTGTCATCACAAGTCTCCATGGTTTTCTCATCACAATGCTCCAGGACCTTGTCATCACCATGCTTCACGACATTTTCGTGAAAATCCTCAATGGCCCTTGTCATCATAATGCTCCAAGCCCTAGTCATCACAATGCTCCATTATATTTGTCATCACAATCCTCCATTACATTTGGCATCACAATGCTCCATGCCATTGTCATCGCAATGGACCATGACATATGTCATCACAATGCTCCCTGACACCAGTCTTCACAATATTCCATGCCCTTGTCATCACAATTCTCCATGCCCTTGTAATCAAAATGCACCATGTCCACTGTCATCACAATAGTCTAGGAAACTTGTCAGACCAATGCTCCATGCCCCTGTCATCACAATGCTCCATGCCCTTGTCATCACAATGCTCCATGACCCCTGTCATAACAAAGCTCCATGACCCCTGCCATCACAATGTTCCACGGACTTGTCATCACAAGGCTCCATGACGCTTGTCATCACAATGCTCCAAGACCCCTGTAATCACAATGCTCCATGCCCTTGTCATCACAAAGCTCCATGACACATGTCATCAGAATGTTCCATGGCCTTCAAATCAAAAGGCTCCATGCCCTTGTCATCACAATGCACCATGTCCAATGCCATCACAATAATCTATGAAACTTGTCAGACCAATGCTCCATGCCCCTGTCATCACAATGCTCCATGCCCTTGTCATCACAATGCTGCATGACCCTTGTCATCACAATGCTCCGTGACTCCAGTCATCACAATGCTTCATAACGTTTGTCATCACAACGGTCCATGCCCGTGTCATGACAAGGCTCTGTGACATTTGTAAGCACAATGCTCCATGAACTTTTCATCACAATGCTGCGTGACCCTTGTCATTACAATGTTCCATGCCTTTGTCAGAAAAATGCTCCATGACACTTGTCATCACAGTGTGCCATGCACTTTTCATCACAAAGATCCACAACTTTGTCATCGTTATGCTCCATAAACCTTGTAAGCACAATGCTCCATGCACTTCTCATCCAAATGCTCTCTCACATGAGATATCACAATGTTCCATCACTAGTCATCACAATCTTCCCTCACCCCTGTTATCACAATGTTCCATGAACCCTGTCATCACAATGCTACATCCTCTTATCAGCACAATGTTCTATGACCCCTGACATCACAATGTTCCATAACCACTGTCATCAAAATGCTCCATGACAGTTTTCATCCCAAAGCTCCATGACCCCTGGCATCACAATGTTCTATAACCCCTGTCATCAAAATGTTCCTTTACATTTTTCATCAAATTGCTGCATGACCCTGTCATCAAAATGCTCCCTGCCTTTCTCATCACAATGCACCACACCATTGTCATCAAAATGCTCCATGACCTTTGTCATCACAAAGCTCCATGACCCTTGGCATCACAATGCTCCATGCAATTGTCATCACAATGCTCCATGAACCTTCTCATCACATTGCTCCATGCCCTTGTCATCACAAAGCTCCATGACACATGTCATCACAATGCTCAATGCCCTTCTCATCACAGTAATCCATGAAATATTTCAGACCAATGCTCAATGCCCTTCTCATCACAATGATCCATTACCTATGTCATAACAATGCTCCATGACCCCTGCCATCACAATGTTCCATGGCCTTGTCATCACAAAGCTCCCTGATCCTTGTCATCACAATGCTCCAAACCGCTGTAATCATAATGCTCCATGCCCTTGTCATCGCAAAGCTCCATGACGCATGCCATCAGAATGTTCCTTGGCCTTCTCATCACAATGCTACATGCCCTTGTCATGACAGTGCTCCGAGACACCTGTAATCACAATGCTCCATGCTCCTTTTCATCTCAATGCTCCATGAAGCCTGTCATCAAAATGCACCATGCCCATCATCATAAAGCTTCAGGCTATTGTCATCACAATGGAATCAAAATTATCCAAGACCACTGTCATCATAATGCTCCAAATCCTTGTGATCACAAAGTTCTATAACACTTATCATCACAACACACTATGATGCTCATCATCACAATTATCCATGGTCTTCTCATCACAATGCTCCATGACCTTTGTCATCACAATTCTCAGTACACTTGTCATCACAATGCTCCCTGACACATGTCGTCAGTATGCTCCTTGAAACCTGTCATGACAAGGCTCCATGCCATTTCATCACAATGATCCATGCCCTTTTCATCACAATGCTCCCAGACCCCTGTAATCACAGTGCTCCATGCCCTTGTCATCACAAAGCTCCATGACGCATGTCATCAGAATGCTCCAAGACCCCTGTAATCACAATGCTCCATGCCCCTTTTCATTAGAATGCTCCATGAGACTTGTCATCACAAATCTCCATGCTCTTATCATCACAGTGCTCCAGGACCTTGTCATCACCATGTTCCATTCCCTTGTCATCACAATGCTCCATGACCCCTGTCATCACAATACTCCATGAACATTTTCAGCCCAATGCTCCATGAAATTCTCATCACAGTGCTCCATGTCAAATATCATCAAAATGCTCCATGACCACTGTCATCACAACACTCCATGACACCTGACAACACAATGATCCGGGACTCTTGTCATCACAATGCTCCATTCCCTTGTCATCACAATGCTCCATGAACATTTTCAGCCCAATGCTCCATGACACTTTTCATCACAATCATCCATGCCCTTGTCATCCCAAAGCTCCATGACCCCTGTATTCACAATGCTCCGTGACGCTTGTCATCACAATGCTCCATGACACCTGTCATCACAATGCTCCATGACTTTGTCAGCAAAATGCTACATGACCTTGTCATTACAATGCTCTATGCGCTTGTCATCACAGTACTCCATTACCATTGTCATCACAATCCTCCATGAACCTAGGATCACATTGCTTCATGCCCTTGTCATCCCGAAGCTCCATGCTCCTTGAAATCAAAATGATCCATGACCTCTGTCATCACAATGCTACAAACACTTGTGATCACAATGTTCCATAACAGTTGTCATCACAACGCTCCATGATGCCTGTCATCACAATAATCCATGCCCTTTTCATCACAGCGCTCCATGACCTTTGTCATCACAATTCTCAATACACTTGTCATCACAATGTTCCCTGACACTTGTCGTCATAATGCTCCTTGAAACCTGTCACAAAAAGGCTCCATGCATTTTTCATCACAAAACCCCATGCCATTTTCATCACAATGCTCCATGCCATTGTCATCAAAATAGTCCACAAGCTTGTCATCAGAATGCTCCATGACCATTGTCATCACAATTCTCCATGCCCTTGTCAGAACAATGCTTCCTGACCCTTGTCATCACAATGCTTCAAGCCATTTTCATCACAAAGCTCCATTACCTTTGTCATAAGAATCCTCCATGACACTTGGCATCACAATGCTCCATGACATTGTCATCACAATGAGCCATTACATATGTCATCACAATGCTCCATGACACCTCTCTTCACAATAATGCATAACCTGGTCATCACAATGCTCCATGCCCTTGTCATCACAATGCACCATTCCAACTGTCATCACAATAATCCATGAAAATTATTAGACCAATGGTCCATGCCCTTGTCATCACAATGCTCCATGCCATAGTTATCATAATGTTCCAAAACGCCTCTAATCAGAATGCTCCATGCCCCTTTTCATCAGTATGCTCCATGAGATTTGTCATCACAAGGCTCCATGTATTTCTCATCAGAGTGCTCCAGGACCTTATCATCACAATGCTTCACGACATTGTCATGAAAATTTTCAATGGCCCTTGTCAACATAATGCTCCAAGCCCTAGTCATCACAATGCTCCATTATATTTGTCATCACAATCCTCCATTACATTTGGCATCACAATGCTCCATGCCATTGTCATCGCAATGGACCATAACATATGTCATCACAATGCTCCCTGACACCTGTCTTCACAATACTCCATGCCCTTGACATCACAATGCTCCATGCCCTTGTCATCACAATGAACCATGTCCACTGTCATCACAATAATCTAGGAAACTTGTCAGACCAATGTTCAATGACCCGGTCATCACAATGCTCCATGCCCTTGTCATCACAATGCTCCATGACCCCTGTCATAACAATGCTCCATGACCCCTGCCATCACTATGTTCCACGGACTTGTCATCACAAGGCTCCATGACGCTTGTCATCACAATGCTCCAGGACCCCTGTAATCAAAATGCTCCATGCCCTTGTCATCACAAAGCTCCATGACACATGTCATCAGAATGTTCCATGGCCTTCTCATCAAAATGCTCCATGCCCTTGTCATCACAATGCACCATGTCCAATGTCATCACAATAATCTATGAAACTTGTCAGACCAATGCTCCATGCCCCTGTCATCACAATGCTCCATACCCTTGTTATCACAATGCTCCATGACCCCTGCCATCACAATGCTCCGTCACTCCAGTCATCACAATGTTTCATAACGTTTGTCATCACAACGGTCTATGCCCGCATCATCACAAGGCTCTGTGACCTTTGTCACCACAATGTTCCATGAACTTTTCATCACAATGCTCCTTGACACTTGTCATCACAATGCTCCATGCCTTTGTCAGAACAATGCTCCATGACCCTTGTCATCACATTGTGCCATGCACATTTCATCACAATGATACACAACCTTGTCATTGCTATGCTCCATAAACCTTGTAACCACAATTCTCCATGCACTTCTCATCCAAATGCTCTCTCAAATGCTCATATCACAATGTTCCATCACTAGTCATCACAATCCTCCCTTAACCCTGTTATCACAATGTTCCATGACCCCTGTCATCACAATGCTACATCCCCTTATCAGCACAATGCTCCATGACCCCTGTCATCAAAATACTCCATGAACATTTTCAGCCCAATCCTCCATGGCCCTTGTCATCACAATCATCCATGCCCTTGTCATCCCAATGCTCCATGAACCCTGTATTCATAATGTTCCATGACGCTTGTCATCACAATGCTCCATTACCTCTGTCATAACAATGCTCCATGACCCCTGCCATCACAGTGTTCCACGGCCTTGTCATCACAAGGCTCCATGACCCCTATCATCACAATACTTCATGCCCTTTTCATCACAATGCTCCATGACACATGTCATCAGAATGCTCCATTGCCTTCTCCTCACAATGCTCTATGCCCTTGTCATCACAATGCTCCAAGACCCATGTAATCACAATGCTCCATGCCCCTTTTCATCAGAATGCTCCATGAGACTTGTCATCACAATTCTCCATGGTCTTATCATCACAATGCTCCAGGACCTTGTCATCACCATGCTCCATTCCCTTGTCATCACAATGCTCCATGACCCCTGTCATCACAATACTCCATGAATATTTTCAGCCCAATGCTCCATGAAATTCTCATCACAATGCTCCATGACAAATATCATCAAAATGCTCCATGACCACTGTCATCACAACACTCCATGACACCTGACAACACAATGATCCGGGACTCTTGTCATCACAATGCTCCATTCCCTACTCATCACAATGCTCCATGACCCCAGTCATCACAATACTCCATGAACATTTTCAGCCCAATGCTCCATGACTCTTGTCATCACAATGATCCATGCCCTTGTCATCCCAAGGCTCCATGACCCCTGTATTCACAGTGCTCCATGACACCTGTCATCACAATGCTCCATGCCTTTGTCAGCAAACTGCTACATGACCTTGTCATTACAATGCTCTATGCGCTTGTCATCACAATACTCCATTACCATTGTCATCACATTCCTCCATGAACCTTGGGATCACATTGCTTCATGCCCTTGGCATCACAATGCTCCATGCACCTTGAAATAAAATGATCCATGACCTCTGTCATCACAATGCTCCAAACCCTTGTGATCACAATGTTCCATAACACTTGTCATCACAACGCTCCATGATGCCTGCCATGACAATAATCCATGCACTTTTCATCACAATGCTCCATGACCTTTGTCATCACAATTCTCAATACACTTGTCATCACAATGCTCCCTGACACTTGTCATCAGAATGCTCCTTGAACCCTGTTATGAAAAGGCTCCATGCATTTTTCATCACAAAGCCCCATGCCATTTTCATCACAATGCTCCATGCCATTGTCACCAAAATACTCCACAAGCTTGTCATCAGAATGCTGCATGACCCTTGTCATCACAATTCTCCATGCACTTGTCAGCACAATGCACCCTGACCTTTGTCATCACAATGCTCCATGCCCTTGTCATCACAATGCTCCATTACTTTTGTCATCAGAATCCTCCATGACACTTGGCATCACAATTCTCCATGCTATTGTCATCTCAATGGGCCATTACATATGTCATCACAATGCTCCCTGACAGCTCTCTTCACAATACTGCATGACCTTGTCATCACAATGCTCCATGCCCTTGTCATCACAATGCGCCATTCCAAGTTTCATCACAATAATCCATGAAACTTATTAGACCAATGCTGCATGCCCTTGTCATCACAATGCTCCATGCCCTAGTTATCACAGTGTTCCAAAATCCCTGTAATCAGAATGCTCCATGCCCCTTTTCATCAGTATGCTCCATGAGATTTGTCATCACAAGTCTCCATGGTTTTCTCATCACAATGCTCCAGGACCTTGTCATCACCATGCTTCACGACATTTTCGTGAAAATCCTCAATGGCCCTTGTCATCATAATGCTCCAAGCCCTAGTCATCACAATGCTCCATTATATTTGTCATCACAATCCTCCATTACATTTGGCATCACAATGCTCCATGCCATTGTCATCGCAATGGACCATGACATATGTCATCACAATGCTCCCTGACACCAGTCTTCACAATATTCCATGCCCTTGTCATCACAATTCTCCATGCCCTTGTAATCAAAATGCACCATGTCCACTGTCATCACAATAGTCTAGGAAACTTGTCAGACCAATGCTCCATGCCCCTGTCATCACAATGCTCCATGCCCTTGTCATCACAATGCTCCATGACCCCTGTCATAACAAAGCTCCATGACCCCTGCCATCACAATGTTCCACGGACTTGTCATCACAAGGCTCCATGACGCTTGTCATCACAATGCTCCAAGACCACTGTAATCACAATGCTCCATGCCCTTGTCATCACAAAGCTCCATGACACATGTCATCAGAATGTTCCATGGCCTTCAAATCAAAAGGCTCCATGCCCTTGTCATCACAATGCACCATGTCCAATGCCATCACAATAATCTATGAAACTTGTCAGACCAATGCTCCATGCCCCTGTCATCACAATGCTCCATGCCCTTGTCATCACAATGCTGCATGACCCTTGTCATCACAATGCTCCGTGACTCCAGTCATCACAATGCTTCATAACGTTTGTCATCACAACGGTCCATGCCCGCGTCATGACAAGGCTCTGTGACATTTGTAACCACAATGATCCATGAACTTTTCATCACAATGCTGCGTGACCCTTGTCATTACAATGTTCCATGCCTTTGTCAGAACAATGCTCCATGACACTTGTCATCACAGTGTGCCATGCACTTTTCATCACAATGATCCACAACTTTGTCATCGTTATGCTCCATAAACCTTGTAAGCACAATGCTCCATGCACTTCTCATCCAAATGCTCTCTCACATGAGATATCACAATGTTCCATCACTAGTCATCACAATCTTCCCTCACCCCTGTTATCACAATGTTCCATGAACCCTGTCATCACAATGCTACATCCTCTTATCAGCACAATGTTCTATGACCCCTGACATCACAATGTTCCATAACCACTGTCATCAAAATGCTCCATGACAGTTTTCATCCCAAAGCTCCATGACCCCTGGCATCACAATGTTCTATAACCCCTGTCATCAAAATGTTCCTTTACATTTTTCATCAAATTGCTGCATGACCCTGTCATCAAAATGCTCCCTGCCTTTCTCATCACAATGCACCACACCATTGTCATCAAAATGCTCCATGACCTTTGTCATCACAAAGCTCCATGACCCTTGGCATCACAATGCTCCATGCAATTGTCATCACAATGCTCCATGAACCTTCTCATCACATTGCTCCATGCCCTTGTCATCACAAAGCTCCATGACACATGTCATCACAATGCTCAATGCCCTTCTCATCACAGTAATCCATGAAATATTTCAGACCAATGCTCAATGCCCTTCTCATCACAATGATCCATTACCTATGTCATAACAATGCTCCATGACCCCTGCCATCACAATGTTCCATGGCCTTGTCATCACAAAGCTCCCTGATCCTTGTCATCACAATGCTCCAAACCACTGTAATCATAATGCTCCATGCCCTTGTCATCGCAAAGCTCCATGACGCATGCCATCAGAATGTTCCTTGGCCTTCTCATCACAATGCTACATGCCCTTGTCATGACAGTGCTCCGAGACACCTGTAATCACAATGCTCCATGCTCCTTTTCATCTCAATGCTCCATGAAGCCTGTCATCAAAATGCACCAGGCCCATCATCATAAAGCTTCAGGCTATTGTCATCACAATGGAATCAAAATTATCCAAGACCACTGTCATCATAATGCTCCAAATCCTTGTGATCACAAAGTTCCATAACACTTATCATCACAACACACTATGACGCTCATCATCACAATTATCCATGGTCTTCTCATCACAATGCTCCATGACCTTTGTCATCACAATTCTCAGTACACTTGTCATCACAATGCTCCCTGACACATGTCGTCAGTATGCTCCTTGAAACCTGTCATGACACGGCTCCATGCCATTTCATCACAATGATCCATGCCCTTTTCATCACAATGCTCCCAGACCCCTGTAATCACAGTGCTCCATGCCCTTGTCATCACAAAGCTCCATGACACATGTCATCAGAATGCTCCAAGACCCCTGTAATCACAATGCTCCATGCCCCTTTTCATTAGAATGCTCCATGAGACTTGTCATCACAAATCTCCATGCTCTTATCATCACAGTGCTCCAGGACCTTGTCATCACCATGTTCCATTCCCTTGTCATCACAATGCTCCATGACCCCTGTCATCACAATACTCCATGAACATTTTCAGCCCAATGCTCCATGAAGTTCTCATCACAGTGCTCCATGTCAAATATCATCAAAATGCTCCATGACCACTGTCATCACAACACTCCATGACACCTGACAACACAATGATCCGGGACTCTTGTCATCACAATGCTCCATTCCCTTGTCATCACAATGCTCCATGAACATTTTCAGCCCAATGCTCCATGACACTTTTCATCACAATCATCCATGCCCTTGTCATCCCAAAGCTCCATGACCCCTGTATTCACAATGCTCCGTGACGCTTGTCATCACAATGCTCCATGACACCTGTCATCACAATGCTCCATGACTTTGTCAGCAAAATGCTACATGACCTTGTCATTACAATGCTCTATGCGCTTGTCATCACAGTACTCCATTACCATTGTCATGACAATCCTCCATGAACCTAGGATCACATTGCTTCATGCCCTTGTCATCCCGAAGCTCCATGCTCCTTGAAATCAAAATGATCCATGACCTCTGTCATCACAATGCTACAAACACTTGTGATCACAATGTTCCATAACAGTTGTCATCACAACGCTCCATGATGCCTGTCATCACAATAATCCATGCCCTTTTCATCACAGTGCTTCATGACCTTTGTCATCACAATTCTCAATACACTTGTCATCACAATGTTCCCTGACACTTGTCGTCATAATGCTCCTTGAAACCTGTCACAAAAAGGCTCCATGCATTTTTCATCACAAAACCCCATGCCATTTTCATCACAATGCTCCATGCCATTGTCATCAAAATAGTCCACAAGCTTGTCATCAGAATGCTCCATGACCATTGTCATCACAATTCTCCATGAACTTGTCAGAACAATGCTTCCTGACCCTTGTCATCACAATGCTTCAAGCCATTTTCATCACAAAGCTCCATTAACTTTGTCATAAGAATCCTCCATGACAATTGGCATCACAATGCTCCATGACATTGTCATCACAATGAGCCATTACATATGTCATCACAATGCTCCATGACACCTCTCTTCACAATAATGCATAACCTGGTCATCACAATGCTCCATGCCCTTGTCATCACAATGCACCATTCCAACTGTCATCACAATAATCCATGAAAATTATTAGACCAATGGTCCATGCCCTTGTCATCACAATGCTCCATGCCATAGTTATCATAATGTTCCAAAACGCCTCTAATCAGAAGGCTCCATGCCCCTTTTCATCAGTATGCTCCATGAGATTTGTCATCACAAGGCTCCATGTATTTCTCATCAGAGTGCTCCAGGACCTTATCATCACAATGCTTCACGACATTGTCATGAAAATTCTCAATGGCCCTTGTCAACATAATGCTCCAAGCCCTAGTCATCACAATGCTCCATTATATTTGTCATCACAATCCTCCATTACATTTGGCATCACAATGCTCCATGCCATTGTCATCGCAATGGACCATGACATATGTCATCACAATGCTCCCTGACACCTGTCTTCACAATACTCCATGCCCTTGACATCACAATGCTCCATGCCCTTGTCATCACAATGAGCCATGTCCACTGTCATCACAATAATCTAGGAAACTTGTCAGACCAATGTTCAATGACCCGGTCATCACAATGCTCCATGCCCTTGTCATCACAATGCTCCATGACCCCTGTCATAACAATGCTCCATGACCCCTGCCATCACAATGTTCCACGGACTTGTCATCACAAGGCTCCATGACGCTTGTCATCACAATGCTCCAGGACCCCTGTAATCAAAATGCTCCATGCCCTTGTCATCACAAAGCTCCATGACACATGTCATCAGAATGTTCCATGGCCTTCTCATCAAAATGCTCCATGCCCTTGTCATCACAATGCACCATGTCCAATGTCATCACAATAATCTATGAAACTTGTCAGACCAATGCTCCATGCCCCTGTCATCACAATGCTCCATACCCTTGTTATCACAATGCTCCATGACCCCTGTCATCACAATGCTCCATGACTCCAGTCATCACAATGTTTCATAACGTTTGTCATCACAACGGTCCATGCCCGCGTCATCACAAGGCTCTGTGACCTTTGTAACCACAATGTTCCATGAACTTTTCATCACAATGCTCCTTGACACTTGTCATCACAATGCTCCATGCCTTTGTCAGAACAATGCTCCATGACCCTTGTCATCACATTGTGCCATGCACATTTCATCACAATGATACACAACCTTGTCATTGCTATGCTCCATAAACCTTGTAACCACAATTCTCCATGCACTTCTCATCCAAATGCTCTCTCACATGGGATATCACAATGTTCCATCACTAGTCATCACAATCCTCCCTTAACCCTGGTATCACAATGTTCCATGACCCCTGTCATCACAATGCTACATCCCCTTATCAGCACAATGCTCCATGACCCCGTCATCAAAATACTCCATGAACATTTTCAGCCCAATCCTCCATGACCCTTGTCATCACAATCATCCATGCCCTTGTCATCCCAATGCTCCATGAACCCTGTATTCATAATGTTCCATGACGCTTGTCATCACAATGCTCCATTACCTCTGTCATAACAATGCTCCATGACCCCTGCCATCACAGTGTTCCACGGCCTTGTCATCACAAGGCTCCATGACCCCTGTCATCACAATACTTCATGCCCTTTTCATCACAGTGCTCCATGACACATGTCATCAGAATGCTCCATTGCCTTCTCCTCACAATGCTCTATGCCCTTGTCATCACAATGCTCCAAGACCCATGTAATCACAATGCTCCATGCCCCTTTTCATCAGAATGCTCCATGAGACTTGTCATCACAAGTCTCCATGGTCTTATCATCACAATGCTCCAGGACCTTGTCATCACCATGCTCCATTCCCTTGTCATCACAATGCTCCATGACCCCTGTCATCACAATACTCCATGAATATTTTCAGCCCAATGCTCCATGAAATTCTCATCACAATGCTCCATGACAAATATCTTCAAAATGCTCCATGACCACTGTCATCACAACACTCCATGACACCTGACAACACAATGATCCGGGACTCTTGTCATCACAATGCTCCATTCCCTACTCATCACAATGCTCCATGACCCCAGTCATCACAATACTCCATGAACATTTTCAGCCCAATGCTCCATGACTCTTGTCATCACAATGATCCATGCCCTTGTCATCCCAAGGCTCCATGACCCCTGTATTCACAGTGCTCCATGACACCTGTCATCACAATGCTCCATGCCTTTGTCAGCAAACTGCTACATGACCTTGTCATTACAATGCTCTATGCGCTTGTCATCACAATACTCCATTACCATTGTCATCACATTCCTCCATGAACCTTGGGATCACATTGCTTCATGCCCTTGGCATCACAATGCTCCATGCACCTTGAAATAAAATGATCCATGACCTCTGTCATCACAATGCTCCAAACCCTTGTGATCACAATGTTCCATAACACTTGTCATCACAACGCTCCATGATGCCTGCCATGACAATAATCCATGCACTTTTCATCACAATGCTCCATGACCTTTGTCATCACAATTCTCAATACACTTGTCATCACAATGCTCCCTGACACTTGTCATCAGAATGCTCCTTGAACCCTGTTATGAAAAGGCTCCATGCATTTTTCATCACAAAGCCCCATGCCATTTTCATCACAATGCTCCATGCCATTGTCACCAAAATACTCCACAAGCTTGTCATCAGAATGCTGCATGACCCTTGTCATCACAATTCTCCATGCACTTGTCAGCACAATGCACCCTGACCTTTGTCATCACAATGCTCCATGCCCTTGTCATCACAATGCTCCATTACTTTTGTCATCAGAATCCTCCATGACACTTGGCATCACAATTCTCCATGCTATTGTCATCTCAATGGGCCATTACATATGTCATCACAATGCTCCCTGACAGCTCTCTTCACAATACTGCATGACCTTGTCATCACAATGCTCCATGCCCTTGTCATCACAATGCGCCATTCCAAGTTTCATCACAATAATCCATGAAACTTATTAGACCAATGCTGCATGCCCTTGTCATCACAATGCTCCATGCCCTAGTTATCACAGTGTTCCAAAATCCCTGTAATCAGAATGCTCCATGCCCCTTTTCATCAGTATGCTCCATGAGATTTGTCATCACAAGTCTCCATGGTTTTCTCATCACAATGCTCCAGGACCTTGTCATCACAATGCTTCACGACATTTTCGTGAAAATCCTCAATGGCCCCTGTCATCATAATGCTCCAAGCCCTAGTCATCACAATGCTCCATTATATTTGTCATCACAATCCTCCATTACATTTGGCATCACAATGCTCCATGCCATTGTCATCGCAATGGACCATGACATATGTCATCACAATGCTCCCTGACACCAGTCTTCACAATATTCCATGCCCTTGTCATCACAATTCTCCATGCCCTTGTAATCAAAATGCACCATGTCCACTGTCATCACAATAGTCTAGGAAACTTGTCAGACCAATGCTCCATGCCCCTGTCATCACAATGCTCCATGCCCTTGTCATCACAATGCTCCATGACCCCTGTCATAACGAAGCTCCATGACCCCTGCCATCACAATGTTCCACGGACTTGTCATCACAAGGCTCCATGACGCTTGTCATCACAATGCTCCAAGACCACTGTAATCACAATGCTCCATGCCCTTGTCATCACAAAGCTCCATGACACATGTCATCAGAATGTTCCATGGCCTTCAAATCAAAAGGCTCCATGCCCTTGTCATCACAATGCACCATGTCCAATGCCATCACAATAATCTATGAAACTTGTCAGACCAATGCTCCATGCCCCTGTCATCACAATGCTCCATGCCCTTGTCATCACAATGCTGCATGACCCTTGTCATCACAATGCTCCGTGACTCCAGTCATCACAATGCTTCATAACGTTTGTCATCACAACGGTCCATGCCCGCGTCATGACAAGGCTCTGTGACATTTGTAACCACAATGCTCCATGAACTTTTCATCACAATGCTGCGTGACCCTTGTCATTACAATGTTCCATGCCTTTGTCAGAACAATGCTCCATGACACTTGTCATCACAGTGTGCCATGCACTTTTCATCACAATGATCCACAACTTTGTCATCGTTATGCTCCATAAACCTTGTAAGCACAATGCTCCATGCACTTCTCATCCAAATGCTCTCTCACATGAGATATCACAATGTTCCATCACTAGTCATCACAATCTTCCCTCACCCCTGTTATCACAATGTTCCATGAACCCTGTCATCACAATGCTACATCCTCTTATCAGCACAATGTTCTATGACCCCTGACATCACAATGTTCCATAACCACTGTCATCAAAATGCTCCATGACAGTTTTCATCCCAAAGCTCCATGACCCCTGGCATCACAATGTTCTATAACCCCTGTCATCAAAATGTTCCTTTACATTTTTCATCAAATTGCTGCATGACCCTGTCATCAAAATGCTCCCTGCCTTTCTCATCACAATGCACCACACCATTGTCATCAAAATGCTCCATGACCTTTGTCATCACAAAGCTCCATGACCCTTGGCATCACAATGCTCCATGCCATTGTCATCACAATGCTCCATGAACCTTCTCATCACATTGCTCCATGCCCTTGTCATCACAAAGCTCCATGACACATGTCATCACAATGCTCAATGCCCTTCTCATCACAGTAATCCATGAAATATTTCAGACCAATGCTCAATGCCCTTCTCATCACAATGATCCATTACCTATGTCATAACAATGCTCCATGACCCCTGCCATCACAATGTTCCATGGCCTTGTCATCACAAAGCTCCATGATCCTTGTCATCACAATGCTCCAAACCGCTGTAATCATAATGCTCCATGCCCTTGTCATCGCAAAGCTCCATGACGCATGCCATCAGAATGTTCCTTGGCCTTCTCATCACAATGCTACATGCCCTTGTCATGACAGTGCTCCGAGACACCTGTAATCACAATGCTCCATGCTCCTTTTCATCTCAATGCTCCATGAAGCCTGTCATCAAAATGCACCATGCCCATCATCATAAAGCTTCAGGCTATTGCCATCACAATGAAATCAAAATTATCCAAGACCACTGTCATCATAATGCTCCAAATCCTTGTGATCACAAAGTTCCATAACACTTATCATCACAACACACTATGACGCTCATCATCACAATTATCCATGGTCTTCTCATCACAATGCTCCATGACCTTTGTCATCACAATTCTCAGTACACTTGTCATCACAATGCTCCCTGACACATGTCGTCAGTATGCTCCTTGAAACCTGTCATGACACGGCTCCATGCCATTTCATCACAATGATCCATGCCCTTTTCATCACAATGCTCCCAGACCCCTGTAATCACAGTGCTCCATGCCCTTGTCATCACAAAGCTCCATGACACATGTCATCAGAATGCTCCAAGACCCCTGTAATCACAATGCTCCATGCCCCTTTTCATTAGAATGCTCCATGAGACTTGTCATCACAAATCTCCATGCTCTTATCATCACAGTGCTCCAGGACCTTGTCATCACCATGTTCCATTCCCTTGTCATCACAATGCTCCATGACCCCTGTCATCACAATACTCCATGAACATTTTCAGCCCAATGCTCCATGAAGTTCTCATCACAGTGCTCCATGTCAAATATCATCAAAATGCTCCATGACCACTGTCATCACAACACTCCGTGACACCTGACAACACAATGATCCGGGACTCTTGTCATCACAATGCTCCATTCCCTTGTCATCACAATGCTCCATGAACATTTTCAGCCCAATGCTCCATGACACTTTTCATCACAATCATCCATGCCCTTGTCATCCCAAAGCTCCATGACCCCAGTATTCACAATGCTCCGTGACGCTTGTCATCACAATGCTCCATGACACCTGTCATCACAATGCTCCATGACTTTGTCAGCAAAATGCTACATGACCTTGTCATTACAATGCTCTATGCGCTTGTCATCACAGTACTCCATTACCATTGTCATCACAATCCTCCATGAACCTAGGATCACATTGCTTCATGCCCTTGTCATCCCGAAACTCCATGCTCCTTGAAATCAAAATGATCCATGACCTCTGTCATCACAATGCTACAAACACTTGTGATCACAATGTTCCATAACAGTTGTCATCACAACGCTCCATGATGCCTGTCATCACAATAATCCATGCCCTTTTCATCACAGTGCTTCATGACCTTTGTCATCACAATTCTCAATACACTTGTCATCACAATGCTCCCGGACCCTTGTCGTCATAATGCTCCTTGAAACCTGTCACAAAAAGGCTCCATGCATTTTTCATCACAAAGCCCCATGCCATTTTCATCACAATGCTCCATGCCATTGTCATCAAAATAGTCCACAAGCTTGTCATCAGAATGCTCCATGACCATTGTCATCACAATTCTCCATGCACTTGTCAGAACAATGCTTCCTGACCCTTGTCATCACAATGCTTCAAGCCATTTTCATCACAAAGCTCCATTACCTTTGTCATAAGAATCCTCCATGACACTTGGCATCACAATGCTCCATGACATTGTCATCACAATGAGCCATTACATATGTCATCACAATGTTCCATGACACCTCTCTTCACAATAATGCATAACCTGGTCATCACAATGCTCCATGCCCTTGTCATCACAATGCACCATTCCAACTGTCATCACAATAATCCATGAAAATTATTAGACCAATGGTCCATGCCCTTGTCATCACAATGCTCCATGCCATAGTTATCATAATGTTCCAAAACGCCTCTAATCAGAATGCTCCATGCCCCTTTTCATCAGTATGCTCCATGAGATTTGTCATCACAAGGCTCCATGTATTTCTCATCAGAGTGCTCCAGGACCTTATCATCACAATGCTTCACGACATTGTCATGAAAATTCTCAATGGCCCTTGTCAACATAATGCTCCAAGCCCTAGTCATCACAATGCTCCATTATATTTGCCATCACAATCCTCCATTACATTTGGCATCACAATGCTCCATGCCATTGTCATCGCAATGGACCATGACATATGTCATCACAATGCTCCCTGACACCTGTCTTCACAATACTCCATGCCCTTGACATCACAATGCTCCATGCCCTTGTCATCACAATGAACCATGTCCACTGTCATCACAATAATCTAGGAAACTTGTCAGACCAATGTTCAATGACCCGGTCATCACAATGCTCCATGCCCTTGTCATCACAATGCTCCATGACCCCTGTCATAACAATGCTCCATGACCCCTGCCATCACAATGTTCCACGGACTTGTCATCACAAGGCTCCATGACGCTTGTCATCACAATGCTCCAGGACCCCTGTAATCAAAATGCTCCATGCCCTTGTCATCACAAAGCTCCATGACACATGTCATCAGAATGTTCCATGGCCTTCTCATCAAAATGCTCCATGCCCTTGTCATCACAATGCACCATGTCCAATGTCATCACAATAATCTATGAAACTTGTCAGACCAATGCTCCATGCCCCTGTCATCACAATGCTCCATACCCTTGTTATCACAATGCTCCATGACCCCTGCCATCACAATGCTCCGTGACTCCAGTCATCACAATGTTTCATAACGTTTGTAATCACAACGGTCCATGAGTGCGTCATCACAAGGCTCTGTGACCTTTGTAAACACAATGCTCCATGAACTTTTCATCACAATGCTCCGTGACCATTGTCATCACAATGCTCCATGCCTTTGTCAGGACAATGCTCCATGACCGTTGTCATCAAAAATTGCCATGTGCTTTTCATCACAATGATCCACAACCTTGTCATCGCTATGCTCCATAAACCTTGTAATCACAATGCTCCATGAACTTCTCATCCAAATGCTCTCTCACATGAGATATCACAATGTTCCATCACTAGTCATCACAATCCTCACTCAACCCTGTTATCACAATGTTCCATGACCCCTGTCATCACAATGCTACATCCACTTATCATCACAATGTTCCATGACCCATGACATCAAAATGTTCCACAACCACTGTCATCAAAATGCTCCATGACCCTCTTCATCCCAAAGCTCCATGACCCCTGGCATCACAATGTTCTATAACCCCAGTCATCAAAATGTTCCATTACAATTTTCATCAAATTGCTGCATGACCCTGTCATCAAAATGCTCCCTGCCTTTCTCATCACAATGCACCACACCCTTGTCATCAAAATGCTCAATGACTTTGTCATCACAAAACTCTATGACCCTTGGCATCACAATGCTACATGTCATTGTCATCACAATGCTCCATGAACCCTCTCATCACATTGCTCCATGCCCTTGTCATCACAAAGCTCCATGACACTTCTCATGACAATGCTCGATGCCGTTCTCATCACAATGCTCCATGCCCTTGTCATTACAATCCTCCATGACCCATGTATCACAGTGCTCCTTGCCCTTGTCATCACAGTGCTATATGCCCAATCTCATCACAAAAATCCATGAAACCTTTCAGACCAATGCTCAATGCCCTTCTCATCACAATGCTCCATTACCTCTGTCATAACAATGCTCCATGAAACCTGCCCACCCAATGTTCCACGGCCCAGTCATCACAAGGCTCCATGACCCTTGTCATCACAATGCTCCAAGACCCCTGTAATCACAATGCTCCATGCCCTTGTCATCACAAATCCACCTGACACATGCCATCAGAATGTTCCATGGCCTTCTCATCACAATCCTCCATGCCCTTGTCATGACAATGCTCCAAGACCCCTGTATTCACAATTCTCCATACTACTTTTCATCTCAATGCTCCATGAAGCCTCTTATCAGAATGCTCCAAGCCCATCATCAAAATGCTTCAGGCTAGGTCCTCCCTGGTGGCGCAGTGGTTGAGAGTCCGCCTGCCGATGCAGGGGATACGGGTTCGTGCCCCGGTCTGGGAGGATCCCATATGCCGCGGAGCTGTTGGGCCCGTGAGCCATGGCCGCTGGGCCTGCGCATCCGGAGCCTGTTCTCCGCAACGGGGGAGGACACAACACTGAGAGGCCCGAATACCGCAAAAAAAAAAAATGCTTCAGGCTATTGTCATCACAATGAAATCAAAATTATCCATGACCACTGTCATCATAATGCTCCTAACCCTTGTGATCACAATGTTCCATAACACTTAACATCACAACACCCTATGACGCTCATCATCACAATTATCCATGGTCTTCTCATCACAATGATCCATGACCTTTGTCATCACAATTCTCAGTACACTTGTCATCACAATGCTCCCTGAAACATGTCGTCAGTATGCTCCTTGAAACCTGTCATGACAAGGCTCCATGCCTTTTCATCACAATGATCCATGCCTTTTCATCACAATGTTCCAAGACACCTGTAATCACAGTGCTCCATGCCCTTGTCATCACAAAGCTCAATGACACATGTCATCAGAATGCTCCATTGCATCCTCCTCACAATGTTCCAGGCCCTTGTCATCACAATGCTCCAAGACCCCTGTAATCACAATGCTCCATGCCCCTTTTCATCAGAATGCTCCATGAGACTTGTCATCACAAGTCTCCATGCTTTTATCATCACAATGCTCCAGGACCTTGTCATCACCATGCTGCATTCCCTTGTCATCACAATGCTCCATGACCCCTGTCATCACAATACTCCATGAATATTTTCAGCCCAATGCTCCATGAAATTCTCATCACAATGCTCCATGAAAAATATCATAAAAATGCTCCATGACCACTGTCATCGCAACACTCCATGACACCTGACAACACAATGATCCGGGACACTTGTCATCACAATGCTCCATTCCCTACTCATCACAATGCTCCATGACCCCTGTCATCACAATACTCCATGAACATTTTCAGCCAAATGCTCCATGACACTTGGCATCACAATGCTCCATGCCTTTGTCAGCAAAATGCTACATGACATTGTCATTACAATGCTCTATGCGCTGGTCATCACAATACTCCATTACCATTGTCATCACAAACCTCCATGAACCTTGGGATCACATTGCTTCACGCCCTTGTCATCACAATGCTCCATGCACGTTGAAATCAAAATGATCCATGACCCCTGTCATCACAATGCTACAAACACTTGGAATCACAATGTTCCATAATACTTGTCATGACAACGCTCCATGATGCCTGTCATCACAATACTCCATGCCCTTTTCATCACAATGCTCCATGACCATTGTCATCACAATTCTCAATACACTTGTCATCACAGTGCTCCCTGGCACTTGTCGTCAGAATGCTCCTTGAACCCTGTCACGAAAATGCTCCATGCCTTTTTCATCACAAAGCCCCATGCCATTTTCTTCACAATGCTCCATGCCATTGTCATCAAAATACTCCACAAGCTTGTCATCACAATGCTCCAAGACCTTTGTCATCACAATTCTCCATGTACTTGACAGCACAATGCTCCCTGACCCTTGTCATCACAAAGCTCCATTAACTTTGTCATCAGAATCCTCCATGAAACTTGGCATCACAATGCTCCAGGCCGTTGTTATCACAATGGGCCATTACATATGTCATCACAGTGCTCCCTCACATCTCTATTCACAATACTGCAAGACCTGGTCATCACAGTGCTACATGACCTTGTCATCACAATGCGCCATTCCAAGTGTCATCGCAATACTCCATGAAAATTATTAGACCAGTGCTCCATGCCCTTGTCATCACAATGCTCCATGCCCTTGTTATCACAAAGTTCCATGACCCCTGTCATCACAATGCTCCGTGACTCCAGTCATCACATTGCTCCATGACTTTTGTCATCACAGTGGTCTATGCCCTCATCATCAACAGTCTCTCTGACTTTTTTAAGCACAATGCTCCATGAACATTTCATCACAATGCTCTTTGACACTTGTCATCACAATGCACTATGCCTTTCTTAGCACAATGCTCCATGCCCTTGTCATCACATTGCTCCATGACCCCTGTCATCACAATGCTCCGTGACTCCTGTCATCACAATTCTTCATAACATTTGTCATCACAATGGTCAATGCTCGTGTCATCAAAAGGCTCTGTTACCTTTGTAACCACAAAGTTCCATGAACTTTTCATCACAATGCTCCGAGACCCTTGTCATCACTATGCTCCATGCCTTTGTCAGAAAAATGCTCCATAACCCTTGTCAACCCAATGGGCGACGCGATTTTCATCCCAAAGGTCCACAAATTTGTCATCGCAATGCTCCATAAATCTTGTAATCACAATGCTCCATGCCCTTCACATCACAATGCTCCATTACCCCTCTCATAACAATGCTCCATGACCCCTGCCATCACAATGTTCCACGGCCTTGTCATCACAAGGCTCCATGACACTTGTCATCACAGTGCTCCAAGACCCCTGTAATCAAAATGCTCCATGCCCTTGTCATCACAAAGCTCCATGACACATGTCATCAGAATGTTCCATGGTCTTCTCATCAGAATGTTCCATGGTCTTCTCATCAAAATGCTCCCAGACCCCTGTAATCACAATGCTCCATGCCCGTTTTCAACATAATGGTCCATGAAACCTGTCATCACAATGCATCATGCCCATCATCATAATGCTTCCAGCTATTGTCAGCACAATGAAATCAAAATACTCCATGATATCTGTCATCACAATGCTCCATGACCCCTGTCATCACAATACTCCATGAACATTTTCAGCCCAATTCTCCATGACACTTGTCATCACAATGATCCATGCCCTTGTCATCCCAATGCTCCATGACCCCTGTATTCACAAGGCTCCGTGACGCTTGTCATCACAGTGCTCCATGACACCAGTCATCACAATGTTCCATGCCTTTGTCAGCAAAATGCTACATGACCTTGTCATTACAATGCTCTATGCGCTTGTCATCACAGTACTCCATTACCATTGTCATCACAATCCTCCATGAACCTATGATCACATTGCTTCATGCCCTTGTCATCCCGAAGCTCCATGCTCCTTGAAATCAAAATGATCCATGACCTCTGTCATCACAATGCTACAAACACTTGTGATCACAATGTTCCATAACACTTGTGATCACAACTCTCCATGATGCCTGTCATCACAATACTCCATGCCATTTTCATCACAATGCTCCATGACCATTGTCATCACAATTCTCAATACACTTGTCATCACAATGGTCCCTGACACTTGTCGTCAGAATGCTCCTTGAACCCTGTCATGAAAAGGCACCATGCCTTTTTCATCACAATGCCCCATGCCGTTTTCATCACAATGCTCCATGCCATTGTCATCAAAATACTCTACAAGCTTGTCATCGGAACGCTCCATGACCGTTGTCATCACAATTCTCCATGCACTTGTCAGCACAATTCTCCCTGACACTTGTCATCACAATGCTCCCAGCCATTGTCATCACAATGCTCCATTACATTTGTCATCAGAATCCTCCATGACACTTGGCATCACAATGCTCCATGCCCTTGTCATCACAATGCTCCATGACCCCTGTCATCACAATGCTCCGTGACTCCAGTCATCACAATTCTTCATAACATTTGTCATCACAATGGTCGATGCCCGCGTCATCACAGGGCTCTGTTACATTTGTAACCACAATGCTCCATGAAATTTTCATCACAATGCTCCGTGACCCTTGTCATCTCAATCCTCCATGTATTTGTCCGAAAAATACTCCATGTCCCTTATCATCACAACGTGCCACTCGCTTTTCACCCCAACGGTCCACAACTTTGTCATGGCTATGCTCCATAAACTTTGTAATCACAAAGTTCTATGTCCTTCTCATCAAAATGCTCCATTACCCCTGTCATAGCAATGTTCCATGACCCCTGCCATCACAATGTTCCATGGCCTTACCATCACAAGGCACCATGACCCTTGTCATCACAATGCTCCAAAACACCTGTAATCACAATGTTCCATGCCCTTGTCATCACAAAGCTCCATGACACATGTCATCAGAATGTTCCATGGCCTTCTCATCAAAATGTTCCATTCCCTTGTCATCACAATGCTCCCATACGCCTGTAATCACAATGCTCCATGCCCCTTTTCATCTCAATGCTCCATGAACACTGTCATCACAATGCACCATGCCCATCATCATAATGCTTCCGGCTATTGTCAGCACAGTGAAATCAAAATTCTCCATGACCTCTGTCATCACAATGCTCCATGATCCCTGTCATCACAATGATCCATGCTCTTGTCATCCCAATGCTCCATGACCCCTGTATTCACAATGCTCCGTGACGCTTGTCATCACAGTGCTCCATGACACCTGTCATTACGATGCTCCATGCTTTGTCAGCAAAATGCTACATGACCTTTTCATTACAATGCTCTATGCGCTTGTCAACACAATACTCCATTACCATTGTCATCAAAATCCTCCATGAACCTTGGGATCACATTGCTTCATGACCTTGTCATCACAATGCTCCATGCTCCTTGAAATCGAAATGATCCATGACCTCTCTCATCACAATGCTCCAAACCCTTGTGATCACAATGTTCCATAACACTTGTCATCACAACACTCCATGATGCCTGTCATCACAATACTGCATGCCCTTTTCATCACAATGCTCCATGACCTTTGTCATCACAATGCTCAATACACTTGTCATCACAATGCTCCCTGACACTTGTCGTCAGAATGCTCCTTGAACCCTGTCACGAAAGGCTCCATGATTTTTCATCACAATGCCCCATGCCGTTTTCATCACAATGCTCCATTCCATTGTCATCAAAATACTCCACAAGCTTGTCATCAGAATGCTCCATGACCCTTGTCATCATAATTCTCCATGCAATTCTCAGCACAAAGCTACCTGACCCTTGTCATCACAATGCTCCAAGCCATTGTCATCACAATGCTCCATTACCTTTGTCATGAGAATCCTCCATGACACTTGGCATCACAATGCTCCATGCCATTGTCATCACAATGGGCCATTACATATGTCATCAAGATGCACCCTGACACCTGTCTTCACAATACTGCATGACCTGGTCATCACAATGCTCCATGCCCTTGTCATCACAATGCACCATTCCAACTCTCATCGCAATAATCCATGAAACTTATTAGACCAATGCTCCATGTCATTGTCATCACAATGCTCCATTCCCTTGTTATTACAATGCTCCATGACCCCTGTCATCACAATGCTCTGTGACTCCATTCATCACAATGCTACTTGACATTTGTCATCACAATGGTCCATGCCCTCATCATCAACAGTCTCTGTGACGTTTTTAACCACAATGCTCCATGAACTTCTCATCACAATGCTCTTTGACCCTTGTCATCACCATGCTCTATGCCTTTCTCAGCACAATGCTCCATGATCCTTGTAATCACAATGCTCCATGCGCTTGTCTGCACGATGCTCCACGACACATGTAATCCCAATGCACCATGCGCTTGTCATCACAGTGCTCCACAATCTTGTCATCACAATGCTCCATAAACCTTGTCATCACAATGCTCCATGTACTTCTCATCAAAATCCTCTCTCACCACTGATATCACAATGTTACCATCACTATTCGTCACAATCCTCCCTCACCCCTGTCATCACAATGTTCCATGACTCCTGTCATCACAATGCTACATGCATTATCATCACAATGTTTGATGACCACTGACATCACAATGTTACATAACCCCTGTCATCAAAATGCTCCATGACCCTTTTCATCAAAATGCTCCATGACCCCTGACATCACAATGTTCCATAACCCCTGTCATCAAAATATTCCATGACCTTTTTCATCAAATTGCTCCATGACCCTTTCATCACAATGCTCCTGCCTTTCTCATCACAATGCACAACGCACTTGTCATCAAAATGCTCCATGACATTTGTCATCACAAAGATCCATGACGCTTGGCATCACAACGCTCCATGTCTTTGTCATCACAATGCTCCATGAATGCTCTCATCACATTGCTCCATGCCCTTGTCATCACAAAGCTCCATGACACATGTCATCAGAATATTCCATGGCCTTCTCATCGCAATACTCCATGCCCTTGCCATCACAATGCTCCATTACCCCTGTCATAACAATGCTCCATGTCCCAAGCCAACACGATGATCCATGGCCTTTTCATCACAAGGCTCCATGACCTTTCTCATCACTATGCCCCAAGAACACTGTAATCACAATGCTCTATGAATTTGTCATGACAAAGCTCAATGACACATGTCATCAGAATGTTCCATGGCCTTCTCATCAAAATGCTCCATGCCCTTTTCATCACAATGCTCCCAGACCCCTGTAATCACAGTGCTCCATGCCCCTTTTCATATCAATGGTCCATGAACCCTGTCATCACAATGCACCATGCGCATCATCATAATGTTTAAGGCTATTGTCATCACAATGAAATCTAAATTCTCCATGATCTCTGTCATAACAATGCTCCAAACACTTGTGATCACAATGTTCCATAAGACTTATCATCACAACACCCCATGACGCTCATCATCACAATTATCCATGGTCTTCTCATCACAATGCTCCATGACATTTGTCATCAAATGCTCAATACACTTGTCATCACAATGCTCCCTTACACTTGTCGTCAGTATGCTTTTGAACCCTGTCATGACAAGGCTTAATGCCCATTTCATCACAATGCATCAGGACACCTGTAATCACAATGCTCCACAACATTCTCATCACAATATTCCATTCCCAATATCATCACAATGCTCCATGACCACTGTCATCACAACACTCCATGACACCTGACAACACAATGATCCGGAAATCTTGTCATCAAAATGCTCCATTCCCTAGTCATCATAATGCTCCATAACCCCTGTCCTCACAATACTCCATGAACATTTTCAGCCCAATGCTCCATGACCCTTGTCATCACATTGAACCATGCCCTTGTCATCCCAATGCTCCATGACCCCTGTATTCACAAAGCTCCGTGACGCTTGTCATCACAGTGCTCCATGACACCTGTCATCACAATGCTCCATGCCTTTGTCATCATTATGCTCCATGAAACCTCTCATATTGCTCAATGCCCTTGTCATCACAAAGCTCCATGACAATTGTCATCACAATGCTCGATGCCCTTCTCATCACAATGCTCCATGCCCTTGTCATTACAATCCCCCATGACCCATGTATCACAGTGTACCGTGCCCTTCTCATCACAATGCTCCATGCACACTCTCATCACAATAATCCATGAAATATTTCAGACCAATGTTCAATGCCCTTCTCATCACAATGCTCCATTACCTCTGTCATAACAGTGCTCCATGACCCCTGCCATCACAATGCTCCACGGCCTTGTCATCACAAGGCTCCATGACCCTTGTCATCACAATGCTCCAAAACCACTGTAATCACAATGCTCCATGCCCTTGTCATCACAAAGCTCCATGATGCATGTCATCAGAATGTTCCATGGACTTCTCCTGAGAGTGCACCATGCCCTTGTCATCACAATGCTCCAAGACCCCTGTAATCACAATGCTCCATTCCTCTTTTCATCAGAATGCTCCATGAGACTTGTCATCACAAGTCTCCATGGTCATCTCATCACAATGCTCCATTCCCTTGTCATCACCATGCTCCATTCCCTTGTCATCAAAATGCTCCATGACACCTGGCATCATAATACTCCATGAATATTTTCAGCCAAATGCTCCATGACCTACTAATCACAATGCTCCATGGCAAATATCATCAAAATGCTCCATGACCACTGTCATCACAACGCTCCATGACACCTGACAACACAATGATCCGGGACACTTGTCATCACAATGCTCCAAGACGCCTGTAATCACAATGCTCCATGACCCCTGTCAACACAATACTCCATGAACTTTTTCAGCCCAATGATCCATGACACTTGTCATCACAATGATCCATGCCCTTGTCATCCCTATGCTCCATGACCCCTGTATTCACAATGCTCCGTGACGCTTGTCATCACAGTGCTCCATGACACCTGTTATCACAATGCTCCATGTCTATGTCAGCAAAATGCTACATGACCTTGTCATTACAATGCTCTATGCGCTTGTCATCACAATACTCCATTACCATTGTCATCACAATCCTCCATGAACCTTGGGATCACATTGCTTCATGCCCTTGTCATCACAAAGCTCCATGCTCCTTGAAATCAAAATGATCCATGACCGCTGTCATCACAATGCTTCAAACCCTTGTGATCACAATGTTGCATAACACTTGTCATCACATCGCTCCATGATGCCTGTCATCACAATACTCCATGCCCTTGTCATCACAATGCTCCATGCCCTTGTTATCACAATATTCCATGCCCTTGTCATCACAATACTCCATGCAATTGTCATCAAAATGCACCATGTCCACTGTCATCACAATAATCTATGAAACTTGTCAAACCGATGCTCCATGCACCTGTCAACACAATGCTCCATGCCCTTGTCATCACAATGCTCCATGACCCCTGTCATCACAATGCTCCTGACTCCAATCATCACAATGCTTCATAACGTTTGTCATCACAACGGTCCATGCCCGCGTCATCACAAGACTCTGTGACCTTTGTAACCACAATGCTCCATGAACTTTTCATCACAATGCTGCGTGACCCTTGTCATCACAATGCTCCATGTCTTTGTCAGAACAATGCTCCATGACCCTTGTCATCACAATGTGCCATGCACTTTTCATCACAAAGAACCACAACTTTGACTTCGCTATGCTCCATAAACCTTGTAATCACAATGTTCCATGCAATTCTCATTCAAATGCTCTCTCACAACGGATGTCACAATGTTCCATCACTTGTCATCACAATCCTCCCTCACCCCTGTTATCACAAGTTTCCATGACCCCTGTCATCACAATGCTACATCCCCTTATCAGCACAATGTTCTATGATCCCTGACATCACAATGTTCAATAAACCCTGTCATCAAAATACTCCATGACCCTTTTCATCCCAAAGCTCCATGACCCATGGCATCACAATGTTCTATAACCCCTGTCATCAAAATGTTCCATTACACTTTTCATCAAATTACTGCATGAACCTGTCATCAAAATGCTCCCTGCCCTGCTCATCACAATGCACCACACCCTTGTCATCAAAATGCTCCATGACATTTGACATCACAAAGCTCCATGACACTTGGCATCACAATGCTCCATTTCATTGTCATCACAATGCTCCATGAACCCTCTCATCACATTGCTCCATGCCCTTGTCATCACAAAGCTCCATGACAATTGTCATCACAATGCTCGATGCCCTTCTCATCACAATGCTCCATGCCCTTGTCATTACAATCCCCCATGACCCATGTATCACAGTGTACGTGCCCTTGTCATCACAATGCTCCATTCCCACTCTCATCACAATAATTCAAGAAATATTTCAGACCAATGCTCAATGCCCTTCTCATCACAATGCTCCATTACATCTGTCATAACAATGCTCCATGACCCCAGCCATCACATTGTTCCACGGACTTGTCATCACAAGGCTTCATGACCCTTGTCATCACAATGCTCCAAGACCCCTGTAATCACAATGCTCCATGCACCTTTTCATCAGAATGCTCCATGAGACTTGTCAACACAAGTCTCCATGGTCATCTCATCACAATGCTCCAGGACCTTGTCATCACCACGCTCCATTCCCTTGTCATCACAATGCTCCATGACACCTGTCATCACAATACTCCATGAATATTTTCAGCCCAATGCTCCATGAACTTCTTATCACAAACTCCATGACCAATATCATCAAAATTCTCCATGACCACTGTCATCAAAACACTCCATGACACCTGACAACACAATGATCCGGGACTCTTTTCATCACAATGCCCAATGACACCTGTATTCACAATGCTCCATGACCCCTGTCATCACAATACTCCATTAACGTTTTCATTCCAATGATCCATGACACTTGTCATCACAGTGATCCATGCCCTTGTCATCCCAATGCTCCATGACCCTTTTATTCAAAATGCTCTGTGACGCTTGTCATCAAAGTGCACCATGACACATGTCATCACAATGCTCCATGCCTTTGTCAGCAAAATGCTACATGACACTGTCCTTACAATGCTCCATGTGCTTGTCATCACAGTACTCCATTACCATTGTCATCACAATCCTCCATGAACCTTGGGATCACCTTGTTTCATGCCTTTGTCATCACAATGCTCCATGCTCCATGAAATCAAAATGATCCATGACCCGTGTCATCACAATGCTCCAAACCCTGGTGATCACAATGTTCCATAACACTTGTCATCACAACGCTCCATAATGCCTGTCATCACAATACTCCATGCCCTTTTAATCACAATGCTCCATGACCTTTGTCATCACAATTCTCAATACACTTGTCATCACAATGCTCCCTGACACTTGTCATCAGAATGCTCCTTGAACACTATCACGGAAAGGCTCCATGCCACTTTCATCACAATGCCCCACGCGGTTTTCATCACAATGCTCCATGTCATTGTCATCAAAATACCCCACAAGCTTATCATCAGAATGCTCCATGACGCTTGTCATCACAATTCTCCATGCACTTGTCAGCAAAATGCTCCCTGACCCTTGTCATCACAATGCTCCAAGCCATTGTCATCACAATGCTCCATTACCTTTGTCATCAGAATCCTCCAAGACACTTGGCATCACAATGCTCCATGCCATTGTCATCACAATGCCCCATTACATATGTCATCACAATGCTCCCTGACACCTCTCTTCACAATACTGCATGACCTGGTCATCACAATGCTCCATGCCCTTGTCATCACAATGCGCCATTCCAAATGTCATCACAATAATCCATGAAATTTATTAGACCAATGCTCCATGCCTTTGTCATCACAATACACCATTACCATTGTCATCAGCATCCTCCAAGAACATTGGGATCACATTGCTTCATGCCCTAGTCATCACAATGCTCCATGCTCCCTGAAATCAAAATGATCCATGACCTCTGTCATCGCAATGCCCCAAGCCCTTGTGATCACAATGTACCATAACACTTGTCATCACAATGCTCCATGATGCCTGTCATCACAATACTCCATGCCCTTGTCATCACAATGCTCCAAGGCCCCTGTAATCACAATGCTCCATGCCCCTTTTCATCAGAATGCTCCATGAGACTTGTTATCACAAGTCTCCATGGTCTTCTCATCACAATGTTCCAGGACCTTGTCATCACAATGCTCCAGGACCCCTGTCATCACAATATTCAATGAACATTTTCAGCCAAATGCTCCATGACCTTCTCATCCCAATGCTCCATGACCCCTGTATTCACAATGCTCCGTGACGCTTTTCATCACAGTGCTCCATGACACATGTCATCACAATGCTCCATGCCTTTGTCAGCAAAATGCTACATGACCTTGTCATTACAATGCTCTATGTGCTTGTCATCACAATACTCCATTACCATTGTCATCACAATCCTCCATGAACCTTGGGATCACATTGCTTCATGCCCTTGGCATCAAAATGCTCCATGCTCTTTGAAATCAAAATGATCCATGACCTCTGTCATCACAATGCTCCAAACCCTTGTGATCACAATTTTCCATAACACTTTTCATGACAACGCTCCATGATGCCTGTCATCACAATACTCCATGCCCTTTTCATCACAATGCTCCATGACCATTGTCATCACAATTCTCAATACACATGTCATCACAATGCTCCCTGACACGTGTCGTCAGAATGCTCCTTGAACCCTGTCACGAAAAGGCTCCATGCCTTTTTCTTCACAAAGCTCCATGCAATTTTCATCACAATGCTCCGTGCCATTGTCATCAAAATACTCCACAAGCTTGTCATTAGAATGCTCCATGACCATTGTCATCACAATTCTCCATGCACTTGTCAGCACAATGCTGCCTGACCCTTGTCATCACAATGCTCCAAGCCATTGTCATCACAATGCTCCATTACCGTTGTCATCAGAATCCTCCATGACACTTGGCATCACAATGCTCCATGCCATTGTCATCACATTGGGCCATTACATATGTCATCACAATGCTCCCTGACACCTCTCTTCACAATATTGCATGACCTGGTCATCGCAATTTTCCATGCCCTTGTCATCACAATGCGCCATTCCAACTGTCATCACAGTAATCTATGAAACTTATTAGACCAATGCTCGATGCACTTGTCATCACAAAGCTCCATGCCCTTGTTATCACAATGTTCCAAGACCACTGTAATCAGAATGCTCCATGCCCCTTTTCATCAGTATGCTTCATGAGACTTGTCATCACAAGGCTCCATGGTTTTCTCATCACAATGCTCCAGGAACTTGTCATCACAATGCTTCACGACATTGTCATGAAAATTCTCAATGGCCCTTGTCATCATAATGCTCCAAGCCCTAGTCATCACAATGCTCCATTATATTTGTCATCACAATCCTCCATTACATTTGGCATCACAATGCTCCATGCCATTGTCATCGCCATGGACCATGACATATGTCATCACAATGCTCCCTGACACCTGTCTTCACAATAGTCCCTGGCCGTCTCATCACAATGCTCCATGCCCTTGTCATCACAATGCACCATGTCCACTGTCATCACAATAATCTAGGAAACATGTCAGACCATTGTTCCATGCCCCTGTCATCACAAAGCTCCATGCCCTTGTTATCAAAATTCTCCATGACCCCTGTCATCACAACGCTCCCTGACTCCAGTCATCACAATGCTTCATAACGTTTGTCATCACAACGGTCCATGCCCGTGTCATCACAAGGCTCTGTGACATTGTAACCACAATGCTCCATGAACATTTCATCACAATGCTCCGTGAACCTTCTCATTACAATGCTCCATGTCTTTGTCAGAACAATGCTCCATGACCCTTGTCATCACAATGTTCCATGTGATTTTCATCACAATGATCCACAACCTTGTCATTGCTATGCCCCATAAACATTGTAATCACAATGCTCCATGCACTTTTCATCCAAATACTCTCTCACATGAGATATCACAATGTTCCTTCACTAGTCATCACACTCCGCCCTCACCCCTGTAATCACAATGTTCCATGACCCCTGTCATCACAATGCTACATCCCCTTATCAGCACAATGTTCCATGACACCTGACATCACAATATTCCATAACCCCTGTCATCAAAGTGCTCCTTGACCCATTTCATCCCAAAGCTCCATGACCACTGGCATCACAATGTTGTATAACCCCTGTCAACAAAATGTTCCATTACACTTTTCTTCAAATTGCTGCATGACCCTGTCATTAAAATGCTCCCTGCCCTTCTCATAACAATGCATCATACCCTTGGCATCAATATGCTCAATGACCTTTGTCATCACAAAGCTCAATGACCCTTGGAATCACAATGCTCCATGCCATTGTCATCACAAAGCTCCATGACGAATGTCCTCAGAATGTTCCATGGCCTTCTCCTCACAGTGCTCCATATCCTTTTCATCACAATGCTGAAGACCCCTGTAATCACAATGCTCCATGCCCCGTTTCATCAGAATGCTAAATGAGACTTGTCATCACAAGTCTCCATGGTCATCTCATCACAATGCTCCAGGAACTTGTCATCACCATGCTCCATTCCCTTGTCATCACAATGCTCCATGACACCTGTCATTACAATACTCCATGAACATTTTTAGCACTATGCTCCATGACTTTCTCATCACAATGCTCCATGACAAATATCTTCAAAATGCTGCATGACCACTGTCATCACAACACTCCCTGACACCTGACAACACAATGTTCCGGGACTCCTGTCATCACAATGCTCCAAGACCTCTGTAATCACAATGCCCCATGACCCCTGTCATCACAATACTCCATGAACATTTTCAGCCCAATGCTCCATGACACTTGTCATCACAATGATCCATGCCCTTGTCATCCCAATGCTCCATGACCCCTGTATTCAAAATGCTCCGTGATGATTGTCATCACAGTGCTCCATGACACATTTCATCACAATGCTCCATGCCCTTGCAAGCAAAATGCTACATGACCTTGTCATTACAATGCTCTATGGGCTTGTCATCACAATACTCCATTACCAATGTCATCACAATCCTCCAAGATCCTTGGGATGTCATTGCTTCATGCCATAGTCATCACAATGCTCCATGCTCCTTGAAATCAAAATGATCCATGACCTCTGTCATCGCAATGCTCCAAACACTTGTGATCACAATGTTCCATAACACTTGTCATCACAACGCTCCATGATGCCTGTCACCACAATACTCCATGCCCTTGTCATCACAATGCTCCATGACCCTTGTCATCACAAAGTGCCATGCGTTTTTCATCACAGTGATCCACAACGTTGTCATCGCTATGCTCCATAAACCTTGTAATCACAATGCTCCATGCACTTCTCATCCAAATGCTCTCTCACATGAGATATCACAATGTTCCATCACAAGTCATCACAATCCTCCCTCACCCCAGTTATCACAATGTTCCATGACCCCTGTCATCCCAATGCTACATTCCCTTATCAGCACAATGTTCCCTGACCCCTGACATCACAGTGTTCCATAACGCCTCTCATCAAAATGTTCAATGACACATTTCATCCCAAAGCTCCATGACCCCTGGCATCACAATGTTCTATAACCCTTGTCATCAAAAGGTTCCATTACACTTTTCATCAAATTGCTGCATGACCGTGTCATAAAAATGCTCCCTGCCATTCTCATCACAATGCACCACACACTTGTCATTAAAATGCTCCATGACCTTTTTCATCACAAAGCTCCATGACCCTCGGCATCACAATGCTCCATGTCATTGTCATCACAATGTTCCATGAACCCTCTAATCACATTGCTCCATGCCCTTGTCATCACATAGCTCCATGACACTTGTCATCACAATGCTCGATGCCCATCTCATCCCAATGCTCCATGCCCTTTTCATTACAACCCCCCATGACGCATGTATCACAGTGTACGTGCCCTTGTCATCACAATGCTCCATGCCCACTCTCATCACAATAATCCATGAAACATTTCAGACCAATGCTCAATGCCCTTCTCATCACAATGCTCCATTACCTCTGTCATAAAAATGCTCCATGACCCCTGCCATCACAATGTTCCAAGGCCTTGTCATCACAGGGCTCCATGACCCTTGTCATCACAATGATCCAAGACCCCTGTAATCACAATGCTCCATGCCATTGTCATCACAAAGCTCCATGACGCATGTCATCAGAATGTTCCATGGCCTTTTCCTCACAGTGCTCCATGCCCTTGTCATCACAATGCTCCAAGACCCCTGTAATCACAATGCTCCATGCCCTTTTTCATCAGAATGCTCCATGAGACTTGTCAACACTAGTCTCCATGGTCTTCTCATCACAATGCTCCAGGACCTTATCATCACCATGCACCATTCCCTTGTCATCACAATGCTCCATGACACCTGTCATCACAATATTCCATGAACATTTTCACCCCAATGCTCCATGACCTTCTCATCACAATGTGCCATGACCAATATCATCACAATGCTCCATGACCACGGTCATCACAACACTCCATGAAACCTGACAACACAATGATCCAGGAATCTTGTCATCACAATGCTCCAAGACCCCTGTAATCACAATGCTCCATGACCCCTCTCATCACAATACTCCATGAACATTTTCATCCCAATGATCCATGACTCTTTTCTTCACAAGGATCCATGCCCTTGTCATCCCAATGCTCCGTGACCCCTGTATTCACAATGCTCCGTGACGATTGTCATCAGAGTTCTCCATGACACCTGTCATCACAATGCTCCATGACTTTGTCAGCAAAATGCTACATGACCGTGTCATTACAATGCTCTATGCGCTTGTCATCACAATACTCCATTACCATTGTCATCACAATCCTCCATGAACCTTGGGATCACATTGCTTCATGCCCTTGTAATCACAATGCTCCATGATCCTTGAAATCAAAATGATCCATGACCTCTTTCATCACAATGCTCCAAACCATTGTGATCACAATGTTCCATAACACTTGTCATCACAATGCTCCATGATGCCTGTCATCACAATACTCCATGCACTTTTCATCACAATGTTCCATGACCTTGTCATCACAATTCTCAATACACTTGTCATCACAATGCTCCATGCCCTTGTCATCACAATGCTCCATTACATTTGTCTTCTGAATCCTCCATGACACTTGGCATTACAATGCTCAATGCCATTGTCATCACAATGGGCCATTATATATGTTAGCACAATGCTCCCTGACAACTGTCTTCACAATACTGCATCATATGGTCATCACAATTCTCCATGCCCTTGTCATCACAATGCGCCATTCCAACTTTCATCACAATAATCCATGAAACTTATTAGAACAATGCTCCATGCCCTTGTCATCACAAAGCTCCATGCCCTTCTTATCACAATGTTCCAAGACCCCTATAATCAGAATGCTCCAAGTCCCTTTACATTATTATGCTCCATGAGACTTGTCATCACAAGGTTCCATGGTTTTGTCATCACAATGCTCCAGGAACTTGTCATCACAATGCTTCTCGACCTTGTCATGAAAATTTTCAATGGACCTTGTCATCATAATGCTCCAAGCCCTAACCATTACAATGCTCCTTTATATTTGTCATCACAATCCTCCATTACATTTGGCATCACAATGCTCCCTGCCATTGTCATCGCAAAGGACCATGACAAATGTCATCACAATGCTCCCTGACACTTGTCTTCACAATACTACATGCCCTTGTCTTCACAATGCTCCATGCCCTTGTCATCACAATGCACCATGTCAACTCTCATCACAATAATCTATGAAACTTGTCAGACCAATGCTCCATGCCACTATCATCACAATGCTCCATGCCCTTGTCATCAAAATGCTCCATGACCCCTGTCATCACAACGCCCCCTGACTCATGTCATCACAATGATTCATAACGTTTGTCATCACAACGGTCCATGCCCGTGTCATCACAAGGCTCTGTGACATTTGTAACACCAATGCTCCATGAACTTTTCATCACAATGCTCTGTGACACTTGTCATCACAATGCTCCATGCCTTTGTCAGAACAATGTTCCATGACACTTGTCATCAAAATGTGCCATGCATTTTTCATCACAGTGATCCACAACCTTGTCATCGCTATGCTCCATAAACATTGTAATCACAATGCTCCATGCACTTCTCATGCAAAGGCTCTCTCACCTGAGATATCACAATGTTCCATCACTAGTCATCAGAATCCTCCCTCACCCCCGTTATCACAATGTTCCATGACCCCGGTAATCACAATGTTACATCCCCTTATCAGCACAATGTTCCATGACCCCCGACATCACAATGTTCCATAACCCCTGTCATGAAAATGCTCCATGACCCTTTTCATCCCAAAGCTCCATGAACCCTGGCATCACAATGTTCTATAACCCATGTCAACAAAATGTTCCATTACACTTTTCATCAAATTGCTGCATGACCCTGTCATCAAAATGCTCCCTGCCCTTCTCATCACAATGCACCACACCCTTGTCATCAAAATGCTCCATGACCTTTGTCATCACAAAGCTCCATGACCCTCGGCATCACAATGCTCCATGACATTGTCATCACAATGGGCCATTACATATGTCATCACAATGCTCCCTGACACCTGTCTTCACAATACTGCATGACCTGGTCATCACAATGCTCCATGCCCTTTTGATCACAATGCGCCATTCCAGCTGTCATCACAATAATCCATGAAACTTATTAGAGCAATGCTCCATGCCCTTGTAATCACAATGCTCCATGCACTTTTTATCACAATGCTCCATGACCCTTGTCATCACAATGCCCCGTGACTCCAGTCATCACAATGCTTCATGACCTTTGTCATCACAATGGTCCATGCCCTCGTCATCAACAGTCTCTCTGACCTTTTTAACCACAATGCTCCATGAACTTTTCATCACAATGCTCTTTGACCCTTGTCATCACAATGCTCTATGCCTTTCTCAGCACAATGCTCCATGACCCTTGTCATCACAAATCTCCATGCGCTTGTCAGCACAATGTTCCATCACACTTGTATTCACAATGCACCATGCGCTTGTCATCACAGTGCTCCACAATCTTGTCATTACAATGCTCCATAAACCTTGTCATCACAATGATCCATGCACTTCTCATCAAAATGCTCTCTCACCACTGATATCACAATGTTACATCACTATTCGTCACAATACTCACTCACCCCTGTCATCACTATGTTCCATGACTCCTCTCATCACAATGCTATATGCAGTTATCATCAGAATGTTCGATGACCCCTGACATCACAATGTTCCAATACCCGTATCATCAAAATGTTCCTTGACACTTTTCTTCAAATTGCTCCATGACCCTGTCATCACAATGCTCCCTGCAGTTCTCATCACAATGCACAACGCAGTTGTCATCAAAATGCTCCATGACCCTTGTCATCACATATATCCATGACACTTGGCATCACATTGCTCCATGCCCTTGTCATCACTAAGCTCCTTGACACATGTCATCAGAATGCTCCATGGCCTTCTCATCACAATGATCCATGACCTTTGTCATCACAATGCTCAATACATTTGTCATCAATATGCTCCCTGACACTTGTTGTCTGTATGCTCCTTGAACCCTGTCATGACAAGGCTCCATGCATTTTTCATCACAATGTTCCATGCACTTTTCATCACAATGCTCCAAGAGCCCTGTAATCTCAGTGATCCAAGCGCTTGTGACCACAAAGCTCAATGACGCATGTCTTCAGAATGTTCCTTGGCCTTCTCTTCACAATGCTCCATGCCCTTGTCATCACAATGTTCCAAGACCCCTGTAATCACAGTGGTCCATGCCCCTTTTCATCAGTATGCTATATAAGACTTGTCATCACAAGGCTCCATGGTTTTCTCATCACAATGCTCCAGGACCTTGTCATCACAATGCTTCACGACCTTGTCATGAAAATTCTCAATGTCCCTTGTCATCATAGTGCTCCAAGCCCTAGACATCACAATGCCCAATTTTATTTGTCATCACAATCCTCCATTACATTTGGCATCACAATTTTCCATTCTATATTCTTCGCAATGGACCATGACATATGTCATCACAATGCTCCCTGACACCTGTCTTCACAATACTCCATGACCTTCTCATCACCATGATCCATGCCCTTGTCATCACAATGAACCATGTCCACTGTCATCAAAATAATCTATGAAACTTGTCAGACCAGTGCTCCATGCCCCTCTCATCACAATGATCCATGCCCTTGTCATCACAATGCACCATGTCCACTGTCATCACAATAACCACTGAAAATTGTCACCACAACGCTCCATGTCCCTGTCATCACAATTCTCCATGACCCCTGTCATCACAATGCTCCGTGACTCCAGTCATCACAATGCTTCATAACGTTTGTCATCAGAATGGTCCATGCCCGCGTCATCACAAGGCTCTGTGACCTTTTTAACCACAATGCTCCATGAAATTTTCATCACAATGCTCCGTGACCCTTGTCATCACAATGCTCCAAGCCTTTGTCAGAACAATGTTCCATGACCCTTGTCATCACAATTTGTCACGCGCTTTTCATCACAATGATCCACAACCTTGTCATCGCTGTGCACCATAAACCTTGTATTCACAGTGCTCCATGCATTTCTCATCCAAATGCTCTCTCACCTGAGATATCACAATGTCCCATCACTAGTCATCACAATCCTCCCTCAACCTTGTAATCAAAATGTTCCATGACCCCTGACATAACAATATTCCATAACCACTGTCATCAAAATGCTCCATGACACTTTTCAGCCCAAAGCTCCATGACCCTTGACATCACAATGTTCTGTAACGCCTGTCATCAAAATGTTACATTACACTTTTCATCAAATAGCTGCATGACCCTGTCATCAAAATGCTCCCTCTCCTTCTCATGACAATGCACCACACGCTTTTCATCAAAATGCTCCATGACCGTTGTCATCACAAAGCTCCACGACCCTTGGCATCACAATGCTCCATGTCATTGCCATCACAATGCTCCATGAACCCTCTCATCCCATTGCTCCATGCCCTTTTCATCACAAAGCTCCATGACACTTGTCATCACAATGCTCGATGCCCTTCTCATCAAAATGCTCCATGCCCTTTTCATGACAATCCTCCATGACCCATGTATCAAAGTGTTCCATGCCCTTGTCATCACAGTGCTCCATGCCCACTCTCATCACAATAATCCATGAAGACTTTCAGGCAAATGCTCAATGCCCTTCTCATCACAATGCTCCATTACCTCTGTCATAACAATGCTCCATGACCCCTGTCATCACAATGATCCACGGCCTTGTCATCACAAGGCTCCATGACCCTTGTCATCACAACGCTCCAAGACCCATGTAATCACAATGCTCCATGCCCTTTTCATCACAAAGCTCCATGACACATGTCATCATAATGTTCCATGCCCTTCTCATCACAATGCTCCATGCCCTTGTCATCACAATGCTCCAAGAACCCTGTAATCAAAATGCTCCATGCCACTTTGCATCTCAATGCTCCATGAACCCAGTCATCACAATGCACCATGCCCATCATCATAATGTTTCAGGCTATTGTCATCACAATGAAATCAAAATTATCCATGACCTCAGTCATCATAATGCTCCAAACCCTTGTGATCACAATGTTCCATAACACTTATCATCACAAATCCCCATGACGCTCATCATCACAATTATCCATGGTATTCTCATCACAATGCTCCATGACCTTTGTCATCACAAGGCTTAATACACTTGTCATCACAATGCTCCCTCACACTTGTTGTCAGTATGCTCCTTGAACCCTGCCATGAAAAGGCTCCATGCCTTTTTCATCACAATGATCCGTGCCCTTTTCATCACAATGCTCCAAGATCACTGTAATAACAATGCTCCATGTCCTTGTCATCACAAAACTCCATGAAGCATATCATCAGAATGCTCCATGGCCTTCTCATCACAATGCTCCATGCCCTAGTCTTCACAATGCTTCAAGACCCCTGTAATCACAATGCTCCATGCCCCTTTTCATGAGAATGCTCCGTGAGATTTGTCATCACAGGTCTCCATGGTCATCTCATCACAATGCTCCAGGACCTTGTCATCACCATTCTCCATTCCCTTGTCATCACAATGCTCCATGACACCTGTCATCACAATAATCCATTAACATATTCAGCACAATGCTCCACGACCTACACATCACAATGCTCCATGGCCAATATCATCACAATGCTCCATGACCACTATCATCACAACACTCCATGACTCCTGACAACACAATGATCCGGGACTCTTGTCATCACAATGCTCCATTCCCTACACATCACTATGCTCCATGACCCCTGTCATCACAACACTCCATGAACATTTTCAGACCAGTGCTCCATGACCATTGTCATCACAATGATCCATGCCCTTGTCATCCCAATGCTCCATGACCCCTGTATTCACAATGATCCATGTCGCTAGACATCACAGAGCTCCATGACACATGTCATCACAATGCTCCATGGCTTTGTCAGCAAAATGCTACATGACATTGTCATTACAATGCTCTAAGCGCTTGTCATCACAATACTCCATTTCCATTGTCATCACAATCCTCCATGAACCTTGGGATCACATTGCTTCATGCCCTTGTCATCACAATGCTCCATGCTCCTTGAAATCAAAATGATCCATGACCTCTGTCATCACAATGCTCCAAACCCTTGTGATCACAATGTTCCATAACACTTGTCATCACAACGCTCCATGATGCCTGTCATCACAATACTCCATGCCCTTTTCATCAAAATGCTCCATGACCTTTGTCATCACAATTCTCAATACAATTGTCATCACAATGCTTCCTGACACTTGTCGTCAGAATGCTCCTTGAACCCTGTCAAAAATATGCTCCATGCCTTTTTCATCACAAAGCCCCATGCCGTTTTCATCACAATGCTCCATGCCAATGTCATCAAAATACTCCACAAGCTTATCATCAGAATGCTCCATGACCCTTGTCATCACAGTTCTCCATGCACTTTTCAACACAATGCTCCCTGACCCTTGTCATCACAATGCTCCAAGCCATTGTCATCACAATGCTCCATTAACTTTGTCATCAGAATCCTCCATGACACTTGTCATCACAATGCTCCATGCCATTGTCATCACAATGGGCCATTCCATATGTCATCACAATGCTCCCTGACAACTCTCTTCACAATACTCCATGACCTGGTCATCACAATGCTCCAAGACCCATGTAATCACAATGCACCATTCCAACTGTCATCACAATAATCCATGAAACTTATTAGACCAATGTTACATGCCCTTGTCATCACAATGCTCGATGCCCTTGTTATCACAATGTTCCAAGAACCCTGTAATCAGAATTCTCCTTGCCCCTTTCATCAGTATGCTCCATGAGATTTGTCATCACAAGGCTCCATGGTTTTCCCATCACGATGCTCCAGGACCTTGTCATGACAATGCTTCACTACCTTGTCATGAAAATTCTCAATGGCCCTTGTCTTCATAATGCTCCAAGCCCTAGTCATCACAATGCTCCCTTATATTTGTCATCACAATCCTCCATTACATTTGGCATCACAATGCTCCCTGCCATTTTCATCGCAATGGACCATGACATATGTCATCACAATGCTCTCTGACAACTCTCTTCAAAATACTCCATGACCTTCTCATCACAATGCTCCATGCCCTGGTCATCACAATGCACCATGTCCACTGTCATCACAATAATCTCTGAAAAGTGTAACCACAACGCTCCATGTCCCTGTCATCACAATGCTCCATGACCCCTGTCATCTCAATGCTCCGTGACTCCAGTCATCACAATGCTTCATAACGTTTGTCATCACAACGGTCCATGCCCGCATCATCACAAGGCTCTGTGACATTTGTAACCACAATGCTCCATGAAATTTTCATCACAATGCTCCGTGACACTTGTCATCAGAATGCTCCATGCCTTTGTCAGAACAATGTTCCATGACCCTTGTCATCACAATGTGCCACGGGTTTTTCATCACAATGATCCACAACCTTGTCATCGCTATGCTCCATAAATCTTGTGTTCGCAATGCTCCATGCAATTCTCATCCAAATGCTCTCTCACCTGAGATATCACAATGTTCCATCACTAGTCATCACAATCCTCCCACAACCCTGTAATCAAAATGTTCCATGACCCCTGACATCACAATATTCCATTACCACTGTCATCAAAATGCTCCATGACACTTTTCAGCCCAAAGCTCCTTGACCCATGGCATCACAGTGTTCTGTAACCCCTGTCATCAAAATGTTACATTACACATTTCATCAAATTGCTGCATGACCCTGTCATCAAAATGCTCCCTCTCCTTCTCATCACAATGCACCACACGCTTGTCATCAAAATGCTCCCTCTCCTTCTAATCACAATGCACCACACGCTTGTCATCAAAATGCTCCATGACCGTTGTCATCACAAAGCTCCATGACCCTTGGCATCACAATGCTCCATATCATTGTCATCAAAATGCTCCATGAAACCTCTCATCCCATTGCTCCATGCCCTTGTCATCACAAAGCTCCATGACCCTTGTCATCACAATGCTCCAAGACCCCTGTAATCACAATGCTCCATGCCCTTTTCGTCACAAAGCTCCATGACACATGTCATCACAATGTTCCATGGCCTTCTCATCACAATGCTCCATGCCCTTTTCATCACAATGCTCCAAGAACCCTGTAATCAAAATGCTCCATGCCCCTTTGCATCTCAATGCTCCATAAACCCTGTCATCACAATGTTCCATGCGCTTGCCAGCACAATGCTCCATGACACAGGTCATCACAATGCACCATGCGCTTGTCACCAGAGTGCTCTACAATTTTGTCATCACAATGTTCCATAAACATTGTCATCACAAAGATCCATGACCCTTGGCATCACAGTGCTCCATGTCATTGTCATCACAGTGCTCCATGAACGCTCTCATCATATTGTTCCATGCCCTTGTCTTCACAAAGCTCCATGTCACATGTCATCAGAATGCTCCATGGCCTTCTCATCACAATGCTCTATGTGCTTGCCATCACAATGCTCCATTACACAAGACATACCAATGCTCCATGACACCTGCCATCACGATGTTCCGTGGCCTTCTCATCACAAGGCTCCATGACCCTTCTCATCACAACACTCCAAGAACCCTGTAATCACATTGCTCCATGCCCCTTTTCATCTCAATGTTCCATGAAATCTGTCATCACAATTCACCATGCCCATCATCATAATGCTTCATGCTATTGTCATCACAATGAAATCAAAATGCTCCATGACCTCTGTCATAACAATGCTCCAAACCCTTGTGATCACAATATTCCATATCACTTGTCATCACAATGACCCATGACGCTCGTCATCACTATTATCCATGGTCTTCTTATCACAATGCTCCATGACCTTTGTCATCACAATGCTCAATACACTTGTCATCAAAATGCTCCCTGACACTTGTTGTCTGTATGCTCCTTGAACCCTGTCATGACAAGGCTCCATGCCTTTTTCATCACAATGATCCATGCCCTTTTCATCACAATGCTCCAAGACCCATGTAATCACAATGCTCCATGCTCTTGTCATCTCAAAGCTCAATGACGCATGCCATCAGAATGCTCCTTGGTCTTCTCCTCACAATGTTCCATACCCTTGTCATCTCAATGTTCCATGACCCCTGTAACCACAATGCTCCATGCCCCTTTTCATCAGTATGCTCATGAAACTTGTCATCACAAGGCTCCATAGTTTTGTCATCACAATGCTCCAGGACCTTGTCAGCACAATGCTTCACGAGTTTTTCATGAAAATTCTCAATGGCCCTTGTCATCATAATGCTCCAAGCCCTAATAATCACAATGCTCCATTATATTTGTCACCACAATCCTCCATTACATATGGCATCACAATGCTCCATGCCATTGTCATGGCAATGGACCATGACATATGTCATCACAATGCTCCCTGACATCTGTCTTCACAATACTCCATGACCTTCTCATCACAATGCTCCATGCCCTTGTCATCACAATGCACCATGCCCACTGTCATCACTATGATCTATGAAACTTGTCAGACCAATGCTCCATGCCCCTGTCATCAAAAGGCTCCATGCCCTTGTCATCACAATGCTGCATGACCCTTGTCATCACAATGCTCCGTGACTCCATTCATCACAATGATTTATAACGTTTGTCATCACAATGGTCCATGCCCGCGTCATCACAAGTCTCTGTGACATTTGTAACCACAATGCTCTATGAACATTTTATCACCATTCACTGTGACCATTGTCATCACAATGCTCCATTTCTTTGTGAGAACAATGCTCCATGACCATTGTCATCACAATGTGCCACGCACATTTCATCACAACGGTCCACAACCTTATCATTGCAATGCTCCATAAACTTTGTAATCACAATGGTCCATGCACATCTCATCAAAATGCTCTCTCACCAGAGATATCACAATGTTCCATCACTAGTCATCACAATACTCCCTCACCCCTGTAAGCACAATGTTCCATGACCCTGTCATCACAATGCTACATCCCCTTATCATCACAATGTTCCATGACCCCTGACATAACAATGTTCCATAACTCCTGTCATCAAAATGCTCCATGAACCGTTTCATCCCAAAGTTCCAAGAACCCTGACATAACAATGTTCTATAACCCCTGCCATTAAAATGTTCCATTTCACTTTTCATCAAATTGCTGCATGATCCGGTCATCAAAATGCTCCCTGCACTTCTCATCACAATGCACCATTCCCTTGTCATCAAAATGCTCCTTGACTTGTCATCACAAAGCTCCATGACCCTTGGCATCACAATGCTCCATGTCATTGTCATCACAATGCTCCATGAACCCTCTCATCACATTGCTCCATGCCCTTGTCATCACAAAGCTCCATGACACTTGTCATCACAATGCTCGATGCCTTTCTCATCACAATGCTCCATGCCCTAGTCATTAAAATCCTGCATGACCCATGTATCACAGTGTTCCGTGCCCTTGTCATCACAATGCTCCAAGCCCAGTCTCATCACAATAATCCATAAAATATTTCAGACCAATATTCCATGCCCTTCTCATCACAATGCTCCATTACCACTGTCATAACAATGCTCCATGACCCCTGTCATCACAGTGTTCCACGGCCTAGTCATCACAAGGCTCCGTGACACTTGCCATCACAGTGCTCCAAGTCCCCTGTAATCACAATGCTCCATGCCCTTGTCATCACAAAGCTCCATGACACATGTCATCAGAATGTTCCATGGTCTTCTCATCAAAATACTCCATGCTCTTTTCATTACTGTGCTCCAAGACCCCTGTAATCACAATGCTCCATGCCCCTTTTCATCAGTATGCTCCATGAGACTTGTCATCACAAAGCTCTTTGATCCTTGTCATCACAATGCTCTATGCCTTTCTCAGCACAATGCTCCATGACCCTTGTCATCACAATGCTACATGCGCTTCTCAGCATGATGCTCCATGACACATGTCATCACAATGCACCATGCGCTTGTCATGACAGTGCTCCACAATCTTGTCATCACAATGCTCCATAAATCTTGTCATCACAATGCTCCATGCACTTCTCATCAAAATGCTCTCTCACCACAGATATCCCTGTGTTACATCACTATTCGTCACAATACACCCTTACCCTTGTTATCACAATGTTCCATGACTCCTGTCATCACAATGCTACATGCACTTATCATCAAAATGTTCGATGACCCCTGACATCACAATGCTCCATAACCCCTTTCATCAAAATGCTCCATGACCCTTTTCATCATAATGCTCCATGACCCCTGTCATCACAATGTTCCATAACCCCTGTCATCATAATTTTCCATGAACCTTTTCATCAATTTGCTCCATGACCCTGTCATCACAATGCTCCCTGCCCTTCTCATCACAATGCACAACGCACTTGTCATCAAAATGGTCCATGACCTTTGTCATCACAAAGATCCATTACTCTTGGCATCACAATGCTCCATGTCATGGTCATCACAATGCTCCATGAACACTCTGATCACATTGCTCCATGCCATTGTCATCACAAAGCTCCATGACACATGTCATCAGAATCCTCCATGACCTTCTCATCACAATGCTCCATGCCCTTGCCGTCACAGTGCTCCATTCCCCCTGTGATAACAATGCTCCATGACCCCTGACATCACGATGTTCCGTGGACTTTTCATCACAAGGCTCCATGAACCTTCTCATCACAGTGCTCCAAGACCCCTGTCATCACAATGCACCATGCCCATCATCATAATGCTTCATGCTACTGTCATCACAATGACATCAAAATGCTCCAAGACATCAGTCATAACAATGCTCCAAACCCTTGTGATCACAATGTTCCATAACACTTGTCCTCACAGTGCCCCATGACGCTCGTCATCACAATTATCCATGGTCTTCTCATGACAATGCTCAATACACTTGTCATCAAAATGTTCCTTGACACTTGTTGTCTGTATGCTTATTGAACCCTGTCATGACAGGGCTCCATGGCATTTTCATCAAAATGATCCATCCCCTTTTCATCACAATGCACCAAGACCCCTTTAAACACAATGCTCCATGCCCTTGTCATCACAAATCTCAATGAATCATGTCTTCAGAATGCTCCTTGGCCTTCTCCTCACAATGCTCCATGCCCATGTCAACACAATGTTCCAAGACCCCTGTAATCACAATGCTCCATGCCCCTTTTCATCACTATGCTCCATGAGATTTGTCATAACAACTCTCTATGGACTTCTCATCACAGTGCTTTAGGACATTGTCATAACAATGCTTCACGACCTTGTTTTGAAAATTCTCAACGGCCCTTGTCATCATAAAGCTCCAAGCCCTAGTCATCACAATGCTCCATTATATTTGTCATCAAAATCCTCCATTACATTTGGCATCACAATGCTCCCTGCCATTGTCATTGCAATGGACCATGACATATGTCATCACAATGCTCCCTGACACCTGTCTTAACAATACTCCATGAACTTCTCATTACAATAATCCATGCCCATGTCATCACAATGCACCATGTCCACTGTCATCATAATAATCTATGAAACTTGTCAGAACAATGCTCCATGCCCCTGTCACCACAATGCTCCATGCCCCTGTCATCACAATGCTCCATGACCCCTGTCATCACAATGCTCCGTGACTCCAGTCATCACAATGCTTCATAACATTTGTCATCACAATGGTCCTTGCCCGCGTCAGCACAAGGCTCTGTGACCTTTATAACCACAATGCTCCATGACCCATGTCATCAAAATTCTCCATGCCTTTGTCAGAAAAATGCTCCATGAAACTTGTCATCACAATGTGCTACGGGCTTTTCATCACAACGGTCCACAAATTTGTCATGGTATTGCTCCATAAACATTGTAATCACAATGCTCCATGCCCTTCTCATCACAATGCTCCATTACCCCTGTCATAACAATGCTCAATGACCCCTTCCATCACGATGTTCCATGGCCTTGTCATCACAAGGCTCCATGACACTTGTCATCACAATGCCCCAAGACCCCTGTAATCACAATGCTCTATTCCCTTGTCATCACAAAGCTCCATGACACATGTCATCAGAATGTTCCATGGCCTTCTCATCAAAATGCTCCATGCCCTTGTCATCACAGTGCTCCAAGACCTCTGTAATCACAATGCTCCATGCCCCTTTTCAACTCCATGCTCCATGAACCCTGTCATCACAATGCATCATGCCAGTCATCATAATGCTTCTTGATATTGTCAGCACAATGAAATCAAAATTCTTCATTACCTCTGTCATCACAATGCTCCATGACCCCTGTCATCACAATACTCCATGATCATATTCAGCGCAATTCTCCATGACACTTGTCATCACAATGATCCATGCCCTTGTCATCCCAATGCTCCATGGCCCCTGTATTCACAATGCTCCGAGACTCTTGTCATCACAGTGCTCCATGAAACCTGTCATCACAAGGCTCCATGACTTTGTCAGCAAAATGCTACATGACCTTGTCATTACAATGCTCTATGTGCTTGTCATCACAATACTCCTTTTCCATTGTCATCAAAATCCTCCATGAACCTTGGGATCACATTGCTTCATGCCCTTGTCATCATAATGCTCCATGCTCCTTGAAATCAAAATGATCCATGACCACTGTCATCACAATGCTCCAAACAATTGTGATCCCAATGTTCCATAACACTTGTCATCACAATGCTCCATGATGCTTGTCATCACAAAATTCCATGCCCTTTTCATCACAATGTTCCATGACCTTTGTCATCACAATTCTCAGTACACTTGTCATCACAATGCTCCCTGACACTTGTCATCAGAATGCTCCTTGAACCCTGTCACGAAAAGGCTCCATGCCTTTTTCATCACAATGTCCCATTCCATTTTCATGACAGTGTTCCGTGACCATTGTCATCACAATGCTCCATGCCTTTGTCTGAAAAATATTCCATGACCCTTATCATCACAATGTGCCATTCAGTTTTCATCACAACGGTCCAGAAAATTTTCATTGCAATGCTCCATAAACATTGTAATCACAATGCTCCATACAATCCTCATCAAAATGCTCTCTCACCAGAGATATCACAGTGTTCCATCAGTAGTCGTCACAATACTCCCTCACCCCTGTAATCACAATGTCCCATAACTCCTGTCATCACAATGCTACATACCTTTATCATCACAATGTTCCATGACCCCTGACATCACAATATTCTATAACCCCTGTCATCAAAATGTTCCAATACACTTTTCATCATATTGCTGCATGACCCTGTCATCAAAATACTCCCTGCCCTTCTCATCACATTGCACCATGCACTTATCATCAAAATGCTCCATGACCTTTGTCATCACAAAGCGCCATGACACTTGGCATCACAATGCTCCATGTCATTGTCATCAAAATGCTCCATGAACCCTCTCATAATATTGCTCAATGCCCTTGTCATCACAGAGCTCCATGACACTTCTCATCACAATGCTCGATGCACTTCTTATCACAATGCCCCATGACCTTGTCATTACAATCCTCCATGACCCATGTATCACAGTGTTCCATGCCCTTATCATCACAATGCTCTATGCCCACTCTCATCACAATAATCCATGAAACATTTCAGACCAATGCTCCATGCCCTTCTCATCACAATGCGCCTTTACCTCTGTCATAACAATGCTCCATGACACCTGCCATCACAATGTTCCCCGGCCTTGTCATCACAAGGCTCCATGACACTTGTCATCACAATGCTCCACGACCCCTCTAATCAAAATGCTCCATGCCCTTTTCATCAGAAAGCTCCATGACACATGTCATCAGAATGTTCCATGGCCCTGTCACCACAAGGCTCCATGCCCTTTTCATCACAATGCTCCAAGACCCTTGTAATCAAAATGCTCCATGAGACTTTTCATCTCAATGCTCCATGAACCCTGTCATCACAATGGACCATGCCCATCATCATAATGCTTCAGGCTATTTTCTTTTTTTTTTTTGCGGTATGCGGGCCTCTCACTGTTGTGGCCTCTCCCGTTGCGGAGCACAGGCTCCGGACGCGCAGGCCCAGCGGCCATGGCTCACGGGCCCAGCCGCTCCGCGGCATATGGGATCCTCCCAGACCGGGGCACGAACCCGTATCCCCTGCATCGGCAGGCGGACTCTCAACCACTGCGCCACCAGGGAGGCCCCCAGGCTATTTTCATCACAATGAAATCAATATGCTCCATGACCTCTGTCATCACAATGCTCCAATCCCTTGTGATCACAATGTTCCATAACACTTATCATCACAACACCCTATGACGCTCATCATCACAATTATCCATGGTCTACTCATCACAATGCTCCATGACTTTTGTCATCACAATGCTCAGTACACTTGTCATCACAATGCTCCCTGACACTTGTCATCAGTCTGCTCCATTAACCCTGTCATGACACGTCTCCATGCCTTTTTCATCACAATGATCCATGCCCATTTAATCACAATGCTCCAAGACCCCTGTAATCACAATGCTCCATGCTCTTGTCGTCAAAAAACTCAATGACGCATGTCATCAGAATGCTCCATGGCCTTTTCCTCACAATGCTCCTTGCCCTTTTCATCACAATGCTCCAAGACCCCTGTAATCACAATGCTCCATGTCCCTTTTCATCAGAATGCTCCATGAGACTTGTCATCACAAGTCTCCATTGTATTCTCATAAAAGTGCTCCAGGAACTTGTCATCATAATGCTCCATGATCCCTGTCATCACGATAATCCATGAACATTTTCAGCCCAGTGCTCTATGACCTTCTCATCAAAATGCTCCATGACCCCTGTCATCACAATACTCCATGAACATATTCAGCCCAATGCTCCATGACCCTTGTCATCACAATGATCCATGCCCTTGTCATCCCAATGCTTCATGACCCCTGTATTCACAATGCTCCGTGATGCTTGTCATCACAGTGCTCCATGACACCTGTCATCACAATGCTCCATGCCCTTGGTATCACATTGTTCGATGACCCCTGTCATTACTATGCTCCGTGACTTCATTCATCACAATTCTTCATGACCTTTGTCATCTCAGTGGTCCATGCCCTCGTCATCAACAGTCTCTGTGACCATTTTAAACACAATGCTCCATGAACTTTTCATCACAATTCTCTTTGACCCTTGTCATCACAATCCTCTCTGCCTTTCTCAGCACAGTGCTCCATGACACATCTCATCACAATGCTCCATGCGCTTGTCAGCACAATGTTCCATGACACATGTCATCAAAATGCACCATGCGCTTGTCATCACAGTGCTCCACAATCTTGTCATCACAATGCTCCATAAAACTTGTCATCACAATGCTCCATGCACTTCTCATCAAAATGCTCTCTCACCACTGATATCACAATGTTACATCACTATTCGTCACAATACTCCCTCACCCATGTCATCACAATGATCCATGACTCCTGTCATCACAATTGTACATGCACATATCATCACAATGTTCGATGACCCCTGACATCACAATGTTCCATAACGCCTGTCATCAAAATGCTCCCAAAACCTTTTCATCAAAATGCTCCATGACCCCTGGCATCACAATGTTCAATAACCCCTGTCATCAAAATGTTCCATGACACATTTCATCCAATTGATCCATGACCCTGTCATCACAATGCTCCCTGCCCTTCTCATCACAATGCACAACGCCCTTGCCATCAAAATCCTCCATGACCTTTGTCATCACAAAGATCCTTGACCCTTGGCATCACAATGCTCCATGTCATTTTCATCACAATGCTCCATGATCGCATTCATCACATTGCTCCATGTCGTTGTCGTCACAAAGCTCCATGACACAAGTCATTAGAATGCTCCATGGCCTTCTCATCACAATCCTCCATGCCATTGCCATCACAATGTTCCATTACCCCTGTCATAACAATGCTCCATGACCCCTGCCATCACGATGTTCCATGGCCTTGTCATCACAAGGCTCCATGACCCTTCTCATCACAATGCTCCAAGACGCGGTAATCACAATGTTCCATGACCCCTGTCATCACAATGCTACATCCCCTTATCATCACAATGTTCCATGACACCTGACATCACAATGTTCCACAACCCCTGTCATCAAAATGCTCCATGACACTTTTTATCCCAAAGCTCCATGACCCCAGACATCACAATGTTCTATAACCACTGTCATCAAAATATTCCATTACAATTTTCATCAAATTGCTGCATGACACTGTTATCAAAATGCTCCCTGGCCTTCTCATCACAATGCACCACGCCCTTGTCATCAAAATGCTCCGTGACTTTTGTCATCACAAATCTCCTTGACCCTTGACATCACAATGCTCCATGTCATTGTCATCACAATGCTCCATGAACCTTCTCATCACATTTATCCATGCCCTTGTCATCACAAAGCTCCATGACACATGTCATCACAATGCTCGATGCCCTTCTCATTACTATGCTCCATGCCCTTGTCATTACAATCCTCCATGACCATTGTATCACAGTGTTCCGTGCTCTTGTCATCACAATGCTCCATGCCCACTCTCATCACAATAATCCATGAAACATTTCACACCAATGCTTCCTGTCCTTCTCATCACAATGCTCCATTACACCTGTCATAACAATGTTCCATGACCCCTGCCATCACAAAGTTCCACGGCCTTGTCATTCACAAGGCTCCATGACACTTGTCATCACAATGTTCCAAGACCCCTGTAATCACAATGCTCCATGCCCTTGTCATCACAAAGCTCCATGACGCATGTCATTAGAATGTTCCATGGACTTCTCATCACAATGCTCCAAGACACTTTTTATCACAGTGCTCCATGCCCTTTTCATCTCAAAGTTCCATGAATCCTATCATCACAATGCACCATGCCCATTATCATAATGCTTCAGGCTATTTTCCTCACAATGAAATCAAAATGCTCCATGACCTCTGTCATCACAATGCTCCAAACCGTTGGGATCACAATGTTCCATAACACTTCTCATCACAACACCCCATGATGCTCATAATCACAATTATCCATGGTCTTCTCATCACTATGCTCCATAACCTTTGTCATCACAATGCTCCCTGACACTTGTCGTCAGTATGCTCCTTGAACACTGTCATGACAGGGCTCCATGACTTTTTCATCACAATGATCCATGCCCTTTTCATCACAATGCTCAAAGACACCTGTAGTCACAATGCTCCATGCACTTTTCATCACAGTGCTCCATGACACATTCATCAGAATGCTTCATGGCCTTCTCTTCACAATGCTCCATGCCCTTGTCATCACAATGCTCCAAGACCCCTGTAAACACAGTGCTCCATGCCGCTTCTCATTATAGCGCTCCATGACGCTCGTCATCACAATTATCCATGGTCTTCACATCACAGTGCTCCACGGTCTTGCCATCACAATGCTCCATGCCCTGGTCATCACAATGCTCTATGTTCCCTTTCATCACAATTCTCCACGTTCTTGGCATCACTATGTTCCATGACACTTCCCATCACAGTGTTAAATGCTTTGTCATCACAATACTGCACAAGCTGGTCATCAGAATACTCCATGACCCTTGTCATCACAATGATCCATGAGCCCTGTCATCACAATGCTCCATGAGACCTATCATCACAATGCTCCATGCCCTTGTCATTACAGTGCTCCATGATGCTCGTCACCAGAATTATCCATGGTCTTCTCATCACAGTGCACCACGGTCTTGCCATAACAATGCTCCATGCCCTGGTCATCACAATGCTCCATGTCCCTTGTCATCACAATTCTCCAGGTCCTTGTCATCACAATGCTCCATGTCCCTTGTCATCACAATTCTCCAGGTCCTTGTCATCACAATGCTCCATGACAGTTCTCATCCCCATGTTACATGTTCTTGTCATCACAATTCTCCATGCACTTATCATCGCAATGTCCCATGACCCCTGTCATAGCAAGCTCCATGCCTTTGTCATCACAATGCTTCACGACATTTTAATCAAAATTCTCAAAGGCCGTTGTCATCACAATGCTCCATGCCCTTGTCATCACAATGCTCCATGGCCCTTGTCATCACAATGCTCCAAGCCCTTGTCATCACAATGCTCCATTACCTTTGTCATCACAATCCTCCATAACACTCGGCATCACAATGCTCCATGCCATTGTCATCACAATGGAACATGAAATATGCCATCACAATGCTCCCTGACACCTGTCTTCACAATAATCCATGACCTTGTCATCACAATGCTCCATTCCCTTGTCATCACAATGTGCCATGCCCTCTGTCAACACAATTATCCATGAAAATTGTCAGACCAATGCTCCATGCTGCTGTCATCACAATGCTACATGAACCCAGTCATCACAATGCTCCGTGTGTCCCGTCATCACAAGACTCCATGACCTGTGTCACCACAAAAGTCAATGCCCTCATCATCACAAGGCTCTGTGAAATTTGTCACCACAGTGCTCCATGAACTTTTCAGCAAAATGCTCAATGCCATTGTCATCACAATGCTCCATGAACGCTCTCATCACATTGCTCCATGAACTTGTCATCACAAAGCTCCATGACGCATGTCATCAGAAGGCTCCATGGCCTTCTCATCACAATGTTCCATGCACTTGCCATCACAATTCTCCATTAACCCTGTCATAACAATGCTCCATGACCCCTGCCATCACGATGTTCCATGGCCTTGTCATCACAAGGCTCCATGACCCTTCTAATCACAATGCTCCAAGACCCCTGTAATCACAATGCTCCATGCCCCTTTTCATCTCAATGATCCATGAACCCGGTCATCACAATGCACCATGCCCATCATCATAATGCTTCATGCTATTGTCATCACAATGAAATCAAAATTCTCCATGATCTCTGTCATCACAATGCTCCAAATCCTTGTGATCACAATGTTCCATAACACTTATCATCACAACGTCCTATGACGCTCGTCATCACAATTATACATGGGCTTCTCATCACAATGCTCCATGACCTTTGTCATCACAATGCTCAATACACTTGTCATCACAATGCTCCCTGACACTTGTCCTCAGTATGCTCCTTGAACCATATCATGACAAGGCTCCATGCCTTTTTCATCACAATGCTCCATGCCCTTGTCATCACAAAGCTCCATGATGCATGTCATCAGAACGTTCCATGGCCATCTCATCCCAATGCTCCAAGCCCTTTTCATCACAATGCCCCAAGACCCCTGTAATCACAATGCTCCATGCCCCTTTTCATCAGTATATTCCATGAGACTTGTCATCACAAGTCTCCATGGTCTTCTCATCACAATGCTCCAGTACCTTGTCATCAGAAGCCTCCATGGCCCCTGTCATCACAATACTCGATGAACGTTTTCAGCCCAATGCTCGTTGACCTTCTCATCACAATGCTCCATGACCCCTGTCATCACAATGCTCCATGACTCCTGTCATCACAACGATCCATGAACCCTGACAACACAATGATCCGGGACTCTTGTCATGAAAATGCTCCATGCCCAAGTTATCCCAATGTTTCATGACCCCTGTAATCACAGTGCTCCGTGACGCTTGTCATCACAGTGCTCCATGAACCTTGTCCTCACAATGCTCCATTCCTTTGTCAGCAATATGCTACATAATCTTGTCATCACAATGCTCCATGCGCTTGTCATCACAGTCCTTCATGACACTTTGGATCATATTGCTTCATGCCCTTGTCATCTCCCTCTTGCCTTTCTGGTTTTTACAGATTTTCGGATATCCCTTTTGACCCGTGGGAAGTGACAGTTCTTTGTAGTGTGGATTTGCATTGCGTGCTTGCTTGATTGTCCAAAAAGGTCGTATGCGTTTTCTCCTGAATATATTCCGGAGAAAACGCATACGCCCTTTTTGGCCAAGTGCATCATTGTCGAAGTTGTGATGCTTTTCCTGTGCTTTAAAGGCGATTCCAATTTACCTCTTGAAATATGTTTTGTGCAATTCTGCCTCATTTTCAAGTCAGCTCCGTTGCCTTCCCTCAACAGATTTTTGGAAGACAGTAGTCCTTTATAACTGTAGGTTTGTGAATTGCTGTGCCCGTGAGCTCCAATTTTCAAATCCCATTTTTGGGAGCTGACCGCAAATCCACAATTTTGCCTCAGGACCTATACTTGTTCCAAGGGTGGCTATACTCTTCCCTGCATGTGTCTGAGGCTTTGGTTAATTCTACTTCCTGATGGGAATTTACAGTGACATGTGCCCGTCCAAATGCCTACATCTACTCTGTGATTGGTTCTCCCTCTTCCCTTTCATCCTCTGCACAATTAGCAAAATGTGCGAACCAGGAGGTTATAGGGGTTGGCTCTCCTAAGTTGGGAGATTGATAGTAAAGCAGTTGGAATGCCAAACTGGAGCACAAGGAGAGGAAAAATTAGGAGACTTTTAGAAACCTTTCACCATCACAGGGTGTCCATTCTCTAGGTTTCCCATACATGTTATAACTGTAGTGATATTCCCTACTACCTGGAGATTTGGGATCCATGGAATGGTGGCATGCATTACTACTTTAAAGGGTCTGCATTTTCTCTCCCAATCTCACCAGTCCTCTCAGTCCCAAGTGTCCAGCCTTATGTCTAATCCAGCTGTCTTTGCAGATAGGGTCATTCCCGGTTTCATCAGAACCCCTGAAGGAATTGTGTAAGAATTTCGCTGTTTTTTTGTTTGTTTTTGAAATTCATTTTTATAATGGGGTTGAGCTGATTTTCACTGACGTGTTTATGCCAGTCTAGACACACTTGATTCCCTTATGGAGACAAATCAATACATAGGTTTTAAGATTCTCACTATTCAGATATATTCCTCTGTGTGGAATAGGGGGTTTGAGTCCCGTTCACTGAGGAAGGGGTAGGTCTTGTCTGTTCTCTATTTGGTTTATGGAATGGTACCTGTGCTAATATCAAACTCTGGTTTTATGCATCACCCCACCTCTCCTTTCCCATTAAACAGGCATAAGAGTGTTTTCTAAATGTGAGACTCTGTTCTCTTTCTTAATTCAGTACATGTGTTGTGAAGTTGACATTCCCTCTGTAAGTGATATCTTATGATAAGATTCTTTTTCTGTGTGACTAATTTCACTTAGAATCCTCATACCTAAATCCACTCTTTATGCTGCTACTGGCCTTATGACATTGATTTCACGTCTGAGTGATATTCCGATGTACAAAATTACCACAAGTAATTTATGCATTTCTCTTTTTCCTGGGATATTTTAGGTGTACCGAAGTTGAGGTTCTTGTATGCAGAGCAGCCCTAAACTTTGGGGTGCCTGTGTGTTGTCGATATTTAGTCTTCCCAAGTTATATGTCTATGAGTTGAAGTTCCCTTTGCTCGGGGGCTTTGTATTTAAATGTTTTAGGAAACAGCATACACTTCTTCAGAGTGGCTCTTGGATATTTGTACCCCACCCATCAGCGTGACTAGGCTCCCTGTTCTCCATGGCCTCTCCAGCATTTCTGGTTTCTACACATTTTTTGGATGGCCTTTCTGAGCAGTGGAAATTTAGACTTCTTTGTCGTGCGGATTTGCATTTCCCTCTTGCTTGGTTGGCCAAAAACTCTGTATGTGTTTTTATCCTGAAGATATTCAGGAAAAAAAGGCATACACCCTGTTGCCCAACTGCATCATTTTAGAAATTCTGCTGCTTTTCATATGCTTTAAATGTGAGTACAATCTACCTTTTGAAAAATGTTTCCTGCAATTCTGCCTCTCATTCAGATCCCCTTCGTTGCCTTACCTGAATATATTTTTGGACGTTGGTTATCATTTATACCTTTGCAGGTCTTTGAATTGTCTGCTCCTGAGCTCCATTTTGCAACTCGCTTTTATTGTGAGCTCGCCGCCAAACCATTGGTTTGCTTCTGGCCCTATTCTGGTTCTGAGGAGGCAGGCTGAGCCTTTGGTTAATTTTTGTTCCTAATGGGAAATTAGAGTGACATGAGCCTGTCAAAACTCCTACAGCTAATCTCTCATTGGTTCCCCCTTTTCTCATTTATCCTCTGCACAAATTGCAAACTGTGTGAAACAGGAGGTTAAAGGTGCTGATTCTCCAAGAGGGGAGATTGTTAATAATGTGGCTGGAATGGCGAACCCCAGCACCAGGAGATCAAAAATGAGGTGCATTTTAGACACCTTTCCTGAGCACACGGTGTACATTCAGCTCGGGTTCGCAGGCATGTTTTTGCTGTCAGAAGATTCCCTTGAAACTGCCGATTTGGGACCCATGGAATGGGTACCAGGCAGTATTACTTTAAAAGGTCTGCATTTCCTCACCCAGCCTCTCTAACATCTCTTAGCGTGCATAGCTTCCAGCCTTATATATCATCCTGCTGTGGGTCTACATGTGTTCAATCCATGTTACATTGTAGCCCTTCAACAAATGTTGTAAGAATTTTTGTCTGTCTCACCGTTTTTATAAATATTTTTAAATTTATTTTTATATTGGTTACAGCTGACTTTCAAAGCTCTGATTTTTGCTGTTGTACATCCACTTGATTCATGTACTGTGAGACAACAATAAATTATTTTTCAGATGCTTACGAGTCATATGTATTATTGTCCAGTGACTTGAGTGGGCTGAGTGCAGTTCTTTGAGGTACCGTGTAGGCCTAGTCAGTTATTCAATTTGGTACTTGGAATGGTATATTTGCTAATTTCAACCTCCTGGATAATACCTCACCATTCCCCACCTTTCCCATTTAGCAGCCTTATGTCTATTTTCTACATATTTGACTATGTTTCTGTTTTGTAGTTTATTCATTGTGTAGCCATGTTTGATTCCACCTTTAAGTGACATCTTATGATATGTGTCTTTTTCTTTCTGACATATGCCACTTAGAATGATCGTATGTAACTCCTCCAGAGTTGTTCCAACTGGCCTTATTTCATTGATTTCTGGATGAGTAATATTCCACTCTACATAAGTACCCCATCTCTTTTATCCATTTTATCCTTCCAGGGACATTTAGGTTATATCCAAGTGGAGGCCCTTTTTAACAGAGAGGTGGTAAACGTTGGGGTGCCTGTTTTCTGTCCATTTTTGTTTTTCCCAAGGTATACGCCCATGAGTGCAAGTGCACTATGCTCTGTAGCTCATCTTTTAGATGTCTTAGCAAACACAATACACTTCTCCAGAGTGGCCATTGGCAAATTACATTTCCACTATCAGCCTCACAGGGCTCCCTTTTCTCCTCGCCCTGTCCTGCATTTCTGGTGTTTACACTTTATGTGGATGGCCCTTCTGACTGATGTGAAGTGATACATTTTGTAGTATTGATTTCCAGTGCCCACCTGTTTGGTTGGATAAAAAGTGTGTATGGCCTTTACTTGAATATATTCAGAAAAAATGCATACGCCCTTTTGGGCCAACTGCATCATTGGCGATGTTCAGCCCCTTTTCTTGTGCTTTAATGGGGAGTCCTTTCTACCTCTTCAAATCTGTTTCCTGCCACTCTCCCTTGCTTACAACTCCTTTTCTGTGACTTACCTCAAGATATTTTTCGACGATAGATATTTTCAACTCTGCAGTTTCATGAATTTTAGTGCCCCTGAGTTCCATTTTTCAACTTGTGTTTTTGGAAACTGGACACAAAACAGCGGGATTTCCTCTAGACCTATTCTGTTTCCGTGGGCAATTCTAGCCTTTGATGAATTTGTCTTCCAGATTGGAAATTAGAGTGGCATGTGCCTGTCCAAACAACTAAGACTTGTCTCTAAATTTTTCTCATCCTTCCGCTTCATGCTCTGGACAAATTCCAAACTGTGTGCAACAGGATGTTAACGGTGCTGATATCCCCAAGTGAGGAGATTGTTAGGAAATATGCTGGAGGGATGAACCCGAGCACCAGGCGATGAGATGAGGTGCCTTTTCCAAACTCTTTCCGATCAAACGGTGTACCATCCTCTAGGTGTGACAGGCATGTTTTAGCTGTAGGAAGGGTCCCGTGCATGGAAGGAGAACACCAGGGATTTTTCCAAATCAGTGCCTCCCCGTACCCCAAACTGGGGAATTTTTAAGCTACAGCTACACGTATGTCCATTAAAGGCCTTGGGAAATAGGCAGAGCCCAATCTTTAGATGATTGAAATCTTCAGGGTCAGAAGCGTTCACCATGGGCCTTGCTTAGGTTACATTTTATCTGTCATTGATAGATGATGTCAATAAAAATATCTATTCTTTTTCAGATTATTTCCCCTTATAGGTTATTGCAAAATATTCAGTGTAGTTCCCTGTGCTATACAGTAGTTCCTTGTTGATGATCTATTTTATACATAGCAGTGTGTATGTGTTAATCCCAAACTGTTAATTTATCCCTTCTCCTACCTTTCCGCTTTGGTAATAATAAATTATAAGATTTTATACTTCTCAGAAATGGGGGAGCTGAAAGAGAGGTATCCTTTTCAATGGAAAAGCATGCAAAACATGATTGAAGCTTCAGCCAAGAGTATTCGATGTACATCCATGGAAATAAATCACTTCATTTCTCTAATGTTGACCTGACAAATAAGACAGACGTCTTCACTGAACTTGCTTATAGTAAAGTGATGGAAATATCAAATGTAAGTCTTAGAAACATCTTATTTTACCCGAGCATTATACACTGCTCTATGTTAACTACAGTTTGGCTCACACATCTGTTCATTGAAGTTACAATGTTCTCAATTTCTGTTACTGATCCTCCAGAGTGGACCCCAACAGGAGTCCGCGTGCCCAGTGTCATTGGAGCCAAGAGATCAAGGCTGAGTTTGCTTCAGAAGCAAAGGAAACATTATTTTGAAAACAGAATGGAGAGGTGAGAGCATGCAGTCCCTCACGGGCTGTGGGCTAGTCTGCTGTGTAGGGATCCCAGCAGCGTCAGTGGGAGGGAGGGGATGGAGCTCTCGAGGGCTGGGTTGGCTGCAGCTCAGGCTCTATGCCGTGGAGTCTGCATGGGACCCCACTAGCTGAGGTGTCGACCCAGCCATTCTGCACTAGGAAATCGGGTCTGAAGTGCCGGGTGTGGGACCTCTGCACGCGGAACCCTAGGAGCACGTGAAATTAGACAAAGCACAAAGGAAAAGCAGGTTAGACTTTATTTTATTGCCCAGATTCTCTTTTTATCTCCCAGGAATTTTTAATGAACATTGCCGGAGATGAACACCTCCTCTGCTTTTTGTTCCGTTCCTCATTCTTGGGGTGTTGAGTGTGCAGACCCCTCTTTTGTAACTGCTTCATGCTGTGGTGGGAGCCCTGATACCTGAGGGGAGGGGCAAAACGTCTCCCCACCAGCCTCCAGGTGAGGTTGATTGTCCCAAGGCCTCCTGCCTCACTTCTCGTCCGCATGAGCACCAGCATTGGAAGTGTTATAGATTCTAATGACCTTTAAGGGTCCAGGAAAGAGATGCGCAGAGATGCTGAGGTGGCAGGTTTCACCCCACCCCACATTTGTTTGGCGACCTTAGGCTGACGGATTTTGCCAGCCTAGATGCTCTGACCAGTAGTCTGTCCTTTCTTTAATTAGGTCCCTGAATTAATGTACAAACAGCACCATGTGTCAGAACCCTGCCCGCGCAACTCCCAGACAGTCCAGGGTCAGTGGTGATCCAGGACCATGACGTCCACTGAGTCAACGGCCTTTAGAAGTAGCCAGCAGTCCTGCCGGTCATATTGGCCACCATCACCGCGGTGTCTGTAGGGTTTTCTATGGTGAAAGTGTGATATACGTTTCCCCCGCCAAGCTTATTAGCTCCCCTCTGGGTGTAGTAAGTCCTGCAAGCAGTAGTCTGCTCTTTCGGGACACAGTCTTGTTGTTTTCTGAGAGAAACTCCAGGTCAAGTGATGGTCACACGAGTCATCTTGGGGGCCCGTTGCCCCCAGTTGTCTCTCTGGAGGTTGGAGTTGCAGGGCCTCCTCAATCGAGGTCAGTGTGTCCACAGAGCGACCCCTGCAACTTCAGGGCATGATGGGTGGTTAGGATCACGACGTGGGGTCCTTTTCCCTTAGGAGGTAGCTGGCCTTGTGGGCTGCTGATTTCCAGCTTTTTAGATACCCCAGTATACTGGCCTGATGAATCAGTGGGCAAAGCCCTTGGTGACCATAGTTTATCATACCTGAAGGGCATTCTTGTGTTGCTCCATTTCAAGTGGTCCCAGTTTTTGCACTAAGGCTCCAAGGGCAATTAACCATTGACCCGGTATGTAAAGGTCAAAGGGTTTAGCTAAATTAGCGAGTTCCTGGGCAAGGGTCTGAATTGACTGCTCTTTCCATTCTTGAAAGGCTGCTTCTGGATTCTATACAAAAGGATCATGATCTTTTCGTGTCAGTGTTTCATGTAGAGGCCCAGCTATTAGACTGTAGTTAGGGATCCAGATGCAGAAAACCTTGGCCTCCCCAGGGACCCCTAAGCTGTCTTCTAGTTTTAGAAGAGGTAAGGCTGCAAATGGCTTCTTCCCTATCCTGGGATGCGTTTCTCTGAATATCTGTGAGAATGAAGCCCAGGCATGTCACCTGAGCCTGCGATATTTGAGCCTTTTTCTTGGACACCTTCTATCCTTTCTTGGCTAGGTATTTCTGAGGCGTCTTTAGTAGGCCTGGCGATCAGAATGTCATCTGCATATTGAAGGAGGGTTCCCTTTTACAGAGGTAGAACGTTTAGGTCTTTAGAGGTCATTTTCAAAATGATGGTGTGGGGATTTTTGTACCGTTGGGGCAGGACGGCCCAGCATTATTGCTTTTGTTGCATGTTGTGTCCTGCCACTCACAAGCCAAAAATTCTTGTGACTCTGAGATGAATGGAATACAGAAGAAGGCATCATTGAAGTCTAATACAGAATGCCATGGCCTGGTGGATGGTAGAATGAGCAGCAGGGTGTAGGAAATAGGAGCTACTGGATGTATATCCTCGGTGGCTTCACTGACTGTCCTGATATCCTTTACCAGGTCTCCAGCAGCCCATGGGGCTCTCGTGGTCAGGCCAATCTGAGGATATAGAGCTCACCTTGGCTGCACCACCCATCCCCACAGCCCACGGGGCTCTCGTGTTCAAGTTCCTCCCTGGGTATGGAGCTCCCCTGTGCAGCTACCCAGCAGCCCATGGGGCTCTCATAGTCAGGCCCTTCCCAGGATACAGAGCTCCCCTGGGCAGGTACCCCAGCAGGGCTGGACACACAGGAACTCTGCACATAGGCCACCTTGCAGAGAACCCCCAGGTCACCTGACGCTCACAGCTGACACAGAACACCTCAGAGCAGGACTTGAACTAACAAACAGCAGCTTTGACAGGTCTGTGACCCTGGCTATCACTCTGTGCAGCCTCACTGTGCCTGGTCTTCCAGACACTTCCCCTGCAGCCAGGGCACCAGGCCTCTGTCTCCACCCACCATCACTCCTCTCCCTGACTCCTGGGTTCCTCTCATTAGGATAGGGTCTTCTTGAAGTTGTTTTCCACTCATGGACCAGATAAAATGATAAGAAAACAAGCCGCAGCTGCAGCCCCTTGTCTAGCCTGACTCTCAAGGGCCCAAACCTCTTCCTTGGGCCTGGCCCGTTTAGCAAGGTTCATTTTCTGCTACTGTGAGCCCCTGAGGGTGAGGATTGGCTGATTTGGGCAGCCTGACACTGCCTGCCTGCCCTCCCCAGGTGTGCCTGGGTTGAGGTCAATATAAGCACCTCTCCAGTCAGCAAGAGCCCCTGTAGCTCTGCCTGACGCCATATTCTCTGCCCCGTCAGCAGTGTCGGGGCTTGGGTGGTGGTAGGGAGTGAGGGGCCTTGGCTTTGTGGGTGGCCCAGTGTGAGTGGAGCTCTGCTGGACTCTCCGCAGGAGTTGCTAGGCTGCCACCTGCTAAAGAAGAGGATGTGTCATCCATAACTGCCTCTTGAATTTCTCCCCAGGAAGAGGTGAGGAAGTAAAAAAGCAGTGGGGGCCGTGGCAGGAGGGGTATCTCAGGCAGGGAAATGGAAAGCTTCCAGAAGAGCATCTGGGGCCAGGACCATCCTGACTGGCCTGCAGGCATCAATTCGGCCTGCGTGCTGTCGCTGGTGTGGCTCCACAGCCCTTCCTCTAGGCTTGCAAGTGCTTGTACATATTCAGGTGTTTTACCTGGAAAGGGTGGGAAGAGTTCAGCTGCAGCAGGACTGGGGTTCAGCTCACATTTACTCACAGACGCCTCGACACAGTCCCCCAGCTTTGCAATGAGGATGCTCCTTGTCGGGGGGAGCACTGCTGACTGCATGGGAGACGATTTCCCACCTCTGACCAACTTAAGAATTTTTTACCACTGGAGCAAGTGCCCTGATACGATTTTCTTCTGTATAACTGGTGGGTTCTGTTTTTATTTTTTTTTCTTTTTTTTCTTTTTAGTTCAAGGTAGATTTTATTTATTCCTCTTTTTTTTTTTAATTTGCAGATATAAACATGGAAATAATGCATTAATATAAAGACGTCTGTGTGAAGGGAAATACTTTTTTTCTGTTTTCTTTTATTAAATGCTATTTATTTTTATTTTTTTAAATTTATTACTTTTATACAGCAGGTTTTTATTGGATATCTATTTTATACATATAAGTGTGCACATGTGAATCCCAGTCTCCCAATTCATCCCACCACCACCCTCGCATGGCGTTTCCCCCTTGGTGTCCATATGTTTGTTCTCTACATCTGTGTCTCTATCTCTGCCCTGCAAACCGGTTCATCTGTACCATTTTTCTAGGTTCCACATATATGCATTAATATACAATATTTGTTTTTCTCTTTCTGACTTACTTCACTCCGTATGACAGTCTCTAGATCCATTAAGGTCTCTAAAAATGACCCAATTTAATTCCTATGTATGACTGAGTAATATTCCGTTGTATAAATGTACCACGTCTTTATCCATTCGTCTGTCTGTGGGCACTTAGGTTGCTTTCATTACCTGGCTATTGTAAATAGTTCTGCAGTGAACATTGTGGTGAATGTGTCTTTTTGATTTATGGTTTTCTCTGGGTATATGCCCAGTAGTGGGATTGCTGGATTATATGGTAATTCTATTTTTACTCTTTTAAGGAACCTCCATACTGTTCCCCATAGAGACTGTATCAATTTACATTCCCAACAATAGTGGAAGAAGGTTCCTTTCCTCCATACCCTCTCCAGCATTTGTTGTTTGTAGATTCTCTCTTGATGCCCATTCTAACAGGTGTGACATGACACCTCATTGTAGTTTCCATTTCCATTTCTCTAATAATTAGTGATATTGAGCAGATTTTCATGTGCGTACTGGCCCCCTCTATGTCTTCTTGGAAGAAATGTCTATTTATGTCTTCTTCCATTTTTGTATTGGGTTGTTTGTTTTATTAATATTGAGCTGCATGAGCTGTTTATATATATTGGAGATTAATCATTTGTCCATTGATTCGTCTGCAAATATTTTTGCCATTCTGAGGGTTGTCTTTTCGTCTTGTTTGTAGTTTCCTTTGCTTTGCAAAAGCTTTTACGTTCCCTTAGGTCCCGTCTGTTTAGTTTTCTTTTTTATTTCATTACTATAGGAGGTGGATCAAAAAAGATCTTGCTGTGATTTACGTCAGAGTATCCTTCGTAAGTTTTCCTCTCAGAGTTTTATACTATCCGGTCTTACATTAAGGTCTCTAATCCATTTTGAATATATTTTTATGTATGGTGTTGGAGAGTGTTCTAATTTCATTCTTTTACATGTAGCTGTCCATATTTCCCAGCACCAATGATTGAAGAGACTGTCTTATCTCCATTGTATAGTCTTGCCTCCTTTGTCATAGATTAGGTGACCATAGATGTGTAGGTTTATCCCTGTGCTTTCTTTTTTTTTTCCTTTAACACGTTTATTGGAGTGTAATTACTTTACAATGGAGTGTTCGTTTCTGCTGTATAAAAAAATGAATGAGCTATACATATACAAATATCACCAGATACCCTCCCTCTTGCATCTCCCTCTCACACCCCATATCCCACCCCTTTATGTGGTCACAAAGCACCGAGCTGATCTCCCTGTTCTATGTGGCTGCTTCCCAGTACCTATTGGTGTTATATTTGGTAATGTATTTAAGTCCATGCCACTCTCTCACTTCGTCCCAGCTTACCCATCCCCCTTCCGGTGTCCTCAAGTCCTTTGTCTATGTCTGTGTCCTTAATCCTGTCCTGCAACTAGGTTCTTCAAAATCTTTTTTTTTCTTCATTAGATTCCATATATCTCTGTTAACATACAGTATTTGTTTTTCCCTTTCTGACTTACTTCACTGTGTAGGACAGATTCTAAGTCCATCCACCTCAGAACAAATAACTCAGTTTTGCTTCTTTTTATGGCTGAGTAATACTCCATTGTATATATGTGCCAGATCTTCTTTAAACCTTCTTCTGTCGATGGACACTTAGGTTGCTTCCATGTCCTGACTATTGTAAATAGAGCTGCAATGAACATTTTTGTACATAACTCTTTTTGAATTATGGTTTTCACAAGGCAAATGTCCAGTAGTTGGATTGTTGTGTCATATGGTACTTCTATTGTTAGTTATTTAAAGGAACCTCCGTACTGTTCTCCCTAGTGCCCATATCAATTTACATTCCCAACCACAGTGCAAGTGTGTTCCCTTTTCTCCAATAAAGACCTCTCCAGCATTTATTGATTTGTAGATTTTTTTGATGATTGCCACTCTGACTGCTGTGAGGTGATACCTCAGGGTAGTTTTGATTTAGATTTCTCTAATGATTAGTAATGTTCAACATCCTTTCATGTGTTTCTTGGTAATCTGTATATCTTCTTTGGATAAATGTCTATTTAGGTCTTCTGCCCGTTTTTGGATTGGGTTGTTTGTTTTTGTGATATTGAGCTACATGAGGTGCTTGTAAAGTTAGGAGATTAATCCTTTGTCAATTGCTTCATTTGGAAATATTTTCTCCCATTCTGAGGGTTGTTTTTGCATCTTGTTTATGTTTTCCTGTACTGTGTAAAAGCTTTTAAGTTTCATTAGGTCCCATTTGTTGATTTCTGTTTTTATTTCCATTTCTCTAGGAGGTGGGTCCAAAAGGATCTTGCTGTGATTTATGTCATAGAGTGTTCTGCCTATGGCTTCCTATAAGTGTTTTATAGTGTCTGGTCTTATATTTAGATCTCTAATCAATTTAGAGTTTATTTTTGTGTATGGTGTTATGGAGTGTTCTAATTTCATTCTTTTATGTGTAGGGGTCCAGTTTTCCCAGCACCAATTACTGAAGAGACTGTCTTTTCTCCATTGTATATCCTTAGTTCCTTTGTCATAGATGAGATAGCCATAGGTATGTAGGTTTATCTCTGGGCTTTCTGTCCTGTTCCATTGATCTGTGTTTATGCCAATCTACATACACTTGATTCCATTATGCAGACATATAAATACATAGGTTTCAAGGTTATTACCAGTCAGATATATTCCTCTTCAGTGAATAGGGTGTTTTGTGTCCAGTTCATTGAGAAAGGAGTAGGTCTTGTCTATTACATATTTGGTATATGGAATGGGATCTGTGTTAATTTCAAACTCTGCTTTTACACATCACCCCACGTCACCTTTCCCCTTAAGGAGGAATAAGTGTGTTTTCTAAATGTGTAACTCTGTTCACATTTGAAATTGAGTTCATGTGTAGCCATGTTTACATTCCCTCTATAAGTGATATATTACAATATTTTTTTTTCTTTGTGGCTCATTTCACTTAGCATCATCATACCTAAAGCCACTCATTATGCTGCTATTGGCCTTATGACATTGATTTTATGTCTGAGTGACATTCCATTGTATATAAGTACCACAACATCTGTATCCATTTTTTTCCCTTTCCTGGGATATTTAAAGTGTACCAAAGTCGAGGTTCTTGTAAACAGAGCAGCCCTAAACTTTGGGCGGTCTGTTTGTTGTGGATTTTTAGTTTTCCCAAAATACACGCCCATGAGTGGAAGTGTGCTATGCTCTGTAGCTCTGTTTTAGAAAACAACATACAGTTCTCCAGAGAGGCTGTTGGCAATTTACATCCTGACCATCAGCGTAACCAGGCTCCCTTTTCTCCATGGCCTGTCCTGCATTTGTGGCTTTTACACTATTTGTGGATGGCCCTTTTGACTGGAGGTAAGGGACACTTCTATGTAGTGTGGATTTGCAATGCCTAATGGCTTGCTTAGCCAAAAAGGGCATATGCATTTTTTCCCGAATTTATTCAAGAAAATACACATACTCCCTTTTCGGCCAAGGGCAACATTGTTGAAGTTCTGTCGCTTTTCATGTGCTTTAAAGACAACTCCAATCTACCTCTTGAAATCTGTTTCCTTCAATTCTGCCTTGCATTCAAATCCTCTTCACTGCCTTACCTCAATATATTTCTGGATGATAGTTGTCCTTTATAACTCTGCAAGTTTGTGAATTGCTGTGCCCCTGATTTCCATTTTTCAACTCGCCTCTTTGTGAGCTGGCTGCAATACCGCAGCATGGATGTAGGCCCTAGTCTGGTTCCGGGGTGTCAGGCTGAGCCTTTGATTAATTTTTCTTCCTGATGGGAAACTAGAGTGACATGTGCCTATCCAAACACCTACAGCTAATCTCTCATTTGTTACCCCTCTTCCTGTTTATCATCTGCACAATTTGCAAACTGTGCATAACAGGAGGGTAAAGGCGCTGACACTCCAAGTGGGGAGATTTTTAGTAATGCAGATGGAATGGCGAAGCCAAGCACGACAAACGGAAAAATGAGGTACCTTTTAGAAAACTTTCCCAATTACACAGTGTACCATCCACTGGGTTTCCCATGCATGTTTTAACTGGAGGAAGATTCCCTTAAACTTGGAGAGTTGGGACCACTAGAATGGGTAGTACACAGTATTGCTCTAAGTGGTGTTATTTTGCTCACACAACCTCAACAATCTTGTCAGCCCCAAGGGTCCAGTTTTATGTCTCATCCAGCTGTGGGTGTAAAGGTGGACAATCCAGGTTGCATCACAGGCCCTGAACGTAATTCTTAAGGCTTTCCATCTGTTTCGCTGTTTTTGCATTTTGCTTTTGAAATTTATTTTTATAAGGGTGTTTAGCTGAATTTCAGTGCTGTGTTCATGCCATTATACACACACATGACTCCTTTATGGAGACATGATAATACATATGTTTTAAAATTCTTGGAGTCAGATATATTCCTCTGCAATGAATAGGGGGTGTTGAGTCGAGTTCATGGTGCGGGGAGTAGGTGATGTCTATTACATACTTGGTTTATGTAACGGTATCTGTGCTAATTTAAAACTGTGGTTTTATGCATCAACCCACCTCGCCTTTCACCTTAAGCAGGGAGAATATTGTTTTCTAAGTGTGTGACTCTGTTGTGTTTGTAATTCAGATCATTCGTAGCCAAGTGTACATTCCCACTATAAGTGATATCTTATGATAAGATTCAGTACTCTGTTATCTTGCCTAACTCAGTTCATATGTAGCCATGTTTACAGGATCTTCATAAGTGATATCTTATGATAAGTTTCTTTTTCTGTGTGACTTATTTCACTTAGAATCATCGTACCTGAATCCACTCATTTTGCTGCTACTGGTCTTATGACATTGATTTCATGGCTGAGGGATATTCCATCGTATGTATGTAACACAATTTTTTGAACCATTTTAATCTTTCTTGGGATATTTTAGGTGTACCCAAGTTGAGGTTCTTGTAAGCAGTGCAGCCCTAAATTTTGGTGTGGCTCTGTCTTATTGATTTTCAGTTTTCCAAGGTATATTCCCTAAACTGGAAGTGCCCTTGGCTCTGTAGCTCGGTTGTTTACTTGTTTATGGAACACAATGCACTCCTCCAGTGAGGCAGTTGGCAATTTACATCCCGCCCATCAGCATAACAAGGCTCCCTGTTCTCCAGGGCCTGCCTTGCCTTTCTGGTTTTTATCCATTTTGTGGACATGCATTTTGACTGGTGCGAAGTGATACTACTTTGGAGTGCAGATTTGCAATGCCCGCTTGCTTGCTTGGCCAAAAAGGGCGTATGCGTTTTCTCCTGGATATATCCAGGAGAAAACGCATACGCCCTTTTTGGCCAAGTGCATCATTGTCGAAGTAGTGCCCCTCTTCCTGTGCTTTAAAGCCGATTCCAACGTACCTATTGAAATCTGTTTCCTGCTATTCTGCCTCGCTTTCAACTCCGCCTCGTCGCCTTCCCTCAACAGATTTTTGGACGTTAGTTGTCCTTTATTACTCTGCCAGTTTTTGAAGTGCTGTGCCCCTGAGCTCCAATTTTTAACTCGTTTTGTGTGAGCTGAACGCAAGTCCAAAATTTTGGTTCAGGAACTCTACTGGTTCCCGGTGGGTGGTGGAGACTTTGGTTAATTCTTCTTCCTCCCGGGAAATAAAAGTGACATGTGCCCGTCCAAATGCCTAACAGCTACTCTCTCATTGGTTCTACCTCTTCCCTTTCATCCTCTGCCAAATTGGCAACCTGTGAGAACCAGGAGGTAAAAGGTGCTGTCTCTTCAAGTTGGGAGATTGATAGTAAAGCAGTTGGAATGTCAAACCGGAGCACCAGGATGGGGATTATTCGTTGAGTTTTAGAGACCTTTCGTATTCACGGTGTGTCCATTTTCTACGTTTCACGTACATGTTATAGCTGTAGTAATATTCCCTTCAACCTGGAGACATGGGACCCATGGAATGGGTGTCATGCATTATTGCTTTAAAGGGTCTGCATTTGCTCACCCAATCTCACCAATCCTCTCAGTCCCATGTGTCCAGCCTTATACCACATCCAGCTGTCATGTAGATAGGGTCATTCCAGGTTTCATCAGAGACCCTGAAGGAATTGTAAAGAATTTCCGTTTTTTTTGAAATTCCTTTTAATAGTGGGTTTGAGATGATTCTCACTGCCATGTTTATGCCAGTCTAGACACTCTTGATTCCCTTAAGGAAACATACCAATACATAGGTTTTAAGATTTTTCCTAGTCAGATATATTCCTCTGCAGGAAGTATGGGTTGTTGAATCCCTTTCACTGAGGAAGGTGTAGATCTTGTCTATTCTGTATTTCGTTCTTGGAACGGTGCCTGTTCTAATATTAAACTCTGATTTTATGCAACACCCCACCTCTTCTTCCCCCTTAAGGAGGCATATGAGTGTTTTCTAAATGTGAGACTCTGTTCTCTTTCCTAACTCAGTTCATGTGTAGCCATGTTTACAGGATCTTCATAAGTGATATCTTATCATATGTTTCTTTTTCTGTGTGACTTATTTCACTTAGAATCATCAAACATGAATCCACTAATTTTGCTGCTACTGGTCTTATGACATTGATTTCATGGCTGAGGGATATTCCATCGTACCAAAGTACCACAATTTTTTGAACCATTTTTATCTTTCCTGGGATATTTAAGGTGTACCCAAGTTGAGGTTCTTGTAAGCACTGCAGCCCTAAATATTGGGGTGGCTCTGTCTTATTGATTTTCAGTTTCCCAAGGTTTATTCCCCAGACTGGAAGGGCCCTTGGCTCTGTAGCTCTGTTGTTTACTTGTTTTAGGGAACACAATGCACTCCTCCAGAGAGGCAGTTGGCAATTTACATCCCGCCCATCAGCATAACAAGGCTCCCTTTTCTCCTGGGCCTGTCTTGCCTTTCTGGTTTTTATCCATTTTGTGGATGCACCTTTTGACTGGTGGGAAGTGTTACTTCTTTCTAGTGCAGATTTGCATTGCCGGCTTGCTTGCTGGGCCAAAAAGGGCGTATGCGTTTCCTCCTGAATATATTCAGGAAAAAACGCATACGCCCATTTTGGCCAAGTGCATCATTGTCGAAGTTGTGCCCCTCTTCCTGTGCTTTAAAGGCGATTCCAACGTACCTATTGAAATCTGTTTCCTGCTATTCGGTCTCGCATTCAAGTCCGCCTCGTTGCCTTCCCTCAACAGATTTTTGGACGATAGTTGTCCTTTATTACTCTGCCAGTTTGTGATGTGCTGTGCCCCTGAGCTCCATTTTTTAACTCGTTTTTTGTGAGCTGAACACAAGTGCAGAATTTTGGTTCAGGACCTATACTGGTTCTCGGTGGGTGGCTGAGACTTTAGTTAATTCTTCTTCCTCCCAGCATATAAGAGAGACATGTGCCCTTCCAAATGCCTAACAGCTTCTCTCTCATTGGTTCTCCCTCTTCCCTTTCATCCTCTTCCAAATTGGCAACTTGTGTTTTTCAGGAGGTTAAAGGGGCTGTCTCTCCAAGTTGGGAGACTGATAGTAAAGCAGTTGGAAAATCAAACTGGAGCACCAGGAGAGGGAGAATTAGTTGAGTTTTAGACACCATTCGTATACACAGTGTGTCCATTCTCTAGGTTTCCCGTACATGTTATAGCTGTAGTAATATTCCTTTCAACCTGGAGAGTTTGGAACCATGGAATGGAGGCCACGCATTATTGTTTAAGCGGTCTGTGTTTGCTTACCCAGTCTCACCAATCCTCTCAGTCCCAAGTATCCAGCCTTATGCCACATCAAGCTGTAGTTGTAGACAGGGTCATTCCAGGTTTCATCAGAGACCCTGAAGGAACTGTAAAGAATTTCCCTGTTTTGTTGTTTTTTTTTTGAAATTCATTTTTATAATGAGTTTGAGCTGATTCTCACTGCCGTGTTTATGCCAGTCTAGACACACTTGATTCCCTTAAGGAGACATATCAATACATAGGTTTTAAGATTCTTAGTAGTCAGATATATTCCTCTGTGGAAAATATGCGGTTTTGAGTCCCTTTTCCCGAGGAAGGTGTAGATCTTGTCTATTCCATAGTTTGTTTTTGGAACGGTACCTGTGCTTATATCAAACTCTGGTTTTATGCATCACCCCAGCTCTCCTTCCCCCTTAAGCAGGCATAAGAGTGTTTTCTAAATGTGAGACTCTGTTCTCTTTCCTAACTCAGTTCATGTGTAGCCATGTTTACAGGATCTTCATAAGTGATATCTTATGATAAGCTTCTTTTTCTGTGTGATTTATTTCACTTAGAATGATCGTACCTGTATCCACTCATTTTGCTGCTACTGGTCTTATGACGTTGATTTCATGGCTGAGGGATATTCCATCATACGTAAGTACCACAATTTTTTGAACCATATTTATCTTTCTTGGGATATTTCAGGTGTACCCAGTTGAGGTTCTTGTAAGCAGTGCACCCCTAAATTTGAGGGTGGCTCTGTCTTATTGATTTTCAGTTTTCCCAAGTTATATTCCCTAGACTGGAAGTGCCCTTGGCTCTGTAGCTCTGTTGTTTATTGTTTTAGGGAACACAATGCACTCCTCCAGAGAGGCAGTTGTCAGTTTACATCCCGCCAATCAGCATAACAAGGCTCCCTGTTCTCCAGGGCCTGTCTTGCCTTTCTGATATTTACACATTTTGTGGATGTCTCTTTTGACCGGTGGGAAGTGATACTTCTTTGTAGTGCAGATTTGCATTGCCCGCTTGCTTGCTTGGCCAAAAAGGGGCGTATGCGTTTTCTCCTGCATATATTCAGGAGAAAATGCATATGCACTTTTTGGCCAAGTGCATCATTGTCGAAGTTGTGACCCTCTTCCTGTGCTTGAAAGGTGATTCCAACATACCTCTTGAAATCTGTTTCCTGCTATTCTGCCTCGCTTTCAGGTCCACCTCGTTTCCTTCCCTCAACAGATTTTTGGATGACAGTTGTCCTTTATTACTCTGCCAGTTTGTGAATTGCTGTGTCCTTGAGCTCCATTTTTCAACTCGTTTTTTGTGAGCTGAACGCATGTCCAAAATTTTGGTTCAGGAACTATACTGGTTCACGGTGGGTGGCTGAGACTTTGGTTAATCCTTCTTCCTGCCGGGAAATTAGAGTGATATATGCCCGTCCAAATGCCTAACAGCTACTCTCTCATTGGTTCTCCCTCTTCCCTTTCATCCTCTGCCAAACTGGCAACCTGTGAGAACCAGGAGGTTAAAGGGGCTGTCTCTCCAAGTTGGGAGATTGATAGTAAATCAGTTGGAAAGTCAAACCGGAGCACCAGGAGAGGGACTATTCGGTGAGTTTTAGAGACCTTTCGTATTCACAGTGTGTCCATTCTCTACGTTTCCCGTACATGTTATAGCTGTAGTAATATTCCCTTCAACCTGGAGAGTTGGGACCCATGGAATGGGTGCCATGCATTATTGCTTTAAAGGGTCTGCATTTGCTCACCCAATCTCACCAATCCTCTCAGTCCCAAGTGTCCAGCCTTATGCCACATCCAGCTGTCATTGTAGACACGGTTATTCCAGGTTTCATCAGAGACCCTGAAGGAATTGTAAAGAATTTCCCTGTTTTTTTGTTTTGTTTTTGAAATTCCTTTTTATAGTCGGTTTGAGCTGATTCTCGCTGCCATGTTTATGCCCGTCTAGACACACTTTATTCCCTTACAGAGACATATCAATACATAGGTTTTAAGATTCATACTAGTCAGATATATTCCTCTGCGGGAAATATGAGGTTTTGAGTCCCTTTCACTGAGGAAGGTATAGGTAGGTCTTGTCTCTTCTATAGTTGGTTTTTGGAACGGTACCTGTGCTTATATCAAACTCTGGTTTTATGCATCACGCCAACTCTCCTTCCCCGTTAAGCAGGCATAAGGGTGTTTTCTAAATGTGAGACTCTGTTCTCTTTCCTAACTCAGTTCATGTGTAGCCATGTTTACAGGATCTTCATAAGTGATATCTTATGATAAGCTTCTTTTTCTGTGTGATTATTTCACTTAGAATCATCGAACCTGAATCCACTCATTTTGCTGCTACTGGTCTTATGACATTGATTTCATGGCTGACGGATATTCCATCGTATGTAAGTACCACAATTTTTTGAACCATATTTATATTTCCTTGGATATTTAAGGTGTACCCAAGTTGAGGTTCTTGTAAGCAGAGCAGCCCTAAATTTGAGGGTGGCTCTGTCTTATTGATTTTCAGTTTTCCGAGGGTATATTCCCTAGACTGGAAGTGCCCTTGGCTCTGTAGCTCTGTTGTTTACTTGTTTTAGGGAACACAATGCACTCCTCCAGTGAGGCAGTTGGCAATTTACATCCCGCCCATCAGCATAACAAGGCTCCCTGTTCTCCAGGGCCTGTCTTGCCTTTCTGATATTAACACATTTTGTGGATGTCTCTTTTGACCGGTGGGAAGGGATACTTCTGTGTAGTGCAGAATTGCATTGCCTGCTTGCTTGCTTGGCCAAAGAGGGCATATGCGTTTTCTCTTGCATATATTCAGGAGAAAATGCATACGCCCTTTTTGGCCAAGTGCATCATTGTCGAAGTTGTACCCCTCTTCCTGTGCTTTACAGGTGATTCCAACCTACCTCTTGAAATCTGTTTCTTGCTATTCTGCCTCGCTTTCAAGTCTGCCTCGTTGCCTTCCCTCAACAGATTTTTGGATGACAGTTGTCCTTTATTACTCTGCCAGTTTGTGAATTGTTGTGCCCTTGAGCTCCATTTTTCAACTCGATTTTTGTGAGCTGAACGAATGTCCAATATTTTGGTTCAGGACCTATACTGGTTCCCAGTGGGTGGCTGAGACTTTGGTTAATTCTTCTTCCTGCCAGGAAATTAGAGTGACATATGCCCATCCAAATGCCTAACAGCTACTCTCTCATTGGTTCTCCCTCTTCCCTTTCATCCTCGGCCAAATTGGCAACCTGTGTGAACCCGGAGGCTAAGGGGCTGTCTCTCCAAGTTGGGAGATTGATAGTAAAGAAGTTGGAAAGTCAAACGGGAGCACCAAGAGAGTGACAATTTGTTGTGTTTTGGAGACGTTTCGTATTCAGAGTGTGTCCATATTCTATGTTTCTCGTACATGTTATTGCTGTAGTAATATTCCCTTCAACCTGGAGACATGGGACCCATGGAATGGGTGCCATGCATTATTGCTTTAAAGGGGCTGTATTTGCTCCCCCAGTCTCACCAATCCTCTCAGTCCTATGTGTCCAGACTTATGCCAACTCCAGCTGTCGTTGTAGGTAGGGTCATTCCAGGTTTCATCAAAGACCCTGAAGGAATTGTAAAGAATTTCCCTGTTTTTTTGTTTTGTTTTTGAAATTCCTTTTTATAGTGGTTATGAGCTTATTCTCGCTGCCATATTTATGCCAGGCTAGAAACACTTGATTCCCTTACGGAGACATATCAATACATAAGTATTAAGATTCTTACTAGTCAAATATATTCCTCTATGGGAAATATGGGGTTTTGAGTCCCTTTCACTGAGGAAGGTGTAGGTCTTGTCTATTCCATAGTTGGTTTTTGGAACGGTACGTGGGCTTATATCAAACTCTGGTTTTATGCATCACCCCACCTCTCCTTCCCCCTTAAGCAGGCATAAGAGTGTTTTCTAAATGTGAGCCTCTGTTCTCTTTCCTAACACAGTTCATGTGTAGCCATGTTTACAGGATCTTCCTAAGTGATATCTTGTGATAAGTTTCTTTTTCTGTGTGACTTATTTCACTTAGAATCATCGTACCTGAATCCACTCTTTTTGCTGCTACTGGTCTTATGACATTGATTTCATGGCTGAGGGATATTCCATCGTACATAAGTACAATAATTTTTTGAACCATTTTTATCTTTCCTGGGATATTTAAGGTGTACCCAAGTTGAGGTTCTTGTAAGCAGTGCAGCCCTAAATTTTGGGGTGGCTCTGTCTTATTGATTTTCATCTTTCCCACAGTATATTCCCCAGACTGGTAATTGCCCTTGGCTCTGTAGCTCTGTTGTTTACTTGTTTTAGGGAACACAATGCACTCCTCCAGAGAGACATTTGGCAATTTACATTACGCCCATCAGCATAACAAGGCTCCCTGTTGTCCAGTGCCTGCCTTGACTTTCTGGTTTTTTCACATTTTGTGGATGTCCCTTTTGACCGATCGGAAGTGATACTCCTTAGTAGTGAATATTTGCGTTGCCCGCTGGCTTGCTTTGCCAAAAAGGGCATATGCGTTGTCTCCTGAATATATTCAGGAGGTAACGCATATGCCCTTTTTGGCCAAGTGCATCTTTGTCGAAGTTGTGCCCCTCTTCCTGTGCTTTAAAGGCTATTCCAACGTATCTCTTGAAAGCTGTTTCCTGCAATTCTGCCTTGCTTTCAAGTCTGTCTCTTTGCCTTCCCTCAACAGATTTTTGGACGATAGCTGTCCTTTACTATTCTGCCAGTTTGTGAATTGTTGTGCCCCTGAGCTCCGTTTTTCAACTCGTTTTTTGTGAGCTGAAGGCAAGTCCAAAATTTTGGTTCAGGACCTATACTGGTTCACGGTGTGTGGCTGAGACTTTGGTTACTTCTTCTTCCTGCCGGGAAATTAGAGTGACATGTGCCCGTCCAAATGCCTAACAACTACTCTCTCATTGGTTCACCTTCTTCCCATTCATCCTCTGCAAAATTGGCAACCTGTGTACCAGGAGGTTAAAGGTGCTGTCTCTCCAAGTGGGGAGATTGTTAGTAAAGCAGTTGTTAAGTCAAACCGGAGCACCAGGAGAGGGACTATTAATTGAGTTTTAGAAATCTTTCGTATTCACTGTGTGTCCATTCTCTAGGTTTCCCGTACATATTATAGCTGTAGTAATATTGCCTTCAACCTGGAGAATTGGGACCCATGGAATGCGTGCCATGCATTATTGCTTTAAAGGGTCTACATTTGCTCACCCAATCTCACCAATCCTCTCAGTCCCAAGTGTCCAGCCTTATGCCACATCCAGCTGTCATTGTAGATAGGGTTATTCCAGGTTTCATCAGCGACCCTGAAGGTATTGTGTAAGAATTTTTCTGTTTTTATGTTTCGTTTTGAAATTCATTTTTATATTGGGTTTGAGCTGATTCTCCCTGCCATGTTTATGTCGTTCTAGACACACTTAGTTACCTTACGGAGACATATCAATACATAGGTTTTAAAATTCTTACTAGTCAGATATATTTCTCTGCGGGGAATAGGGATGTTGACTTCCGTTCTCTGAGGAAGGAGTAGGGCTTGTCTCTTTTGTTTTTGGATTATGGAACGGTACCTGTGCTAATATCAAACTTTTGTTTTCTGCATCTCCCCACCTGTCTTTCCCCTTAATCAAGCGTTAGAGTGTTTTCTAAATCTGAGACTCTGTTCTCTTCCCTAAATCAGTTCATATGTAGCCATGTTTACATTCCCTTCATAAGTGATATCTTATGTCTGAATGCACCATGGCCCTTGTCATAATAATGCTCCATGACCCCTGTCATCACAGTGATCCATGCCCTGGTTATCAAAGTGCTCCATGTCCCTTGTCATCAAAATTCTCCACGTCCTTGTCATCACAATGCTACATGACACTTCTCATCAAAATGTTACATGCACTTTTCATCACAATTCTCCATTCTCTTGACATTGCAATGCTCCATGCACTTGTCATCACAATGCTCCATGCCCTTGTCATCACAATGCTCCATGCCTTTGTCATCACATTGCTCCATGAACCCTGTCATCACATTGCTCCCTGACACCTGTCATCACAATGCTTCTATCCCCTTGTCATTACAGTGCTCCATGATGCTCGACATCACAATTACCCAAGGTCTTCTCATCACAATGCTCCACGGTTTTGCCATCACCATGCTCCATGCCTTGTCATCTCAAAGCTCAATGTACCTTGTCCTCACAATTCTCCACGTCCTTGTCATTACAATGCTCCATGGCACTTCACATCACAATGTTATATGCTCTTGTCATCACAATACTCCATGCACTTGTCATCGCAATGCTCCATGACCCCTGTCATAGGAAGCTCCATGCGCTTTTCATGAAAATGTTTCACGACCAGGACATTAAAATTCTCAATGGCCCTTGATATCACAATGCTCCATGCCCTTGTCATCACAATGCTCCTTTACTTTGTCACAACAATCCTCCATAAACATTGGCATCACAATGCTCCATGTTATTGTCATCAAACTGGAACATGACATATTTCATCACAATGCTCCCTGACACCTTTCTTCACAATAATTCATGACATTGTCATCACAGTGCTCCATGACCTTCTCATCAAAATGTGTCATGCCCATACTTATCACAATAATCCAAGAAACTTGTCAGACCAATGCTCCATGCCACTTTTCATCACAAAGCTCCATGAACGCTGTCATCCAAATGCACCATGCCCATCATCATAATGCTTCATGCTATTGTCATCACAATGAAATCTAAATGATCCATGACATCTGTCATCAAATTGTTGCAAACCCTTGTGATCACAATGTCCCATAACACTTGTCATCACAATGCCCCATGACACTGGTCAGCACAGTTATCCATGGTCTGCTCATCACAATGCACCATGACTTTTGTCAGCACAATGCTCAATACCCTAGTCAACACAATTCTCTCTGACTACTGACCTCAGTATGCACCGTGCACTCTTTCATGACAAGGCTCCATGGCTTATTCATGACAATGCACCATGGCGTTTTCATCACAATACATCATGCCATTGTCATCAAAATACTCCACAAGCTTGTCATCAGAATGCTCCATGACCCTTGTCATCACAATTCTCCATGCACTTGTCAGAACAATGCTCCCTGACCCTTATCATCACAATGCTCCAAGCCATTGTCATCACAATGGGCCATTACATATGTCATCACAATGCTACCTGACACGTGTCTTTACAATACTGCATGACCTGGTCATCACAATGCTCCATGCCATTTTCATCACAATGCGCCGTTCCAACTGTCATCACAATAATCCATGAAACTTATTAGACCAATGTTCCATGCCCTTGTCATCACAACGCTCCATGCCCTTGTTATCACAATGCTCCATGGCCCCTGTCATCACAATGCTCCGTGACTCCAGTAATCACAGTGCTTCATGAATTTTGTCATCAAAATGGGCCATGCCTTCGTCATCAACAGTCTCTGTGACCTTTTTAACCACAATGCTCCATGAACATTTTCAGCCCAATGCTCCACGACATACTCATCACAATGCTCCATGGCCAATATCATCAAAATGCTCCATGACCACTGTCATCACAACACTCCATTACACCTGAAAACACAATGATCAGGGACTCTTGTCATGACAATGCTCCATTCCCTAGTGATCACAATGCTTCATGACCCCTGTCATCACAACACTCCATGAACATTTTCAGCCCAGTGCTCCATGACCCTTGTCATCACAATGCTCCATGACCCCTGTATTCACAATGCTCCGTGACGCTTGTCATCACAGTGCTCCATGACACATGTCATCACAATGCTCAAAGAACCCTGTAATCACAATGTTCTATGCTTTTTTCATCTCAATGATCCATGAACCCTGTCATCACAATGCACCATGCCCATCATCATAATGCTTCATGCTATTGTCATCACAATGAAATCAAAATGCTCCATGACCTCTGTCATAACAATGCTCCAAACACTTGTGATCACAATATTCCATAACACTTGTCATCACAATGCCCCATGACGCTTGTCATCACAATTATCCATGGTCTTCTCATTACAATGCTCCATGACCTTTGTCATAACAATGCTCAATACACTTGTCATCAAAATTCTCCCTCACACTTGTTGTCTGTATGGTCCTTGAATCCTGTCATGAAAAGGCTCCATGCATTTTTCATCACTATGATCCATGTCCTTTTCATCACAATGCTCCAAGACACATGTAATCTCAATGCTCCATGCACTTGTCATCACAGTGTTCCAAGACCCCTGTAATCACAATGCTCCTTGCCCTTGTCATCAAAAAATTCCATGACGTATGTCATCAGAATGCTCCATGGCCTTCTCATCACAATGCTCCATGCCCTAGTCATCACAATGCTCCAAGACCCGTGTAATCACAATGTTCCATTTTCATTTTCATCAGAAAGCTCCATGAGACTTGTCATCACAAGTCTCCATGGTCTTCTCATCACGATGCTCCAGGTCCTTGTCATTGCCATGCTCAATTCCCTTGTCATCACAATGCTCCATTACACCTCTCATCACAATAATCCATGAACATTTTCAGCCCAGTGCTCCAGGACCTACTCATCACAATGCTCCATGGCCAATATCATCACAATGCTCCATGACCACTGTCATCACAACACTCCATGACACCCGACAACACAATGATCCGGGACTCTTGTCATCAAAATGCTCCATTCCCTAGTCATCACAATGCCCCATGAACCCTGTCATCAAAACACTCCATGAATATTTTCAGCCCAGTGCTCCATGACCCTTGTCATCACAATGATCCATGCCCTTGTCATCCCAATGCTCCATGACCCCTGTATTCACAAAGATCCGTGACGGTTGTCATAACAGTGCTCCATGACACCTGTCATCACAATGTTCCATGCCTTTGTCAGCAAAATGCTACATGACCTTGTCATTACAATGCTCTCTGCGCTTGTCATCACAATACTCCATTTCCATTGTCATCACAATCCTCCATGAACCTTGGGATCACATTGCTTCATGCCCTTTTCATCACAATGCTCCATGGTCCTTGAAATCAAAATGATCCTTGACCTCTGTCATCACAATTCTCCAAACCCTTGTGATCACATTGTTCCATAACACTTGTCATCACAACGCTCGATGATGCCTGTACATCACAATACTCCATGCACTTTTCATCACAATGCTCCATGACCTTTGTCATCACAATGCTCAATACACTTGTCATCAAAATGCTCCCTGACACTTGTTGTCTGTATGCTCCTTGAACCCTGTCATGACAAGGCTCCATGCCTTTTTCATCACAATGATCCATGTCCTTTTCATCACAATGCTCCAAGACCCATGTAATCTCAATGCTCCATGCCATTGTCAAGACAAAGCTCAATGACACATGTCATCAGAATCCTCCGTGGTCTTCTCCTCAAAATGCTCCATGCCCTTGTCATCACAATGTACCAAGACCCCTGTAATCACAATATTCCATGGCCTTGTCATCAAAAACTGCATGACGCATGTCATCAGAATGCTCCATGGCCTTCTCATCACAATGCTCCATGCCCTAGTCATCACAATGCTCCAAGACCACAGTAATCACAATGCTCCATGCCCCTTTTCATCAGAATGTTCCATGAGACTTGTCATCACAAGTCTTCATGGACTTCTCATCACAATGCTCCAGGACCTTGTCATCCCCATGCTCCATTCCCTGGTAATAACAGTGCTCCATGACCACTGTCACCACAACACTCCATGACACCTGACAACACAATGATCCGGGACTCTTGTCATCACAATGCTCCATTCCCTCGTCATCACAATGCTCCATGACCCGTGTCATCACAATAATCCATGAACATTTACAGCCAAGTGATCCATGACACTTGTCATCACAATGATCCATGCCCTTGTCATCCCAATGCTCCATGACCCGTGTATTCACAATGCTCCGTGACGCTTGTCATCACAGTGCTCCATGACACATGTCATCACAATGCTCCATGCCTTTGTCAGCAAAATGCTACATGACCTTGTCATTATAATGCTCTATGCGCTTGTCATCTCAATACTCCATTTCCATTGTCATCACAATCCTCCATGAACCTTGTGATCACATTGCTTCATGCCCTTGTCATCACAATGCTCCATGCTCCTTGAAATCAAAATGATCCATGACCTCTGTCTTCACAATGCTCCAAACCCTTGTGATCACATTGTTCCATATCACTTGCCATCACAACGCTCCATGATGCCTGTCATCACAATACTCCATGCCCTTTTCATCACAATGCTCCATGACCTTTGTCATCACAATTCTCAATACACTTGTCATCACAATGCTCCTTGACACTTGTCGTCAGATGCTCCTTGAACCCTGTCAGGAAAAGGCTCCATGCCTTTTTAATCACAATGCCCCATGCCGTTTTCATCACAATGCTCCATGTCATTGTCATCAAAATACTCCACAAGCTTGTCATCAGAATGCTCCATGACCCTTGTCATCACAATTCTCCATGCACTTCTCAGCACAATGCTCCATGACCCTTGTCATCACAATGCTCCATGCCATTGTCATCACAATGGGCCATTACATATGTCATCACAATGCTCCCTGACACCTGTCTTCCCAGTACTGCATGACATGGTCATCACAATGCTCCATGCCCTTGTCATCACAATGTGCCATTCCAACTGTCATCGCAATAATCCATGCAACTTATTAGACCAATGTTCCATGCCCTTGTCATCTCAATGCTCCATGCCCTTGTTATCACAATGCTCCATGACCCCTGTCATCACAAGGCTCCGTGACTCCAGTCATCACAATGCTTCATGTCCTTTGTCATCCAAATGGTCCATGCCCTCGTCATCAACAGTATCTATGACCTTTTTAACCACAATGCTCCATGAACTTTTCTTCACAGTGCTCTTAGACCCTTGTCATCACAATGCTCCATGTGCTTTTCAGCACAATGCTCCATGAAACATGTCATCACAATGCACCATACGCTTGTCATCACAGTGCTCCACAATCTTGTCATCACAATGCTCCTTAAAATTTGTCATCACAATGCTCCATGCACTTCTCATCAAAATGCTCTCTCACCACAGATATCACAATGCTACATCATTATTTGTCACAATACTCCCTCACCCCTGTCATCACAATGTTCCATGACTCCTGTCATCACAATGCTACATGCACTTATCACCACAATGTTCGATGACCCCTGACATCACAATGTTCCAAAACACCTGTCATCAAAATATTCCATGACACTTTTCATCAAATTGCTCCATGACCCTGTCATCAGAATGCTCCCTGCCCTTCTCATCACAATGCACAATGCCCTTGCCATCAAAATGCTCCATGACCTTTGTCATCGCAAAGATCCATGACCCTTGGCATCACAGTGCTCCATGTCATTGTCATCACAATGCTCCATGAACGCTCTCATCACATTGCTCCAGGCCCTTGTCTTCACAAAGCTCCATAACACATGTCATCAGAATGCTCCATGGCGTTCCCATCACAATGCTCCTTGCCCTTGCCATCACAATGCTCCATTACACAAGACATACCAATGCTCCATGACCCCTGCCATCACGATGTTCCATGGCCTTGTCATCACAAAGCTCCATGACCCTTCTCATCGCAATGCTCCAGGAAACCTGTAATCACAATGCTCTATGCCCTTTTCCATCTCAATGATCCATGAACCCTGTCATCACAATGCACCATGCCCATCATCATAATGCTTCATGCTATTGTCATCACAATGAAATCAAAATGCTCCATGACCTCTGTGATAACAATGCTCCAAACCCTTCTGATCACAATATTCCGTAACACTTGTCATCACAAAGCTCAATGACGCATGCCATCAGAATGCTCCTTGTTCTTCGCCTCACAATGCTCCATGCCCTTGTCATCACAATGTTCCAAGACCCCTGTAATCACAATGCTCCTTTCCCTTGTCATCAAAAAACTCCATGACGCATGTCATCAGAATGCTCCATGGCCTTCTCATCACAATGCTCCATGCCCTAGTCATCACAATGCTCCAAGACCCGTGTAATCACAATGTTCCATTTTCATTTTCATCAGAAAGCTCCATGAGACTTGTCATCACAAGTCTCCATGGTCTTCTCATCACGATGCTCCAGGTCCTTGTCATTGCCATGCTCAATTCCCTTGTCATCACAATGCTCCATTACACCTCTCATCACAATAATCCATGAACATTTTCAGCCCAGTGCTCCAGGACCTACTCATCACAATGCTCCATGGCCAATATCATCACAATGCTCCATGACCACTGTCATCACAACACTCCATGACACCCGACAACACAATGATCCGGGACTCTTGTCATCAAAATGCTCCATTCCCTAGTCATCACAATGCCCCATGAACCCTGTCATCAAAACACTCCATGAATATTTTCAGCCCAGTGCTCCATGACCCTTGTCATCACAATGATCCATGACCCCTATATTCACAAAGATCCGTGACGGTTGTCATAACAGTGCTCCATGACACCTGTCATCACAATGTTCCATGCCTTTGTCAGCAAAATGCTACATGACCTTGTCATTACAATGCTCTCTGCGCTTGTCATCACAATACTCCATTTCCATTGTCATCACAATCCTCCATGAACCTTGGGATCACATTGCTTCATGCCCTTTTCATCACAATGCTCCATGGTCCTTGAAATCAAAATGATCCTTGACCTCTGTCATCACAATTCTCCAAACCCTTGTGATCACATTGTTCCATAACACTTGTCATCACAACGCTCGATGATGCCTGTACATCACAATACTCCATGCACTTTTCATCACAATGCTCCATGACCTTTGTCATCACAATGCTCAATACACTTGTCATCAAAATGCTCCCTGACACTTGTTGTCTGTATGCTCCTTGAACCCTGTCATGACAAGGCTCCATGCCTTTTTCATCACAATGATCCATGTCCTTTTCATCACAATGCTCCAAGACCCATGTAATCTCAATGCTCCATGCCATTGTCAAGACAAAGCTCAATGACACATGTCATCAGAATCCTCCGTGGTCTTCTCCTCAAAATGCTCCATGCCCTTGTCATCACAATGTACCAAGACCCCTGTAATCACAATATTCCATGGCCTTGTCATCAAAAACTGCATGACGCATGTCATCAGAATGCTCCATGGCCTTCTCATCACAATGCTCCATGCCCTAGTCATCACAATGCTCCAAGACCACAGTAATCACAATGCTCCATGCCCCTTTTCATCAGAATGTTCCATGAGACTTGTCATCACAAGTCTTCATGGACTTCTCATCACAATGCTCCAGGACCTTGTCATCCCCATGCTCCATTCCCTGGTAATAACAGTGCTCCATGACCACTGTCACCACAACACTCCATGACACCTGACAACACAATGATCCGGGACTCTTGTCATCACAATGCTCCATTCCCTCGTCATCACAATGCTCCATGACCCGTGTCATCACAATAATCCATGAACATTTACAGCCAAGTGATCCATGACACTTGTCATCACAATGATCCATGCCCTTGTCATCCCAATGCTCCATGACCCGTGTATTCACAATGCTCCGTGACGCTTGTCATCACAGTGCTCCATGACACATGTCATCACAATGCTCCATGCCTTTGTCAGCAAAATGCTACATGACCTTGTCATTATAATGCTCTATGCGCTTGTCATCTCAATACTCCATTTCCATTGTCATCACAATCCTCCATGAACCTTGTGATCACATTGCTTCATGCCCTTGTCATCACAATGCTCCATGCTCCTTGAAATCAAAATGATCCATGACCTCTGTCTTCACAATGCTCCAAACCCTTGTGATCACATTGTTCCATATCACTTGCCATCACAACGCTCCATGATGCCTGTCATCACAATACTCCATGCCCTTTTCATCACAATGCTCCATGACCTTTGTCATCACAATTCTCAATACACTTGTCATCACAATGCTCCTTGACACTTGTCGTCAGATGCTCCTTGAACCCTGTCAGGAAAAGGCTCCATGCCTTTTTAATCACAATGCCCCATGCCGTTTTCATCACAATGCTCCATGTCATTGTCATCAAAATACTCCACAAGCTTGTCATCAGAATGCTCCATGACCCTTGTCATCACAATTCTCCATGCACTTCTCAGCACAATGCTCCATGACCCTTGTCATCACAATGCTCCATGCCATTGTCATCACAATGGGCCATTACATATGTCATCACAATGCTCCCTGACACCTGTCTTCCCAGTACTGCATGACATGGTCATCACAATGCTCCATGCCCTTGTCATCACAATGTGCCATTCCAACTGTCATCGCAATAATCCATGCAACTTATTAGACCAATGTTCCATGCCCTTGTCATCTCAATGCTCCATGCCCTTGTTATCACAATGCTCCATGACCCCTGTCATCACAAGGCTCCGTGACTCCAGTCATCACAATGCTTCATGTCCTTTGTCATCCAAATGGTCCATGCCCTCGTCATCAACAGTATCTATGACCTTTTTAACCACAATGCTCCATGAACTTTTCTTCACAGTGCTCTTAGACCCTTGTCATCACAATGCTCCATGTGCTTTTCAGCACAATGCTCCATGAAACATGTCATCACAATGCACCATACGCTTGTCATCACAGTGCTCCACAATCTTGTCATCACAATGCTCCTTAAAATTTGTCATCACAATGCTCCATGCACTTCTCATCAAAATGCTCTCTCACCACAGATATCACAATGCTACATCATTATTTGTCACAATACTCCCTCACCCCTGTCATCACAATGTTCCATGACTCCTGTCATCACAATGCTACATGCACTTATCACCACAATGTTCGATGACCCCTGACATCACAATGTTCCAAAACACCTGTCATCAAAATATTCCATGACACTTTTCATCAAATTGCTCCATGACCCTGTCATCAGAATGCTCCCTGCCCTTCTCATCACAATGCACAATGCCCTTGCCATCAAAATGCTCCATGACCTTTGTCATCGCAAAGATCCATGACCCTTGGCATCACAGTGCTCCATGTCATTGTCATCACAATGCTCCATGAACGCTCTCATCACATTGCTCCAGGCCCTTGTCTTCACAAAGCTCCATAACACATGTCATCAGAATGCTCCATGGCGTTCCCATCACAATGCTCCTTGCCCTTGCCATCACAATGCTCCATTACACAAGACATACCAATGCTCCATGACCCCTGCCATCACGATGTTCCATGGCCTTGTCATCACAAAGCTCCATGACCCTTCTCATCGCAATGCTCCAGGAAACCTGTAATCACAATGCTCTATGCCCTTTTCCATCTCAATGATCCATGAACCCTGTCATCACAATGCACCATGCCCATCATCATAATGCTTCATGCTATTGTCATCACAATGAAATCAAAATGCTCCATGACCTCTGTGATAACAATGCTCCAAACCCTTCTGATCACAATATTCCGTAACACTTGTCATCACAAAGCTCAATGACGCATGCCATCAGAATGCTCCTTGTTCTTCGCCTCACAATGCTCCATGCCCTTGTCATCACAATGTTCCAAGACCCCTGTAATCACAATGCTCCTTTCCCTTGTCATCAAAAAACTCCATGACGCATGTCATCAGAATGCTCCATGGCCTTCTCATCACAATGCTCCATGCCCTAGTCATCACAATGCTCCAAGACCCGTGTAATCACAATGTTCCATTTTCATTTTCATCAGAAAGCTCCATGAGACTTGTCATCACAAGTCTCCATGGTCTTCTCATCACGATGCTCCAGGTCCTTGTCATTGCCATGCTCAATTCCCTTGTCATCACAATGCTCCATTACACCTCTCATCACAATAATCCATGAACATTTTCAGCCCAGTGCTCCAGGACCTACTCATCACAATGCTCCATGGCCAATATCATCACAATGCTCCATGACCACTGTCATCACAACACTCCATGACACCCGACAACACAATGATCCGGGACTCTTGTCATCAAAATGCTCCATTCCCTAGTCATCACAATGCCCCATGAACCCTGTCATCAAAACACTCCATGAATATTTTCAGCCCAGTGCTCCATGACCCTTGTCATCCCAATGCTCCATGACCCCTATATTCACAACGATCCGTGACGGTTGTCATAACAGTGCTCCATGACACCTGTCATCACAATGTTCCATGCCTTTGTCAGCAAAATGCTACATGACCTTGTCATTACAATGCTCTCTGCGCTTGTCATCACAATACTCCATTTCCATTGTCATCACAATCCTCCATGAACCTTGGGATCACATTGCTTCATGCCCTTTTCATCACAATGCTCCATGGTCCTTGAAATCAAAATGATCCTTGACCTCTGTCATCACAATTCTCCAAACCCTTGTGATCACATTGTTCCATAACACTTGTCATCACAACGCTCGATGATGCCTGTACATCACAATACTCCATGCACTTTTCATCACAATGCTCCATGACCTTTGTCATCACAATGCTCAATACACTTGTCATCAAAATGCTCCCTGACACTTGTTGTCTGTATGCTCCTTGAACCCTGTCATGACAAGGCTCCATGCCTTTTTCATCACAATGATCCATGTCCTTTTCATCACAATGCTCCAAGACCCATGTAATCTCAATGCTCCATGCCATTGTCAAGACAAAGCTCAATGACACATGTCATCAGAATCCTCCGTGGTCTTCTCCTCAAAATGCTCCATGCCCTTGTCATCACAATGTACCAAGACCCCTGTAATCACAATATTCCATGGCCTTGTCATCAAAAACTGCATGACGCATGTCATCAGAATGCTCCATGGCCTTCTCATCACAATGCTCCATGCCCTAGTCATCACAATGCTCCAAGACCACAGTAATCACAATGCTCCATGCCCCTTTTCATCAGAATGTTCCATGAGACTTGTCATCACAAGTCTTCATGGACTTCTCATCACAATGCTCCAGGACCTTGTCATCCCCATGCTCCATTCCCTGGTAATAACAGTGCTCCATGACCACTGTCACCACAACACTCCATGACACCTGACAACACAATGATCCGGGACTCTTGTCATCACAATGCTCCATTCCCTCGTCATCACAATGCTCCATGACCCGTGTCATCACAATAATCCATGAACATTTACAGCCAAGTGATCCATGACACTTGTCATCACAATGATCCATGCCCTTGTCATCCCAATGCTCCATGACCCGTGTATTCACAATGCTCCGTGACGCTTGTCATCACAGTGCTCCATGACACATGTCATCACAATGCTCCATGCCTTTGTCAGCAAAATGCTACATGACCTTGTCATTATAATGCTCTATGCGCTTGTCATCTCAATACTCCATTTCCATTGTCATCACAATCCTCCATGAACCTTGTGATCACATTGCTTCATGCCCTTGTCATCACAATGCTCCATGCTCCTTGAAATCAAAATGATCCATGACCTCTGTCTTCACAATGCTCCAAACCCTTGTGATCACATTGTTCCATATCACTTGCCATCACAACGCTCCATGATGCCTGTCATCACAATACTCCATGCCCTTTTCATCACAATGCTCCATGACCTTTGTCATCACAATTCTTAATACACTTGTCATCACAATGCTCCTTGACACTTGTCGTCAGATGCTCCTTGAACCCTGTCAGGAAAAGGCTCCATGCCTTTTTAATCACAATGCCCCATGCCGTTTTCATCACAATGCTCCATGTCATTGTCATCAAAATACTCCACAAGCTTGTCATCAGAATGCTCCATGACCCTTGTCATCACAATTCTCCATGCACTTCTCAGCACAATGCTCCATGACACATGTCATCAAAATGCACCATGCGCTTATCATCATAGTGCTCCACAATCTTCTCATCACAATGCTCCTTAACATTTGTCATCACAATGATCCATGCACTTCCCATCAAAATGCTCTCTCACCACAGATATCACAATGCTACATCATTATTTGTCACAATACTCCCTCACCCCTGTCATCACAATGTTCCATGACTCCTGTCATCACAGGGCTACATGCACTTATCATCACAATGTTCGATGACCCCTGGCATCACAATGTTCCATAACACCTGTCATCAAAATGTTCCATGACACTTTTCATCAAATTGCTCCATGACCCTGTCATCCGAATGTTCCCTGCCTTTCTCATCTCAATGCACAACGCACTTGCCATCAAAATGCTCCATGACCTTTGTCATCACGAAGATCCATGACGCTTGGCATCACAATGCTCCATGTCCTTTGCATCACAGTGCTCCATAAACGCTCTCATCACATTGCTCCATGCCCATGTCTTCACAGAGCTCCATTACACATGTCATCAGAATGCTCCATTGCCTTCTCATCACAATGCTCCATGCCCTTGCCATCACAATGCTCCACTACACTTGTCATGACTATGCTCCATGACCCCTGCCATCACGATGTTCCATGGCCTTGTCATCACAAAACTCCATGACCCTTCACATCACAATGCTCCAAGAACCCTGTTATCACAATGCTTTATGCCCCTTTTCATCTCAATGATCCATGAATCCAGTCATCACAATGCATCATGCCCATCATAATAATGCTTCATGCTATTGTCATCACAATGAAATCAAAATGCTCCAAGACCTCTGTCATAACAATGCTCCAAACCCTTGTGATCACAATATTTCATAACCCTTGTCATCACAATGCCCCATGACGCTCGTCATCACAATTAACCATGGTCTTCTCATCACAACGCTCCATGACCTTTGTCATCACAATGCTCAATACACTTGTCATCAAAATGCTCCCTGACAGTTGTTGTCTGTATGCTCCTTGAACCCTGTCATGACAAGGCTCCATGCCATTTTCATCACAATGATCCATGCCCTTTTCTTCACAATGCTCCAAGATCCCTGTAATCACAAAGCTCCATGCCCTTTTCATCAAATGCTCCATGACGCATGTCATCAGAATTCTTCATGGACTTCTCCTCACAATGCTCCATGCCCTTTTCATCACAATGCTCGAAGACCCATGTAATCACAATGCTCCATGCCCCTTTTCATCAGCATGCTCCATGAGTCTTGTCATCACAAGTCTCCAAGGTCTTTTCATCACAATGCTCCAGGACCTTGTCATCACCATGTTCCATTCCCTTGTCTTCACAATGCTCCATGACCCGAGTCATCACAACAGTCCATGAACATTTTCAGCCCAGTGCTCCATGACCCTTGTCTTCACAATGATCCATGCCCTTGTCATCCCAGAGCTCCATGACCCCTGTATTCACAATGCTCCGTGACACTTGTCATCACAGTGCTCCATGACACATGTCATCACATTGCTTCATGCCTTTGTCATCAAAATGCTACATGACCTTGTCATTACAATGCTCTATGCAATTGTCATCACAATACTCCATTTCCATTGTCATCACAATCCTCCATGAACCTTGGGATCACATTGCTTCATGCCTTTGGCATCACAATGCTCCATGCTCCTTGAAATCAAAATGATCCATGACCTCTGTCATCACAATGCTCCAATCCCTTGTGATCACAATGTTCCATAACACTTCTCATCACAACGCTCCATGATGCCTGTCATCACAATACTCCATGCACTTTTCATCACAATGCTCCATGACATTTGCCATCACAATTATCAATACACTTGTCATCACAATGCTCCCTGACAGTTGTTATCAGATTGCTCCTTGAACCCTGTCACGAAAAGGCTCCATGCCTTTTTAATCACAATGCCCCATGCCATTTTCATAAAAATGCTCCATGCCATTTTCATCAAAATACTCCACAAGCTTGTCATCAGAATTCTCCATCACCCTTGTTATCACAATTCTCCATGCACTTGTCAGCACAATGCTCCCTGACCCTTGTCATCACAATGCTCCAAGCCATTGTCATCACAATGCTCCATTACATTTGTCATCAGAATCCTCCATCACACTTGGCATCACAATGCTCCATGCCATTGCCATCAAAAAGGGCCATTACATATGTCATCACAATGCTCCCTGACACCTCTCTTCACAATAATGCATGACCTGGTCATCACAATGCTCCATGCCCTTGTCATCACAATGTGCCATTCCAACTGTCATCACAATAATCCATGAAACTTATTAGACCAATATTCCATGCTCTTGTCATCACAATGATCCATGCCCTTGTTATCACAATGCTCCATGACCCCTGTCATCACAATGCTCGGGGACTCCAGTCATCACAATGCTTCATGACCTTTGTCATCACAATGGTCCATGCCCTCGTCATCAACAGTCTTTGTGACCTTTTTTACCACAATGCTCCATGAACTTTTCCTCACAATGCTCTTTGACCCTTGTCATCACAATGCTCCATGCGCTTGTCAGCACAATGCTCCATGACACATGTCATCACAATGCACCTTGCGCTTGTCATCACAGTGCTCCACAAACTTGTTATCACAATGCTCCATAAAATTTTTCATCACAGTGCTCCATGCACTTCTCATCAAAATGCTCTCTCACCACTGTTATCACAATGCTACATCACTATTTGTCACAGTACTCCATCACCCCTGTCATCACAATGTTCCAAGACTCCTGTCATCACAATGCTACATGCCCTTTTCATCACAATGCTCCATGACCTTTGTCATCACAATTCTCAATACACTTGTCATAACATTGCTCCCTGACAGCTTGCTTCACAATACCGCATGACCTGGTCATCACAATGCTCCATGCCCTAGTCATCACAATGCGCCATTTCAACTCTCTTCACAATAATCCATGAAACTTATTAGACCAATGCTCCATGCCCTTGTCATCACAATGCTCCATGCCCTTGTTATCACAATGTTCCAAGACCCCTGTAATCAGAATGCTCCATGCCCCATTTCATCAGTATGCTCCATGAGACTTGTCTTCACAAGGCTCCATGGTTTTCTCATAACAAACTGCAGGACATTTTCATTACAATGCTTCGCGACCTTGTCATGAAAATTCTCAACAGCCATTGTCATCATAATGCTGCAAGCCCTAGTCATCACAATGCTCCATTATATTTGCCATCACAATCCTCCATTACATTTGGCATCACAATGCTCCCTGCCATTGTCATCGCAATGGACCATGACATATGTCATCACAATGCTCCCTGACACCTGTCTTCACAATACTCCATGACGTTCTCATCACAATGCTCCATGCCCTTGTCATCACAATGCACGATGTCCGCTGTCATCACAATAATTTATGAAACATGTCAGACCAATGCTCCATGCCCCTCTCTTCACAATGCTCCATGACCTTCTTATCACAAGGCTCCATGATCCCTTTCCTCACAATGCTCCATGACTCCAGTCATCAAAATGCTTCACAACGTTTGTCATCACAGCGGTCCATGCCCGCGTCATCACAAGGCTCTGTGTCCTATGTAACCACAATGCTCCATGAATATTTCCTCACAATGCTCCGTGACACTTCTCATCACTGTGCTCCAGGTCTTTGTCAGAACAATGCTCCATGACCCTTATCATCACAGTGTGCCACGCACTTTTTATCACAATGATCCACAACCTTGTCATCGCTGTGCTCCATAAACCTAGTAATCACAATTGTCCATGCACTTCTCATCAAAATGCTCTCTCACCAGAGATATCACAGTGTTCCATCAGTAGTCATCACAATACTCCCTCACAACCTATAATCACAATGATCCATGACCCTGTCATCACAATGCTACATCCCCTTATCATCACAATGTTCCATGACCCATGACATCACAATGTTCCATAACCACTGTCATCAAAATGCCCCATGACCCATTTCATCCCAAAGCTCCATGACCCCTGTTATCACAATGTTTTATAACCCCTGTCATCAAAATGTTCCATTACACTTTTCATCAAATTGCTTCATGACTCTGTCATCAAAATGCTCCCTGCCCTTCGCATCACAATGCACCACACATTTGTCATCAAAATGCTCCATGACCTTTGTCATCACAAATCTCCATGACCCTTGGCATCACAGTGCTCCATGTCATTGTCGTTACCATGCTCAATGAAAAATCTCATCACATTGCTCCATGCCCTTGTCATCACAAAGCTCCATGACACTTGTCATCACAATGCTCGATGCACTTCCCATCACAATGCTCCATGCCCTTGTCATTACAATCCTCCATGACCCATGTATCACAGTGTTCCTTGCCCTTATCATCTCAATGCTCCATGCCCACTCACATCTCAATAATCCATGAAATATTTCAGACCAATGCTCAATGCCCTTCTCATCAAAATGCTCCATTACTTCTGTCATAACAATGCTCCATGACCACTGCTATCACAATATTCCACGGCCTTGTTATCACAAGGCTCCATGACACTTGTCATCACAAAGTTCCAACCCTGTAACCACAATGCTCCATGCCCTTGTCATCACAATGCTCCAAGATCCCTGTAATCACAATGCTCCATGCCCCTTTTCATCTCAATGCTCCATGAAACCTGTCATCACAATGCACCATGACCATCATCATAATGCTTCAGGCTATTGTCATCACAATGAAATCAAAATTCTCCATGACCTCTGTCATCATAATGCTCCAAAACCTTGTGATCACAATGTTCCATAACACTTATCATCACAACACGCCATGACGCTCATCATCACAATTATCCATGGCCTTCTCATCACAATGCTCAATGAACTTTGTCATCACAGTTCTCAATACACTTGTCATCACAATGCTCCCTGACACATGTCGTCAGAATGCTCCTTGAACCCTGTCACAAAAAGGCTCCATGCCATTTTCATCACACTGCCCCATGCCGTTTTCATCACAATGCTCCATACCATTGTCATCAAAATACTCCACAAGCTTGTCATCAGAATGCTCCATGACCCTTGCCATCACAATTCTCCATGCACTTGTCAGCACAATGCTCCCTGACCCTTGTCATCACAATGCTCCAAGCCATTGTCATCACATTGCTCCATTACCTTTGTCATCAGAATTTCAATGACACTTGGCATCACAAAGCTCCATGCCATTGTCATCACAATGGGCCATTACATACGTCATCACAATGCTCCCTGACACCTGTCTTCACAATAATGCATGACCTGGTCATCACAATGCGCCATTCCAACTGTCATCGCAATAATCCATGAAACTTATTAAACCAATGCTCCATGCCCTTGTCATCACAGTGCTCCATGCCCTTGTTTTCACAATCCTCCATGACCCCTGTCATCACAATTCTCCGTGAATCCAGTCATCACAATGCTTCATGACCTTTGTCATCACAATGGTCCATGCCCTCATCATCAACAGTCTCTGTGACCTTTTTAACCACAATGTTCCATGAACTTTTCATCACAATGCTCTTTGACCCATGACATCACAATGCTCTACACCTTCATCAGCACAATATTCCATGCCCTTGTCATCACAATGCTCCATGACCCCTGTCATCACAATGCTCTGTTACTCCAGTCATCACAATGCTTCATAACATTTGTCATCACAGTGTTCCATGCCCGCATCATCACAAGGCTCTGTGACCTATTTAACCACAATGCTCCATGAACTTTTCATCACAGTGCTCCGTGACACTTGTCATCACAGTGCTCCATGCCTTTGTCAGAAAAATGCTCCATGACCCTTGTCATCACTATATGCCACGCACTTTTTATCCCAACAGTCCACAAATTTGTTGTCACAGTGCTCTATAAACCTTGTAATCAAAATGCTCCATGCCCTTCCCATCACAATGCTCCATTACCCCTGTCATAACAATGCTCCATGACCCCTGCCATCACAATGTTCCACGGCCTTGTCATCACTAGGCTCCATGACACTTGTCATCACAATGCTCCAAGACCCCTGTAATCACAATGCTCCATGCCCCTTTTCATCTCTATGCTCCATGAACCCTGTCATCAGAATGCATCATGCCCATCATCATAATGCTTCCGGCTATTGTCAGCACAATGAAATCAAAATTCTCCATGACCTCTGTCATCACAATGCCGCATGCCCTTTTCATCACAATGCTCCATGACCCCTGTCATCACAATGCTCCGTGACTCCAGTCATCACATTGCTTCATAACTTTTGTCATCACAAGGGTCCATGCCCGCGTCATCACAAGGCTTTGTGACCTTTGTAACCACAATGTTCCATGAAATTTTCATCACAATGCTCCGTGACCCTTGTCATCAAAATGCTCCATGCCTTTGTCAGAACAGTGTTCCATGACCCTTGTCATCACAATGTGCCACGTGCCTTTCATCACAGCGGTCCACAACCTTGTCATCGATATGCTCCATAAACCTTGTAATCCCAATGCTCCATGTACTTCTCATCAAAATGCTCTCTCACATGAGATATCATAATGTTCCATCACTAGTCATCACATTACTCCCTCACCCCTGTAATCACAATGTTCCATGACCCCTGTCATCACAATGCTACATCCCCTTATCATCACAATGTTCCATGACCCCTGACATCACAATGTTCCACAACCCCTGTCATCAAAATGCTCCATGACCCTTTTCATCCCAAAGCTCCATGACCCCTGACATCAAAATGTTCTATAACACGTGTCATCAAAATGTTCCATTATAGTTTTCATCAAATTGCTGCATGACCCTGTCCTCAAGCTGCTCCCTGCCCTTCTCATCACAATGCACCACGCCCTTGTCATCAAAATGCTCCATGACTTTTGACATCACAAACCTCCATGACACTTGACATCACAATGCTCCATGTCATTGTCATCACAATGCTCCATGAACCCTCTCATCACATTGATCCATGCCCTTGTCATCACAAAGCTCCATGACACTTGTCATCACAATGCTCAATGCCCTTCTCATCACAATGCTCCATGCCCTTGCCATTACAATCCTCCATGACCCATGTATCACAGCGTTCCGTGCTCTTGTCATCACAATGCTCCATGCCCACTCACATTACAATAATCCATGAAACATTTCACAACAATGCTTCCTGCCCTTCTCATCACAATGCTCCATTACACCTGTCATAACAATGTTCCATGACCCCTGCCATCACAATGTTCCACGGCCTTGTCATTCACAAGGCTCCATGACACTTGTCATCACAATGTTCCAAGACCCCTGTAATCACAATGCTCCATGCCCTTGTCATCAGAAAGCGCCATGACGCATGTCATCAGAATGTTCCATGGACTTCTCATCACAATGCTCCATGCCCTTGTCATCACAATGCTCCAAGACCCTTGTTATCAAAATGCTAGATGCCCATTTTCATCTCAAAGCTCCATGAATCCTATCATCACAGTGCACCATGCCCATCACAATAATGCTTCAGGCTCTTGTCATCACAATGAAATCAAAATGCTCCATGACCTCTGTCATCACAAAACTCCAAACCATTGTGATCACTATATTCCATAACACTTATCATCACAACACCCCATGATGCTCATATTCACAGTTATCCATGGTCTTCTCATCACTATGCTCCATAACCTTAGTCATCACAATGCTCAATACACTTTTCATCACAATGATCCCTGACACTTGTCGTCAGTATGTTCCTTGAACACTGTCATGACAAGGCTCCATGCCTTTTTCATCACAATGATCCATGCCCTTTTCATCACAGTGCTCCAAGACACCTGTAATCACAATGCTCCATGCACTTGTCATCACAGTGCTCCATGACGCATTCATCAGAATGCTCCACGTCATTCTCTTCACAATGCCCCATGCCCTTGTCATAACAATGCTCCAAATCCACTGTAATCACAATGCTCCATGCCCCTTTTCATCAGAATACTCCATGAGACTTGTCATCACATGTCTCCATGGTCTTCTCATCACAATGCTCCAGGACAAATATCAACACAATGCTCCATGACCACTGTCATCACAACACTCAATTACCCCTGAAAACACAGTGATCCGGAACTCTTGTCATCACAATGCTCCATGACCCCTGTCATCACAATACTCCATGAACATTTTCAGCCCAAGCTTCCATGACGCTTGTCATCACAATGATCCATGCCCTTTTCATCCCAATGCACCATGACCCATGTATTCACAATGCTCTGTGACGCATGGCATCACAGTGCTCCATGACACCTGTCATCACAATGCTCCATGCCTTTGTCAGCAAAATGCTACATGAACTTGTCATTACAATGTTCCATGCGCTTGTCATCACTATACTCCATTACCATTGTCATCAAAATCCTCCATGAACCTTTGTATCACATTGTTTCATGCCCTTGTCAACACAATGCTCCATGCTCCTTGAAATCAAAATGATCCATGACCTGTGTCATCACAATGCTCCAAACACTTGTGATCACCATGTTCCATAACAATTGTCATCACAACGCTCCATGATGCCTCTCATCACAATACTCCATGCACTTTTCATCACAATGCTCCATGACCTTTGTCATCACAATTCTCAATACACTTGTCATCACAGTGCTCCCTGACACTTGTCGTCAGAATGCTCCATGAACCCTGTCACGAAAATGCTCCATGCCTTTTTCCTCACAAAGACCCATGCAGTTTTCATCACAATGCTCCATGCCATTGTCAGGAGAATACTCCACAAGCTTGTCATCAAAATGCTCCATGACCTTGGCATCACAATGCTCCAAGCCATTGTCATCACACTGTTCCATTACCTTTGTCATCAGAATCCTCCATGACACTTGCATCACAATGCTCCATGCCATTGTCATCACAATGGGCCATTACATATGTCATCACAATGCTCCCTGACACCTGTTTTCACAATACTGTATGACCTTGTCTTCACACTGCTCCACGCCCTTGTCATCACAGTGCACCATTCCAACTGTCATTGCAATAATCCATGAAACTTATTAGACCAATGATCCATGCCCTTGTCATCACAATGCTCCATGCCCTTGATATCACAAAGCTCCATGACCCCTGTCATCCCAATGCTCCGTGACTCCAGTCATCACAATGCTTCATGACCTTTGTGATCACAATGGTCCATGCCCTCATCATCAACAGTCTCTGTGACCTTTTTAACCACAATGCTCCATGAACTTTTCATCACAATGCTCTTTGACCCTTGTCATCACAATACTCTATGCCTTTCTCAGCACAATGCTCTATGACCGTTGTCATTGCAATGCTCCATGCGCTTGTCAGCACAATGCTCCATGACACATGTCATCACAATTTGCCATGCACTTGTCATCACAGTGCTCCACAATCTTGTCATCACAATGCTCCATAAACCTTGTCATCACAATGCTCCATGCACTTCTCATCAAAACGCTCTCTCACAACTGATATCAAAATGTTTCATCACTATTCATCACAATACTCCCTCAGCCCTGTCATCACAATGTTCCATGACTCCTGTCATCACAATGCTACATACACTTATCATCACAATGTTCGATGACCACTGACATCACAATGTTCCATAACCCCTGTCATCAAAATGCTCCATGACCCCTGTCATCAAAATATTCCATGACTCCTGTCATCACAATGCTCCATGCTCCTTGAAATCACAATGATCCATGACCTCTGTCTTCACAATGCTCCAAACCCATGTGATCACAATGTTCCATAACCCGTCATCACAACGCTCAATGATGCCTGTCATCACAATATTCCATGCCCTTGTCGTCACAATGCTCCATGATATTTGTCATCACAATTCTCAATACACTTGTCATCACAATGCTCCCTGACACTTGTCGTCAGTATGCTCCTTGAACACTGTCATGAAAAGGCTCCATGCATTTTTCATCACAATGCTCCATGCCCTTTTCATCACAATGCTCCATGCCATTGTCATCACAATACTCCACAAGCTTGTCATCAGAATGCTCATTGACACTTGTCATCACAATGCTCCATGAGCACTGTCATCACAATGCTCCATACTCCTTGTCATTACAGTGCTCCATGACGCTCGTCATTCACAATTATCCATGGTCTTCTCATCACAATGCTCCACACCCTTGTCATCAAAATGCTCCATGACTCTTTTCCTCACAATGCTCCATGGCCACTGTCATCACAATTCTCCATACCTTTTGTCATTATAGCGCTCCATGGCGCTCATCATCACAATTATCCATTGTCTTCTCATCACAATGCTCCACGGTCTTGCCATCACAATGCTCCATGTTCCCTGTCTTCACAATTCTCCACGTTCTTGGCATAACTATGTTCCATGACACTTCCCATCACAGTGTTAAATACTTTGTCATCAAAATACTCCACAAGCTTGTCATAACAATACTCCATGACCCTTGTCATCACAATGATCCATGACCCCTGTCATCTCAATGCTCAATGAGACGTATCATCACAATGCTCCATGCCCCTTGTCATTACAGTGCTCCATGATGCTCGTCACTATAATTATCCATGGTCTTCTCATCAGAGTGCTCCACGGTCTTGCCATCACAATGCTCCATGCCCTGGTCATCACAATGCTCCATTTCCCTTGTCATCACAATTCTTCACGACCTTGTCATCACAATGCTCCATGACAGTTCTCATCACAGTTTAACATGCTCTTGTCATCACAATTCTCCATGCACTTGTCATCGCAATGCCCCATGATCCCTGTCATAGCAAGCCCCATGCCTTTGTCATCACAATGCTTCACGACATTTTCATCAAAATTCTCAATGGCCGTTGTCATCACAATTCTCCATGCCCTTGTCATCACAATGCTCCATGACCCTTGTCATCACAATGCTCCAAGCCCTTGTCATCACAATGCTCCATTACCTTTGTCATCACAATCCTCCATAACACTTGGCATCACAATGCTCCATGCCATTGTCATCACAATGGTACATGAAATATGCCATCACAATGCTCCCTGACACCTGTCTTCACCATACTCCATGACCTTGTCATCACAATGCTCCATGCAGTTGTCATCACAATGTGCCATGCCCACTGTCAACACAATTATCCATGAAACTTGTCAGACCAATGCTCCATGCCCCTGTCATCACAATGCTACATGACCCCAGTCATCACAATGCTCCGTGTGTCCCGTCATCACAAGGTTTCATGACCTGTGTCATCACAATAGTCAATGCCCTCATCATCACAAGGCTCTGTGAAATTTGTCACCACAATGCTCCATGAACTTTTCATCAAAATGCAGATACGTCCATGAGTGCAAGTGCCCTATGCTCTGTAGCTCATCTTTTAGATGTTTTAGCAAACACAATACACTTCGCCATAGTGGCCGTTGGCAAATTACAATTCCACTATCAGCCTCACAGGGCTCCCTTTTCTCCTCACCCTGTCCTGCATTTCTGGTGTTTATACTTTATGTGGATGGCCCTTCTGACTGATGGGAAGTGATACATTTTGTAGTATTGATTTCCAGTGCCCACCTGTTTGGTTGGATAAAAAGTGTGTATGGCCTTTACTTGAATATATTCAGAAAAAATTGCATACGCCCTTTTGGGCCAACTGCATCATTGGCGATGTTCAGCCCCTTTTCTTGTGCTTTAATGGGGAGTCCTTTCTACCTCTTCAAATCTGTTTCCTGCCACTCTCCCTTGCTTACAACTCCTTTTCTGTGACTTACCTCAAGACATTTTTCGATGATAGATATTTTCAACTCTGCAGTTTCATGAATTTTAGTGCCCCTGAGTTCCATTATTCAACTTGTGTTTTTGGAAACTGGACACAAAACAGCGGGATTTCCTCTAGCCCTATTCTCTTTCCGTGGGCAATTCTAGCCTTTGATGAATTTGTCTTCCGGATTGGAAATTAGAGTGGCATGTGCCTGTCCGAACACCTAAGACTTGTCTCTAAATTTTCTCATCCTTCCACTTCATCCTCTGGACAAATTACAAACTGTGTGGAACAGGATGTTGACGGTGCTGATATCCCCAAGTGAGGAGATTGTTAGGAAAGATGCTGGAGGGGTGAACCCGAGCACCAGACGATGAGTAGATGAGGTGCCTTTTCCAAACTCTTTCTGATCAAATGGTGTACCATCCTCTAGGTGTGACAGGCATGTTTTAGCTGTAGGAAGGGTCCAGTGCATGGAAGGAGAACACCAGGTATTTTTCCAAATCAGTGCCTCCCCGTACCCCAAACTGGGGTATTTTTAAGCTACGGCTACACATATGTCCATTAAGCACCTTGGGAAATAGGAAGAGCCCAAACTTTAGATGATAGAAATCTTCAGGATCAGAAGCGTTCACCATCAGCCTTGCTTAGGTTACATTTTATCTGTCTTTGATAGACGATGTCAATAATAATATCTATTATTTTTCAGATTATTTCCCCTTATAGGTTATTGCAAAATATTCAGTGTACTTCCCTGTGCTTTACAGTAGTTCCTTGTTGATGATCTATTTTATACATAGCAGTGTGTATGTGTTAATCCCATACTGTTAATTTATCCCTTCTCCTACCTTTCCCCTTTGGTAATAATAAATTATAAGATTTTATATTTCTCAGAAATGGGGGAGCTGAAAGAGAGGTATCATTTTCAATGGAAAAGCATTCAAAACAAGATTGAAGCCTCAGCCAAGAGTATTCGATGTACATCCATGGAAATAAATTACTTCATTTCTCTAACGTTGACCTGACAAATAAGACAGACGTCTTCACTGAACTTGCTTATAGTAAAGTGATGGAAATATCAAAGGTAAGTCTTAGAAACATCTTATTTTACCCAAGCATTATACACTGCTCTGTGTTAACTACAGTTTGGCTCACACATCTGTTCATTGAAGTTACAATGTTCTCAATTTCTGTTACTGATCCTCCAGAGTGGACCCCAACAGAAGTCCCCATGCCCAGTGTCATTGGAGCCAACAGATCAAGACTGAGTTTGGTTCAGAAGCAAAGGAAACATTATTTTGAAAACAGAATGGAGAGGTGAGTGTGTGCACTCCCACACGGGCTGTGGGCTGGGATGCTGTGTAAGGATCCCAGGAGCGTCAGTGGGAGGGAGGGGATGGAGCTCTCGAGGGCTGGGTTGGCTGAAGCTCAGGCTCTATGCCGTGGAGTCTGCATGGGACCCCGCTAGCTGAGGTGTTGACCCAGCCATTCTGCACTACGAAATCGGGTCTGAAGTGCCGGGTGTGGGACCTCTGCATGCGGAACCCTAGGAGCACGTGAAATTAGACAAAGCACAAAGGAAAAACAGCTTAGACTTTATTTTATTGCCCAGATTCTCTTTTTATCTCCCTGGAATTTTTAATGAACGTTGCCAGAGACGAACACCTCCTCTGCTTTTTGTTCCGTTCCTCATTCTTGGGGTGTTGAGGGTGCAGACCCCTCTTTTGTAACTGCTTCATGCAGTGGTGGGAGCCCTGATACTTGGGGGGAGGGGCAAAACGTCTCCACACCAGCCTCCAGGTGAGGTTGATTGTCCCAAGGCCTCCTGCCTCACTTCTCGTACGCCTGAGCACCAGCATTGGAAGTGTTATAGATTCTGATGACCTTTACGTGTCCAGGAAAGAGATGTGCAGAGATGCTGAGGTGGCAGGTTTCACCCCACCCCACATTTGTTCGGCGACCTTAGGCTGACGGTTTTTGCCAGCCTAGATGCTCTGACCAGTAGTCTGTGCTTTCTTTAATTAGGTCCCTGAATTAATGTACAAACAGCACCATGTGTCAGAACCCTGCCCACGCAACTCCCAGACAGTCCAGGGTCAGTGGTGATCCAGGACCATGACGTCCACTGAGTCAACGGCCTTTAGAAGTAGCCAGCAGTCCAGCCGGTCATATTGGCCACCATCACCGCGGTGTCTGTAGGGTTTTCTATGGTGAAAGCGTGATATACGTTTCCCCCGCCAAGCTTATTAGCTCCCCTCTGGGTGCAGTGAGTCCTGCAAGCAGTAGTCTGCTCTTTCGGGGCACAGTCTTGTTGTTTTCTGAGAGAAACTCCAGGTCAAGTGATGGTCACACGAGTCATCTTGGGGGCCCGTTGCTCCTGTTTGTCTCTCTGGAGTTTGGAATTGGAGGGCCTCCTCACTCGAGGTCAGTGTGTCCACAGAGCGACCCCTGCAACTTCAGGGCATGATGGGTGGTTAGGATCACCACGTGGGGTCCTTTTCCCTTAGGAGGGAGATGGCCTTGTGGGCTGCTGATTTCCAGTTTTTTAGATACCCCAGTATCCTGGCCTGATGAGTCAGTGGGCAAAGCCCTTGGTGACCATAGTTTATCATACCTGAAGGGCATTCTTGTGTTGCTCCATTTCAAGTGGTCCCAGTTTTTGCACTAAGGCTCCAAGGGCAATTAACCTTTGACCAGGTATGTAAAGGTCAAAGGGTTTAGCTAAATTAGCGAGTTCCTGGGCAAGGGTCTGAATTGACTGATCTTTCTATTCTTGAAAGGCTGCTTCTGGATTCTATACAAAAGGATCATCATCTTTTCGTGTCAGTGTTTCATGTAGAGTCCCAGCTATTAGACTGTAGTTAGGGATCCAGATGCAGAAAACCTTGGCCTCCCCAGGAACCCCTAAGCTGTCTTCTAGTTTTAGAAGAGGTAAGGCTGCAAATGGCTTCTTCCCTATCCTGGGATGCGTTTCTCTGAATATCTGTGAGAATGAAGCCCAGTCATGTCACCTGAGCCTGGTATATTTGAGCCTTTTTCTTGGACACCTTCTATCCTTTCTTGGCTAGGTAGTTCAGAGGCGTCTTTAGTAGGCCTGGCGATCAGAATGTCATCTGCATATTGAAGGAGGGTTCCCTTTTACAGAGGTAGAACTTTTACGTCTTTAGAGGTCATTTCCCCAATGATGGTGTGGGGATTTTTGAACCATTGTGGCAGGACGGCCCAGCATTATTGCTTGTGTTGCATGTTGTGTCCTGCCACACACAAGCCAAAAATTCTTGTGACTCTGAGATGAATGGAATACAGAAGAAGGCATCATTGAAGTGTAATACAGAATGCCATGGCCTGGTGGATGGTAGAATGAGCAGCAGGGAGTAGGAAATAGGAGCTACTGAATGCATATCCTCGGTGGCTTCACTGACTGTCCTGATATACTTTACCAGGTCTCCAGCAGCCCATGGGGCTCTTGTGGTCAGGCCAATCCCAGGATATGGAGCTCACCTGGGCTGCACCCCCCACCCCACAGCCCACGGGGCTCTCGTGTTCAAGTCCCTCCCAGGGTATGGAGCTTACCTGTGCAGCTACCCAGCAGCCCATGGGGCTCTCATAGTCAGGCCCTTCCCAGGATACGGAGCTCCCCAGGGCAGGTACCTCAGCAGGGCTGGACACACAGGAACTGTGCACATAGCCGACCTTGCAGAGAACCCCCAGCTCACCTGTGGCTCATAGCTGACACAGAACACCTCAGAGCAAGACTTGAACTAACAAACAGCACCTCTGACAGGTCTGTGGCCCTGGCTATCACTCTGTGCAGCCTCTCTCTGCCTGGCCTTCCAGACACTTCCACTGCATCCAGGGCACCAGGCCTCTGTCTCCACCCACCATCACTCCTCTCCCTGACTCCTGGGTTCCTCTCATTAGGATAGGGTCTTCTTGAAGTTGTTTTCCACTCATGGACCAGATAAAATGATAAGAAAACAAGCCGCAGCTGCAGCCCCTTGTCTATCCTGACTCTCAAGAGCCCACACCTGTTCCTTGGGCGTGGCCCGTTTAGCAAGGTTCATTTTCTGCAACTGTGAGCCCCTGAGGGTTGAGGATTGGCTGATTTGGGCAGCCTGACACTGCCTGCTGGCCCTCCCCATGTGTGCCTGGGTTGAGGTCAATATAAACACCTCTCCAGCCAGCAAGAGCCCCTGTAGCTGTGCCTGACGCCATATTCTCTGCCCCGTCAGCAGTGTAGGGGCTGGGGTGGTGGTAGGGAGGGAGAGGCCGTGGCTTTGTGGGTGGCCCAGTGTGAGGGGGGCTCTGCTGGACTTTCTTCAGGAGTTGCCAGGCTGCCACCTGCTAAAGAAGAGGATGTGTCACCCATACCTGCCACTGGAATTTCTCCCCAGGCAGAGGTGAGGAAGTAAAAAAGCAGTGGGGGCCGTGGCAGGAGGGGTATCTCAGACAGGGAAATGGAAAGCTTCCAGAAGAGCATCTGGGGCCAGGACCATCCTGGCTGGCCTGCAGGCACCAAGTCGGCCTGCGTGCTGTCGCTGGTGTGGCTCTACAGCCCTTCCTCTAGGCTTGCAAGTGCTTGTACATATTCAGGTGTTTTACCTGGAAAGGGAGGGAAGAGTTCAGCTGCAGCAGGACTGCGGCTCAGCTCACATTTACTCACAGATGCCTCGACACAGTCCCCCAGCTTTGCAATGAGAATGCTCCTTGTGGGGGGGAGTGCTGCTGACTGCATTGGAGACGATTTCCCAACTCTGACCAACTTAAGAATTTTTTACCACTGGAGCAAGTGCCCTTATACGATTTTCCTCTGTATAACTGGTGGGTTCTGTTTTTTTTTTTTTTTTTCTTCTTTTTGGTTCAAGGTAGATTTTATTTATTCCTCTTTTTTTAAATTTCGAGATATAAACATGGAAATAATGCATTAATATAAAGACATCTATGTGAAGGGAAAAACTTTTTTTCTGTTTTATTTTATTAAATGTTATTTATTTATTTTTAATTTTTTAAAATTTATTTATTCATTTTATACAGCAGGTTCTTATTGGATATCTATTTTATACATATAAGTGTGCACATGTGAATCCTAGTCTCCCAATTCATCCCACCACCACCCTCACATGGTGTTCCCCCCTTGGTGTCCATATGTTTGTTCTCTACATCTGTGTCTCTATCTCTGCCCTGTAAACCGGTCCATCTGTACCATTTTTCTAGGTTCCACATATATGCATTAATATACAATATTTGTTTTTCTCTTTCTGACTTACTTCACTCTGTATGACAGTCTCTAGATCCATCAAGGTCTCTACAAATGACCCAATTTCATTCCTATGTATGGCTGAGTAATATTCCATTATATATATGTACCATATCTTTATCCATTCTTCTGTCTGTGGGCACTTACGTTGCTTTCATTACCTGGCTATTTTAATTAGTGCTGCAATGAATATTGTGGTGAATGTGTCTTTTTGATTTATGGTTTTCTCTGGGTATATGCCCAGTAGTGGGATTGCTGGATTATATGGTAATTCTATTTTTAATTTTTTTAAGGAACCTCCATACTGTTCTCCATAGAGTCTGTATCGATTTACATTCCCAACAATAGTGGAATAAGGTTCCTTTTCTCCACACCCTCTCCAGCATTTGTTGTTTGTAGATTTTCTGATGATTTGACGTGATACCTCATTGTAGTTTCGATTTCCATTTCTCTAATAATTAGTGATGTTGAGCAGATTTTCATGTGTGTACTGGCCATCTCTATGTCTTCTTGGAAGAAATATCTATTTGGATCTTCTTCCATTTTTGTATTGGGTTGTTTGTTTTATTAATATTGAGCTGCATGAGCTGTTTATATATATTGGAGATTAATCATTTGTCCATTGATTCGTTTGCAAATATTTTCTGCCATTCTGAGGGTTGTCTTTTCGTCTTGTTTGTAGTTTCCTTTGCTTTGCAAAAGCTTTTACGTTTCATTAGGTCCCATCTGTTTAGTTTTCTTTTTTATTTCATTACTATAGGAGGTGGATCAAAAAAGATCTTGCTGTGATTTACGTCAGAGTATCTTTCGTAAGTTTTCCTCTCAGAGTTTTATACTGTCTGGTCTTACATTAAGGTCTCTAATCCATTTTGAATATATTTTTATGTATGGTGTTGGGGAGTGTTCTAATTTCATTCTTTTACATGTAGCTGTCCATATTTCCCAGCACCAATGATTGAAGAGACTGTCTTATCTCCATTGTATAGTCTTGCTTCCTTTGTCATAGATTAGTTGACCATAGGTGTGTAGGTTTATCCCTGGGCTTTCTTTATTTTTTTTTCCTTTTACACGTTTATTGGATTATAATTGCTTTACAATGGAGTGTTCGTTTCTGCTGTATAACAAAGTGAATCAGCTATACATATACAAATATCACCAGATCCCCTCCCTCTTGCATCTCCCTCCCACACTCCATATCCCACCCCTTTATGTGCACACAGAGCACCAAGCTGATCTCCCTGTTCTATGTGGCTGCTTCCCAGTAGCTATCGGTGTTACATTTGGTAATGTATTTATGTCCATGCCACTCTCTCACTTCGTCCAAGCTTACCCATCCCCCTTCCGGTGTCCTCAAGTCCTTTCTCTATGTCTGTGTCCTGAATCCTGTCCTGCGACTAGGTTCTTCAAAATCTTTTTTTTTTCTTCATTAGGTTCCGTATATCTCTGTTAACATACAGTATTTGTTTTTCCCTTTCTGACTTACTTCACTGTGTAGGACATATTCTATGTCCATCCACTTCAGTACAAATAGCTCAGTTGGATTCTTTTTTTGGCTGAGTAATATTCCATTGTATATATGTGCCAGATCTTCTTTATCCATTCATCTGTCGATGGACACTTAGGTTGCTTCCATGTCCTGGCTATTGCAAATAGAGCTGCAATGAACATTTTTGTACATAACTCTTTTTGAATTATGGTTTTCACAAGGCAAATGTCCAGTAGTTGGTTTGTTGTGTCATATGGTACTTCTATTGTTAGTTATTTAAAGGAACCTCTGTACTGTTCTCCCTAGTGCCCATATCAATTTACATTCCCACCCACAGTGCAAGTGTGTTCCCTTTTCTCCAATAAAGGCCTCTCCAGCGTTTATTGTTTTGTAGATTTTTTTGATGATTGCCACTCTGACTGCTGTGAGGTGATACCTCAGGGTAGTTTTGATTTGCATTTCTCTAATGATTAGTGATGTTCAGCATCCTTTCATGTGTTTCTTGGTAATCTGTATATCTTCTTTGGAGAAATGTCTATTTAGGTCTTCTGCCCATTTTTGGATTGGGTTGTTTGTTTTTGTGATATTGAGCTACATACGGTGCTTGTAAAGTTAGGAGATTAATCCTTTGTCAATTGATTCATTTGAAAATATTTTCTCCCATTCTAAGGGTTGTTTTTGCATCTTGTTTATGTTTTCCTGTACTGTGTAAAAGCTTTTAAGTTTCATTAGGTCCCATTTGTTGATTTCTGTTTTTATTTCCATTTCTCTAAGTGGTGGGTCAAAAAGGATCTTGCTGTGATTTATGTCATAGACTGTTCTGCCTATGGTTTCCTCTAAGTGTTTTATAGTGTCTGGTCTTATATTTAGATCTCTAATCAATTTAGAGTTTATTTTTGTGTATGGTGTTATGGAGTGTTCTAATTTCATTCTTTTATGTGTAGGGGTCCAGTTTTACCAGCACCAATTACTGAAGAGACTGTCTTTTCTCCATTGTATATCCTTAGCTCCTTTGTCATAGATGAGATAGCCATAGGTATGTAGGTTTATCTCTGGGCTTTCTGTCCTGTTCCATTGATCTGTGTTTATGCCAATCTACATACACTTGATTCCATTATGGAGACATATAAATACATAGGTTTCAAGGTTATTACCAGTCAGATATATTCCTCTTCAGTGAATAGGGTGTTTTGTGTCCAGTTCATTGAGAAAGGAGTAGGTCTTGTCTATTACATATTTGGTATATGGAATGGGATCTGTGCTAATTTCAAACTCTGCTTTTACACATCACCCCACGTCACCTTTCCCCTTAAGGAGGCATAAGTGTGTTTTTTAAATGTGTAACTCTGTTCTCTTTTGAAATTCAGTTCATGTGTAGCCATGTTTACATTCCCTCTATAAGTGATATATTACAATACATTTCTTTTACTTTGTGGCTCATTTCACTTAGCATCATCGTACCTAAAGCCACTCATTAAGCTGCTATTGGCCTTATGACATTGATTTTATGTGTGAGTGACATTCCATTGTATATAAGTACCACAACATCTATATCCATTTTTTTTTCCTTTCCTGGGATATTTAAAGTGTACTGAAGTCGAGGTTCTTGTAAACAGAGCAGCCCTAAAGTTTGGGCTGGCTGTGTGTTATGGATTTTTAGTTTTCCCAAAATACACGCCCATGAGTGGAAGTGTGCTATGCTCTGTAGCTCTGTTTTAGAAAACAACATACAGTTCTCCAGAGAGGCTGTTGGCAATTTACATCCTGTCCATCGGCGTAACCAGGCTCCCTTTTCTCCATGGCCTGTCCTGCATTTGCGGTTTTTACACTATTTGTGGATGGCCCTTTTGACTGGAGGTAAGGGACACTTCTCTGTAGTGTGGATTTGCAATGCCTGATGGCTTGCTTGGCCAAAAAGGGCGTATGCATTTTTTCCCGAATATATTCAAGAAAATACACATACTCCCTTTTCAGCCAAGGGCAACATTGCCGAAATTCTGTCGCTTTTCATGTGCTTTAAAGACGACTCCAATCTACCTCTTGAAATCTGTTTCCTTCAATTCTGCCTTGCATTCAAATCCTCTTCACTGCCTTTCCTCAATATATTTCTGGATGATAGTTGTCCTTTATAACTCTGCAAGTTTGTGAATTGCTGTGCCCCTGATTTCCATTTTTCAACTCGCCTCTTTGTGAACTGGCGGCAATACCGCAGGATGGCTTTAGGCCCTAGTCTGGTTCCGGGGCTTCAGGCTGAGCCTTTGGTTAATTCTTCTTCCTGGTGGGAAACTAGAGTGACATGTGCCCATCCAAACACCTACAGCTAATCTCTCATTTATTCCTCTCTTCATGTTCATCCTCTGCACAATTTGCAAACTGTGCATAACAGGAGGGTAAAGGCGCTGACACTCCAAGTGGGGAGATTTTTAGTAATGCAGATGGAATGGCGAAGCCAAGCACGACAAAAGGAAAAATGAGGTACCTTTTAGAAAACTTTCCCAATTACACAGTGTACCATCCACTGGGTTTCCCATGCATGTTTTAACTGTAGGAAGATTCCCTTAAACCTGGAGAGTTGGGACCACTAGAATGGGTAGCACACAGTATTGCTCTAAGTGGTGTTCTTTTGCTCACACAACCTCAGCAATCTTGTCAGCCCCAAGTGTCCAGTCTTATGTCTCATCCGGCTGTGGGTGTAAAGGTGGTCAATCCAGGTTGCATTACAGGCCGTGAACGTAATTTTTAAGACTTTCTCACTGTTTCACTGTTTTTGCATTTTGCTTTTGAAATTTATTTTTATATGTGGGTTTAACTGAATTTCAGTGCTGTGTTCATGCCATTATACACACACATGATTCCTTTATGGAGACATGAGAATACATATGTTTTAAAATACTGAGAGTCAGACTTATTCCTCTGCAATGAATAAGGGGTGTTGAGTCCAGTTCATTGTGGCGGGAGTAGGTGTTGTCTATTACATACTTGGTTTATGTAACGGTATCAGTGCTAATTTAAAACTGTGATTTTATGCATCGCCCCACCTCGCCTTTCCCCTTAACCAGGCAGAAGATTGTTTTCTAAATGTGTGATTCCGTTGTGTTTGTAAATCAGTTCATGTGTAGCCATGTGTACATTCCCGCTATGAGTGATATCTTTTGATAAGATTCGTTACTCTGGTATCTTTCCTAACTCAGTTCATGTGAGGCCATGTTTATAGGACCTTCATAAGTGATATCTTATGATAAGTTTCTTTTTCTGTGTGACTTATTTCACTTAGAATCATCGTACCTGAATCCAATCATTTTGCTGCTACTGGCCTTAAGAAATTGATTTCATGGCTGAGGGATATTCCATCGTACGTAGGTACCAAAATTTCTTGAACCATTTTTGTCTTTCCTGGGATATTTAAGGTATACACAAGATGAGGTTCTTGTAAGCAGTGAATCCCTAAATTTTGGGGTGGCTCTGTCTTATTGATTTTCAGTTTTCCCAAGGTATATTTCCTAGACTGGAAGTGCCCTTGACTCTGTAGCTCTGTTGTATACTGGTTTTAGGGAACACAATGCACTCCTCCAGAGAGGCAGTTGGCAATTTAAATTCCGCCCATCAGCATAACAAGGCTCCCTGTTCTCCAGGGCCTGTCTTGCCTTTCTGGTTTTTACACATTTTGCAGATGTCCCTTTTGACCAGTGGGAAGTGATACTATTTTGTAGTGCAGATTTGCATTGCCCGCTTGCTTGCTTGGCCAAAAAGGGCGTATGCGTTTTCTCCTGAATATATTCAGGAGAAAATGCATACACTCATTTTGGCCAAGTGCATCATTGTCGAAATTGTGCCCCTCTTCCTGTGCTTTAAAGGCGACTCCAACATACCTCTTCAAATCTGTTTCCTGCTATACTGCCTCCCTTTCAAGTCCGCCTCGATTCATTCCCTCAACAGATTTTTAGGCGCTAGTTGTCCTTTGTTACTCTGCCAGTTTCTGAATTCCTGTGCCCCTGAGCTCCATTTTTAAATTCGTTTTTTGTGAGCAGACCGCAAGTCCAAAATTTTGGTTCAGGACCTATACTGGTTCCCGGCGCGTGGCTGAGACTTTGGTTAATTATTCTTCCTACGGGGCAATTAGTGTGACATGTACCCGTCCAAATGACTAACATCTACTCTCTCATTTGTTCTCCCTCTTCCCTTTTATTTTTGCCAAATTGGTAACTGTGCGAACCAGGAGGTTAAAGGGGCTGTCTCTCCAAGTTGGCAGATTGATAGTAAAGCAGTTGGAAAGTCAAACCGGAGCACCAGGAGGGGGAGTATTAGTTGAGTTTTAGAAACATTTCGTATTCACAGTGTGTCCATTCTCTAGGTTTCCCATACATGTTATAGCGGTAGTAATAGTCCCTTCAACCTGGACACATGGGACCCATGGAATGGGTGCTACGCATTATTTCTTTAAAGGGTCTGCATTTGCTCACCCAATCTCACCAATCCTCTCAGTCCCATGTGTCCAGCTTTATGCCACATCCAGCTCTTATTGTAGACAGGGTCATTCAAGGTTTCATCAGAGACACTGAAGGAATTGTAAAGAATATCCCTTTTGATTTGTTTTTCAAATTCCTTTTTATAGTAGGTTTGAGCTGAATCTCGCTGCCATGTTTATGCAAGTCTAGACACACTTGATTCCCTTACGGAGACATATCAATACATAGGTTTTAAAATTCTTACTAGTCAGATATAATCCTCTGTGGGAAATATGGGGTTTTGAGTCTCTTTCACTGAGGAAGGTGTAGGTCTTGTCTATTCCATAGTTGGTTTTTGGAAGGGTACCTGTGCTTATATCAAACTCTGGTTTTATGCATCACCCCACCTCTCCTTCCCCGTTAAGCAGGCATAAGAGTGTTTTCTAAATGTGAGACTCTTTTCTCTTTCCTAACTCAGTTCATGTGTAGCCATGTTTACAGGATCTTCATAAGTGATATCTTATGATAAGTTTCTTTTTCTGTGTGACTTATTTCACTGAGAATCATCATACCTGAATCCACTCATTTTGCTGCTACTGGTCTTATGACATTGATTTCATGGCTGAAGGATATTCCATTGTATGTAAATAACATAATTTTTTGAAACGTTTTTATCTTTCCTTGGATATTTAAGGTGTACCCAAGTTGAGGTTCTTGTAAGCAGTGCAGCCCTAAATTTTGGAATGGCTCTGTCTTATTGATTTTCAGTTTTCCCAAGATATATTCCATAGACTGGATGAGCCCTTGGCTCTGTAGCTCTGCTGTTTACTTGGTTTAGGGAACACAGTGCACACTTCCAGAGAGGCAGTTGGCAATTTACATCCCGCGCATCAGCATATCAATGCTCCCTGTTCTCCAGGGTCAGTCTTGCCTTTCTGGATTTTACCCATTTTGTGGATGTCCCTTTTGACAGGTGGGAAGTGATACTTCTTTGTAGTGCAGATTTGCATTGCCCTCTTGCTTGCTTGGCCAAAAAGGGTGTATGCGTTTTCTCCTGAATATATTCAGGAGAAAACGCATACACCCTTTTTGGCCAAGTGCATCATTGTCGAAGTTGTGCCCCTCTTCCTGTGCTTTAAAGGCGATTCCAACGTACCTCTTGAAATCTGTTTCCTGCTATTCTGCCTCGCTTTCAAGTCTGCCTCGTTGCCTTCCCTCAACAGATTTTTGGACGATAGTTGTTCTTTATTACTCTGCCTGTTTGTGAATTGCTTTGTCCCTGAGCTCAATTATTTAACTTGTTTTTTGTGAGCTGAACGCAAGTCCAATATTTTGGTTCAGGACCTATACTGGTTCCCGGTGGGTGGCTGAGACTTTAGTTAATTCTTCTTCCTCCCGGGAAATAAGAGTGACATGTGCCCGTCCAAATGCCTAACAGCTACTCTTTCATTGGGTCTCCCTCTTCCCTTTCATCCTCTGCCAAACTGGCAACCTGTGCGAACCAGGAGGCTAAAGGGGCTGTCTCTATAAGTTGGGAGATTGATAGTAAAGCAGTTCGAAAGTCAAAGCGTAGCATCACGAGAGGTTCTATTCGTTTAGTTTTAGAGACCTTTTGTATTCACAGTGTGTCCATTCTGTAGGTTTCCCGTACATGTTATAACTGTAGTAATATTCCCTTCACTCTGGACAGTTGGGACCATTGGAATGGGTGCCATGTATTATTGCTTTAAAGAGTCTGCATTTGTTCACCCAATCTTACCAATCCTCGCAGTCCCATGTGTCCTGCCTTATGCCACATCCAGCTGTCGTTGCAGATAGGGTCATTACAGGTTTCATCAGAGACCCAGACGGGTTTGTAAAGAATTTATCTTTTCTTTTTTTTTTTCAAATTCCTTTTTATACTGGGTTTGAGCTGTTTCTCGCTGCCATGTTTATGCCAGTCTAGACACAGTTGACTCCCTTATGGAGACATATCAATACATAGGTTTTAAGATTCTTACTAGTCAGATATATTCCTCTGCGTGAAATATGGGGTTTTGAGTCCCTTTTACTGAAGAAGGTGTAGGTCTGGTCTATACCATAGTTGGTTTTTGGAACGGTACCTGTGCCTATATCAAACTCTGGTTTTATGCATCACCCCACCTCTCATTCCCCCTTAAGCAGGCATAAGAGTGTTTTCTAAATGTGAGACTCTCTTCTCTTTCCTAACTCAGTTCTTGTGTAGCCATGTTTACAGGATCTTCATAAGTGATAGCTTATGATAAGTTTCTTTTTCTGTGTGACTTATTTCACTTAGAATCATCGTACCTGAATCCACTCATTTTGCTGCTAGTGGTCTTATGACATTGATTTCATGGCTGAGGGATATTCCATCGTACCTAAGTACCACAATTTTTTGAACCATTTTTATCTTTCCTGGGATATTTAAGGTGTACCCAAGTTGAGGTTCTTGTAAGCAGTGCAGCCCTAAATTTTGGTGTGGCTCTGTCTTATTGATTTTCAGGTTTCCCAAGGTATATTCCCTTGACTGGAAGTGGCCTTTGCTCTGTAGCTCTGTTGTTTACTTGTTTTAGGGAACACAATGCACTCCTCCAGAGAGGCAGTTAGAAATTTACATCCCGCCCTTCAGCATAACAAGGCTCCCTGTTCTACAGGGCCTGTCTTGATTTTCTGGTGTTTATCAATTTTGTGGATGTGCCTTTTGAGTGGTGAGATGTGCTACTTCTTTGTAGTGCAGATTTGCATTGCCCACTTGCTTGCTTGGCCAAAAAGGGCCTATGCGTTTTCTCCTGAATATATTCAGGAGAAAACACTTACGCCCTTTTTGGCCAAGTGCATCATTGTCAAAGTTTTGCCTCACTTCCTGTGCTTTAAAGGTGATTCCAACGTACCTCTTGAAATCTGTTTCCTGCTATTCTGCCTCACTTTCAAGTCCGCCTCGTTGCCTCCCCTCAACAGATTTTTGGACGATAGTTGTCCTTTATTCCTCTGCCAGTTTGTGAATTGCTGTGCCCCTGAGCTCCATTTTTTAACTCGTTTTTTGTGAGCTGAACGCAAGTCCAAGATTTTGGTTCAGGACCTATACTGGTTCCCGTTGGGTGGCTGAGATTATAATTAATTCTTCTTCCTCACGGGATATAAGAGTGACATGTGCCCGTCCAAATGCCTAACAGCTACTGTCTCATTGGTTCTCCCACTTCCCTTTCATCCTCTGCCAAATTGGCAACCTGTGCGAACCAGGAGGTTAAAGGTGCTGTGTCTCCAAATTTGTAGATTGATAGTAAAGCAGTTGGAAAGTGAAACCGGAGCACCAGGAGGGGGATTATTCGCTGAGTTTTGGAGACCTTTCATATTCACAGTGCGTCCATTCTCTAGGTTTCCCGTACATGTTATAGCGGTAGTAATATTCCCTTCAACCTGGACACATGGGACCCATGGAATGGGTGCTATGCATTATTGCTTTAAAGGGTCTGCATTTGCTCACCCAATCTCACCAATCCTCTCAGTCCCATGTGTCCAGCCTTATGCCACATCCAGCTCTCATGGTAGATAGGGTCATTCCAGGTTTCATCAGAGACACTGAAGGAATTGTAAAGAATATCCCTTTTTTTTGTTATTCAAATTCCTTTTTATAGTGGGTTTGAGCTGATTCTCGCTGCCAAGTTTATGCAAGTCTAGGCACACTTGATTCCCTAACGGAGACATATCAATACATAGGTTTTAAAATTCTTACTAATCAGATATATTCCTCTATGGGAAATATGGGCTTTTGAGTTCCTTTCACTGAGGAAGGTGTAGGTCTTGTCTATTCCATAGTTGGTTTTTGGAACAGTACCTGTGCTTATATCAAACTCTGGTTTTATGCATCACCCCACCTCTCCTTCCCCGTTAAGCAGGCATAAGCGTGTTTTCTAAATGTGAGACTCTCTTCTCCTTCCTAACTCAGTTCATGTGTAGCCATTTTTACAGGATAGTCCTAAGTGATATCTTATGATAAATTTCTTTTTCTGTGTGACTTATTTCACTTGGAATCATCGTTCCTGAATCCACTCATTTTGCTGCTACTGGTCTTATGACATTGATTTCATGGCTGAGGTATATTACATTGTATGGAAGTAACACAATTTTTTGAACCGTTTTTATCTTTCCTGGGATATTTATGGTGTACCCAAGTTGAGGTTCTTGTAAACAGTGCAGCCCTAAATTTTGGAATGGCTCTGTCTTATTGATTTTCAGTTTTCCCAAGATATATTCCCTAGACTGGAAGTGCCCTTGGCTCTGTAGCTCTGTTGTTTACTTGGTTTAGGGAACACAATGCACTCCTCAAGAGAGGCAGTTGGCAATTTACATCCCGCCCATCAGCATAACAAGGCTTCCTGTTCTCCAGGGCCTCTCTTGCCTTTCTGGATTTTACCCATTTTGTGGATGTCCCTTTTGACCGGTGGATAGTGATACTTCTTTTAGTGCAGATTTGCATTGACCGCTTGCTTTCTTGCCCAAAAAGGGTGTATGCGTTTTCTCCTGAATATATTCAGGAGAAAACGCATACACCCTTTTTGGCCAAGTGCATCATTGTAGAAGTTGTGCCCCTCTTCCTGTGCTTTAAAGGCGATTCCAACGTACCTCTTGAAATCTGTTTCCTGCTATTCTGCCTCGCTTTCAAGTCTGCCTCTTTGCCTTCCCTGAACAGATTTTTGGACGATAGTTGTCCTTTATTACTCTGCCTGTTAGTGAATTGCTGTGCCCCTGAGCTCAATTATTTAACTTGTTTTTTGTGAGCTGAACACATGTCCAAAATTTTTGTTCAGGACCTATACTGGTTCCCAGTGTGTGTCTGAGACTTTAGTTAATTCTTCTTCCTCCCGGGAAATAAGAGTGACATGTGAACGTCCAAATGCCTAACAGCTACTCTTTCATTGGTTCTCTCTCTTCCCTTTCATCCTCTGCCAAATTGGCAACCTGTGGGAACCAGGAGGTTCAAGGTGTTGTCTCTCCAAGCTGGGAGATTGATAGTAAAGCATTTGGAAAGTCAATGCATAGCACCATGAGAGGTTCTATTCGTTGAGTTTTAGAGACCTTTCGTATTCACAGTTTGTCCATTCTCTAGGTTTCCCGTACATGTTATAGCTGTTGTAATATTCCCTTCAAACTGGAGAGTTGGGACCCATGGAATGGGTGCCATGCATTATTGTTTTAAAGGGTCTGCATTTGCTCACCAATCTTACCAATCCTCTCACTCCCAGGTGTCCATCCTTATGCCACATCCAGCTGTCATTGCAGATAAGGTCATTGCAGGTTTTTTTAGAGACCCTGAAGGAATTGTAAAAAATTTACCTTTTTTTTTTGTTTTTCAAATTCCTTTTTATAGTGGGTTTGAGCTGATTGTCACTGCCATTTTTATGCCAGTCTAGACACACTTGATTCCCTTACGGAGACATATCAATACATAGGTTTTAAGTTTCTTACTAGTAAGATATATTACTCTGTGGTGAATATGGGGTGTTGAGTCCCTTTCACTGAGGAAGGTGTAGGTCTTGTCTATTCCGTATTTGGTTTTTGGAACTGTACCTGTACTAATATCAAACTCTGGTTTTATGCATCTCCCCACCCCTCCTTCCCCCTTAAGAAGGCATAAGTGTGTTTTCTTAATGTGAGACTCCCTTCTCTTTCCTAACTCAGTTCATGTGTAGCCATGTTTACAGGATCTTCATCATTGATATGTTATGATAATTTTCTTTTTCTGTGTGACTTATTTCACTTAGAATTATCGTACCTGAATCCACTCATTTTGCTGCTACTGGTCTTATGACATTGATTTCATGGCTGGGGGATATTTCGTCATATGTAAGTACCACAATTTCTTGAACCATTTTTGTCTTTCCTGGGATATTTAAGGTGTACCCAAGTTGAGGTTTTTGTAAGCAGTGCAGCCCTGAATTTTGTTGTGGATCTGTCTTATTAATTTTCAGTTTTCCCAAGCTATATTCCCTAGACTGGAAATGCCCTTGGCTCTGTACCTCTGTTGTTTATTTGTTTTAGGGAACACAATGCACTCCTCCAGAGAGGCAGTTGGCAATTTACATCCCGCCCATCAGCATAACAAGGCTCCCTGTTCTCCAGTGCCTGTCTTGCCTGTCTGGTTTTTACACATTTTGCGGATATCCCTTTTGGCTGGTGGAAAGTGATAGTTCTTTGTAATACAGATTTGCATTGCCCGCTTGCTTGCTTGGCCGAAAAGGGCATATGCGTTTTCTCCTGAATATATTTACTTGAAAACCCACATGCCCTTTATGACCATTTCCATTATTTTCGAAGTTGTGATGCTTTTCCTGTGTTTAAAGGCGATTCCAATGTACCTCTTGAAATCTGTTTCATGCCACTCTGCCTCATTTTCACTTCCGCCTCGTGGCTTTCCCTTAACAGATTTTTGGAAGAGAGTAGTCCTTTATAACTCTGCAGGTTAGTGAATTGCTGTGGCCCTCAGTTCCATTTTTCAGCTCGCGTTTTTGTGAGCTGACCGCAAATCCACACTTTTGCTTCTGGACCTATACTGTTTCTGGGGGGGGCAGGCTGAGTCTTTGGTTAATTCCTCTTCGTGATGGGAAATTAGAGTGAAATGTGGCCGTCCAAATGCCTACAGCTACTCTCTCATTGGTTCTCTCTCTTCCCTTATATCCTCTGCACAATTTGCCAGCTGTTCGAACCAGGAGGTTATAGGGCCTGACTCTCCAAGTTGGGAGATTGATAGTAAAGCAGTTGGAATGTCAAACTGGAGCACAAGGAGAGAAAAAAGTAGTAGAGTTTTAGAAACCTTTCACCATCAGATGGTTTCCAATATCTATGTTCCCATACATGTTATAACTGTAGTGATATTCCCTTCTACTTGGAGAGTTGGGAACCATGGAATGGGTGGCAGGCATTATTGCTTTAAAGGGTCTGCATTTTTTCACCCAATCTCACCAATGCTCTCAGTCCCAAGTGACCAGCGTTATGCCACATCCAGCTGTCATTGTAGATAGGGTCATTCCAGGTTTCATCAGAACCCCTGAAGGTATTGTGTAAGAATTTTACTGTTTTTATGTTTTGTTTTGAAATTCATTTTTATAGTGGGTTTGAGCTTATTCTCACTGCCATGTTTATGTCGTTCTAGACACACTTAGTTCCCTTACGGAGACATATCAATACATAGGTTTTAAAATTCTTACTAGTCAGATATATTTCTCTGCGGGGAATAAGGATGTTGAGGTCCGTTCACTGAGGAAGGAGTAGGGCTTGTCTCTTCTGTTTTTGTATTATGGAACGGTACCTGTGCTAATATCAAACATTTTTTTGTGCATCTCCCCACCTGTCTTTCCCCTTAAGCAAGCGTTAGAGTGATTTCTATATCTGAGACTCTGTTCTCTTCCCTAATTCAGTTCATATGTAGCCATGTTTACATTCCCTTCATAAGTGATACCTTATGTCAGAATGCACCATGGCCTTGTCATAATAATGCTCCATGGCCCCTGTCATCACAATGCTCCATGCCCTGTTTATCACAATGCTCCATGTCCCTTGTCATCACAATTCTCCACGTCCTTGTCATCACAATGCTACATGACACTTCTCATCAAAATATTACATGCTCTTGTCATCACAATTCTCCATGCACTTGAAATTGCAATGCTCCATGCACTTGTCATCACAATGCTCAATGCACTTGTCATCACAATGTTCCATGCCCTTGTCATCAGATTGCTCCATGACACCTGTCATCACAATGCTCCATGACAACTGTCATCACAATGCTTCATGCCCCTTGTCATTACAGTGCTCCATGATGCTCGACACCACAATTACCCAAGGCCTTCTCATCACAATGCTCCACAGTTTTGCCATCACCATGCTCCATGCCTTGTCATTTCAAAGCTCAATGTCCCTTGTCCTCAGAATTCTCCACGACCTTGTCATTACAATGCTCCATGGCACTTCACATCAAAATATTATATGCTCTTGTCATCACAATACTCCATGCACTTGTCATCCCAATGCTCCATGACCCCTGTCATAGGAAGCTCCATGCGCTGTTCATCACAATGTTTCACGACCTGGATATTAAAATGATCAATGACCCTTGATATCACAATGCTCCATGCCCTTGTCATCACAATGCTCCTTTAATTTGTCACAGCAATCCTCCATGACACTTGGCATCACAAAGCTCCATGATATTGTCATCAAAGTGGAACATGTCATATTTCATCACAATGCTCCCTGACACTTTTCTTCACAATAATCCATGACCTTGTCATTACAGTGCTCCATGCCCTTGTCATCACAATGTGCCATGGCCACTCTTATCACAATAATGCATGAAACTTGTCAGACCAATGCTCCATGCCACTTTTCATCACAATGCTCCATGAACGTTGTCATCACAATGCACCATGCCCATCATCATAATGCTTCATGCTATTGTCATCACAATGAAATCAAAATGCTCCATGACCTCTGTCCTCACAATGCTGCAAACCCTTGTGATCACAATGTTCCATAACACTTGTAATCACAATGCCCCATGACGCTGGTCAGCACAATTATCCATGCTCTTCTCATCACAGTGCACCATGATTTTGTCATCACAATGTTCAATACACTTGTCATCACAATGCTCTCTGACTATTGACCTCAGTATTCACCTTGAACTCTTTCATGACAAGGCTCTTTGCCTATTTCATCACAATGATCCATGCCCTTTTCATCACAATGCTCCAAGACACCTGTGATCACAATGCTCCTTGCAATTGTCATCAAAAAGCTCCATGACGCATGTCATCAGAATGCTCCATGGTTTTCTTATCATAATTTTCCATGCCCTTGTCATCACAATGCTCCAATACCCCTGTAATCACAATGTTCCCTACGCCTTTTCATCAGAATGCTCCATGAGAATTGTCATCACAAGGTTCCATGGTCTTCACATAACAGTGCTCCAGGACATTGTCATCACAGTGCTCCATTCCCTTGTCATCACAATGGGCCATTACATATGTCATCACAATGCTCCCTGACATATGTCTTCACAATACTGCTTGACCTGGTCATCAAAATGCTCCATGCCCTTGTCATCACAATACGCCATTCGAACTGTCATCGCAATAATCCATGAAACATAGTAGACCAATGCTCCATGCCCTTGACATCACAATGCTCCATGCCCATGTTATCAAAATGCTCCATGACCCCTGTCATCACAATGTTCCATGACTCCAGTCATCACAATATTTCATGACGTTTGTCATCACAATGATCCATGCCCTCATCATCAAAAGTCTCTGTGACCTTTTTAACCACAATGCTCCATGAACTTTTCATCACAATGCTCTTTGACCCTTGTCATCAATGTGCTCTATGCCTTTCTCAGCACAATGCTCCATAACACTTGTCATCACAATGCTCCATGAGCTTGTCAGCACAATGCTCCATGACACATGTCATCACAATGCGCCATGCACCTGTCATCACAGTGCTCCACAATCTTGTCATCACAATGCTCCATAAAATTTGTCATCACAATGCTACATGCACTTCTCAACAAAACGCTCTCTCACCACTGATATCACAATGATACATCACTATTCGTCACAATACTACCTCACCCCTGTCATCACAATATTCCATGACTCCTGTCATCACAATGCTACATGCACTTATCATCACAGTGTTCGATGATGACTGACATCACAATGTTCCATAACCCATGTCATCAAAATGCTCCATGACCATTTTCATCAAAATGCTCCATGACCACTGACATCACAATGTTCCATAACCCCTGTCATCAAAATGCTCCATGGCATTTTTCATCAAAATGCTCCATGACCCCTGCCATCACGATGTTCCATGGCCTTGTCATCACAAAGCTCCCTGACCCTTCTCATAAAAATGCTCCAAGAACGCTGACATCACAATGTTCCATAACAACTCTCATCAAAATGTTCCATGACACTTTTCATCAAATAGCTCCATGACCCTGTCATCCGAATGTTCCCTGCCCTTCTCATCACAATGCACAATGCCCTTGCCATCAAAATATTCCATGACCTTTGTCATCACAAAGATCCATGACCCTTGGCATCACAGTGCTCCATGTCATTGTCATCACAATGCTCCATGACACATATCATTAGAATGCTCCATGGCCTTCTCATCACAATGCTCCATGCCCTTGCCATAACAATGCTCCATTACACCAGTCATAACAATGCTCCATGAACACTGCCATCACAATGTTCCATGGCCTTGTCATCACAAAGCTCCATGACCCTTCTCATCACAATGCTCCAAGAACCCTGTAATCACAATGCTCTATGCCCCTTTTCATCTCAATGATCCATGAACCCTGTCATCACAGTGCACCTTGCCCATCATCATAAGGCTTCAGGCTATTGTCATCACAATGACATCAAAATTATCCATGACTACTGTCATCATAATGCCCCAAACACTTGTGATCACAATGTTCAATAACACTTGTCATCACAACACCCTGTGATGCTCATCATAACAATTATCCATGGTCTTCTCATGACAATGCTCCATGACCTTTGTCATCACAATTCTCAATACAGTTGTCATCACAATGCTCCCTGACACTTGTCGTCAGTATGCTCCTTGAAACCTGTCATGGCAAGGCTCCATGCCTTTTCATCACAATGATCCATGCCCTTTTCATCACAATGATTCAAGACCCCTGTAATCACAATGCTGCATGCGCTTGTCATCACACAGCTCCATGACACATGTCATCAGAATGCTCCATGGCCTTCTCCTCACAATGCTCAGTGCCCTTGTCATCACAATGCTCCAAGACCCCTGTAATCACAATGCTCCATGCCCCTTTTCATCAGAATACTCCATGAGACTTGTCATCACAAGTCTCCATGGTCTTATCCTCACAATGCTCCAGGACATTGTCATCAACATGCTCCATTCCCTTGTCATCACAATGCACCATGACGCCTGTCATCACAATAATCCATGAATATTTTCAGCCCAATGCTCCATGATATTCTCATCACAATGCTCCATGACAAATATCATCAAAATGCTCCATGACCACGGTCATCACAACACTCCATGACACCTGACAACACAATGATCCGGGACTCTTGTCATCACAATGCTCCATTCTCTACTCATCACAATGCTCCATGACCCTTGTCATCACAATGATCCATGCACTTGTCATCCCAATGCTCCATTACCCATGTATTCACAATGCTCCGTGACACTTGTCATCACAGTGCTCCATGACACATGTCATCACAATGCTCCATGCCTTTGTCAGCAAAATGCTACATGACTTGTCATTAAAATGCTCTATGCGTTTGTCATCACAATACTCCTTTACTATTGTCATCACAATCCTCCATGAACATTGGGATCACATTGCTTCATGCCCTTGTCATCACAATGGTCCATGCTCCTTGAAATCAAAATGATCCATGACCTCTGTCATCTCAATGCACCAAACCCTTCTGATCACAATGTTCCATAACAATTTTCATCACAACGCTCCATGATGCCTGTCATCACGATAATCCATGCCCTTTTCATCACAATGTTCCATGCCATTGTCATCAAAATACTCCACAAGCTTGTCATCAGAATGCTCCATGACCCTTGTCATCACAATTCTCCATGCACTTGTCAGCAAAATGCTCCCTGACCCTTGTCATCACAATGCTCCAAGGCATTGTCATCACAATGCTCCATTACCTTTCTCATCAGAGTCCTCCATGACACTTGGCATCACAATGCTGCATGCCATTGTCATCAAAATGGGCCACTACTTATGTCATCACAATGCTCCCTGACACCTCTCTAAACAATACTGCATGAGCTGGTCATCACAATGCTCCATGTCCTTGTCATCACAATGCGCCATTCCAACTGTCATCACAATAATCCATGAAAAATATTAGACCAATGTTCCATGCCCTTGTCATCACAATGCTCCATGCTCTTGTTATCAGAATTCTCCATGAACCCTGTCATCACAATGCTCCGTGACTCCAGTCATCACAATGTTTCATGACCTTTGTCATCACAATGGTCCATGCCCTCATCATCAAGAGTTTCTGTGACCTTTTTAACCACAATGCTCCATGAACTTTTCATCACAATGCTCTTTGACTTTTGTCATCACAATGCTCCTTGCGCTTGTCAGCACAAATGTCCATGACCCATGTCATCACAATGCACCATGCGCTTGTCATCACATTGCTCCACAATCTTCTCATCACAATGCTCCTTAAAATTGTCATCACAATGCTCCATGCACTCCTCATCAAAATGCTCTCTCACCACTGATATCACAATGCTACATCACTATTTGTCACAATACTCCCTCACCCCTGTCATCAGAATGTTCCATGACTCCTGTCATCACAATGCTACATGCACTTATCATCACAATGTTCAATGACACCTGACATCACAATGTTCCATAACACCTGTCATCAAAAGTTTCCATGACCATTTTCATCAAATTGCTCCATGACCCTGTCATCACAATGCTCCAAGAACCCTGTAATCACAGTGCTCTATGCCCCTTTTTATCTCAATGATCAATGAACACTGTCATCAAAATGCACCATGCCCATCATCATAATGCTTCATGCTATTGTCATCACAATGAAATCAAAATGCTCCATGACCTCTGTCATAACAATGCTCCAAGCTCTTGTGATCACAATATTCCATAACACTTGTCATCACAATGCCCCATGAAGCTCGCCATCACAATTATCAATGGTCTTCTCATCACAATGCTCCATGACCTTTGTCATCACAATGCTCAATACACTTGTCATCAAAATGCTCCCTGACACTTGTTTTCTGTATGCTCCTTGAACCCTCTCATGACAAGGCTCCATGCCTTTTTCATCACAATGATCCATGGTCTTTTCATTACAATGGTCCAAGAACCATGTAATCACAATGATCCATGCCCTTGTCATCACAAAACTCAAGGACGCATGCCATCAGAATGCTCCTTGGTCTTCTGCTCACAATGCTCCATGCACTTGTCATCACAATGTTCCAAGACCCCTGTAATCACAATGCTCCATGCCCCTTTTCATCAGTATGCTCCATGAGAATTGTCATCACAAGGCTCCATGGTTTTGTCATCACATTGCTTCAGGATCTTGTCATCACAATGCTTCTCGACATTGTCTTAAAAATTTTCAATGGCCCATGTCATCATAATGTTCCAAGTCCTAATCATCACAAAGCTACATTATATTTGTCATCACAATTCTCCATTACATTTGGCATCACAATGCTCCATGCCATTGTCATCGCAATGGACCATGACATATGTCATCACAATGCTCCCTGACAACAGTCTTCACAATACTCCATGACCTTCTCATCACAATGCTCCATGCCCTTGTCATCACAATGCACCATGCCCACTGTCATCACAATAATCCATGAAAATTGTCAGACTAATGCTCCATGCCCCTTTCATCACAATGCTCCATGCCCTTGTCATCACAATGCTCCAGGAACCATGTCATCTCAATGTTCCGTGACTCCAGTTATCACAATGTTTCATAAAGTTTGTCATCACAATGGACCATGCCCGCGTCATCATAAGTCTCTGTGACCTTTGTAACCACAATGCTCCATGAACTTTTCATCACAATTCTCTGTGATCCTTGTCATCACAATGCTCCATGTCTTTGTCAGAACAGTGCTCCATGACCATTGTCATCACAATGTTCCACGCGCATTTCATCACAACGGTCCACAACATTGTCATTGCAATGCTACATAAACTTTGTAATCAAAATGGTCCATGCACTTCTCATCAAAATGCTCTCTCACCAGAGATATCACAATGTTCCATCACTAGTCATCACAATATTCCCACACCCCTGGTATCACAAAGTTCCATGACCCTATCATCACAATGCTATATCACTTTATCATCACAATGTTCCATGACCCCTGACATCATAATGTTCCATAACCCCTGTCATCAAAATGCTCCATGACCCATTTCATCCCAAAGCTACAAGACCCCTGACATCACAATGTTCTATAACCCCTGCCATCAAAATGTTCCATTACACTTTTTATCAAACTGCTGCATGACCCGTTCATAAAAATGCTCCCTGCCTTTCTCATCACAATGCACCATGTCCTTGTCATCAAAATGCTCCATGACTTGTCTTCACAAAGCTCCATGACCCATGGCATCACAGTGCTCCATGTCATTGTCATCACAATGCTCCATGAACCCTCTCATCACATTGCTCCATGCCCTGGTCATCACAAAGCTCCATGACACTTGTCATCACAATGCTCGATGCCCTTCTTATCACAATGCTCCATTCCCTTGTCATTACAATCCTGAATGACCCATGTATCACAGTGTTCCGTACCCTTGTCATCACAGTGCTCCATGCCCACTCTCATCACAATAATCCATGAAACATTTCAGACAAATGTTCCATACCCTTCTCATCAAAATGCTCCATAAACCCTGTCATAACAATGCACCATGACCCTTGCCATAACAATGTTCCACGGCCTAGTCATCACAAGGTTCCATGACACTTGTCATCACAATGCTCAAGACCCCTGTAATCACAATGCTCCATGACCTTGTCATCACAAAGCTCCATGACGAATGTCATCAGAATGTACCATGGCCTTCTCATCACAGTGCTCCATGCCCATGTCATCACAATGCTCCAAGACCCATGTAATCACAATGCTCCATGCCCCTTTTCATCTCAATGCACCATGAACCTGTCATCACAATACAACATGCCCATCATCATAATGCTTCAGGCTATTGTCATCACAATGAAATCAATATTCTCCATGACCTCTGTCATCATAATGCTCCAAACCCTTGTGATCACAATGTTCCATAACACTTATCATCACAACACCCCATGACGCTCATCATCACAATTATACATGGTCTTCTCATCACAATGCTCCATGATCTTTGTCATCACAATGCTCAATACACTTGTCATCACAATGCTCCCTGACACTTGTCGTCAGTATGCTCCTTGAACCCTGTCATGACAAGGCTCCATGCCTTTTTCATTACAATAATCCATGCCCTTTTCATCACAATGCTCCAATATCCCTGTAATCACAAGGCTCCATGCCTTTGTCATTAAAAAGCTCCATGACGCATGTCATCAGAATGCTTCATGGCCTTCTCATCACAATGCTCCATGCCCTTGTCATCACAATGCTCCAAGACCCCTGTAATCACAATGCTCCATGCCCATTTCAATCAGAATGCTCCATGAGACTTGTCATCACAATTCTCCATGGTCTTCTCATCACAATGCTCCAGGACCTTTTCATCACCATGCTCCATTCCCTTGTCATCACAATGCTCCATGACACCTGTCATCACAATAATCCATGAACATTTTCAGCCCAATGCTCCACGACCTACTCATCACAATGCTCCATGGCCAATATCATCACAATGCTCAATACAATTGACATCACAATGCTCCCTGACACTTGTCGTAAGTATGCTCCTTGAACCCTGTAATGACAAGGCTCCATGCCTTTTTCAACACAATAATCCATGCCTTTTTCATCACAATGCTCCAAGATCCCTGTAATCACAATGCTCCATGCCCCTTTGCATCAGAATGCTCCATGAGACTTGTCATCACAAGTCTCCATAGTCTTCTCATCACAATGCTCAAGGACCTTGTCATCATCATGCTCCATTCCCTTGTCATCAAAATGCTCCATGACCCCTGTTATCACAATAATCCATGAACATTTTCAGCCCAATGCTCCACGACCTACTCATCACAATTTTCCATGGCCAATATCATCACTATGCTCCATGACCAATGTCATCACAACACTCCATGACACCTGACAACACAATGATCCGGGACTCTTGTCATCACATTGCTCCATTCCCTAGTTATCACAATGCTCCATGACCCCTGTCATCACAGCACTCCATGAACATTTTCAGCCCAGTGCTCCATGACCCTTGTCATCACAATGATCCATGCCCTTGTCATCCCAAAGCTCCATGACCCCTGTATTCACAATGCTCCGTGACACTTTTCATCACAGTGCCCCATGACACATGTCATCACAATGCTCCATGACTTTGTCAGCAAATGCTACATGACCTTGTCATTACAATGCTTTATGCGCTTGTCATCACAATACTCCATTTCCATTGTCATCACAATCCTCCATGAACCTTGGGATCACATTGCGTCATTCCTTTGTCATCACAATGCTCCATGCTCCTTGAAATCAAAATGATCCATGACCTCTGTCATCACAATGCTCCAAATCCTTGTGATCACAGTGTCCCATAACACTTGTCATCACAATGCTCCATGATGCCTGTCATCACAATATTCCATGCCCTTTTCATCACAATGCTCCATGATTTTGTCATCACAATTCTCAATACACTTGTCATTACAATGCTTCCTGACACTTGTCATCAGAATGCTCCTTGAACCATGTCACAAAAAGGCTCCATGCCATTTTCATCACAATGCCCCATGCCGTTTTCATCACAATTGTGCATGCCATTGTCATCAAAATACTCCACAATCTTGTCATCAGAATGCTCCATGACCCTTGTCATCACAATTCTCCGTGCACTTGTCAGCAAAATGCTCCCTGACCCTTGTCATCACAATGCTCCAAGCCATTGTCATCACAATGCTCCATTACCTTTGTCATCAGAATCCTCCATGACACTTGGCATCACAATGCTCCATGCCATTGTCATCACAATGGGCCATTGCATATGTCATCACAATGCTCCCTGACACGTGTCTTCACAATAATGCATGACCTGGTCATCACAATGCTCCATGTCCTTTACATCACAAATCGCCATTCCAACTCTCATCACAGTAATTCATGAAACTTATTAGACAAATGCTCCATGCCCTTGTCATCACAATGCTCCATGCACTTATTATCACAATGCTCCATGACCCGTGTCATCACAGTGTTCCGTGATTCCAGTCATCAAAATGCTTCATGACCTTTGTCATCACAATGGTCCATGACCTCATCAGCAGCAGTCTCTGTGACCTTCTTAAGCACAATGCTCCATGAACTTTTCATCACAATGCACTTTGACCATTTTCATCGCAATACTCCATGAACGTTTTCAGCCCAATGCTCCATGACCTTCTCATCACAATGCTCCATGACCAATATCATCACAATGGTCCATGACCACTGTCGTCACAACACTCCATGACACCTGACAACACAATGATCTGGGACTTTTGTCATCACAATGCTCCATTCCCTAGCCATCACAATGCTCCATGACCCCTGTCATCACAATACTCCATGAATATTTTCAGCCCAATGCTCCATGACCATTGTCATCCAAATGATCCATGAAATTTGGGATCACATTGCTTCATGCCCTTGTCATCACAATGCTCCATGCTCCTTGAAATCAAAATGATCCATGACCTCTGTCATCACAATGCTCCAAACTCTTGTGATCACAATGTTCCATAACACTTGTCATCACAATGCTCCATGATGCCTGTCATCACAATACTCCATGCCCTTTTCATCACAATGCTTCATGACTTTGTCATCACAATTCTCAATACACTTGTCATCACAATGCTCCCTGACACTTGTCATCAGAATGCTCCTTGAAACCTGTTATGAAAAGGCTCCATGCATTTTTCATCACAAAGCCCCATGCCATTTTCACCACAATGCTCGATGCCATTGTCACCAAAATACTCCACAAGCTTGTCATCAGAATGCTGCATGACCCTTGTCATCACAATTCTCCATGCACTTGTCAGCACAATGCACCCTGACCTTTGTCATCACAATGCTCCATGCCCTTGTCATCACAATGCTCCATTACTTTTGTCATCAGAATCCTCCATGACACTTGGCATCACAATTCTCCATGCTATTGTCATCTCAATGGGCCATTACATATGTCATCACAATGCTCCCTAACATCTGTCTTCACCATATTCCATGACCTACTCATCTCAATGCTCCATGTCCTTGTCATCACAATGTTCCTAGACCCATGTAATCACTATGGTCCATGCCCCTTTTCATCAGTATGCTCCGTGAGATATTTCATCACAAGGCTCGATGGTTTTCTCATCAAAATGCTCCAGGACCTTTTTATCACAATGCTTCATGACCTTGTTATGAAAATACTTAATGGCCCTTGTCATCATAATGCTCCAAGCCCTAGTCATCACAATGCTCCATTATATTTGTCATCACAATCCTCCATTACATTTCGCATCACAGTGCTCCATTACACTGTCATCGCAATGGACCATGACATATGGCATCACAATGCTCCCTAACATCTGTCTTCACCATATTCCATGACCTTCTCATCACAGTGCTCCATGCCCTTGTCATCACAATGCACCATGTCCACTGTCATCACAATAATCTAAGCAACATGTCAGACCAATGTTTCATGCCCGTGTCATCACAATGTTCCATGCCCTTGTCATCACAATGCTCCATGACCCCTCTATTCACAATGCTCCGTGATGCTTGTCATCACATTGCACCATCACACCGGTCATCACAATGCTCCATGCCTTTGTCAGCAAAATGCTACATGACCTTGTCATTACAATGCTCTATGTGCTTGTCATCACAGTACTCCATTAACATTTTCATCACAATCCTCCATGAACTTTGGAATCACATTGCTTCATGCCCTTGTCATCACAATGCTCCATGATCCTTGAAATCAAAATGATCCATGACCTCTGGCATCACAATTCTTCAAACCCTTGTGATCACAATGTTCCATAACACTTGTCATCACAACGCTCCATGATGCCTGTCATCACAATATTCCATGCCCTTTTCATAACAATGCTCCATGACCTTTTTCATCACAATCCTCAATACACTTATCATCACAATGCTCCCTGACACTTGTCGTCAGAATGCTCCATGCCTTTGTCCAAAAAATGCTCCATGACCCTTGTCATCACAAAGTGCCACACGATTTGCATCACAATTGTCCACAAATTTGTCATCACAATGCTCCATAAAACTTGTAATCACAATGCTCCATGCCCTTCTCATCACAATGCTCCATTACCCCTGTCATAACAATGCTCCATGAGCCCTGCCATCACAATGTTCCACGGCCTTGTCATCACAAGACTCCAAGACATATGTAATCACAATGCTCCATGCCCTTGTCATCACAAAGCTCCATGACACATGTCATCAGAATGTTCCATGGCCTTCTCATCAAAATGCTCCATGCCCTTGTCATCACAATGCTCCCAGACCCCTGTATTCACAATGCTCCATGCCCCTATTCATCTCAATGCTCCATGAACCCTGTCATCACAATGCATCATGCCCATCAACATAATGCTTCCGACTATTGTCAGAACAATGAAATCAAAATTCTCCATGACCTCTGTCATCACAATGCTCCATGACCCCTGTCATCACAATACTCCATGAACATTTTCAGCCCAATGCTCCATGACGCTTGTCATCAACATGATCCATGCCCTTTTCATCCCAGTGCTCCATGACCCCTGCATTCACAATGCTCCATGACGCTTGTCATCACAGTGCTCCATGACACCTGTCATCACAATGCTCCATGCCTTTGTCAGCAAAATGCTACATGACCTTGTCATTACAATGCTCTATGCGCTTGTCATCAATATACTCCATTACCATTGTCATAACAATTCTCCATGAACCTTGGGATCACATTGCTTCATGCCCTTGTCATCACAATGCTCCATGCTCCTTGAAATCAAAATGATCCCTGACCTCTGTCATTGCAATGCTCCAAACCCTTGTGATCACAATGTTCCATAACACTTGTCATAACAACGCTCCATGATGCCTGTCATCACAATACTCCATGCCCTTTTCATCACAATGCTCCATGACCTTTGTCATCACAATTCTCAATACACTTGTCATCACAATGCTCCCTGACACTTGTCTTCAGAATGCTCCTTGAACCCTGTCAAGAAAAGGCTCCATGATGTTTTCATCACAATGCCCCATGCCGTTATCATCACAATGCTCCATGCCATTGTCATCCCAATGGGCCATTGCATATGTCATCACAATGCTCCCTGACACCTATCTTCACAATACTGCATGACCTGGTCATCACAATGCTCCATGCCCTTGTCATCACAATGCTCCAAGACCCCTGTAATCACAATGATCCATTCCCCTTTTCATCTCAATGATCCATGAACCCTGTCATCACAATTCACCATGCCCATCATCATAATGCTTCATGTTATTGTCATCACAATGAAATCAAAATGCTCCATGACCTCTGTCATAACAATGTTCCAAACCCTTGTGATCACAATATTCCATAACACTTGTCATCACAATGCCCCATGACGCTCGTCATCACAGTTATCTATGGTCTTCTCATCACAATGCTCCATGACCTTTGTCATCACAATGCTCAATACACTTGTCATCAAAATGCTCCCTGACACTTGTTGTCTGTACTCTCCTTGAACCCTGTCATAACAAGGTTCCATGCCATTTTCATCACAATGTTCCAAGACCCTTATAATCACAATGGTCCATGACCCTTTTCATCAGTATGCTCCATGAGATTTGTCATCACAAGGCTCCATGTATTTCTCATCACAATGCTCCAGGACCTTGTCATCACAATGCTTCACGACCTTGTCATGAAAATTCTCAATGGCCCTTGTCATCATAATTCTCCAAGCCCTAGTCATCACAATCCTCCATTATGTTTGTCATAACAATCCTCCATTACATTTGGCATCACAATGCTCCATGCCATTGTCATCGCAATGGACCATGACATAGGTCATCACAATGCTCCCTGAAACCTGTCTTCACAATACTCCATGAACTTCTCATCACAATGCTCCATGCCCTTGTCATCACAATGCTCCGTGACTCCAGTCATCACAATGCTTCATGACATTTGTCATCACAATGCTCCATGCCTTTGTCATTACAATCCTGCATGACTCATGCATCATAGTGATCCATACCCTGGTCATCACAATGCTCTATGCCCACTCTCATTACAATAATCCATGAAATATTATAGACCAATGTTCCATGCCCTTCTCATCACAATGCTCCATTACCCCTGTCATAACAATGCAACATGACCCCTGCCATCACAGTGTTCCACGGCCTAGTCATCACAAGGTTCCATGACACTTGTTATCACAATGCTGAAGACCCTTGTAATCACAATGCTCCATTCCCTTGTCATCACAAAGCTCCATGACGCATGTCATCAGAATGTTCCATGGCTTTCTCATCACAATGCTCCATGCCCTTGTCATCACAATGCTCCAAGAACCCTGTAAACAAAATGCTCCATGCCCCTTTTCATCTCAATGCTCCATGAACCCTGTCATCACAATGCACCATGCCCATCATCATAATGATACAGGCTATTTTCATCACAATGAAATCCATATTCTCCATGACCTCTCTCATCATAATGCTCCAAACCCTTGTGATCACAATGTTCCATAACACTTAGCATCACAACACCCCATGACGCTCATCATAACAATTAACCATGGTCTTCTTATCACAATGCTCCATGAGCTTTGTCATCACAATGCTCAATAAACTAGTCATCACAATGCTCCCTGACACTAGTCGTCAGTATGCTCCTTGAACCCTGTCATGACAAGGCTCCATGCCTTTTTCATAACAATGATCCATGCCGTTTTCATCACAATGCTCCAAGATCCCTGTAATCACAATGCTCTATGCCCTTGTCATCACAAAACTCCATGACACATGTCATCAGAATGCTCCATGGCCTTCTCATCACAAAGCTCCATGCCCTAGTCATCACAGTGCTCCATGACCCCTGTAATCACAATGCTCCATGCCTCATTTCATCAGAATGCTCCATGAGACTTGTCATCACAAGTCTCCATGGTCTTCTCATCGCAATGCTCCAGGACCTTGTCATCACCATGCTCCATTCCCTTGTCATCACAATGCTCAATGACCCGTATCATCACAATAATCCATGAACATATTCAGCCCAATGCTCCACGACCTACACATCACAGTGCTCCATGGCCAATATCATCACAATGCTCCATGACCACTGTCATCACAACACTCCTTGACTCCTGACAACACAATGATCCGGGACTCTTGTCATCACAATGCTCCATTCACTACTCATCACAATGCTCCATGACCCCTGTCATCACAACACTCCATGAACATTTCAGCCCAGTGCTCCATGAACCTTGTCATCACAATGATCCATGCACTTGTCATCCCAATGCTCCCTGACGCCTGTATTCAAAATGCTCCGTGACGCCTGTTATCACAGTTCTCCATGACACATGTCCTCAAAATGCTCCATGCCTTTGTCACCAAAATGCTACATGACGTTGTCATTACAATGCTCTATGCACTTGCCATCACAATACTCCATTTCCATTGTCATCACCATCCTCCATGAACTTTGGGATCACATTGCCTCATGCCCTTGTCATCACACTGTTCCATGCTACTTGAAATCAAAATGATCCATGACCTCTGTCATCACAATGTTCCAAAACATCAAATTGCTGCGTGACCCGGTCATCAAAATGCTCCCTGCCCTTCTCATCACAATGCACCATGCGCTTGTCATCAAAATGCTCCATGACTTGTCATCACAAAGCTCCATGACCCTTGGCATCACAATGCTCCATGTCATTGTCATCACAATGCTCCATGAACCCTCTCATAACATTGCTCGATGCCCCTGTCATCACAAAGCTCCATGACAATTGTCATCACAATGCTCGATGCCCTTCTCATCACAATGTTCCATGCCTTGTCATTACAATCCTGCATGACCCATGTATCATAGTGTTCCGTACCCTTGTCATCACAATGCTCCATGCCCACTCTCATCACAATAATCCATGAAACATTTCAGACCTATATTCCATTACCTTCTCATCACAATGATCCATTACCCCTTTCATAACAATGCACCATGACCTCCCGCCATCACAATGTTCCACGGCCTAGTCATCACATGGTTCCATGAAAATTGTCATCACAATGCTCAAGACCCCTGAAATCACAATGCTCCATGCTCTTGTCATCACAAAGCTCCATGACGCATGTCATCAGAAAGTTCCATGGCCTTCTTATCACAATGCTCCATGCTCATGTCATCACAATGCTCCAAGACCCTTGTAATCACAGTGTTCCATGCCACTTTTCATCTCAATGCTCCATGAACCCTGTCATCACAATACAGCATGCCCATCATCATAATGCTTCAGGCTATTGTCATCACAATGAAATCAAAATGCTCCATGACCTCTGTCATCAGAATACTCCGAACCTTGTGATCACAATGTTCCATAACACTTATCATCACAACAACCCATGACGCACATCATCACAATTATCCATGGCCTTCTCATCACAATGCTCTATGAACTATGTCATCACAATTCTCAATACACTTGTCTTCACAATGCTCCCTGACACTTGTTGTCTGTATGCTCCTTGAACCCTGTCATGACAAGGCTCCATGCCTTTTTCATCACAATGATCCATGCCCTTTTCATCACAATGCTCCAAGACCCTTGTAATCACAATGCTCCATGCCCTTGTCATCACAAAGCTCCAGGACGCATGTCATCAGAATGCTCCATGGCCTTCTCATCACCATGATCCATGCCCTTTTCATCACAATGCTCCAAGACCCCTGTAATCACAATGCTCCATGCCCCTTTTCAACAGAATGCTCCATGAGATTTCTCATCAAAAGTCTCCATGGTGTTATCATCACAATGCTCCAGGAGTTTGTCATCAACATGCTCCATTCGCTTGTCATCGCAATGCTCCATGACCAATATCATCACAATGCTCCATGACCACTGTCATCACAACATTCTATGACACCTGACAACACAATGATCCGGGATTCTTGTCATCACAATGATCTATGCCCTTGTCATCCCAATGTTCCATGACCCCTGTATTCACAACGCTCCGTGACGATTGTCATCACAGTGCTCCATAACACATGTAATCACAATGCTCAATGCCTTTGTCAGAAAAATGCTACATGACCTTGTCATTACAATGTTCTATGCGCTTGTCATCACAATACTCCATTTCGATTGTCATCACAATCCTCCATGAAACTCAGGATCACATTGCTTCATGCCCTTGTCATCACAATGTTCCATGCTCCTTGAAATCGATATGATCCATGACCTCTGTCATCACAATGCTCCAAATCCTTGTGATCACAGTGTTCCATAGCACTTGTCATCACCACGCTCCATGATGCTTGTCATCACAATACTCCAGGCCCTTTTCATCACAACGCTCCATGACCTTTGTCATCACAATGCTCCATGACTTTGTCAGAACAATGCTCCATGACCCTTGTCATCACATTGTGCCATGCGCATTTCATCACAATGATACACAACCTTGTCATTGCTATGCTCCATAAACCTTGTAATCACAATTCTCCATGCACTTCCCATCCAAATGCTCTCTCACATGGGATATCACAATGTTCCGTCACTAGTCATCACAATCCTCCCTTAACCCTGTTATCACAATGTTCCATGACCCCTGTCATCACAGTGCTACATCCCCTTATCAGCACAATGCTCCATGACCCCTGTCATCAAAATACTCCATGAACATTTTCAGCCCAATCCTCCATGACCCTTGTCATCACAATCATCCATGCCCTTGTCATCCCAATGCTCCATGAACCGTGTATTCACAATGTTCCGTGACGCTTGTCATCACAATGCTCCATTACCTCTGTCATAACAATGCTCCATGACACCTGCCATCACAGTGTTCCACGGCCTTGTCATCACAAGGCTCCATGACCCCTGTCATCACAATACTTCATGCCCTTGTCATCACAATGCTCCAAGACCCATGTAATCTCAATGCTCCATGCCCCATTTCATCAGAATGCTCCATGAGACTTGTCATCACAAGTCTCCATGGTCTTATCATCACAATGCTCCAGGACCTTGTCATCACCATGCTCCATTCCCTTGGCATCACAATGCTCCATGACCTCTGTCATCACAATAATCCATGAACATTTTCAGCCCAATGCTCCATGAAATTCTCAACACAATTCTCCATGACAAATATCATCAAAATGCTCCATGACCACTGTCATCACAACACTCCATGACACCTGACAACACAATGATCCGGGACTCTTGTCATCACAATGCTCCATTCCCTACTCATCACAATGCTCCATGACCCCAGTCATCACAATACTCCATGAACATTTTCAGCCCAATGCTCCATGACTCTTGTCATCACAATGATCCATGCCCTTGTCATCCCAGTGCTCCATGACCCCTGTATTCACAGTGCTACATGACACCTGTCATCACAATGCTCCATGCCTTTGTCAGCAAAATGCTACATGACCTTGTCATTACAATGCACTATGAGCTTGTCATCACAATACTCCAATTCCATTGTCATCACATTCCTCCATGAACCTTGGGATCACATTGCTTCATGCCCTTGGCATCACAATGCTCCATGCTCCTTGAAATAAAATGATCCATGACCTCTGTCATCACAATGCTCCAAACGCTTGTGATCACAATGTTCCATAACACTTGTCATCACAACGCTCCATGATGCCTGCCATAACAATAATCCATGCTCTTTTCATCACAATGCTCCATGACCTTTGTCATCACAATTCTCAATACACTTGTCATCACAATGCTCTCTGACACTTGTCATCAGAATGCTCCTTGAACCCTGTTATGAAAAGGCTCCATGCATTTTTCATCACAAAGCCCTATGCCATTTTCATCACAATGCTCCATGCCATTGTCATCAAAATACTCCACAAGCTTGTCATCAGAATGCTCCATGACCCTTATCATCACAATTCTCCATGCACTTGTCAATACAATGCACCCTGACCTTTGTCATCACAATGCTCCATGCCCTTGTCATCACAATGCTCCATTACCTTTGTCATCAGAATCCTCCATGACACTTGGCATCACAATGCTCCATGCCATTGTCATCTCAATGGGCCATTACATATGTCATCACAATGCTCCCTGACAGCTCTCTTCACAATACTGCATGACCTTGTCATCACAATTCTCCATGCCCTTGTCATCACAATGCGCCATTCCAAGTTTCATCACAATAATCCATGAAACTTATTAGACCAATGCTGCATGCCCTTGTCATCACAATGCTCCATGTCCTAGTTATCACAATGTTCCAAAACCCCTGTAATGAGAATGCTCCATGCCCCTTTTCATCAGTATGCTCCATGAGATTTGTTATCACAAGTCTCCATGGTTTTCTCATCACTATGCTCCAGGACCTTGTCATCACAATGCTTCACGACATTTTCGTGAAAATCCTCAATGGCCCTTGTCATCATAATGCTCCAAGCCCTAGTCATCACAATGCTCCATTATATTTGTCATCACAATCCTCCATTACATTTGGCATCACAATGCTCCATGCCATTGTCATCGCAATGGACCATGACATATGTCATCACAATGCTCCCTGACACCAGTCTTCACAATATTCCATGCCCTTGTCATCACAATGCTGCATGACACTTGTCATAACAATGCTCCGTGACTCCAGTCATCACAATGCTTCATAACGTTTGTCATCACAACGGTCCATGCCCGCATCATGACAAGGCTCTGTGACATTTGTAACCACAATGCTCCATGAACTATTCATCACAATGCTGCGTGACCCTTGTCATTACAATGTTCCATGCCTTTGTCAGAACAGTGCTCCATGACACTTGTCATCACAGTGTGGCATGCGCTTTTCATCACAATGATCCACAGCCTTGTCATCGTTATGCTCCTTAAACATTGTAAGCACAATGCTCCATGCACTTCTCATCCAAATGCTCTCTCACATGAGATATCACAATGTTCCATCACTAGTCATCACAATCTTCCCTCACCCCTGTTATCACAATGTTCCATGAACCCTATCATCACAATGCTACATCCTCTTATCAGCACAATGTTCTATGACCCCTGACATCACAATGTTCCATAACCTCTGTCATCAAAATGCTCCATGACAGTTTTCATCCCAAAGCTCCATGACCCCTGGCATCACAATGTTCTATAACCCCTGTCATCAAAATGTTCCTTTACATTTTTCATCAAATTGCTGCATGACCCTGTCATCAAAATGCTCCCTGCCATTCTCATCACAATGCACCACACCCTTGTCATCAAAATGCTCCATGACCTTTGTCATCACAACTCCATGACCCTTGGCATTACAATGCTCCATGCAGTTGTCATCACAGTGCTCCATGAACCTTCTCATCACATTGCTCCATGCCCTTGTCATCACAAAGCTCCAGGACACTTGTCATCACAATGCTCAATGCCCTTCTCATCACAGTAATCCATGAAATATTTCAGACCAATGCTCAATGCCCTTCTCATCACAATGATCCATTACCTATGTCATAACAATGCTCCATGACCCCTGCCATCACAATGTTCCAGGGCCTTGTCATCACAAAGCTCCATGATCCTTGTCATCACAATGCTCCAAACCGCTGTAATCATAATGCTCCATGCCCTTGTCTTCGCAAAGCTCCATGACGCATGCCATCAGAAAGTTCCATGGCCTTCTCATCACAATGCTACATGCCCTTGTCATGACAGTGCTCCAAGACACCTTTAATCACAATGCTCCATGCTCCTTTTCATCTCAATGCTCCATGAAGCCTGTCATCAAAATGCACCATGCCCATCATCATAATGCTTCAGGCTATTGTCATCACAATGAAGTCAAAATTATCCAAGACCACTGTCATCATAATGCTCCAAACACTTGTGATCACAAAGTTCCATAACACTTATCATCACAACACACTATGATGCTCATCATCACAATTATCCATGGTCTTCTCATCACAATGCTCCATGAACTTTGTCATGAAAATTCTCAGTACACTTGTCATCACAATGCTCCCTGACACTTGTCGTCAGTATGCTCCTTGAACCCTGTCATGACAAGGCTCCATGCCTTTTCATCACAATGATCCATGCCCTTTTCATCACAATGCTCCAAGACCCCTGTAATCACAATGCTCCATGCCCCTTTTCATTAGAATGCTCCATGAGACTTGTCATCACAAATCTCCATGCTCTTATCATCACAGTGCTCCAGGACCTTGTCATCACCATGTTCCATTCCCTTGTCATCACAATGCTCCATGACCCCTGTCATCACAATACTCCATGAACATTTTCAGCCCAATGCTCCATGAAATTCTCATCACAGTGCTCCATGTCAAATATCATAAAATGCTCCATGACACCTGACAACACAATGATCCGGGACTCTTGTCATCACAGTGCTCCATTCCCTAGTCATCACAATGCTCCATGAACATTTTCAGCCCAATGCTCCATGACCCTTTTCATCACAATCATCCATGCCCTTGTCATCCCAATGCTCCATGACCCCTGTATTCACAATGCTCGGTGACGCTTGTCATCACAATGCTCCATGAAACCTGTCATCACAATGCTCCATGACTTTGTCAGCAAAATGCTACATGACCTTGTCATTACCATGCTCTATGCGCTTGTCATCACAGTACTCCATTACCATTGTAATCACAATCCTCCATGAACCTAGGATCACATTGCTTCATGCCCTTGTCATCCCAAAACTCCATGCTCCTTGAAATCAAAATGATCCATGACCTCTGTCATCACAATGCTACAAACACTTGTGATCACAATGTTCCATAACAGTTGTCATCACAACGCTCCATGATGCCTGTCATCACAATAATCCATGCCCTTTTCATCACAGTGCTTCATGATCTTTGTCATCACAATTCTCAATACACTTGTCATCACAATGTTCCCTGACACTTGTCGTCATAATGCTCCTTGAAACCTGTCACAAAAAGGCTCCATGCATTTTTCATCACAAAACCCCATGCCATTTTCATCACAATGCTCCATGCCATTGTCATCAAAATACTCCACAAGCTTGTCATCAGAATGCTCCATGACCATTGTCATCACATTTCTCCATGCACTTGTCAGAACAATGCTTCCTGACCCTTGTCATCACAATGCTTCAAGCCATTTTCATCACAGAGCTCCATTATCTTTGTCATCAGAATCCTCCATGACACTTGGCATCACAATGCTCCATGACATTGTCATCACAATGAGCCATTACATATGTCATCACAATGCTCCATGACACCTCTCTTCACAATAATGCATAACCTAGTCATCACAATGCTCCATGCCCTTGTCATCACAATGCACCATTCCAACTGTCATCACAATAATCCACGAAAATTATGAGAACAATGGTCCATGCCCTTGTCATCACAATGCACCATTCCAACTGTCATCACAATAATCCACGAAAATTATGAGAACAATGGTCCATGCCCTTGTAGTCACAATGCTCCATGCCATAGTTATCATAATGTTCCAAAACGCCTGTAATCAGAATGCTCCATGCCCCATTTCATCAGTATGCTCCATGAGATATGTCATCACAAGGATCCATGATTTTCTCATCACAGTGCTCCAGGACCTTATCATCACAATGCTTCACGACATTGTCATAAAAATTCTCAAAGGCCCTTGTCAACCTAATGCTCCAAGCCCTAGTCATCACAATGTTCCATTATATTTGTCATCACAATCCTCCATTACATTTGGCATCACAATGCTCCATGCCAGTGTCATCGCAATGGACCATGACATATGTCATCACAATGCTCCCTGACACCTGTCTTCACAATACTCCATGCCCTTGTCATCACAATGCTCCATGCCCTTGTCATCACAATGAACCATGTCCACTGTCATCACAATAATCTAGGAAACTTGTCAGACCAATGTTCAATGACCCGGTCATCACAATGCTCCATGCCCTTGTCATCACAATGCTCCATGACCCCTGTCATAATAATGCTCCATGACCCCTGCCATCACAATGTTCCACGGCCTTGTCATCACAAGGCTCCATGACGCTTGTCATCACAATGCTCCAAGACCCCTGTAATCAAAATGCTCCATGCCCTTGTCATCACAAAGCTCCATGACACATGTCATCAGAATGTTCCATGGCCTTCTCATCAAAATGCTCCATGCCCTTGTCATCACAATGCACCTTGTCCAATGTCATCACAATAATCTATGAAACATGTCAGACCAATGCTCCATGCCCCTGTCATCACAATGCTCCATACCCTTGTTATCACAATGCTCCATGACCCCTGTCATCACAATGCTCCGTGACTCCAGTCATCACAATGCTTCATAACGATTGTCATCACAACGGTCCATGCGTGCATCATCACAAGGCTCTGTGACCTTTGTAAACACAATGCTCCATGAACCTTTCATCACAATTCTCCGTGACCCTTGTCATCACAATGCTCCATGACTTTGTCAGGACAATGCTCCATGACCGTTGTCATTCCAAAGTGCCATGCGCTTTTCATCACAATGATCCACCACCTTGTCATCGCTATGCTCCATAAACCTTGTAATCACAATGCTCCATGAACTTCTCATCCAAATGCTCTCTCACCTGAGATATCACAATGTTCCATCACTAGTCATCACAATACTCACACACCCCTGTTATCACAATGTTCCATGACCCCTGTCATCACAATGCTACATCCACTTATAATCACAATGTTCCATGACCCATGACATCACAATGTTCCATAACCACTGTCATCAAAATGCTCCCTGACCCTTGTCATCACAAAGCTCCATTAACTTTGTCATCAGAATCCTCCATGAAATTTGGCATCACAATGCTCCAGGCCATTGTTATCACAATGGGCCATTACATATGTCATCACAGTGCTCCCTCACACCTCTCTTCACAATACTGCAAGACCTGGTCATCACAGTGCTACATGCCCTTGTCTTCACAATGCGCCATTCCAAGTGTCATTGCAATACTCCATGAAAATTATTAGACCAGTGCTCCATGGCCTTGTCATCACAATGCTCCACGCCCTTGTTATCACAATGTTCCATGACCCCTGTCATCACAATGCTCCGTGACACCAGTCATCACAATGCTCCATGACTTTTGTCATCACAGTGGTCTATGCCCTCATCATCAACAGTTTCTGTGACGTTTTTTCAGCACAATGCTCCAAGAACATTTCATCACAATGCTCTTTGACACTTCTCATCACAATGCACTATGCCTTTCTTAGCACAATGCTCCATGCCCTTGTCATCACATTGCTCCATGACCCCTGTCATCACAATGCTCCGTGACTCCTGTCATCACAATTCTTCATAACATTTGTCATCACAATGGTAAATGCTCATGTCATCAAAAGCCTCTGTTACCTTTGTAACCACAATGTTCCATGAACTTTTCATCACAATGCTCAGAGACCCTTGTCATCACAATTCTCCATGCCTTTGTCAGAAAAATGCTCCATAACCCTTGTCATCACAATGGGCGACGCGATTTTCATCCCAACGGTCCACAAATTTGTCATCGCAATGCTCCATAAATCTTGTAATCACAATGCTCCATGCCCTTCACATCACAATGCTCCATTACACCTGTCATAACAATGCTCCATGACCCCTGCCATCACAATGTTCCACGGCCTTGTCATCGCAAGGCTCCATGACGCTTGTCATCACAGTGCTCCAAGACCCCTGTAATCAAAATGCTCCATGCCCTTGTCATCACAAAGCTCCATGACACATGTCATCAGAATGTTCCATGGTCTTCTCATCAAAATGCTTCATGCCCTTTTCATCACAATGCTCCCAGACCCCTGTAATCACAATGCTCCATGCCCCTTTTCATCACAATGGTCCATGAAACCTGTCATCACAATGCATCATGCCCATCATCATAATGCTTCCAGCTATTCTCAGCAAAATGAAATCAAAATACTCCATGACCCCTGTCATCACAATGCTCCATGAACCCTGTCATCCCAATACTCCATGAACATTTTCAGACCACTGCTCCATGACAGTTGTCATCACAATGATCCATGCCCTTGTCATCCCAATGCTCCATGACCCCTGTATTCACAATACTCTGTGACGCTTGTCATCACAGTGCTCCATGACACATGTCATCACAGTGTTCCATGCCTTTGTCAGCAAAATGCTAAATGACCTTGCCATTACAATGCTCTATGCGCTTGTCATCACAATACTCCATTACCATTGTCATCACAATCCTCCATGAATATTTTGTTCACATTGCTTCATGCCCTTGTCATCACAGTGCTGCATGCTACTTGAAATCAAAATGATGCATGACCTCTGTCATCACAATGCTCCAAACCCTTCTGATCACAATGTTCAATATTACTTGTGATCAAAACACTCCATGATGACTGTCATCACAATGCTCCATGCCATTTTCATCACAATGCTCCATGACCATTGTCATCACAATTCTCAATACACTTGTCATCACAATGCTCCCTGACACTTGTCGTCAGAATGCTCCTTGAAACCTGTCATGAAAAGGCTCCATGCCTTTTTCATCACAAAGCCACATGCCATTTTCATCACAATGCTCCATGCCATTGTCATCAAAATACTCTACAAGCTTGTCATCAGAACGCTCCATGACCGTTGTCATCACAATTCTCCATGGACTTGTCAGCACAATTCTCCCTGACAATTGTCATCACAATGCTCCAAGCCATTGTCATCACAATGCTCCATTACCTTTGTCATCAGAATCCTCCTTGACACTAGGCATCACAATGCTCCATGCCATTGTCATCACAATGGGCCATTACATATGTCATCAAGATGCACCCTGACACCTGTCTTCACAATACTGCAAGACCTGGTCATCACAATGCTCCATGCCCTTGTCATCACAATATGCCATTCCAACTGTCATCGCAATAATCCATGAAACATATTAGACCAATGCTCCATGCCCTTGTCATCACAATGCTCCATGCCCTTGTTATCACAATGCTCCATGACCCCTGTCATCACAATGCTCCGTGACTCCAGTCATCACAATGCTCCATGACCTTTGTCATCAAAATGCTCCATGCCCTCATCATCAACCGTCTCTGTGACCTTTTTAACCACAATGCTCCATGAACATTTCATCACAATGCTCTTTGCCCCTTGTCATCACAATGCTATATGCCTTTCTCAGCACAATGCTCCTTGCCCTTGTCATCACAATGCTCTATGACGCCTGTCATCACAATGCTCTTTGACTCCAGTCATCACAATTCTTCATAACATTTGTCATCACAATGGTCGATGCCCGCATCATCACAGGGCTCTGTTACATTTGTAACTACAGTGCTCCATGAAATTTTCATCACAATGCTCCGTGACCCTTGTCATCTCAATGCTCCATGCATTTGTCCGAAAAATACTCCATGTCCCTTATCATCACAACGTGCCACGCGCTTTGCACCCCAACGGTCCACAAATTTGTCATGGTAATGCTGCATAAACTTTGTAATCACAAAATTCCATGCCCTTCTCATCAAAATGCTCCATTACCCCTGTCATAGCAATGTTCCATGACCCCTGCCATCACAATGTTCCATGGCCTTGACATCACAAGGCACCATGACCCTTATCATCACAATGCTCCAAAACACCTGTAATCACAATGTTCCATGCCCTTGTCATCACAAAACTCCATGACACATGACATCAGTATGTTCCATGGCCTTCTCATCAAAATGTTCCATTCCCTTGTCATCACAATGCTCCCAGACACCTGTAATCACAATGCTCCATGCCCCTTTACATCTCAATGCTCCATGAACACTGTCATCACAATGCACCATGCCCATCATCATAATGCTTCCGGCTATTGTCAGCACAGTGAAATCAAAATTCTCCATGACCTCTGTCATCACAATGCTCCATGATCCCTGTCATCACAATGATCCATGCCTTTGTCAGCAAAATGCTACATGACCTTTTCATTACAATGCTCTATGCGCTTGTCAACACAATACTCCATTACCATTGTCATCAAAATCCTCCATGAACCTTGGGATCACATTGCTTCATGACCTTGTCATCACAGTGCTCCATAATCCTTGAAATCAAAATGATCCATGACCTCTGTCATCGCAATCATCCAAACCCTTGTGATCACAATGTTCCATAACACTTGTCATCACAACACTCCATGATGCCTGTCATCACAATACTGCATGCCCTTTTCATCACAATGCTCCATGACCTTTGTCATCACAATTCTCAATACACTTGTCATCACAATGCTCCCTGACACTTGTCGTCAGAATGCTCCTTGAACCCTGTCACGAAAGGCTCCATGACATTTTCATCACAATGCCCCATGCCGTTTTCATCACAATGCTCCATGTCATTGTCATCAAAATACTCCACAAGCTTGTCATCAGAATGCTCCATGACCCTTGTCATCATAATTCTCCATGCAATTCTCAGCACAAAGCTACCTGACCCTTGTCATCACAATGCTCCAAGCCATTGTCATCACAATGCTCCATTACCTTTGTCATGAGAATCCTCCATGACACTTGGCATCACAATGCTCCATGCCATTGTCATCACAATGGGCCATTACATATGTCATCAAGATGCACCCTGACACCTGTCTTCACAATACTGCAAGACCTGGTCATCACAATGCTCCATGCCCTTGTCATCACAATATGCCATTCCAACTGTCATCGCAATAATCCATGAAACATATTAGACCAATGCTCCATGCCCTTGTCATCACAATGCTCCATGCCCTTGTTATCACAATGCTCCATGACCCCTGTCATCACAATGCTCCGTGACTCCAGTCATCACAATGCTCCATGACCTTTGTCATCAAAATGGTCCATGCCCTCATCATCAACCGTCTCTGTGACCTTTTTAACCACAATGCTCCATGAACATTTCATCACAATGCTCTTTGCCCCTTGTCATCACAATGCTATATGCCTTTCTCAGCACAATGCTCCTTGCCCTTGTCATCACAATGCTCTATGACGCCTGTCATCACAATGCTCTTTGACTCCAGTCATCACAATTCTTCATAACATTTGTCATCACAATGGTCGATGCCCGCGTCATCACAGGGCTCTGTTACATTTGTAACTACAGTGCTCCATGAAATTTTCATCACAATGCTCCGTGACCCTTGTCATCTCAATGCTCCATGCATTTGTCCGAAAAATACTCCATGTCCCTTATCATCACAACGTGCCACGCGCTTTGCACCCCAACGGTCCACAAATTTGTCATGGTAATGCTGCATAAACTTTGTAATCACAAAATTCCATGCCCTTCTCATCAAAATGCTCCATTACCCCTGTCATAGCAATGTTCCATGACCCCTGCCATCACAATGTTCCATGGCCTTGACATCACAAGGCACCATGACCCTTATCATCACAATGCTCCAAAACACCTGTAATCACAATGTTCCATGCCCTTGTCATCACAAAACTCCATGACACATGTCATCAGTATGTTCCATGGCCTTCTCATCAAAATGTTCCATTCCCTTGTCATCACAATGCTCCCAGACACCTGTAATCACAATGCTCCATGCCCCTTTATATCTCAATGCTCCATGAACACTGTCATCACAATGCACCATGCCCATCATCATAATGCTTCCGGCTATTGTCAGCACAGTGAAATCAAAATTCTCCATGACCTCTGTCATCACAATGCTCCATGATCCCTGTCATCACAATGATCCATGCCTTTGTCAGCAAAATGCTACATGACCTTTTCATTACAATGCTCTATGCGCTTGTCAACACAATACTCCATTACCATTGTCATCAAAATCCTCCATGAACCTTGGGATCACATTGCTTCATGACCTTGTCATCACAATGCTCCATGATCCTTGAAATCAAAATGATCCATGACCTCTGTCATCGCAATGATCCAAACCCTTGTGATCACAATGTTCCATAACACTTGTCATCACAACACTCCATGATGCCTGTCATCACAATACTGCATGCCCTTTTCATCACAATGCTCCATGACCTTTGTCATCACAATTCTCAATACACTTGTCATCACAATGCTCCCTGACACTTGTCGTCAGAATGCTCCTTGAACCCTGTCACGAAAGGCTCCATGATATTTTCATCACAATGCCCCATGCCGTTTTCATCACAATGCTCCATGTCATTGTCATCAAAATACTCCACAAGCTTGTCATCAGAATGCTCCATGACCCTTGTCATCATAATTCTCCATGCAAATCTCAGCACAAAGCTACCTGACCCTTGTCATCACAATGCTCCAAGCCATTGTCATCACAATGCTCCATTACCTTTGTCATCAGAATCCTCCTTGACACTAGGCATCACAATGCTCCATGCCATTGTCATCACAATGGGCCATTACATATGTCATCAAGATGCACCCTGACACCTGTCTTCACAATACTGCAAGACCTGGTCATCACAATGCTCCATGCCCTTGTCATCACAATATGCCATTCCAACTGTCATCGCAATAATCCATGAAACATATTAGACCAATGCTCCATGCCCTTGTCATCACAATGCTCCATGCCCTTGTTATCACAATGCTCCATGACCCCTGTCATCACAATGCTCCGTGACTCCAGTCATCACAATGCTCCATGACCTTTGTCATCAAAATGGTCCATGCCCTCATCATCAACCGTCTCTGTGACCTTTTTAACCACAATGCTCCATGAACATTTCATCACAATGCTCTTTGCCCCTTGTCATCACAATGCTATATGCCTTTCTCAGCACAATGCTCCTTGCCCTTGTCATCACAATGCTCTATGACGCCTGTCATCACAATGCTCTTTGACTCCAGTCATCACAATTCTTCATAACATTTGTCATCACAATGGTCGATGCCCGCATCATCACAGGGCTCTGTTACATTTGTAACTACAGTGCTCCATGAAATTTTCATCACAATGCTCCGTGACCCTTGTCATCTCAATGCTCCATGCATTTGTCCGAAAAATACTCCATGTCCCTTATCATCACAACGTGCCACGCGTTTTGCACCCCAACGGTCCACAAATTTGTCATGGTAATGCTGCATAAACTTTGTAATCACAAAATTCCATGCCCTTCTCATCAAAATGCTCCATTACCCCTGTCATAGCAATGTTCCATGACCCCTGCCATCACAATGTTCCATGGCCTTGACATCACAAGGCACCATGACCCTTATCATCACAATGCTCCAAAACACCTGTAATCACAATGTTCCATGCCCTTGTCATCACAAAACTCCATGACACATGTCATCAGTATGTTCCATGGCCTTCTCATCAAAATGTTCCATTCCCTTGTCATCACAATGCTCCCAGACACCTGTAATCACAATGCTCCATGCCCCTTTACATCTCAATGCTCCATGAACACTGTCATCACAATGCACCATGCCCATCATCATAATGCTTCCGGCTATTGTCAGCACAGTGAAATCAAAATTCTCCATGACCTCTGTCATCACAATGCTCCATGATCCCTGTCATCACAATGATCCATGCCTTTGTCAGCAAAATGCTACATGACCTTTTCATTACAATGCTCTATGTGCTTGTCAACACAATACTCCATTACCATTGTCATCAAAATCCTCCATGAACCTTGGGATCACATTGCTTCATGACCTTGTCATCACAATGCTCCATGATCCTTGAAATCAAAATGATCCATGACCTCTGTCATCGCAATGATCCAAACCCTTGTGACTACAGTGTTCCATAACACTTGTCATCACAACACTCCATGATGCCTGTCATCACAATACTGCATGCCCTTTTCATCACAATGCTCCATGACCTTTGTCATCACAATTCTCAATACACTTGTCATCACAATGCTCCCTGACACTTGTCGTCAGAATGCTCCTTGAACCCTGTCACGAAAGGCTCCATGACATTTTCATCACAATGCCCCATGCCATTTTCATCACAATGCTCCATGCCATTGTCATCAAAATACTCCACAAGCTTGTCATCAGAATGCTCCATGACCCTTGTCATCATAATTCTCCATGCAATTCTCAGCACAAAGCTACCTGACCCTTGTCATCACAATGCTCCAAGCCATTGTCATCACAATGCTCCATTACCTTTGTCATCAGAATCTTCCATGACACTTGGCATCACAATGTTTCATGCCATTGTCATCACAATGGGCCATTATATATATCATCACTATGCTCCCTGACAACTGTCTTCACAATACTGCATGACCTGGTCATCGCAATGCTCCATGCCCTTGTCATCACAATGCGCCATTCCAACGCTCATCGCAATAATCCATGAAAGTTATTAGACCAATGCTCCATGTCCTTGTCATCACAATGCTCCATTCCCTTGTTATTACAATGCTCCATGACCCCTGTCATCACAATGCTATGTGACTCCAGTCACCACAATTCTTCTTGACCTTTGTCATCACAGTGGTCCATGCCCTCATCATCAACAGTCTCTGTGACGTTTTTAACTACAATGCTCCATGAACTTTTCATCACAATGCTCTTTGACCCTTGTCATCACCATGCTCTATGCCTTTCTCAGCACAATGCTCCATGATCCTTGTCATCACAATGCTCCATGCGCTTGTCAGCACGATGCTCCATGACACATGTCATCACAATGCACCATGCGCTTGTCATCACAGTGCTCCAAAATCTTTTCATCACAATGCTCCATAAACCTTGTCATCACAATGCTCCATGCACTTCTCATCAAAATCCTCTCTCACCAGTGATATCACAATGTTACCATCACTATTCGTCACAATAATCCCTCACCCCTGTCATCACAATGTTCCATTAATCCTGTCATCACAATGCTACATGCATTATCATCACAATGTTTGATGACCATTGACATCACAATGTTACATAACCCCTGTCATCAAAATGCTCCATGACCCTTTTCATCAAAATGCTCCATGACCCCTGACATCTCAGTGTTCCATAACCCCAGTCATCCAAAAGTTCCATGACTCTTTTCATCAAATTGCTCCATGACACTTTCATCACAATGCTCCTGCCCTTCTCATCACAATGCACAACGCCCTTGTCATCAAAATGCTCCATGACATTTGTCATCACAAAGATCCATGACGCTTGACATCACAACGCTCCATGTCTTTGTCATCACGATGCTCCATGAACGCTCTCATCACATTGCTCCATGCCCTTGTCATCACAAAGCTCCATGACACATGTCATCAGAATGTTCCATGGCCTTCTCATCGCAATACTCCATGCCCTTGCCATCACAATGCTCCATTACCCCTGTCATAACAATGCTCCATGTCCCTAGCCAACACGATGATCCATGGCCTTTTCATCACAAGGCTCCATGACCCTTCTCATCACTATGCCCCAAGAACACTGTAATCACAATGCTCTATGAATTTGTCATCACAAATCTCAATGACACATGTCATCAGAATGTTCCATGGCCTTCTCATCAAAATGCTCCATGCCCTTTTCATCACAATGTTCCCAGACCCGTGTAATCACAGTGCTCCATGCCCCTTTTCATATCAATGGTCCATGAACCCTGTCATCACAGTGCATCATGCCCATCATCATAATGCTTCTGGCTATTGTCAGCACAATGAAATCAAAATTCTCTATGACATCTGTCATCACAATGCTCCATGACCGCTGTCATCAAAATACTCCATGAACATTTTCAGCCCAATGCTCCATGACACTTGTCATAACGATGATCCATGCCCTTGTCATCCCAATGCTCCATGACCCCTGTATTCACAATGCTCCGTGACGGTTGTCATCACAGTGCTCCATGACACCTGTCATCACAATGCTCCATGCATTTGTCAGCAAAATGCTACATGACCTTGACATTACAATGATCTATGCGCTTGTCATCACAATACTCCATTACCATTGTCATCACAATCCTCCATGAACCTTGGGATCACATTGCTTCATGCGCTTGTCATCACAATGCTCCATGCTCCTTGAAATCAAAATGATCCATGACCTCTGTCATCACAATGCTCCAAACCCTTGTGATCACAATGTTCCATAACACTTGTCATCACAACGCTTCATGATGCCTGTCATCACAATACTCCATGCCCTTTTCATCACAATGCTCCATGACCTTTGTCATCACAATTCTAAATACACTTGTCATTACAATGCTTCCTGAAATTTGTCGTCAGAATGCTCCTTGAAACCTGTCACGAAAAGGCTCCATGCCATTTTCATCACAATGTCCCATGCCATTTTCATCACAATGCTCCATGCCATTGTCATCAAAATACTCCACAAGCTTGTCATCAGAATGCTCCATGACCCTTGTCATCACAATTCTCCATGCACTTGTCAGCACAATGCTCCCTGACCCTTGTCATCACAATGCTCCAAGCCATTGTCATCACAATGCTCCATTGCCTTTGTCATCACAATCCTCCATGACACTTGGCATTACAATGCTCCATGCCATTGTCATCACAATGGGCCATTACATATCTCATCACAATGCTCCCTGACACCTGTCTTCAAAATACTGCATGACATGGTCATCACAATGCTCCATGCCCTTCTCATCGCAATGCGCCATTCCAACTGTCATCGCAATAATCCATGAAATTTATTAGACCAATGCTCCATGCCCTTGTCCTCACAATTCTCCATGCCCTTTTTATCACAATGCTCCATGACTCCAGTCATCACAATGCTTCAGCAACTTTGTCATCACAATGGTCCATGCCCTCATTATCAACAGTCTCTGTGACCTTTTTAACCACAATGTTCCATTAACTTTTTATCACAATGCTCTTTGACCCTTGTCATCACAATGCTGTATGCCTTTCTAAGCACAATGCTCCTTGCCCTTGTCATCAGAGAGCTTCATGACCCCTGTCATCGCAATGCTCTCTGACTCCCGTCATCACAATGCTTCATAACATTTGTCATCACAATGGTCCATGCCCGCATCATCACTAGGCTCTGTTACCTTTGTTACCACAATGCTCCATGAACTTTTCATCACAATGCTCCGTGACAATTGTCATCACAATGTTCAATGCCTTTGTCAGAAAAATACTCCATGACCGTTGTCATCAAAATGTGCCACGCGCTTTTCATCACAACGGTCCACAAATTTGTCATCGCAATGCTCCATAAACATTGTAATCTCAATGCTCCATGCCCTTTTCATCACAGTGCTCCATTACCCCGGTCATAACAATGATCCATGACCCCTGCCATCACAATGTTCCACTGCCTTGTCATCACAAGGCTCCATGACAGTTGATATCACAATGCTCCAAGACCCCTTAAATCACAATGCTCCATGCCCTTTTTCATTTCAATTTTTCATGAACCCTGTCATCACAATGCAGCATGCCCATCATTATAATGCTTCAGGCTATTATCATTACAATGAAATCAAAATTCTCCATGACCTCTGTCATCAAAATTCTCCCAACCGTTGTGATCATAATGTTCCATAACACTTATCATCACAACACCCCATGACGATCATCATCACAATTATCCATTGTCTTGTCATCACAATGCTCCATGATCTTTGTCATCACAATGCTCAATACACTTGTCATCACAATGCTCCCTGACACTTGTCAGTATGCTCCTTTAACCCTGTCATGACAAGGCTCCATGCCTTTTTCATCACAATTATCCATGCCCTTTTCATCACAATGTTCCATGACCCGTGTAATTACAATGCTCCTAGCCCTTGTCATCACAAATCTACCTGATGCATGTAATCGGAATGCTCCATGGCCTTCTCCTCACAATGCTCCATGTCATTGTCATCACAAAGCTCCATGAACTCTCTCATCACATTGCTCCATGCCCTTGTCCTTACAATCCTCCATGACCCATGTATCACAGTGTTCTGTGCCCTTGTCATCACAATGCTTCATGCCCACTCTCATCACAATAATCCATGAAATATTTCAGACCAATGCTCAATGCCCTTCTCATCACAATGCTCCATTAACTCTGTCATAACAATGCTCCATGACCCCTGCCATCACAAAGTTCCATGGCCTTGTCATCACAAGGCTCCATGACCCTTGTCATCACAATGCTCCAAGACACCTGTAATCAAAATGCTACATGCCCTTGTCATCACAAAGCTCCATGACGCATATCATCAGAAGGTTACATGGCCTTCTCCTCACAATGCTCCATGCCCTTGTCATCACAATGCTCCAAGAACCCTGTAATCACAATGCTCCATGCCCTTTTTCATCTCCATGCTCCATTAACACTGCCATCACAATGCACCATCCCCATCATCATAATTCTTCAGGCTATTGGCATTACAATGAAATCAAAATTCTCCATGACCTCTGTCATCATAATGCTCCAAACCCTTGTGATCACAATGTTCCATAACACTTATCATCACAACACCCCATGACGCTCATCATCACAATTATCCATGGTCTTGTCATAACAATGCTCCATGATCTTTGTCATCACAATGCTAAATACACTTGTCATCACAATGCTCCTTGACACTTGTCGTCAGTATGCTCCTTGAACCCTGTCATGACAAGGATCCATGCCTTTTTCATCACAATGATCCATGCCCTTTTCATCACAATACTCCATGAACATTTTCAGCCCAATGCTCCATGACCTTCTCATCACAATGCTCCCTGACCAATATCATCACGATGCTCCATGACCACTGTCATCACAACACTCCATGACACCTGACAACACAATGATCCGGGACTCTTGTCATCACAATGCTCCATGTCCTTGTCATCACAATGCTTCATTCCAACTGTCATCGCAATAATCCATGAATTTTATTAGACCAATGTTCCATGCCCTTGTCATCAAAATGCTCCATGCCCTTGTTATCCCAATGCTCCATGACCCCGGTCATCACAATACTCCATGAACTTTTTCAGCCCAATGCTCCATGACCCTTGTCATCACAATGATCTATGCCCTTGTCATCCCAATGCTCCATGACCCCTGTCACCACAATGCTCCATGCCTTTGTCAGCAAAATTCTACATGACCTTCTCATTACAATGCTCTATGCGCTTGTCATCACAATACTCCATTACAATTGTCATCACAATCCTCCATGAACCTTGGGATCACATTGCTTCCTGCCCTTGTCATCACAACGCTCCATGATGCCTGTCATCACAATACTCCATTGCCTTTTCATCACAATGCTCCATGACCTTTCTCATCACAATTCTCAATACAATTGTCATCACAATGCTTCCTGGCACTTGTCGTCAGCATGCTCATTGAACACTGTCACAAAAGCGCTCCATGCATTTTTCATCACAAAGCCCCATGCCGTTTTCATCACAATGCTCCATGCCATTGTCATCAAAATACTCCACAAGGTTGGCATCAGAATGCTCCATGACACTTGTCATCACAATTCTCCATGCACTTGTCAGCACAATGCTCCCTGACCCTTGTCATCACAATGCTCCAAGCCATTGTCATCTCAATGCTCCATTACATTTGTCATCAGAATCCTCCATGACTCTTGGCATCACAATGCTCCATGCCATTGTCTTCACAATGGGCCATTACATATGTCATCACAATGCTCCCTGACACCTCTCTTCACAATAATGCATGACCTGGTCATCACAATGCTCCATGCCCTTGTCATCACAATGTGCCATTCCAACTGTCATCGCAATAATCCATGCAACTAATTAGAACAATGTTCCATGCACTTGTCATCACAATGCTCCATGCCCTTGTTATCACAAAGTTCCAAGAACCCTGTAATCAGAATGCTCCTTGCCCCTTTTCATCAGTATGCTCCATGAGACTATTCATCAAAAGGCTCCATGGTTTTCTCATCACAATGCTCCAGGAGCTTGTCATCACAATGCTTCACGACCTTGTCATGAAAATTCTCAATGACCCTATTCATCATAATGCTCCAAGCCCTAGTCATCACAATGCTCCATTATATTTGTCATCACAATCCTCCATTACAGTTGGCATCACAATGCTCCCTGCCATTGTCATCGCAATGGACCATGACATATGTCATCACAATGCTCTCTGACAGCTCTCTTCACAATACTCCATGACCTTCTCATCACAATGCTCCATGCCCTTGTCTTCACAATGCACCGTGTCCACTGTCATCACAATAATCTCTGAAACTTGTCACCACAACTCTCCATGTCCCTGTCATCACAATGTTCCATGCTCTTGTCATCACAATGCTCCATGACTCCTGTCATCACAATGCTCCGTGAATCCAGTCATCACATTGCTTCATAACTTTTGTCATCACAATGGTCCATGCCCGCTTCATCACAAGGCTCTGTGACTTTTGTAACCACAATGCTCCATGAACTTTTCATCACAATTCTCCGTGACCCTTGTCATCACAATGCTCCATGCCTTTGTCAGAACAATGTTCCCTGACCCTTGTCATCACAATGTGCCACACGATTTTCATCACAATGATCCACCACCTTGTCATCGCTATGCTCCATAAAACGTGTAATCACAATGCTCCATGCACTTCTCATCCAAATGCTCTCTCACCTGAGATATCACAATGTTCCATCACTAGTCATCACAATCCTCCCTCAACCCTGTAATCACAATGTTCCAGGACCCCTCTGACATCAAAATTTTCCATAACCACTCTCATCAAAATGCTCCATGACACTTTTCATCCCAACGCTCCATGACCCATGGCATCACAATGTTCTGTAACCCCTGTCAACAAAATGTTCCATTACAATTTTCAACAAATTGCTGCATGACCCTGTCATCAAAATGATCCCTCACCTTATGGGGGCTTCCCTGGTGGTGCAGTGGTTGAGAGTCTGCCTGCCAATGCAGGGGACATGGGTTCGAGTCCTGGTCTGGGAAGATCCCACATGCCACGGAGCAGCTAGCCCTGTGAGACACAATTACTGTGCCTGCGCGTTTGGAGCCTGTGCTCTGCAACAAGAGAGGCTACGATAATGAAAGGCCCGCGCACCGTGATGAGGAGTGGCCGCCACTTCCCACAACTAGGGAAGGCCCTCGCACAGAAACGAAGACCCAACACAGACATAAATAAATACATAAATAAATAAATAAATAAATAAATAGATAAATAAAAAGTGGGTTAAAAAAAAACTATAATAAAAACATTTCTCAAAATGGCCCTAACAAATTTTATTAAATCATTAAAAACAATGATCCCTCACATTCTCATCACAATGCACCACACGCTTGTCATCAAAACGCTCCATGACCTTTGTCATCACAAAGCTCCAGGACACTTGGCATCACAATGCTCCATGTCATTGTCATCACAATGCTCCAGGAACCCTCTCATCCCATTGCTCCATGCACTTGTCATCACAAAGCTCCATGACACTTGTCATCACAATGCTCGATGCACTTCTCATCAAAATGCTCCATGCCATTTTCATCACAATCCTCCATGACTCATGTATCAGAGTGTTCTGTGCCCTTGTCATCACAATGCTCTATGCCCACTCTCATCACAATAATCCATGAAAGCTTTCAGGCCAATGCTCAATGCCCTTCTCATCACAATGCTCCATTACATCTGTCATAACAATGCTCCATGACCCCTGCCATCACAATGTTCCACGGATTTGTCATAACAAGGCTCCATGACAATTGTCATCACAATGCTCCAAGACCCCTGTAATCACAATGCTCCATGCCCTTTTCATCACAAAGCTCAATGACACATGTCATCAGAATGTTCCATGGCCTTCTCATCACAATGCTCCATGTCCTTGTCATCACAATGCTCCAAGACCCCTGTAATCACAATGCTCCATGCCCTTTCTCATCTCAATGCTCCATGAACCCTGTCATCACAATGCACCATGCCCATCATCATAATGCTTCAGGCTATTGTCATCACAGTGAAATCAAAATGGTCCATTACCTCTGTCATCATAATGCTCCAAACCCTTGTGATCACAATGTTCCATAACACTTATCATCACAACACCCTATGACGCTCATCATCACAATTATCCATGGTCTTCTCATCACAATGCTCCATGACCTTTGTCATCACAATGCTCAATACTATTGTCATCACAATTCTCCCTGACAATTGTCGTCAGTATGCTCCTTGAACCCTGTCATGACAAGGCTCCATGCATTTTCATCACAATGCTCCGTGCCCTTTTCATCACAATGCTCCAAGATCACTGTAATCACAATGATCCATGGGCTTGTCATCACAAAACTCCATGAAGCATGTCATCAGAATGCTCCATGGCCTTCCCATCACAATGATCCATGCCCTAGTCATCACAATGCTCCAAGACCCCTGTAATCACAATGTTCCATGCCCCCTTTCATCAGAATGCTCCGTGAGACTTGTCATCACAAGACTCCATGGTCATCTCATCACAGTGCTCCAGGACCTTGTCATCACCATTCTCCATTGCCTTGTCATACAATGCTCCATGACACTTGTCATCACAATAATCCATTAACATATTCAGCCCAATGCTCCACGACCTACACATCACAATGCTCCATGGCCAATATCATCACAATGCTCCATGACCACTGTCATCACAACAATCCATGACTCCTGAGAACACAATGATCCGGGACTCTTGTCATCACAATGCTCCATTCTCTACTCATCACTATGCTCCATGACCCCTGTCATCACAACACTCCATGAACATTTTCAGCCCAGTGCTACATGACACTTGTCATCACAATGATCCATGCCCTTGTCATCCCAATGCTCCATGACCCCTGTATTCACAATGCTCCATGACGCTTGTCATCACAGTGCACCATGACACATTTCATCACAATGCTCCATGCCTCTGTCAGCAGAATGCTACATGACATTGTCATTACAATGCTCTATGCGCTTGTCATCAAAATACTCCATTTCCATTGTCATCACAATCCTCCATGAAACTTGGGATCACATTGCTTCATGCCCTTGTCATCTCAATGCTCCATGCTCCTTGAAATCAAAATGATCCATGACCTCCGTCATCACAATGCTCCAAACCCATGTGACAACAATGTTCCATAACACTTGTCATCAAAACGCTCGATGATGCCTGTCAACACAATACTCCATGCCCTTTTCATCACAATTCTCCATGATCTTTGTCATCACAATTCTCAATATACATGTCATCACAATTCTCCCTGACATTGTCATCAGAATGCTCCTTGAACCCTGTCACGAAAAGGCTCCATGACATTTTCATCACAATGCCCCATGCGGTTTTCATCACAATGCTCCATGCCATTGTCATCACAATACTCCACAAGCTTGTCATCAGAATACTCCATGACCCTTGTCATCACAATTCTCCATGCACTTGTCAGCACAATGCTCCCTGACCCATGTCATCACAATGATCCCAGCCATTGTCATCACAATGTTCCATTACCTTTGTCATGATAATCCTCCATGACCCTTGGCATCACAATGCTCCATGCCATTGTAATCACAATGGACCATTACATATGTTATCACAATGCTCCCTGACAGCTGTCTTCACAATACTGCATTACCTGGTCATCACAATGCTCCATGCCCTTGTCATCACAATGTGCCATTCAAACTGTCATCACAACAATCCATGAAACTTATTAGACTAATGTTCCATGCCCTTGTCATCACAATGTTCCATGCCCTTGTTATCACAATCCTCCATGACCCCTGTCATCACAGTGCTCCGTGACTCCAGTCATCACAATGCTTCATGACCTTTGTCATCACAATGGTCCATGCCCTCGTCATCAACAGTCTCTGTGACCATTTTAACCACAATGCTCCATGAAATTTTCATCACAATGCTCTTTGACCCTTGTCATCACAATGCTCTATACCTTTCTCAGCACAATGCTCCATGACCCTTGTCATCACAATGCTCCATGCGCTTGTCAGCACAATGCTCCATGACATATGTCATCACAATGCACCATGCACTTGTCATCACATTGCTCTACAATATTGTCATCACAATGCTCCATAAACATTGTCATCATAATGCTCCATGCACTTCTCATCAAAGTGCTCTCTCTCCACTGATATCTAAATGCTACATCACTATTTGTCACAATACTCCCTCACCCTGTCATCACAATGTTCCATGACTCCTGTCATCACCATGCTACATGCACTTATCATCACAATGTTCGATGACCCCTGACATCATAATGTTCCATAACACCTGTCATCAAAATGTTCCATGACAATTTTCATCAAATTGCTCCATGACCCTGACATCAGAATGCTCCCTGCCCTTCTCATCACAATGCACAACACCCTTGCCATCACAATGTTCCATGACCTTTGTCATCACAAATATCCATGACCCTTGGCATAACAATGCTCCATGTCATTGTCATCACAATGCTCCATGAACGCTCTCATCACATTGCTCCATGCCCTTGTCTTCACAAAGCTCCATGACACATGTCATCAGAATGCTCCATGGCCTTCTCATCACAATGCTCCATGTCATTGCCATCACAGTGCTCCATTACCCCTGTCATAACAATGCTCCATGACCCCTGCCATTACAATGTTCCATGGCCTTGTCATCACAAGGCTCCATGACATTTCTCATCACAATGCTCAATACATTTGTCATCAAATGCTCCCTGACACATGTTGTCTGTATGCTCCTTGAACCCTGTCATGACAAGGCTCCATGCCTTTTTCATCACAATGATCCATGCCATTTCCATCACAATGCTCCAAGACACATTTAAACCCAATGTTCCATGCTCTTGTCATCACAAAGCTCAATGAAACATGTCTTCAGAATGCTCCTTGGCCTTCTCCTCACAATGCTCCATGCCCATGTCATCACAATGTTCCAAGACACCTGTAATCACAATGGTCCATGCCCCTTTTCATCAGTATGCTCCATGAGATTTGTCATCACAAGTCTCTATGGATTTCACATCACAATGCTCCAGGACCTTGTCATCACAATGCTTCACGACCTTTTCATGAAAATTCTCAATGCCCCTTGTCATCAAAATGCTCCAAGCCCTAGTCATCACTATGCTTCATTATATTTGTCATCAAAATCCTCCATTACATTTGGCATCACTATGCTCCCTGCCATTGTCATTGCAATGGACCATGACATATGTCATCACAATGCTCCCTGACACCTGTCTTCACAGTACTCCATGACCTTCTCTTCACAATGATCCATGCCCTTGTCATCACAATGCACCATGTCCACTGTCATCACTATAATCTATGAAACTTGTCAGACCAGTGCTCCATGCCCCTGTCACCACAATGCTCCATGCCCTTGTCATCACAATGCTCCATGACCAATGTCATCACAATGCTCCGTGACTCAAGTCATCACAATGCTTCATAACATTTGTCATCACAATGGTCCATGCCCGCGTCATCACAAGGCTCTGTGACCTTTATAACCACAGTGCTCCATGAACTTTTCATCACAATGCTCCGTGACCCTTGTCATCAAAATGCTCCATGCTTTTGTCAGAACAATGCTCCATGACACTTGTCATCACAATGTGCTACGAGCTTTTCATCACAACGGTCCACAAATTTGTCATGGTAATGCTCCATAAAACTTGTAATCACAATGCTCCATGCCCTTCTTATCACAGTGCTCCTTTACCTCTGTCATAACAATGCTCCATGACACCTGCGATCACAATGTTCCACGGCCCTGTCATCACAAGGCTCCATGACCCTTGTCATCACAATGCTCCAAGACCCCAGTAATCAAAAAGTTCCATGCCGTTGTCATCACAAAGCTCCATGATACATGCCATCAGAATGTTCCATGTCCTTCTCATCAAAATGCTCCATGCCCTTGTCATCACAGTGCTCCAAGACCCCTGTAATCACAATGCTCCATGCCCCATTTCATCTCAATGATCCATGAACCCTGTCATCACATGTCCATCATCATAATGCTTCATGCTATTGTCATCACAATGAAATCAAAATGCTCCATGACCTCTTTCATCACAATGCTCCATGACCCCTGTCATCACAATACTCCATGAACATTTTCAGCCCAATGCTCCATGACCCTTGTCATAACAATGATCCATGACCCCTGTATTCACAATGCTCCGTGACGCTTGTCATCACAGTGCTCCATGACACTTGTCATCACAATTCTCCATGCACTTGTCAGCACAATGCTCCCTGACCCTTGTCATCTCAATGCTCCAAGCTATTGTCATCACAATGCACCATTACCTTTGTCATCAGAATCCTCCATGACACTTGGCATCACAATGCTCCATGCCATTGTCATCACAATGGACGATTACATATGTCAACACAATGCTCCCTGACACCAGTCTTCACAATACTGCATGACCTAGTCATCACAGTGCTCCATGACCTTGTCACCACAATGCACCATTCCAACAGTCATCGCAATAATCCATGAAACTTATTAGACCAATGCTCCATGCCTTTGTCATCACAATGCTCCATGACCCTTGTCATCACAATGCTCCATGAACTTTTCATCACAATGCTCTTTGTTCCTTGTCATCACAATTCTCTATGCCTTTCTCAGCACAATGCTCCATGACCCTTGTCATCACAATGCACCATGTGCTTGTCAGCACGATGCTCCATGACACATGTCATCACAATGCACCATGCACTTGTCATCACAGTGCTCCTCAATCTTGTCATCACAATGATCAATAAAACTTGTCATCACAATGCTCCATGCACTTCTCATCAAAGTGCTGTCTCACCACAGATATCACAATGTTACATCACTATTTGTCACAATACTCCCTCACCACTGTCATCACAATGATCCATGACTCCTGTCATCACAGTTGTACATGCACATATCATCACAAGGTTTGATGACCCCTGACATCACAATGTTCCATAACACCTGTCATCAAAATGCTCCGAAAACCTTTTCATCAAAATGCTCCATGACCCCTGGCATCACAATGTTCAATAACCCCTGTCATCAAAATATTCCATTACAATTTTCATCAAATTGCTGCATGACCCTGTCATCAAAATGCTCCCTGGCCTTCTCATCACAATGCACCATGCCCTTGTCATCAAAATGCTCCGTGCCTTTTGTCATCACAAATCTCCTTGACCCTTGACATCACAATGCTCCATGTCATTGTCATCACAATGCTCCATGAACCTTCTCATCACATTTCTCCATGCCCTTGTCATCACATAGCTCCATGACACATGTCATCACAATGCTCGATGCCCTTCTCATCACTATGCTCCATGCCCTTGTCATTACAATCCTCTATGACCATTGTATCACAGTGTTCCGTGCTCTTGTCATCACAATGCTCCATGTCCACTCTCATCACACTAATCCATGAAACATTTCACACCAGTGCTTCCTGTCCTTCTCATCACAATGCTCCATTACACCTGTCATAACAATGTTCCATGACCCCTGCCATCACAAAGTTCCACGGCCTTGTCATTCACAAGGCTCCATGACACTTGTCATCACAATGTTCCAAGACCCTTGTAATCACAATGCTCCATGCCCTTGTCATCACAAAGCTCCCTGACGCATGTCATTAGAATGTTCCATGGACTTCTCATCACAATGCTCCAAGACACTTTTTATCACAATGCTCCATGCCCCTTTTCATCTCAAAGCTCCATGAATCCTATCATCACAATGCACCATGCCCATTATCATAATGCTTCAGGCTATTTTCCTCACAATGAAATCAAAATGCTCCATGACCTCTGTCATCACAATGCTCCAAACCGTTGGGATCACAATGTTCCATAACACTTCTCATCACAACACCCCATGATGCTCATAATCACAATTATCCATGGTCTTCTCATCACTATGCTCCATAACCTTTGTCATCACAATGCTCCCTGACACTTGTCGTCAGTATGCTCCTTGAACACTGTCATTACAGGGCTCCATGCCTTTTTCATCACAATGATCTATGCCCTTTTCATCACAATGCTCAAAGACACCTGTAATCACAATGCTACATGCACTTGTCATCACAGTGCTCCATGACGCATTCATCAGAATGCTCCATGGCCTTCTCTTCACAATGCTCCATGCCCTTGTCATCACAATGCTCCAAGACCCCTGTAAACACAATGCTCCATGCCACTTGTCATTATAGCGCTCCATGACGCTCGTCATCACAATTATCCATGGTCTTCTCATCACAGTGCTCCACGGTCTTGCCATCACAATGCTCCATGCCCTGGTCATCACAATGCTCTATGTTCCCTTTCATCACAATTCTCCACGTTCTTGGCATCACTATGTTCCATGACACTTCCCATCACAGTGTTAAATGCTTTGTCATCACAATACAGCACAAGCTTGTCATCAGAATATGCCATGACCCTTGTCATCACAATGATCCATGACCCCTGTCATCACAATGCTCCATGAGACGTATCATCACAATGCTCCATGCCCCTTGTCATTAGAGTGCTCCATGATGCTCGTCACCAGAATTATCCATGGTCTTCTCATCACAGTGCTCCACGGTCTTGCCATAACAATGTTCCATGCCCTGGTCATCACAATGCTCCATGTCCCTTGTCATCACAATTCTCCAGGTCCTTGTCATCACAATGCTCCATGACAGTTCTCATCCCCATGTTACATGCTTTTGTCATCACAATTCTCCATGCACTTGTCATCGCAATGTCCCATGACCCCTGTCATAGCAAGCTCCATGCCTTTGTCATCACAATGCTTCACGACGTTTTCATCAAAATTCTCAAAGGCCGTTGTCATCACAATGCTCCATGCCCTTGTCATCACAATGCTCCATGGCCCTTGTCATCACAATGCTCCAAGCCCTTGTCATCACAATGCTCCATTACCTTTGTCATCACAATCCTCCATAACACTCGGCATCACAATGCTCCATGCCATTGTCATCACAATGGAACATGAAATATGCCATCACAATGCTCCCTGACACCTGTCTTCACAATAATCCATGACCTTGTCATCACAATGCTCCATGCCCTTGTCATCACAATGTGCCATGCCCACTGTCAACACAATTATCCATGAAACTTGTCAGACCAATGCTCCATGCTCCTGTCATCACAATGCTACATGACCCCAGTCAACACAATGCTCCGTGTGTCCCGTCATCACAAGACGCCATGACCTGTGCCACCACAAAAGTCAATGCCCTCATCATCACAAGGCTCTGTGAAATTTGTCACCACAATGCTCCATGAACTTTTCATCAAAATGCTCAATGTCATTGTCATCACAATGCTCCATGAACGCTCTCATCACATTGCTCCAAGCCCTTGTCATCACAATGCTCCATTACCTTTGTCATCACAATCCTCCATAACACTCGGCATCACAATGCTCCATGCCATTGTCATCAAAATGGAACATGAAATATGCCATCACAATGCTCCCTGACACCTGTCTTCACAATAATCCATGACCTTGTAATCACAATGTTCCATGCCCTTGCCATCACAATACTCCATTAACCCTGTCATAACAATGCTCCATGACCCCTGCCATCACGATGTTCCATGGTCTTGTCATCACAAGGCTCCATGACCCTTCTAATCACAATGCTCCAAGACCCATGTAATCACAATGCTCCATGCCCCTTTTCATCTCATTGATCCATGAACCCTGTCATCACAATGCACCATGCCCATCATCAAAATATTTCATGCTATTTTCATCACAATGAAATCAAAATTCTCCATGATCTCTGTCATCACAATGCTCCAAATCCGTGTGATCAAAATGTTCCATAATGCTTATCATCACAACGTCCCATGACGCTCGTCATCAAAATTATATATGGTCTTCTCATCACAATGCTCCATGACCTTTTTCATCACAATGCTCAATACACTTGTCATCACAATGCTCCCTGACACTTGTCGTCAGTATGCTCCTTGAACCATGTCATGACAAGGCTCCATGCCTTTTTCATCACAATGCTCCATGCCCTTGTCATCACAAAGCTCCATGATGCATGTCATCAGAACTTTCCATGGCCATCTCATCCCAATGCTCCAAACCCTTGTCATCACAATGCCCCAAGACCCCTGTAATCACAATGCACCATGCCCCTTTTCATCAGAATATTCCTTGAGACTTGTCATCACAAGTCTCCATGGTCTTCTCATCACAATGCTCCAGTACCTTCTCATCAAAGCCTCCATGGCCCCTGTCATCACAATACTCGATGAACGTTTTCAGCCAAATGCTCCTTGACCTTCTCATCACAATGCTCCATGACCAATATCATCACAATGCTCCATTACCACTGTCATCACAACACTCCATGACACCTGACAACACAATGATCCGAGACTCCTCTCATCACAATGCTCCAAGACCCCTGTCATCACAATACTCCATGAACATTTTCAGCCCTATGCTCCATGACCCTTGTCATCACAATCATCCATGCCCTTGTCATCCCAATGCTCCATGACCCCTCTATTCACAATGCTCTGTGACGCTTGTCTTCACAGTGCTCCATGACAACTGTCATGACAATGCTCCATGACTTTGTCAGCAAAATGCTTCATGACCTTGTCATTACAATGCTCTATGCGCTTGTCATCACAATACTCCACTACCATTGTCATCACAATCCTCCATGAACCTTGGGATCACATTGTTTCATGCCCTTGTAATCACAATGCTCCATGCTCCTTTAAATCAAAATGATCCATGACCTCTGTCATCAGAATGCTCCAAACACTTGTGATCAAAATGTTCCATAACAATTGTCATCACAATGCTCCATGATGCCTGTCATCACAATACTCCATGCACTTTTCATCACAATGCTCCATGACCTTTGTCATCACAATTCTCAATACACTTGTCATCACAATGCTCCCTGACACTTGTCATCAGAATGCTCCTTGAACCCTGTCACGAAAAGTCTCCATGCCTTTTTCATCAAAATGCCCCATGCCGTTTTCATCACAATGCTCCACGCCACTGTCATCAAAATACTCCACAAGTTTGTCATCACAATGCTCCATGACCTTTGTCATCACAATTCTCCATGCACTTGTCAGCACAATGCTCCCTGACCCTTGTTATCTCAATGCTCCAAGCCACTGTCATCACAATCCACCATTACTTTTGTCATCAGAATCCTCCATGACACTTGGCATCACAATGCTCCATGCCCTTGTCACCACAATGCACCATTCCAACAGTCATCACAATAATACATGAAAATTATGAGACCAATGATCCATGCCCTTGTCATCACAATGCTCCATGCCCCTTGTCATCACAGTGCTCCGTGACCCCTGTCATCACAGTGCTCCGTGACTCCAGTCATCACAGTGCTTCATGACGTTTGTCATCACAATGGTCCATGCCCTCGTCATCAAGAGTCTCTGTGACATTTTTAACCACAATTCTCCATGAACTTTTCACCACAATTCTCTTTGACACTTGTCAACACAATGCTCTATGCCTTTCTCAGCACAATGCTGCATGACTCTTGTCATCACAATGCTCCATGCGCTTGTCAGCAAAATGCTCCATGACACATGTCATCACAATGCACCATGCGCTTGTCATCACAGTGCTCCACAATCTTGTCATCACAATGCTCCATAAACATTGTCATCACAATGCTCCATGAACTTCTCATCAAAATGCTCTCTCACCACTGATATCACAATGTTACTTCACTATTCGCCACAATACTCCCTCACCCCTGTCATCACAATGTTCCATGACTCCTGTCATCACAGTGCTACATGCACTTATCATCACAATGTTCGATGACCCCTTACATCACAATGTTCCGTAACCCCCGTCATCAAAATGCTCCCTGACCCTTGTCATCTCAATGCTCCAAGCCATTGTCATCACAATGCACCATTACATTTGTCATCAGAATCCTCCATGACCCTTGGCATCACATTGCTCCATGCCCTTGTCATCACTAAGCTCCATGACACATGTTATCAGAATGCTCCATGTCGTTCTCATCATAATGCCCCATGACCTTTGTCATCACAATGCTCAATACACTTGTCATCAATATGCTCCATGACACTTGTTGTCTGTATGCTCCTTGAACCCTGTCATGACAAGGCTCCATGCATTTTTCATCACAATGTTCCATGCCCTTTTCATCACACTGCTACAAGACCCCTGTAATCAAAATGCTCCATGTGCTGGTCATCACAAAGCTCAATGATGCATGTCCTCAGAATGCTCCTTGTCCTTCTCTTCACAATGTTCCATGCCCTTGTCATCACAATGTTCTAAGACCACTGTAATCACAGTGGTCCATGCCCCTTTTCATCAGTATGCTATATGAGACTTGTCATCACAAGGCTCCATGTATTTCTCATCACAATGCTCCAGGACCTTGTCATCACAATGCTTCACAACTTTGTGAAGAAAATTCTCAATAGCCCTTGTCATCATATTGCTCCAAGCCCTAGTCATCACAATGCTCCATTTTATTTCTCATCACAATCCTCCATTACATTTAGCATCACAATGCTCCATGCCATTATCATCGCAATGGACCATGACATATGTCATCACAATGCTCCCTGACACCTGTCTTCACAATACTCCATGACCTTCTCATCACCATGAACCATACACTTGTCATTACAATGCACCATGTCCACTGTCATCACAATAATCTATGAAACTTGTCAGACCAATGCTCCATGCCCCTGTCACCACAATGCTCCATGCCCTTGTCATCACAATCCTCCATGACCCCTATCATCACAATGCTCCGTGACTCCATTCATCACAATGCTTCATAACGTTTGTCATCAAAACGGTCCTTGCCTGTGTCATCACAAGGCTCTGTGACCTTTGTAACCACAATGCTCCATGAACTTTTCATCACAATGCTCCGTGACCTTTGTCATCACAATGCTCCATGCCTTTTTCAGAACAATGCTCCATGACCATTGTCATCACAATGTGCCACGTGCTGTTCATCACATCGGTCCACAACCTTGTAATCGCTATGTTCCATAAACCTTGTAATCACAATGCTCCATGCACTTCTCATCCAAATGCTCTCTCACCAGAGATATCACAATGTTCCATCACTAGTCATCACAATACCCCTCACCCCTGTAATCATAATGTTCCATGACCCCTGTCATCACAGTGCTACATACCTTTATCATCACAATGTTCCATGACCCCAGACATCACAATGTACCATAACCCCTATCATCAAAATGCACCATGACCCTTTTCATCCCAAAGCTAAATGATCCCTGGGAGCACAATGTTCTATAACTCCTGCCCTCAAAATATTCCATTACATTTTCATCAAATTGCTGCATGACCCTGTTATCAAAATGCTCCCTGCCCTTCTCATCACAATGCACCACACCATTGAAATCGAAATGCTCCCTGTTATTTGTCATCACAAATCTCCATGATCATTGACAGCACAATGCTCCATGTCATTGTCATCACAAAGCTCCATGAACACTCTCATCACATTGCTCCATGCCCTTGTCATCACAAAGCTCCATGACACTTGTCATCACAATGCTCGATGCCCTTCTCATCACAATGCTCCATGCCCTTGTCATTACAATCCTCTATGAACCATGTATCACAGTGTTCCGTGCCCTTGTCATCCCAATGCTACATGCCCACTCTCATCACAATAATCCATGAAACATTTTAGACCAAAGCTCAATGCCCTTCTCATCACAATGCTCCATTACATCTGTCATAACAATGCTCCATGACACCTGCCATCACATTGTTCAACGGCATGTCATCAGAAGGCTCCATGACCCTTGTCATCACAATGCTCCAAGACCCTTGTAATCACAATTCTCTATGCCACTTTTCATCTCAATGCTCCATGAACCCTGTCATCACAATGCACCATGCCCATCATCATAATGTTTCAGGCTATTGTCATCACAATGAAATCTAAATTCTCCATGACATCTGTCATCATAATGCTCCAAAACCTTGTGATCACAATGTTCCATAAGACTTATCATCACAAAACCCCATGACGCTCATCATCACAATTATCCATGGTCTTCTCATCACAATGCTCCATGACCATTGTCATCAAATGCTCAATACACTTGTCATCACAATGCTCCCTTACACTTGTCGTCAGTATGCTTCTTGAACCCTGTCATGACAAGGCTTAATGCCCATTTCATCACAATGCAACAAGACACCTGTAATCACAATGCTCCACAGCCTTCTCATCACAATGCTCCATTCCCAATATCATCACAATGCTCCATGACCACTGTCATCAAAACACTCCATGACACCTGACAACACAATGATCCGGAAATCTTGTCATCAAAATGCTCCATTCCCTAGTAATCCAAATGCTCCATGACCCCTGTATTCACAAAGCTCTGTGACGCTTGTCATCACAGTGCTCCATGACACCTGTCATCACAATGCTCCATGCCATTGTCAGCAAATGCTACATGAACTTGTCATTACAATGCTCTATGCGCTTGTCATCAGAGTACTCCATTACCATTGTCATCACAATCCTCCATGAACCTTGGGCTCACATTGCTTCATGCCCTTGTCATCACAGTGCTCCATGCTCCTTGAAATCAAAATGATCCATGACCTCTGTCATCACAATGCTCCAAACCCTTGTAATCACAATGTTCCATAAAACTTGTCATCACAACGCTCCATGATGCCTGTCATCACAATACACCATGATGCCTCTCATCACAATACTCCATGGCCTTTTCATCACAATGCTCCATGACCATTGTCATCACAATTCTAAATACACTTGTCATTACAATGCTTCCTGAAACTTGTCGTCAGAATGCTCCTTGAAACCTGTCACGAAAAGGCTCCATGCCTTTTTCATCACAATGCCCCATGCCATTTTCATCACAATGCTCCATGCCATTGTCATCAAAATACTCCACAAGCTTGTCATCAGAATGTTCCATGACCATTGTCATCACAATTCTCCATGCACTTGTGAGCACAATGCTCCCTGACACTTTTCATCACAATGCTCCAAGCCATTGTCATCACAATGCTCCATTACCTTTGTCATCAGAATCCTCCATGACCCTTGGCATCACAATGCTCCATGCCCTTGTCATCACAATGCGTTATTCCAACTGTCATCACAATAATCCATGAAACATTTCAGACCAATGCTCAATGCCCTTCTCATCACAATGCTCCATTATCTCTGTCATAACAATGCTCCATGACCACTGCCATCACAATATTCCACGTCCTTGTCATCACAAGGCTCCATGACACTTGTCATCACAATGCTCCAAAACCCCTGTAATCACAATGCTCCATGCCCTTGTCATCACAAAGCTCCATGACGCATGTCATCAGAATGTTCCATGGCCTTCTCCACACAATGCTCCATGCCCTTGTCATCACAATGCTCCAAGACCCCTGTAATCACAATGCTCCATGCCCCTTTTCATCAGAATGCTCCATGAGACTTGTCATCACAAGTCTCCATGGTCATCTCATCACAATGCTGCAGGAACTTGTCATCACCATACTCCATTCCATTGTCATCACAATGCTCCATGTCCCCCGTCATCACAATACTCCATGAACATTTTCAGCCCACTGTTCCATGACCTTCTCATCACAATGCTCCATGAACAGTATCATCACAATGATCCATGACCACTGTCATCACAACACTCCATGACAGCTGACAACCCAATGATCCGGGACCTCTGTCATCATAATGCTCCAAGACCCCTGTAATCACAGTGCCCCATGACACCTGTCATAACAATACTCCAGGAACATTTTCAGCCCAATTCTCCATGACCCTTGTCATCACAATGATCCATGCCCTTGTCATCCTAATGCTCCATGACCCCTGTATTCTCAATGGTCCGTGAATCTTGTCATCACACTGCTCCATGACACATATCATCACAATGCTCTATGCCTTTCTCAGCACAATGTTCCATGCCCTTTTCATCACAATGCTTCATGACCCCTGTCATCACAATGCTCCATGACACCAGTCATCAAAATTCTTAATAACATTTGTCATCACGATGGGAGATACCCACGTCATCACAAGGCTTTGTTACCTTTGTAACCACAATGCTCCATGAACTTTTCATCACAATGCTCCGTGATCCTTGTCATCACAATGTTCCATGCCTTTGTCAGAAAAATGCTCCTTGACCCTTGTCATCACAATGTGCCACGCGCTTTTCATCACAACGGTCCAAAAATTTGTCATCGCAATGCTCCATGAACCTTGTAATCACAATGCTCCATGCCCTTCTCATCACAATGCTGCATTACCCCTGTCATAACAATACTCCATGACCCAAGCCATCACAAATTTCTATGCCCTTGTCATCACAAAGCTCCATGACACGTCATCAGAATGTTCCATGTACTTCTCATCAAAATGCTCAATGCCGTTGTCATCACAATGCTCCAAGACCCCTGTAATCACAATGCTCCATGCCCCTCTTCATCTCAATGCTCCATGAACCCTGTCATCACAATGCATCATGCCAATCATCATAATGCTTCCGGCTATTGTCAGCACAATGAAATCAAAATTCTACAAGACCCCTGTCATCACAGTACTCCATGAACATTTTCAGCCCAATGCTCCATGACCCTTGTCATCACAATAATCCATGCCCTTGTAATCCCAATGCTCCATGACCCTTGTATTCCCAATGCTCCGTGACGCTTGTCATCACAGTGCTCCATGAAACTTGTCATCACAATTCTCCATGCATTTGTCAGCAAAATGCTACTTGACCTTGTCATTACAATGTTCTTTGCGCTTGTCATCACAATACTCCTTTACCATTGTCATCACAATCCTCCATGAAACTTGGGATCACATTGCTTCATGCCCTTGTCATCACAATGCTCCCTGCTCCTTGAAATCAAAATGATCCATGACCTCTGTCATCACAATGCTCCAAACCCTTGTGATCACAATGTTCCGTAACACTTGTCATCACAAAGCTCCATGATGCCTGTCATCACAATAATCCATGCCCTTTTCATCACAATGCTCCATGACCTTTGTCATCACAATGCTCAATACACTTGTCATCACAATGCTGCCTGACACTTTTCGTCGTATGCTCCTTGATCCCTGTCATGACAAGGCTCCATGCCTTTTTCATAACAATGATCCATGCCATTTTCATCACAATGCTCCAAGATACCTGTAATCACAATGCTCCATGCCCTTGTAATCACAAAACTCCATGTCACATGTCATCAGAATGCTCCATGGCCTTCTCATCACAATGCTCCATGCCCTAGTCATCACAATGCTCCAAGACCCCTGTAATCACAATGCTCCATTCCCCTTTTCATCAGAATGCTCCATGAGACTTGTCATCACAAGTCGCCATGGACTTCTCTTCACAATGCTACAGGACATTGTCATCACCATGCTCCATTCCCTTTTCATCACAATGCTCCATGACGCCTGTCATCACAATAATCCATGAACATTTTCAGCCCAGTGCTCCACGACCTACTTATCACAATGCTCCATGGCCAATATCATCACAATGCTCCATGACCACTGTTAACACAACACTCCATGACACCTGACAACACAATGATCCGGGACTCTTGTCATCACAAGGCTCCATTCCCTAGTCCTCACAAAGCTCCATGACCCGTGTCATCACCACACTCCTTGAACATTTTCAGCCCAGTGCTCCATGACCCTTGTCATCACAGTGATCCATGCCCATGTCATCCCAATGCTCCAAGACCCCTGTAATCACAATGCTCCATGCCCCTTTTCATCAGAATGCTCCATGAGACTTGTCATCACAAGTCTCCATGGTCATCTCATCACAATGCTCAAGGACCATGTCATCACCATGCTCCATTCCCTTATCATCACAATGCTCCATGACCCCTGTCATCACAATACTCCATGAATATTTTCAGCCCAATGCTCCATGACCTTCTCATCACAATGCTCCAAGACCAATATCATCACAATGCTCCATGATCACTGTCATCACAACATTCAATGACACCTGACAACACAATGATCCGGGACTCTTGTCATCACAATGCTCCATTCCGTAGCCATCACAATGCTCCATGACCCCTGTCATCACAATACTCCAGGAACATTTTCAGCCCAATTCTCCATGACCCTTGTCATCCCAATGATCCATGCCCTTGTCATCCTAATGCTCCATGACCCCTGTATTCACAATGCTCCGTGACGCTTGTCATCACAGTGCTCCATGACACCTGTCATCACAATGCTCCATGCCTTTGTCAGCAAAATGCTACATGACCTTGTTATTACAATGCTCTATGCACTTGTCATCACAATACTCCATTTCCATTGTCATCACAATCCTCCATGAACTTTGGGATCACGTTGCTTCATGCCCTTGTCATCACAATGTGCCATTCCAACTGTCATCACAATAATCTATGAAACTTATTAGAACAATGTTCCATGACCTTGTCATCACAATGCTCCATGACCCCTGTCATCACAATGCGCCGTGACTCCATTCATCACAATGCTTCATGACCTTTGTCATCACAATGGTCCATGCCCTCGTCATGAACAGTCTCTGTGACCTTTTTAACCACAATGCTCCATGAACTTTGCATCACAATGCTCTTTGACCCTTGTCATCACAATGCTCCATGCGCTTGTCAGCACAATGCTCCATGACACATGTCATCACAATGCACCTTGCGCTTGTCATCACAGTGCTCCACAATCTTGTCATCACAATGCTCCATAATATTTGTCATCAAAATGATCCATGCACTTCTCATCGAAATGCTCTCTCAGCACTGATATCACAATGCTACATCACTATTTGTCACAATACACCCTCACCCCTGTCATCACATTGTTCCATGACTCCTGTCATCACAATGCTACATGCACTTATCATCACAATGTTCGATGACCCATGACATCACAATGTTCCATAACACCTGTCATGAAAATGTTCCATGACACTTTTCATCAAATTGCTCCATGACCCTGACATCAGAATGCTCCCTGCCCTTCTCATCACAATGCACAACACACTTGCCATCAAAATGCTCCATGACCTTTGTCATCACAAAGATCCATGACCCTTGGCATCACAATGCTCCATGTCATTGTCATCACAATGCTCCATGAACGCTCTCATCACATTGATCCATGCCCTTGTCTTCACAAAGCTCCATGTCACATGTCCTCAGAATGCTCCATTGCCTTCTCATCACAATGCTCCATGCCCTTGCCATCACAATTCTCCATTACCCCTGTCATAACAATGCTCCATGACCCCTGCCATCACGATGTTCCATGGCCTTTTCATCACAAGGCTCCATGACCCTTCTCATCACATTGCTCCAAGAACACTGTAATCACAATGCTCTATGCCACTTTTCATCTCAATGATCCATGAACCCTGTCATCACAGTGCACCATGCCAATCATCATAATGCTTCATGCGATTGTCATAACAAAGAAATCAAAATGTTCCATCACCTCTGTCATAACAATGCTCCAAACCCTTGTGATCACAATATTCCATAACACTTGTCATCACAATGCCCCATGACGCTCGTCATCAAAATTATCCATGGTCTTTTCATCACAATGCTCCATGACCTTCGTCATCACAATCCTCCATAACACTCGGCATCACAATGCTCCATGCCATTGTCATCAAAATGGAACATGAAATATGCCATCACAATGCTCCCTGACACCTGTCTTCACAATAATCCATGACCTTGTAATCACAATGTTCCATGCCCTTGCCATCACAATACTCCATTAACCCTGTCATAACAATGCTCCATGACCCCTGCCATCACGATGTTCCATGGTCTTGTCATCACAAGGCTCCATGACCCTTCTAATCACAATGCTCCAAGACCCATGTAATCACAATGCTCCATGCCCCTTTTCATCTCATTGATCCATGAACCCTGTCATCACAATGCACCATGCCCATCATCAAAATATTTCATGCTATTTTCATCACAATGAAATCAAAATTCTCCATGATCTCTGTCATCACAATGCTCCAAATCCGTGTGATCAAAATGTTCCATAATGCTTATCATCACAACGTCCCATGACGCTCGTCATCAAAATTATATATGGTCTTCTCATCACAATGCTCCATGACCTTTTTCATCACAATGCTCAATACACTTGTCATCACAATGCTCCCTGACACTTGTCGTCAGTATGCTCCTTGAACCATGTCATGACAAGGCTCCATGCCTTTTTCATCACAATGCTCCATGCCCTTGTCATCACAAAGCTCCATGATGCATGTCATCAGAACTTTCCATGGCCATCTCATCCCAATGCTCCAAACCCTTGTCATCACAATGCCCCAAGACCCCTGTAATCACAATGCACCATGCCCCTTTTCATCAGAATATTCCTTGAGACTTGTCATCACAAGTCTCCATGGTCTTCTCATCACAATGCTCCAGTACCTTCTCATCAAAGCCTCCATGGCCCCTGTCATCACAATACTCGATGAACGTTTTCAGCCAAATGCTCCTTGACCTTCTCATCACAATGCTCCATGACCAATATCATCACAATGCTCCATTACCACTGTCATCACAACACTCCATGACACCTGACAACACAATGATCCGAGACTCCTCTCATCACAATGCTCCAAGACCCCTGTCATCACAATACTCCATGAACATTTTCAGCCCTATGCTCCATGACCCTTGTCATCACAATCATCCATGCCCTTGTCATCCCAATGCTCCATGACCCCTCTATTCACAATGCTCTGTGACGCTTGTCTTCACAGTGCTCCATGACAACTGTCATGACAATGCTCCATGACTTTGTCAGCAAAATGCTTCATGACCTTGTCATTACAATGCTCTATGCGCTTGTCATCACAATACTCCACTACCATTGTCATCACAATCCTCCATGAACCTTGGGATCACATTGTTTCATGCCCTTGTAATCACAATGCTCCATGCTCCTTTAAATCAAAATGATCCATGACCTCTGTCATCAGAATGCTCCAAACACTTGTGATCAAAATGTTCCATAACAATTGTCATCACAATGCTCCATGATGCCTGTCATCACAATACTCCATGCACTTTTCATCACAATGCTCCATGACCTTTGTCATCACAATTCTCAATACACTTGTCATCACAATGCTCCCTGACACTTGTCATCAGAATGCTCCTTGAACCCTGTCACGAAAAGTCTCCATGCCTTTTTCATCAAAATGCCCCATGCCGTTTTCATCACAATGCTCCACGCCACTGTCATCAAAATACTCCACAAGTTTGTCATCACAATGCTCCATGACCTTTGTCATCACAATTCTCCATGCACTTGTCAGCACAATGCTCCCTGACCCTTGTTATCTCAATGCTCCAAGCCACTGTCATCACAATCCACCATTACTTTTGTCATCAGAATCCTCCATGACACTTGGCATCACAATGCTCCATGCCCTTGTCACCACAATGCACCATTCCAACAGTCATCACAATAATACATGAAAATTATGAGACCAATGATCCATGCCCTTGTCATCACAATGCTCCATGCCCCTTGTCATCACAGTGCTCCGTGACCCCTGTCATCACAGTGCTCCGTGACTCCAGTCATCACAGTGCTTCATGACGTTTGTCATCACAATGGTCCATGCCCTCGTCATCAAGAGTCTCTGTGACATTTTTAACCACAATTCTCCATGAACTTTTCACCACAATTCTCTTTGACACTTGTCAACACAATGCTCTATGCCTTTCTCAGCACAATGCTGCATGACTCTTGTCATCACAATGCTCCATGCGCTTGTCAGCAAAATGCTCCATGACACATGTCATCACAATGCACCATGCGCTTGTCATCACAGTGCTCCACAATCTTGTCATCACAATGCTCCATAAACATTGTCATCACAATGCTCCATGAACTTCTCATCAAAATGCTCTCTCACCACTGATATCACAATGTTACTTCACTATTCGCCACAATACTCCCTCACCCCTGTCATCACAATGTTCCATGACTCCTGTCATCACAGTGCTACATGCACTTATCATCACAATGTTCGATGACCCCTTACATCACAATGTTCCGTAACCCCCGTCATCAAAATGCTCCCTGACCCTTGTCATCTCAATGCTCCAAGCCATTGTCATCACAATGCACCATTACATTTGTCATCAGAATCCTCCATGACCCTTGGCATCACATTGCTCCATGCCCTTGTCATCACTAAGCTCCATGACACATGTTATCAGAATGCTCCATGTCGTTCTCATCATAATGCCCCATGACCTTTGTCATCACAATGCTCAATACACTTGTCATCAATATGCTCCATGACACTTGTTGTCTGTATGCTCCTTGAACCCTGTCATGACAAGGCTCCATGCATTTTTCATCACAATGTTCCATGCCCTTTTCATCACACTGCTACAAGACCCCTGTAATCAAAATGCTCCATGTGCTGGTCATCACAAAGCTCAATGATGCATGTCCTCAGAATGCTCCTTGTCCTTCTCTTCACAATGTTCCATGCCCTTGTCATCACAATGTTCTAAGACCACTGTAATCACAGTGGTCCATGCCCCTTTTCATCAGTATGCTATATGAGACTTGTCATCACAAGGCTCCATGTATTTCTCATCACAATGCTCCAGGACCTTGTCATCACAATGCTTCACAACTTTGTGAAGAAAATTCTCAATAGCCCTTGTCATCATATTGCTCCAAGCCCTAGTCATCACAATGCTCCATTTTATTTCTCATCACAATCCTCCATTACATTTAGCATCACAATGCTCCATGCCATTATCATCGCAATGGACCATGACATATGTCATCACAATGCTCCCTGACACCTGTCTTCACAATACTCCATGACCTTCTCATCACCATGAACCATACACTTGTCATTACAATGCACCATGTCCACTGTCATCACAATAATCTATGAAACTTGTCAGACCAATGCTCCATGCCCCTGTCACCACAATGCTCCATGCCCTTGTCATCACAATCCTCCATGACCCCTATCATCACAATGCTCCGTGACTCCATTCATCACAATGCTTCATAACGTTTGTCATCAAAACGGTCCTTGCCTGTGTCATCACAAGGCTCTGTGACCTTTGTAACCACAATGCTCCATGAACTTTTCATCACAATGCTCCGTGACCTTTGTCATCACAATGCTCCATGCCTTTTTCAGAACAATGCTCCATGACCATTGTCATCACAATGTGCCACGTGCTGTTCATCACATCGGTCCACAACCTTGTAATCGCTATGTTCCATAAACCTTGTAATCACAATGCTCCATGCACTTCTCATCCAAATGCTCTCTCACCAGAGATATCACAATGTTCCATCACTAGTCATCACAATACCCCTCACCCCTGTAATCATAATGTTCCATGACCCCTGTCATCACAGTGCTACATACCTTTATCATCACAATGTTCCATGACCCCAGACATCACAATGTACCATAACCCCTATCATCAAAATGCACCATGACCCTTTTCATCCCAAAGCTAAATGATCCCTGGGAGCACAATGTTCTATAACTCCTGCCCTCAAAATATTCCATTACATTTTCATCAAATTGCTGCATGACCCTGTTATCAAAATGCTCCCTGCCCTTCTCATCACAATGCACCACACCATTGAAATCGAAATGCTCCCTGTTATTTGTCATCACAAATCTCCATGATCATTGACAGCACAATGCTCCATGTCATTGTCATCACAAAGCTCCATGAACACTCTCATCACATTGCTCCATGCCCTTGTCATCACAAAGCTCCATGACACTTGTCATCACAATGCTCGATGCCCTTCTCATCACAATGCTCCATGCCCTTGTCATTACAATCCTCTATGAACCATGTATCACAGTGTTCCGTGCCCTTGTCATCCCAATGCTACATGCCCACTCTCATCACAATAATCCATGAAACATTTTAGACCAAAGCTCAATGCCCTTCTCATCACAATGCTCCATTACATCTGTCATAACAATGCTCCATGACACCTGCCATCACATTGTTCAACGGCATGTCATCAGAAGGCTCCATGACCCTTGTCATCACAATGCTCCAAGACCCTTGTAATCACAATTCTCTATGCCACTTTTCATCTCAATGCTCCATGAACCCTGTCATCACAATGCACCATGCCCATCATCATAATGTTTCAGGCTATTGTCATCACAATGAAATCTAAATTCTCCATGACATCTGTCATCATAATGCTCCAAAACCTTGTGATCACAATGTTCCATAAGACTTATCATCACAAAACCCCATGACGCTCATCATCACAATTATCCATGGTCTTCTCATCACAATGCTCCATGACCATTGTCATCAAATGCTCAATACACTTGTCATCACAATGCTCCCTTACACTTGTCGTCAGTATGCTTCTTGAACCCTGTCATGACAAGGCTTAATGCCCATTTCATCACAATGCAACAAGACACCTGTAATCACAATGCTCCACAGCCTTCTCATCACAATGCTCCATTCCCAATATCATCACAATGCTCCATGACCACTGTCATCAAAACACTCCATGACACCTGACAACACAATGATCCGGAAATCTTGTCATCAAAATGCTCCATTCCCTAGTAATCCAAATGCTCCATGACCCCTGTATTCACAAAGCTCTGTGACGCTTGTCATCACAGTGCTCCATGACACCTGTCATCACAATGCTCCATGCCATTGTCAGCAAATGCTACATGAACTTGTCATTACAATGCTCTATGCGCTTGTCATCAGAGTACTCCATTACCATTGTCATCACAATCCTCCATGAACCTTGGGCTCACATTGCTTCATGCCCTTGTCATCACAGTGCTCCATGCTCCTTGAAATCAAAATGATCCATGACCTCTGTCATCACAATGCTCCAAACCCTTGTAATCACAATGTTCCATAAAACTTGTCATCACAACGCTCCATGATGCCTGTCATCACAATACACCATGATGCCTCTCATCACAATACTCCATGGCCTTTTCATCACAATGCTCCATGACCATTGTCATCACAATTCTAAATACACTTGTCATTACAATGCTTCCTGAAACTTGTCGTCAGAATGCTCCTTGAAACCTGTCACGAAAAGGCTCCATGCCTTTTTCATCACAATGCCCCATGCCATTTTCATCACAATGCTCCATGCCATTGTCATCAAAATACTCCACAAGCTTGTCATCAGAATGTTCCATGACCATTGTCATCACAATTCTCCATGCACTTGTGAGCACAATGCTCCCTGACACTTTTCATCACAATGCTCCAAGCCATTGTCATCACAATGCTCCATTACCTTTGTCATCAGAATCCTCCATGACCCTTGGCATCACAATGCTCCATGCCCTTGTCATCACAATGCGTTATTCCAACTGTCATCACAATAATCCATGAAACATTTCAGACCAATGCTCAATGCCCTTCTCATCACAATGCTCCATTATCTCTGTCATAACAATGCTCCATGACCACTGCCATCACAATATTCCACGTCCTTGTCATCACAAGGCTCCATGACACTTGTCATCACAATGCTCCAAAACCCCTGTAATCACAATGCTCCATGCCCTTGTCATCACAAAGCTCCATGACGCATGTCATCAGAATGTTCCATGGCCTTCTCCACACAATGCTCCATGCCCTTGTCATCACAATGCTCCAAGACCCCTGTAATCACAATGCTCCATGCCCCTTTTCATCAGAATGCTCCATGAGACTTGTCATCACAAGTCTCCATGGTCATCTCATCACAATGCTGCAGGAACTTGTCATCACCATACTCCATTCCATTGTCATCACAATGCTCCATGTCCCCCGTCATCACAATACTCCATGAACATTTTCAGCCCACTGTTCCATGACCTTCTCATCACAATGCTCCATGAACAGTATCATCACAATGATCCATGACCACTGTCATCACAACACTCCATGACAGCTGACAACCCAATGATCCGGGACCTCTGTCATCATAATGCTCCAAGACCCCTGTAATCACAGTGCCCCATGACACCTGTCATAACAATACTCCAGGAACATTTTCAGCCCAATTCTCCATGACCCTTGTCATCACAATGATCCATGCCCTTGTCATCCTAATGCTCCATGACCCCTGTATTCTCAATGGTCCGTGAATCTTGTCATCACACTGCTCCATGACACATATCATCACAATGCTCTATGCCTTTCTCAGCACAATGTTCCATGCCCTTTTCATCACAATGCTTCATGACCCCTGTCATCACAATGCTCCATGACACCAGTCATCAAAATTCTTAATAACATTTGTCATCACGATGGGAGATACCCACGTCATCACAAGGCTTTGTTACCTTTGTAACCACAATGCTCCATGAACTTTTCATCACAATGCTCCGTGATCCTTGTCATCACAATGTTCCATGCCTTTGTCAGAAAAATGCTCCTTGACCCTTGTCATCACAATGTGCCACGCGCTTTTCATCACAACGGTCCAAAAATTTGTCATCGCAATGCTCCATGAACCTTGTAATCACAATGCTCCATGCCCTTCTCATCACAATGCTGCATTACCCCTGTCATAACAATACTCCATGACCCAAGCCATCACAAATTTCTATGCCCTTGTCATCACAAAGCTCCATGACACGTCATCAGAATGTTCCATGTACTTCTCATCAAAATGCTCAATGCCGTTGTCATCACAATGCTCCAAGACCCCTGTAATCACAATGCTCCATGCCCCTCTTCATCTCAATGCTCCATGAACCCTGTCATCACAATGCATCATGCCAATCATCATAATGCTTCCGGCTATTGTCAGCACAATGAAATCAAAATTCTACAAGACCCCTGTCATCACAGTACTCCATGAACATTTTCAGCCCAATGCTCCATGACCCTTGTCATCACAATAATCCATGCCCTTGTAATCCCAATGCTCCATGACCCTTGTATTCCCAATGCTCCGTGACGCTTGTCATCACAGTGCTCCATGAAACTTGTCATCACAATTCTCCATGCATTTGTCAGCAAAATGCTACTTGACCTTGTCATTACAATGTTCTTTGCGCTTGTCATCACAATACTCCTTTACCATTGTCATCACAATCCTCCATGAAACTTGGGATCACATTGCTTCATGCCCTTGTCATCACAATGCTCCCTGCTCCTTGAAATCAAAATGATCCATGACCTCTGTCATCACAATGCTCCAAACCCTTGTGATCACAATGTTCCGTAACACTTGTCATCACAAAGCTCCATGATGCCTGTCATCACAATAATCCATGCCCTTTTCATCACAATGCTCCATGACCTTTGTCATCACAATGCTCAATACACTTGTCATCACAATGCTGCCTGACACTTTTCGTCGTATGCTCCTTGATCCCTGTCATGACAAGGCTCCATGCCTTTTTCATAACAATGATCCATGCCATTTTCATCACAATGCTCCAAGATACCTGTAATCACAATGCTCCATGCCCTTGTAATCACAAAACTCCATGTCACATGTCATCAGAATGCTCCATGGCCTTCTCATCACAATGCTCCATGCCCTAGTCATCACAATGCTCCAAGACCCCTGTAATCACAATGCTCCATTCCCCTTTTCATCAGAATGCTCCATGAGACTTGTCATCACAAGTCGCCATGGACTTCTCTTCACAATGCTACAGGACATTGTCATCACCATGCTCCATTCCCTTTTCATCACAATGCTCCATGACGCCTGTCATCACAATAATCCATGAACATTTTCAGCCCAGTGCTCCACGACCTACTTATCACAATGCTCCATGGCCAATATCATCACAATGCTCCATGACCACTGTTAACACAACACTCCATGACACCTGACAACACAATGATCCGGGACTCTTGTCATCACAAGGCTCCATTCCCTAGTCCTCACAAAGCTCCATGACCCGTGTCATCACCACACTCCTTGAACATTTTCAGCCCAGTGCTCCATGACCCTTGTCATCACAGTGATCCATGCCCATGTCATCCCAATGCTCCAAGACCCCTGTAATCACAATGCTCCATGCCCCTTTTCATCAGAATGCTCCATGAGACTTGTCATCACAAGTCTCCATGGTCATCTCATCACAGTGCTCAAGGACCATGTCATCACCATGCTCCATTCCCTTATCATCACAATGCTCCATGACCCCTGTCATCACAATACTCCATGAATATTTTCAGCCCAATGCTCCATGACCTTCTCATCACAATGCTCCAAGACCAATATCATCACAATGCTCCATGATCACTGTCATCACAACATTCAATGACACCTGACAACACAATGATCCGGGACTCTTGTCATCACAATGCTCCATTCCGTAGCCATCACAATGCTCCATGACCCCTGTCATCACAATACTCCAGGAACATTTTCAGCCCAATTCTCCATGACCCTTGTCATCCCAATGATCCATGCCCTTGTCATCCTAATGCTCCATGACCCCTGTATTCACAATGCTCCGTGACGCTTGTCATCACAGTGCTCCATGACACCTGTCATCACAATGCTCCATGCCTTTGTCAGCAAAATGCTACATGACCTTGTTATTACAATGCTCTATGCACTTGTCATCACAATACTCCATTTCCATTGTCATCACAATCCTCCATGAACTTTGGGATCACGTTGCTTCATGCCCTTGTCATCACAATGTGCCATTCCAACTGTCATCACAATAATCTATGAAACTTATTAGAACAATGTTCCATGACCTTGTCATCACAATGCTCCATGACCCCTGTCATCACAATGCGCCGTGACTCCATTCATCACAATGCTTCATGACCTTTGTCATCACAATGGTCCATGCCCTCGTCATGAACAGTCTCTGTGACCTTTTTAACCACAATGCTCCATGAACTTTGCATCACAATGCTCTTTGACCCTTGTCATCACAATGCTCCATGCGCTTGTCAGCACAATGCTCCATGACACATGTCATCACAATGCACCTTGCGCTTGTCATCACAGTGCTCCACAATCTTGTCATCACAATGCTCCATAATATTTGTCATCAAAATGATCCATGCACTTCTCATCGAAATGCTCTCTCAGCACTGATATCACAATGCTACATCACTATTTGTCACAATACACCCTCACCCCTGTCATCACATTGTTCCATGACTCCTGTCATCACAATGCTACATGCACTTATCATCACAATGTTCGATGACCCATGACATCACAATGTTCCATAACACCTGTCATGAAAATGTTCCATGACACTTTTCATCAAATTGCTCCATGACCCTGACATCAGAATGCTCCCTGCCCTTCTCATCACAATGCACAACACACTTGCCATCAAAATGCTCCATGACCTTTGTCATCACAAAGATCCATGACCCTTGGCATCACAATGCTCCATGTCATTGTCATCACAATGCTCCATGAACGCTCTCATCACATTGATCCATGCCCTTGTCTTCACAAAGCTCCATGTCACATGTCCTCAGAATGCTCCATTGCCTTCTCATCACAATGCTCCATGCCCTTGCCATCACAATTCTCCATTACCCCTGTCATAACAATGCTCCATGACCCCTGCCATCACGATGTTCCATGGCCTTTTCATCACAAGGCTCCATGACCCTTCTCATCACATTGCTCCAAGAACACTGTAATCACAATGCTCTATGCCACTTTTCATCTCAATGATCCATGAACCCTGTCATCACAGTGCACCATGCCAATCATCATAATGCTTCATGCGATTGTCATAACAAAGAAATCAAAATGTTCCATCACCTCTGTCATAACAATGCTCCAAACCCTTGTGATCACAATATTCCATAACACTTGTCATCACAATGCCCCATGACGCTCGTCATCAAAATTATCCATGGTCTTTTCATCACAATGCTCCATGACCTTCGTCATCACAATGCTCAATACACTTTTCATCAAAATGCTCCCTGACACTTGTTGTCTGTATGCTCCTTGAACCCTGTCATGACAAGTCTCCATGCTTTTTTCATCACAATGATCCATTCTCTTTTCATCACAATGCTCCAAGACCCATGTAATCACAATGCTCCATGCCCTTGTCATCACAAAGCTCAATGACACATGCCATCAGAATGCTCCTTGGTCTTCTCCTCACAATGCTCCATGCCCTTGTCATCACAATGTTCCAAGACCCTGTAATCACAATGCTCCATGCCCGTTTTCATCAGTATGCTCCATGAGATTGGTCATCACAAGGCTCCATGGTTTTGTCATCACAATGCTCTAGGGCATTGTCATCAAAATGCTTCACAACCTTGTGATGAAAATTTTCAGTGGCCCTTGTCATCATAATGCTCCAAGCCCTAATCATCACAATGCTCCATTATATTTGTCATCACAATCCTCCATTCCATTTGGCATCACAATGCTCTATGCCATTGTCATCGCAATGGACCATGACATATGTCATCACAATGTTCCCTGACACCTGTCTTCACAGTACTCCATGACCTTCTCATCACAATGCTCCATGCACTTGTTATCACAATGCACCATGCCCACTGTCATCACAACAATCTATGAAATTTCTGAGACCAATGCTCCATGCCCCTGTCATCACAATGCTCCATGCCCTTGTCATCACACTGCTCCATGACCCCTGTCATCACAATGCTCCGTGACTTCAGTCATCACAATGCTTCATAAAGTTTGTCATCACAATGGTCCATGCCTGCGTCATCACAAGGCTCTGTGACCTTTGTAAGCTCAGTGCTCCATGAACATTTCATCACAGTTCTCCGTGAACCTTGTCATCACAATGCTCCATGTCTTTGTCAGAACAGTGCTCCATGACCATTGTCTTCACAATGTGCCACGTGCATTTCCTCACAACGGTTCACAACTTTGTCATTGCAATGCTCCATAAACCTTGTAATCACAATGGTCCATGCTCTTCTCATCAAAATGCTCTCTCACAAGGGACATCACAATGTTCCATCACTAGTCATCACAATACACCCTCACCCCTGTAATCACAATGTTCCATGACCCAGTCATCACAATGCTACATCCCCTTATCATCACAATATTCCATGACCACTGCCATCACAATGTTCCATAACCCCTGTCATCAAAATTCTCCATGACCCATTTCATCCCATAGCTCCAAGACCCCTGACATCACAATGTTCTATAACCCCTGCCCTCAAAATGTTCCATTACACTTTTTATCAAATTGCTGCATGACCCGGTCATCAAAATGCTCCCTGCCCTTCTCGTCACAATGCACCATGACTCTTGGCATCACAATGCTCCATGTCATTGTCATCACAATGTTCCTTGAAACCTCTCATCACACTGCTCCATGCCCTTGTCATCACAAAGCTCCATGACGCATGTCATCAGAATGTTCTATGGCCTTCTCATCACAATGCTCCATGCCCTTGTCATCACAATGCTCCAAGACCCTTGTAATCACAATGATCCATGCCTCTTTTCATCTCAAAGCTCCATGAACCCTGTCATCACAATGCACCATGCCCATCATCATAATGCTTCAAGCTATTGTCATCACAGTGAAATCAGTATTCAGCATGACCCATGTCATCATAATGCTCCAAACACTTGTGATCACAATATTCCATAACACTTATCATCACAACACCCCATGAGGCTCATCATCACAATTATCCTTGGTCTTCTTTTTTTTTTTTTTTTTCCTTTTTGCGGTATGCGGGCCTCTCACTGTCGTGGCCCCTCCCATTGCGGAGCACAGGCTCCGGACACGCAGGCCTAGCGGCCATGGCTCACGGGCCCAGCCGCTCCGCGGCATATGGGATCCTCCCAGACCGGGGCACGAACCCGTATCCCCTGCATCGGCAGGCGGACTCTCAACCACTGCGCCACCAGGGAGGCCCATATCCATGGTCTTCTTATCACAATTCTCCATGATCTTTGTCATCACAGTGCTCAATACACTTGTCATCACAATGCTCCCTGACACTTGTCTTCAGTATGCTCCTGGAACCCTGTCACGAAAAGGCTCCATGTCTTTTTCATCACAAAGCCCCATGCAATTTTCATCACAATGCTCCATGCCATTGTCATCAAAATACTCCACAAGCTTGTCATCAGAATGCTCCATGACCCTTGTCATCACAATTCTCCATGCACTTGTCAGCACAATGCTCCCTGACCCTTGTCATCACAATGCTCCAAGCCATTGTCATCACAATGCTCCATTACCTTTGTCATCAGAATCCTCCATGACACTTGGCATCACAATGCTCCATGCCATTTTCATCACAATGGGCCATTACATATGTCATCACAATGCTCCCTGACACCTCTCTTCACAATACTGCATGACCTGGTCATCACAATGCTCCATGCCCTTGTCATCACAATGCTCCATTCCCACTGTCATCACAATAATCCCTGAAACTTATTAGAGCAATGCTCCATGCGCTTGTCATCACAATGCTCCATGACCCCTGACATCACAATGCTCCGTGACTCCAGTCATCACACTGCTTCATAACGTTTGTCATCAGAACGGTCCATGCCCGCCTCAACACAAGGCTCTGTGACATTTGTAACCACAATGCTCCATGAACATTTCATCACAATGCTCCGTGAACCTTGTCATCACAATGCTCCATGTCTTTGTCAGAACAATGCTCCATGACCCTTGTCATCACAATGTGCCATGTGCTTTTCATCACAATGATCCACAACCTTGTCATCGCTATGCTCCATAAACCTTGTAATCACAATGCTCCATGCACTTCTCATCCAAATGCTCTCTCACATGAGATATCACAATGTTCCATCACTAGTCATCACAATCCTCCCTCACCCCAGTTATCACAATGTTCCATGAACCCTGTCATCACAATGCTACATCCCCTTATCAGCACAATGTTCCATGACCCCTGACATCACAATGTTCCATAACCCCTGTCATCAAAATGCTCCATCACCCTTTTCATCGCAAAGCTCCATGACCCCTGGCATCACAATGTTCTATAACCCCTGTCATCAAAATGTTCCATTACAATTTTCATCAAATTGCTGCATGACCATGTCATCAAAATGCTCCCTGCCCTTCTCAACACAATGCACCACACCCTTGTCATGAAAATGCTCCATGACCTTTGTCATCACAAAGCTCCATGACCCTTGGCATCACAATGCTCCATGACATTGTCACCACAATGCTCCATGAACCCTCTCATCACATTGCTCCATGCCCTTGTCATCACAAAGATCCATGACACTTGTCATCACAATGCTCGATGCCCTTCTCATCACAATGCTCCATGTCCTTGTCATTACAATCCCCCATGACTCATGTATCACAGTGTACCGTGCCCTTCTCATCACAATGCTCCATGTCCACTCTCATCACAATAATCCATGAAACATTTCAGACCAATGCTCAATGCCCTTCTCATCACAATGATCCATTACCTCTGTCATAACAATGCTCCATGATACCTGCCATCACAATGTTCCACAGCCTTGTCATCACAAGGCTCCATGACCCTTGTCATCACAATGCTCCAAGACCCCTGTAATCACAAAGCTACATGCCCTTGTCATCACAAATCTCCATGACGCATGCCATCAGAATGTTCCATGGCCTTCTCCTCAAAATGCTCCATGCACTTGTCATCACAATGCTCCAAGACCCCTGTAATCACAATGTTCCATGCCCCTTTTCATCAGAATGCTCCATGAGACTTGTCATCACAAGTCTCCATGGTCATCTCATCACAATGCTCAAGGACCATGTCATCACCATGCTCCATTCCCTTATCATCACAATGCTCCATGACCCCTGTCATCACAATACTCCATGAATATTTTCAGCCCAATGCTCCATGACCTTCTCATCACAATGCTCCAAGACCAATATCATCACAATGCTCCATGATCACTGTCATCACACCATTCAGTGACACCTGACAACACAATGCTCCGTGACAATTGTCATCACAGTGCTCCATGACACATGTCAGCAAAATGCTGTATGCCATTCTTAGCACAATGCTCCATGCCCTATTCATCACAATGCTCCATGACCCCTGTCATCACAATGCTCCGTGACTCCAGTCATCACAATTCTTCATAACATTTGTCATCACAATGGTCGATAACCATGTCATCACAAGTCTCTGTGACTTTTTTAAACACCATGCTCCATGAACTTTTCATCACAATGCTCCGTGACACTTGTCATCACAATGCTCCATGCCTTTGTCAGAAAAATGCTCCATGACCCTTGTCATCACAATGTGCGACACGCTTATCATCCCAACGGTCCACAAATTTGGCAGCGCAATGCTCCATAAACCTTGAAATCACTATGCTCCATTCCCTTCTCATCACAATGCTCCATTACCCCGGTCATAACAATGCTCCGTTACCACTGCCATCACAATGTTCCACGGCCTTGTCTTCACAAGGCTCCATGACACTTGTCACCACAATATTCCAAGACTCCTGTAGGCACAATGCTCCATGCCCTTGTCATCACAAAGCTCCATGACACATGTCATCAGAATGTTCCATGTCCTTCTCCACACAATGCTCCATGCCCTTGTCATCAAAATGCTCCAAGACCCCTGTAATCACAATGCTCCATGCCCCTTTTCATCTCAATGCTCCATGAACCCTCTCATCACAAAGCATCATGCCAATCATCATAATGCTTCTGGCTATTGTCAGCACAATGAAATCAAAATTCTCCATGACCTCTGTCATCACAATGCTCCATGACCACTGTCATCACAATAATCCATGAACATTTTCAGCCCAATGCTCCATGACCCTTGTCATCACAATGATCTTTGCCCTTGTCATCCCAATGCTACATGACCCCTGTATTCACAATGCTCCGTGACGCTTGTTATCACAGTGCGCCATGACACTTGTCATCACAATGCTCCATGCCTTTGTCAGCAAAATGCTACATGACCTTGTCATTATAATGCTCTATGTGCTTGTCATCACAATACTCCATTACCGTTGTCATCACAATCCTCCATGAACCTTGGGATCACAATGCTTCATGCCCTTGTCATCACAATGCTCCATGTTCCTTGAAATCAAAATGATCCATGACATCTCTCATCACAATGCTCCAAACTCTTGTGATCACAATGTTCCATAACACTTGTCATCACAACGCTCCATGATGCCTATCATCACAATACTCCATGCCCTTTTCATCACAATGCTCCATGACCTTTGTCATCACAATTTTCAATACACTTTTCATCACAATGCTCCCTGACTCTTGTCATCAGAATGCTCCTTGAAACCTGACACGAAAAGGCTCCATGCCTTTTTCACCAGTATGCCCCATGCCGTTTTCATCACAATGTTCCATGCCATTGTCATCAAAATACTCCACAAGCTTGTCATCAGAATGCTCCATGACCCTTGTCATCACAATTCTCCATGCACTTGTCAGCACAATGCTCCCTGACCCTTGTCATCACAATGCTCCAAGCCATTTTCATCACAATGCTCCATTACCTTTGTCATCAGAATCCTCCATGACACTTGGCATCACAATGCTCCATGCCATTGTCATCACAATGGGCCATTACATATGTCATCACAATGCTCCCTGACACCTGTTTTCCCAATATTGCATGACCTGGTCATCACAATGCTCCATGCCGTTGTCATAACAATGCGCCATTCCAACTGTCATCGCAATAATCCATGAAACTTATTAGACCAATATTCCATGCCCTTGTCATCACAATACTCCATGCCCTTGTTATCACAATGCTCCATGACCCCTGTCATCACAATGCTCCGTGACTCCAGTTATCACAATGCTTCATGACCTTTGTCATCACAATGGTCCATGACCTCGTCATCAACAGTCTCTGTGACCATTTTAACCACAATGCTCCATGAACTTTTCATCACAATGCTCTTTGACCTTTGTCATCACAATGCTCTATGCCTTTCTCAGCACAATGCTCCATGACCCTTGTCATCACAATGCTCCATGCGCTTGTCAGCACAATGCTCCATGCACATATTATCCCAATGCACCATGCGCTTGTCATCACAGTGCTCCCCAATCTTGACATCACAATGCTCCATGAACCTTTTCATCACAATGCTCCATGGACTTCTCACCAAAATGCTCTCTCACCACGGATGTCACAATGTTACATCAATATTCGTCACAATATTCCCTCACCCCTGTCATCAAAATTTGCCATGACTCCTTTCATCACAATGCTACATGCACTTATCATCACAATGTTCGATGACCCCTGGCATCACAATGTTCCATAACCACTGTCATCAAAATGTTCCTTGACACTTTTCATCAAATTGCTCCATGACCCTGTCATCACAATGCTCCCTACCCTTCTCATCACAATGCACAACGCCCTTGTCATCAAAATGCTCCATGACCTTAGTCATCACAATGACCCATAACCCTTGTCATCACAATGCTCCATGTCATTGTCATCACAATGCTCCATTAAGGTTCTCATCACATTGCTTCATGTCCTTGTCATTACAAACCTCCATGACACATATCATCAGAATGCTCCATGGCCTTCTCATCACAATGCTCCTTGCCCTGCCATCACAATGCTCCATTATCCCTGTCATACCCATGATCCATGACCCCTGCCATCACGATGTTCCATGACCTTGTCATCATAAGGCTCCATGACCCTTCTCATCACAATGCTCCAAGAACCCTGTAACCACAATGATCCATGCCCATTTTCATCTCAATGTTTCATGAACCCTGTCATCACAATGCACCATGACCATCATCATAATGCTTCATGCTATTGTCATCACAATGAAATCAAAATGCTCCATGATCTCTGTCATAACAATGCTCCAAACGCTTGTGATCACAATATTCCAAAACACTTGTCATCACAATGCACCATTACACTCGTCATCACAGTTATCCATGGTCTTCTCATCACAATGCTCCATGAACTTTGTCATCACGATGCTCAATATACTTGTCATCAAAATGCTCCCTGACAATTGTTGTCTGTATGCTTCTTGAACCCTGTCATGACAAGGATCCATGCTTTTTCATCACAATGCTCCAAGACCCATGTAATCACAATGCTCCATGCGCTTGTCATCACAAAGCTAAAGGACGCATGTCTTCAGAATGCTCTTGGCCTTCTCCTCACAATGCTCCATGCACATGTCATCACAATGTTCCAAGACGCCTGTAATCACAATGGTCCCTGTCCATTTTCATCAGTATGCTCCATGAGATTTCTCATCACAAGGCTCCATGTTTTTCTCATCACAATGCTCCAGGACATTGTCATCACAATGCTTCACGACATTGTCCTGAAAATTCTCAATGGCCCTTGTCATCATAATGCTCCAAGCCCTAGTCATCACAGTGCTCCATTATATTTGTCAACACAATCCTCCATAACATTTGGCATCACAAGGCTCCCTGCTATTGTCATCGCAATGGACCATGACATATGTCATCACAATGCACCATGTCCACTGTCCTCACAATAATCTATGAAAATTGTCAGACGAATGCTCCATGCCCCTGTCATCACAATGCTCCATGCCCTTGTCATCACAATGCACCATGACCCCTGTCATCACAATGCTCCGTGACTCCAGTCATCACAATGCTTCATAACATTTTTCATCACAATGCTCCATGCCCGCATCATCACAAGGCTCTGTGTCGTTTGTAACCACAATGCTCCATGAACATTTCATCTCAACACCCCGTGACCCTTGTCATCACAATGCTCCATGCCTTTGTCAAAAAAATGCTCCATGACCCTTTTCATCAGAATTTGCAACGCACTTTTCATCAAAACGGTCCACAATTTTCTCATTGCAATGCTCCATAAAACTTGTAATCACAATGCTCCATGTCCTTCTCATCACAATGCGCCATTACCCCTGTCATAACAGTGCTCCATGACGCCATTCATCACGATGTTCCATGGCCTTTTAATCACAAGGCTCCATGACACTTGTCATCACAATGCTCCAAGACCCCTGTAATCACAATGCTCCATGCCCTTGTCATCACAAAGCACCATGACACATGTCATCAGAATGTTCCATGGTCTTCTCATTAAATGCTCCATGCCCTTGTCATCACAGTGCTCCAAGAGCCCTGTAATCACAATGCTCCATGCCCCTATTCATCTCCATGCTCCATGAACCCTGTCATCACAATGTATCATGCCCATCATCATATTTCTTCCGGCTATTGTCAGCAAAATGAAATCAAAATTCTCCTTGACCTCTGTCATCACAATGCTCCATGACCCCTGTCATCACAATACTCCATGAAAATTTTCAGCCCACTGCTCCATGACACTTGTCATCACAATGATCCATGCCCTTGTCATCCCAATGCTCCATGACCCATGTATTCACAATGCTCTGTGACGCTTGTCATCACAGTGCTCCATGAACCTTGTCATCACAATGCTCCATGACTTTGTCAGCACAATGCTCCCTCACCCATGTCATCACAATGCTCCAAGCCATTGTCATCACAATATTCCATTACATTTGTCATCACGATCCTCCATGACACTTGGCATCACAATGTTCCATGCCATTGTCATCACAATGGGCCATTACATATGTCATCACAATGCTCCCTGACACCTCTCTTCACAATACTGCATGACCTGGTCATCACAATGCTCCATGCCCTTTTCAACACAATGCGCCATTCCAACTGTCATCACAACAATCCATGAAATTTATTAGACTAATGTTCCATGTCCTTGTCATCACAATGCTCCACGCCCTTGTTATCAAAATGCTCCCTGACCCCTGTCATCGCAATGCTCCGTGACTCCAGTCATCACAATGATTCATGACCTTTGTCATCACAATGGTCCATGCCCTCGTCATCAACAGTCTCTGTGACCATTTTAACCACAATGCTCCATGAACTTTTCATCACAGTGCTCTATGACCCTTATCATCACAATGCTCTATGCCTTTCTCAGCACAATGCTCCATGAACCTTGTCATCACAATGCTCCATGCGCTTGTCAGCACAATGCGCCATGACACATGTCATCACAATGCACCATGCGCTTGTCATCACAGTGCTCTACAATCTTGTCATCACAATGGTCCATGCACTTCTCATCAAAATGCACTCTCACCACTGATATCACAGTGCTACATCACTATTTGTCACAATACTCCCTCACCCCTGGCATCACAATTTCCCATGACTCCTGTCATTACATTGCTACATGCAATCATCATCACAATGTTCGATGAACCCTGACATCACAATGTTCCATAACACCTCTCATCAAAATGTTCCATGACACTTTTCATCAAATTGCTCCATGACCCTGTCATCACAATTCTCCCTGACCTTCTCATCAAAATGCACAACGCCCTTGCCATCAAAATGCTCCATGACCTTTGTCATCACAATGATCCATGACCCTTTGCATCACAATGCTCCATATAATTGTCATCACAATGCTCCATGAACACTCTCATCACATTGCTCCATGCCCTTGTCTTCACAAAGCTCCATGACACATGTCATCAGAATGCTCCATGGCCTTCTCATCACAATGGTCCATGCCCTTGCCATCACAATGCACCATTACCTCTGTCATAACAATGCTCCTTGACCCCTGCCCTCACGATGTTCCATGGACTTGTCATCACAAGGCTCCATGACCATTCTCATCACAACAATCCACAAACCCTGTAATCACAATGCTCCATGCCCCTTTTCATCTCAATGATCCATGAACCCTGTCATCACAAGGCACCATGCCCATCATCATAATGCTTCATGCTATTGTCATCACAATGAAATAAAAATGCTCCATGACCTCTGTCATAACAATGTTCCAAACCCTTGTGATCACCATATTCCATATCACTTGTCATCACAATGCCCCATGACTCTCGTCATCACAATTATCCATGGTCTTCTCATCACAATGCTCCATGACCTTTGTCATCACAATGATCAATACACTTGTCATCAGAATGCTCCCTGACACTTGTTGTCTGTATGCTCCATGAACCCTGTCATGGCAAGGCTCCATGCCTTTTTCATCACAATGATCCATGCCATTTTCATCACAATGCTCCAAGACCCATGTAATCACAATGCTCCATGCCCTTGTCATCACAAAGCTCAATGACGCATGCCATCAGAATGCTCCTTGGTCTTCTCCTCACAATGTTCCATGCCCTTGTCATCACAATGTTCCATGACCCCTGTAATCACTATGCTCCATGCCCATTTTCATCAGTATGCTCAATGAGACTTGTCATCACAAGGCTCCATAGATTTGTCATCACAATGCACCATTCCCTTGTCATCAAAATGCTCCATGACTTGTCATCACAAAGCTCCATGACCCTTGGCATCACAATGCTCCATGTCATTGTCATCACAATGCTCCATGAACCCTCTCATCCCATTGCTCCATGTCCTTGTCATCACAAAGCTCCATGACAGTTGTCATCACAATGCTCGATGCCCTTCTCATCAAAATGCTCCATGCCCTTTTCATCACAATCCTCCATGACCCATGTATCAAAGGGTTCCATGCCCTTGTCATCAGAATGCTCCATGCCCACTCTCATCACAATAATCCATGAAATATTTCAGGCCAATGCTCAATGTCCTTCTCATCACAATCCTCCATTACATCTGTCATAACAATGCTCCATGATCCCTGCCATCACAGTGTTCCACGGCCTTGTCATCACAAGGCTCCATGAACCTTGTCATCACAATGCTCCCAGACCCCTGTAATCACAATGTTCCATGCCCATTTCATCACAAAGCTCCATGACACATGTCATCAGAATGTTCCATGGCTTTCTCATCACAATGCTCCATGCCCTTGTCATCACAATGCTCCAAGACCACTGTAATCACAATGCTCCATGCCCCTTTGCATCTCAATGATCCATGAACCCTGTCATCACAATGCACCATGCCCATCATCATAATGCTTCAGGCTATTGTCATCACAATGAAATCAAAATTCTCCATGACCTTTGTCATCATAATGCTCCAAACCCTTGTGATCACAATGTTCCATAACACTTATCATCACAACACCCCATGACGCTCATCATCACAATTATCCATGGTCTTCTCATCACAATGCTCCATGACCTTTGTCATCACAATGCACAATACATTTGTCATCACAATGCTCCCTGAAACTTGTCGTCAGTATGCTCCTTGAACCCTGTCATGACAAGGCTCCATGCCTTTTTCATCACAATGATCCCTGCCCTTTTCATCACAATGCTCCAAGATCACTGTAATCACAATGCTCCATGTTCTTGTCATCACAAAACTCCATGAAGCATGTCATCAGAATGCTCCATGTCCTTCTCATCACAATGCTCCATGCCCTAGTCATCACAATGCTCCAAGACCCCTGTAATCACAATGCTCCATGCCCCTATTCATCAGAATGCTCCGTGAGACTTGTCATCACAAGTCTCCATGATCATCTCATCACAATGCTCCAGGAACTTGTCATCACCATTCTCCATTCCCTTGGCATCACAATGCTCCATGACCCCTGTCATCACAATAATCCATTAACATATTCAGCCCAACCCTCCACGACCTACACATCACAATGCTCCATGGCCAATATCATCACAATGCTCCATGACCACTCTCATCAAAACACTCCATGACTCCTGACAACACAATGATCCGGGACTCTTGTCATCACAATGCTCCATTCCCTACTCATCACTATGTTCCATGACCCCTGTCATCACAACACTCCATGAACATTTTCAGCCCAATGCGCCATGACCCTTGTCATCACAATGATCCATGCCCTTGTCATCCCAATACTTCATGACCCCTGTATTCACAATGCTCCGTGACGCTTGTCTTCACAGTGCACCATGACACCTGTCATCACAATGCTCCATGCATTTGTCAGCAAAATGCTACATGACCTTGTCATTACAATGCTCTATGTGCTTGTCATCACAATACTCCATTTCCATTGTCATCACAATCCTCCATGAACCTTGGGATCACATTGCTTCATGCCCTTGTCATCACAAAGCTCCATGCTCCTTGAAATCAAAATGATCCATGACCTCTGCCATCACAATGCTCCAAAACATTGTGATCACAATGTTTCATAACACTTGTCATCACAACGCTCCATGAAGCCTGCCATCACAATACTCCATGCTCTTTTCATCACAATGGTCCATGACCTTTGTCATCACAATTCTCAATATACATGTCATCACAATGCTCCCTGACACTTATCATCTGGATGCTCCTTGAACCCTGTCACGAAAAGGCTCCATGCCTTTTTCATCTCAATGCCCCATGCCATTTTCATCACAATGCTCCATGCCATTGTCATCAAAATACTCCACAAGCTTGTCATCAGAATGCTCCATGACCCTTGTCATCACAATTCTCCATGCACTTGTCAGCACAATGCTCCCTCACCCATGTCATCACAATGCTCCAAGCCATTGTCATCACAATATTCCATTACATTTGTCATCACAATCCTCCATGACACTTGGCATCACAATGTTCCATGCCATTGTCATCACAATGGGCCATTACATATGTCATCACAATGCTCCCTGACACCTCTCTTCACAATACGGCATGACCTGGTCATCACAATGCTCCATGCCCTTTTCAACACAATGTGCCATTCCAACTGTCATCACAACAATCCATGAAATTTATTAGACTAATGTTCCATGTCCTTGTCATCACAATGCTCCACGCCCTTGTTATCAAAATGCTCCCTGACCCCTGTCATCACAATGCTCCGTGACTCCAGTCATCACAATGATTCATGACCTTTGTCATCACAATGGTCCATGCCCTCGTCATCAACAGTCTCTGTGACCATTTTAACCACAATGCTCCATGAACTTTTCATCACAATGCTCTTTGACCCTTATCATCACAATGCTCTATGCCTTTCTCAGCACAATGCTCCATGAACCTTGTCATCACAATGCTCCATGCGCTTGTCAGCACAATGCTCCATGACACATGTCATCACAATGCACCATGCGCTTGTCATCACAGTGCTCTACAATCTTGTCATCACAATGGTCCATGCACTTCTCATCAAAATGCACTCTCACCACTGATATCACAGTGCTACATCACTATTTGTCACAATACTCCCTCACCCCTGGCATCACAATTTCCCATGACTCCTGTCATTACATTGCTACATGCAATCATCATCACAATGTTCGATGAACCCTGACATCACAATGTTCCATAACACCTCTCATCAAAATGTTCCATGACACTTTTCATCAAATTGCTCCATGACCCTGTCATCACAATTCTCCCTGACCTTCTCATCAAAATGCACAACGCCCTTGCCATCAAAATGCTCCATGACCTTTGTCATCACAATGATCCATGACCCTTTGCATCACAATGCTCCATATAATTGTCATCACAATGCTCCATGAACACTCTCATCACATTGCTCCATGCCCTTGTCTTCACAAAGCTCCATGACACATGTCATCAGAATGCTCCATGGCCTTCTCATCACAATGGTCCATGCCCTTGCCATCACAATGCACCATTATGTCTGTCATAACAATGCTCCTTGACCCCTGCCCTCACGATGTTCCATGGACTTGTCATCACAAGGCTCCATGACCATTCTCATCACAACAATCCACAAACCCTGTAATCACAATGCTCCATGCCCCTTTTCATCTCAATGATCCATGAACCCTGTCATCACAAGGCACCATGCCCATCATCATAATGCTTCATGCTATTGTCATCACAATGAAATAAAAATGCTCCATGACCTCTGTCATAACAATGTTCCAAACCCTTGTGATCACCATATTCCATATCACTTGTCATCACAATGCCCCATGACTCTCGTCATCACAATTATCCATGGTCTTCTCATCACAATGCTCCATGACCTTTGTCATCACAATGATCAATACACTTGTCATCAGAATGCTCCCTGACACTTGTTGTCTGTATGCTCCATGAACCCTGTCATGGCAAGGCTCCATGCCTTTTTCATCACAATGATCCATGCCATTTTCATCACAATGCTCCAAGACCCATGTAATCACAATGCTCCATGCCCTTGTCATCACAAAGCTCCATGACGCATGCCATCAGAATGCTCCTTGGTCTTCTCCTCACAATGTTCCATGCCCTTTTCATCACAATGTTCCATGACCCCTGTAATCACTATGCTCCATGCCCATTTTCATCAGTATGCTCAATGAGACTTGTCATCACAAGGCTCCATAGATTTGTCATCACAATGCACCATTCCCTTGTCATCAAAATGCTCCATGACTTGTCATCACAAAGCTCCATGACCCTTGGCATCACAATGCTCCATGTCATTGTCATCACAATGCTCCATGAACCCTCTCATCCCATTGCTCCATGTCCTTGTCATCACAAAGCTCCATGACAGTTGTCATCACAATGCTCGATGCCCTTCTCATCAAAATGCTCCATGCCCTTTTCATCACAATCCTCCATGACCCATGTATCAAAGGGTTCCATGCCCTTGTCATCAGAATGCTCCATGCCCACTCTCATCACAATAATCCATGAAATATTTCAGGCCAATGCTCAATGTCCTTCTCATCACAATCCTCCATTACATCTGTCATAACAATGCTCCATGATCCCTGCCATCACAGTGTTCCACGGCCTTGTCATCACAAGGCTCCATGAACCTTGTCATCACAATGCTCCCAGACCCCTGTAATCACAATGTTCCATGCCCATTTCATCACAAAGCTCCATGACACATGTCATCAGAATGTTCCATGGCTTTCTCATCACAATGCTCCATGCCCTTGTCATCACAATGCTCCAAGACCACTGTAATCACAATGCTCCATGCCCCTTTGCATCTCAATGATCCATGAACCCTGTCATCACAATGCACCACGCCCATCATCATAATGCTTCAGGCTATTGTCATCACAATGAAATCAAAATTCTCCATGACCTTTGTCATCATAATGCTCCAAACCCTTGTGATCACAATGTTCCATAACACTTATCATCACAACACCCCATGACGCTCATCATCACAATTATCCATGGTCTTCTCATCACAATGCTCCATGACCTTTGTCATCACAATGCACAATACATTTGTCATCACAATGCTCCCTGAAACTTGTCGTCAGTATGCTCCTTGAACCCTGTCATGACAAGGCTCCATGCCTTTTTCATCACAATGATCCCTGCCCTTTTCATCACAATGCTCCAAGATCACTGTAATCACAATGCTCCATGTTCTTGTCATCACAAAACTCCATGAAGCATGTCATCAGAATGCTTCATGTCCTTCTCATCACAATGCTCCATGCCCTAGTCATCACAATGCTCCAAGACCCCTGTAATCACAATGCTCCATGCCCCTTTTCATCAGAATGCTCCGTGAGACTTGTCATCACAAGTCTCCATGATCATCTCATCACAATGCTCCAGGAACTTGTCATCACCATTCTCCATTCCCTTGGCATCACAATGCTCCATGACCCCTGTCATCACAATAATCCATTAACATATTCAGCCCAACCCTCCACGACCTACACATCACAATGCTCCATGGCCAATATCATCACAATGCTCCATGACCACTCTCATCAAAACACTCCATGACTCCTGACAACACAATGATCCGGGACTCTTGTCATCACAATGCTCCATTCCCTACTCATCACTATGTTCCATGACCCCTGTCATCACAACACTCCATGAACATTTTCAGCCCAATGCGCCATGACCCTTGTCATCACAATGATCCATGCCCTTGTCATCCCAATACTTCATGACCCCTGTATTCACAATGCTCCGTGACGCTTGTCTTCACAGTGCACCATGACACCTGTCATCACAATGCTCCATGCATTTGTCAGCAAAATGCTACATGACCTTGTCATTACAATGCTCTATGTGCTTGTCATCACAATACTCCATTTCCATTGTCATCACAATCCTCCATGAACCTTGGGATCACATTGCTTCATGCCCTTGTCATCACAATGCTCCATGCTCCTTGAAGTCAAAATGATCTATGACCTCTGCCATCACAATGCTCCAAAACATTGTGATCACAATGTTCCATAACACTTGTCATCACAACGCTCCATGAAGCCTGCCATCACAATACTCCATGCTCTTTTCATCACAATGGTCCATGACCTTTGTCATCACAATTCTCAATATACATGTCATCACAATGCTCCCTGACACTTATCATCTGGATGCTCCTTGAACCCTGTCACAAAAAGGCTCCATGCCTTTTTCATCTCAATGCCCCATGCCATTTTCATCACAATGCTCCATGCCATTGTCATCAAAATACTCCACAAGCTTGTCATCAGAATGCTCCATGACCCTTGTCATCACAATTCTCCATGCACTTGTCAGCACAATGCTCCCTCACCCATGTCATCACAGTGCTCCAAGCCATTGTCATCACAATATTCCATTACATTTGTCATCACAATCCTCCATGACACTTGGCATCACAATGTTCCATGCCATTGTCATCACAATGGGCCATTACATATGTCATCACAATGCTCCCTGACACCTCTCTTCACAATACGGCATGACCTGGTCATCACAATGCTCCATGCCCTTTTCAACACAATGTGCCATTCCAACTGTCATCACAACAATCCATGAAATTTATTAGACTAATGTTCCATGTCCTTGTCATCACAATGCTCCACGCCCTTGTTATCAAAATGCTCCCTGACCCCTGTCATCACAATGCTCCGTGACTCCAGTCATCACAATGATTCATGACCTTTGTCATCACAATGGTCCATGCCCTCGTCATCAACAGTCTCTGTGACCATTTTAACCACAATGCTCCATGAACTTTTCATCACAATGCTCTTTGACCCTTATCATCACAATGCTCTATGCCTTTCTCAGCACAATGCTCCATGAACCTTGTCATCACAATGCTCCATGCGCTTGTCAGCACAATGCTCCATGACACATGTCATCACAATGCACCATGCGCTTGTCATCACAGTGCTCTACAATCTTGTCATCACAATGGTCCATGCACTTCTCATCAAAATGCACTCTCACCACTGATATCACAGTGCTACATCACTATTTGTCACAATACTCCCTCACCCCTGGCATCACAATTTCCCATGACTCCTGTCATTACATTGCTACATGCAATCATCATCACAATGTTCGATGAACCCTGACATCACAATGTTCCATAACACCTCTCATCAAAATGTTCCATGACACTTTTCATCAAATTGCTCCATGACCCTGTCATCACAATTCTCCCTGACCTTCTCATCAAAATGCACAACGCCCTTGCCATCAAAATGCTCCATGACCTTTGTCATCACAATGATCCATGACCCTTTGCATCACAATGCTCCATATAATTGTCATCACAATGCTCCATGAACACTCTCATCACATTGCTCCATGCCCTTGTCTTCACAAAGCTCCATGACACATGTCATCAGAATGCTCCATGGCCTTCTCATCACAATGGTCCATGCCCTTGCCATCACAATGCACCATTACGTCTGTCATAACAATGCTCCTTGACCCCTGCCCTCACGATGTTCCATGGACTTGTCATCACAAGGCTCCATGACCATTCTCATCACAACAATCCACAAACCCTGTAATCACAATGCTCCATGCCCCTTTTCATCTCAATGATCCATGAACCCTGTCATCACAAGGCACCATGCCCATCATCATAATGCTTCATGCTATTGTCATCACAATGAAATAAAAATGCTCCATGACCTCTGTCATAACAATGTTCCAAACCCTTGTGATCACCATATTCCATATCACTTGTCATCACAATGCCCCATGACTCTCGTCATCACAATTATCCATGGTCTTCTCATCACAATGCTCCATGACCTTTGTCATCACAATGATCAATACACTTGTCATCAGAATGCTCCCTGACACTTGTTGTCTGTATGCTCCATGAACCCTGTCATGGCAAGGCTCCATGCCTTTTTCATCACAATGATCCATGCCATTTTCATCACAATGCTCCAAGACCCATGTAATCACAATGCTCCATGCCCTTGTCATCACAAAGCTCAATGACGCATGCCATCAGAATGCTCCTTGGTCTTCTCCTCACAATGTTCCATGCCCTTGTCATCACAATGTTCCATGACCCCTGTAATCACTATGCTCCATGCCCATTTTCATCAGTATGCTCAATGAGACTTGTCATCACAAGGCTCCATAGATTTGTCATCACAATGCACCATTCCCTTGTCATCAAAATGCTCCATGACTTGTCATCACAAAGCTCCATGACCCTTGGCATCACAATGCTCCATGTCATTGTCATCACAATGCTCCATGAACCCTCTCATCCCATTGCTCCATGTCCTTGTCATCACAAAGCTCCATGACAGTTGTCATCACAATGCTCGATGCCCTTCTCATCAAAATGCTCCATGCCCTTTTCATCACAATCCTCCATGACCCATGTATCAAAGGGTTCCATGCCCTTGTCATCAGAATGCTCCATGCCCACTCTCATCACAATAATCCATGAAATATTTCAGGCCAATGCTCAATGTCCTTCTCATCACAATCCTCCATTACATCTGTCATAACAATGCTCCATGATCCCTGCCATCACAGTGTTCCACGGCCTTGTCATCACAAGGCTCCATGAACCTTGTCATCACAATGCTCCCAGACCCCTGTAATCACAATGTTCCATGCCCATTTCATCACAAAGCTCCATGACACATGTCATCAGAATGTTCCATGGCTTTCTCATCACAATGCTCCATGCCCTTGTCATCACAATGCTCCAAGACCACTGTAATCACAATGCTCCATGCCCCTTTGCATCTCAATGATCCATGAACCCTGTCATCACAATGCACCATGCCCATCATCATAATGCTTCAGGCTATTGTCATCACAATGAAATCAAAATTCTCCATGACCTTTGTCATCATAATGCTCCAAACCCTTGTGATCACAATGTTCCATAACACTTATCATCACAACACCCCATGACGCTCATCATCACAATTATCCATGGTCTTCTCATCACAATGCTCCATGACCTTTGTCATCACAATGCACAATACATTTGTCATCACAATGCTCCCTGAAACTTGTCGTCAGTATGCTCCTTGAACCCTGTCATGACAAGGCTCCATGCCTTTTTCATCACAATGATCCCTGCCCTTTTCATCACAATGCTCCAAGATCACTGTAATCACAATGCTCCATGTTCTTGTCATCACAAAACTCCATGAAGCATGTCATCAGAATGCTCCATGTCCTTCTCATCACAATGCTCCATGCCCTAGTCATCACAATGCTCCAAGACCCCTGTAATCACAATGCTCCATGCCCCTTTTCATCAGAATGCTCCGTGAGACTTGTCATCACAAGTCTCCATGATCATCTCATCACAATGCTCCAGGAACTTGTCATCACCATTCTCCATTCCCTTGGCATCACAATGCTCCATGACCCCTGTCATCACAATAATCCATTAACATATTCAGCCCAACCCTCCACGACCTACACATCACAATGCTCCATGGCCAATATCATCACAATGCTCCATGACCACTCTCATCAAAACACTCCATGACTCCTGACAACACAATGATCCGGGACTCTTGTCATCACAATGCTCCATTCCCTACTCATCACTATGTTCCATGACCCCTGTCATCACAACACTCCATGAACATTTTCAGCCCAATGCGCCATGACCCTTGTCATCACAATGATCCATGCCCTTGTCATCCCAATACTTCATGACCCCTGTATTCACAATGCTCCGTGACGCTTGTCTTCACAGTGCACCATGACACCTGTCATCACAATACTCCATGCATTTGTCAGCAAAATGCTACATGACCTTGTCATTACAATGCTCTATGTGCTTGTCATCACAATACTCCATTTCCATTGTCATCACAATCCTCCATGAACCTTGGGATCACATTGCTTCATGCCCTTGTCATCACAATGCTCCATGCTCCTTGAAATCAAAATGATCCATGACCTCTGCCATCACAATGCTCCAAAACATTGTGATCACAATGTTCCATAACACTTGTCATCACAACGCTCCATGAAGCCTGCCATCACAATACTCCATGCTCTTTTCATCACAATGGTCCATGACCTTTGTCATCACAATTCTCAATATACATGTCATCACAATGCTCCCTGACACTTATCATCTGGATGCTCCTTGAACCCTGTCACGAAAAGGCTCCATGCCTTTTTCATCTCAATGCCCCATGCCATTTTCATCACAATGCTCCATGCCATTGTCATCAAAATACTCCACAAGCTTGTCATCAGAATGCTCCATGACCCTTGTCATCACAATTCTCCATGCACTTGTCAGCACAATGCTCCCTCACCCATGTCATCACAGTGCTCCAAGCCATTGTCATCACAATATTCCATTACATTTGTCATCACAATCCTCCATGACACTTGGCATCACAATGTTCCATGCCATTGTCATCACAATGGGCCATTACATATGTCATCACAATGCTCCCTGACACCTCTCTTCACAATACTGCATGACCTGGTCATCACAATGCTCCATGCCCTTTTCAACACAATGCGCCATTCCAACTGTCATCACAACAGTCCATGAAATTTATTAGACTAATGTTCCATGTCCTTGTCATCACAATGCTCCACGCCCTTGTTATCAAAATGCTCCCTGACCCCTGTCATCACAATGCTCCGTGACTCCAGTCATCACAATGATTCATGACCTTTGTCATCACAATGGTCCATGCCCTCGTCATCAACAGTCTCTGTGACCATTTTAACCACAATGCTCCATGAACTTTTCATCACAATGCTCTTTGACCCTTATCATCACAATGCTCTATGCCTTTCTCAGCACAATGCTCCATGAACCTTGTCATCACAATGCTCCATGCGCTTGTCAGCACAATGCGCCATGACACATGTCATCACAATGCACCATGCGCTTGTCATCACAGTGCTCTACAATCTTGTCATCACAATGGTCCATGCACTTCTCATCAAAATGCACTCTCACCACTGATACCACAGTGCTACATCACTATTTGTCACAATACTCCCTCACCCCTGGCATCACAATTTCCCATGACTCCTGTCATTACATTGCTACATGCAATCATCATCACAATGTTCGATGAACCCTGACATCACAATGTTCCATAACACCTCTCATCAAAATGTTCCATGACACTTTTCATCAAATTGCTCCATGACCCTGTCATCACAATTCTCCCTGACCTTCTCATCAAAATGCACAACGCCCTTGCCATCAAAATGCTCCATGACCTTTGTCATCACAATGATCCATGACCCTTTGCATCACAATGCTCCATATAATTGTCATCACAATGCTCCATGAACACTCTCATCACATTGCTCCATGCCCTTGTCTTCACAAAGCTCCATGACACATGTCATCAGAATGCTCCATGGCCTTCTCATCACAATGGTCCATGCCCTTGCCATCACAATGCACCATTACCTCTGTCATAACAATGCTCCTTGACCCCTGCCCTCACGATGTTCCATGGACTTGTCATCACAAGGCTCCATGACCATTCTCATCACAACAATCCACAAACCCTGTAATCACAATGCTCCATGCCCCTTTTCATCTCAATGATCCATGAACCCTGTCATCACAAGGCACCATGCCCATCATCATAATGCTTCATGCTATTGTCATCACAATGAAATAAAAATGCTCCATGACCTCTGTCATAACAATGTTCCAAACCCTTGTGATCACCATATTCCATATCACTTGTCATCACAATGCCCCATGACTCTCGTCATCACAATTATCCATGGTCTTCTCATCACAATGCTCCATGACCTTTGTCATCACAATGATCAATACACTTGTCATCAGAATGCTCCCTGACACTTGTTGTCTGTATGCTCCATGAACCCTGTCATGGCAAGGCTCCATGCCTTTTTCATCACAATGATCCATGCCATTTTCATCACAATGCTCCAAGACCCATGTAATCACAATGCTCCATGCCCTTGTCATCACAAAGCTCCATGACGCATGCCATCAGAATGCTCCTTGGTCTTCTCCTCACAATGTTCCATGCCCTTGTCATCACAATGTTCCATGACCCCTGTAATCACTATGCTCCATGCCCATTTTCATCAGTATGCTCAATGAGACTTGTCATCACAAGGCTCCATAGATTTGTCATCACAATGCACCATTCCCTTGTCATCAAAATGCTCCATGACTTGTCATCACAAAGCTCCATGACCCTTGGCATCACAATGCTCCATGTCATTGTCATCACAATGCTCCATGAACCCTCTCATCCCATTGCTCCATGTCCTTGTCATCACAAAGCTCCATGACAGTTGTCATCACAATGCTCGATGCCCTTCTCATCAAAATGCTCCATGCCCTTTTCATCACAATCCTCCATGACCCATGTATCAAAGGGTTCCATGCCCTTGTCATCAGAATGCTCCATGCCCACTCTCATCACAATAATCCATGAAATATTTCAGGCCAATGCTCAATGTCCTTCTCATCACAATCCTCCATTACATCTGTCATAACAATGCTCCATGATCCCTGCCATCACAGTGTTCCACGGCCTTGTCATCACAAGGCTCCATGAACCTTGTCATCACAATGCTCCCAGACCCCTGTAATCACAATGTTCCATGCCCATTTCATCACAAAGCTCCATGACACATGTCATCAGAATGTTCCATGGCTTTCTCATCACAATGCTCCATGCCCTTGTCATCACAATGCTCCAAGACCACTGTAATCACAATGCTCCATGCCCCTTTGCATCTCAATGATCCATGAACCCTGTCATCACAATGCACCACGCCCATCATCATAATGCTTCAGGCTATTGTCATCACAATGAAATCAAAATTCTCCATGACCTTTGTCATCATAATGCTCCAAACCCTTGTGATCACAATGTTCCATAACACTTATCATCACAACACCCCATGACGCTCATCATCACAATTATCCATGGTCTTCTCATCACAATGCTCCATGACCTTTGTCATCACAATGCACAATACATTTGTCATCACAATGCTCCCTGAAACTTGTCGTCAGTATGCTCCTTGAACCCTGTCATGACAAGGCTCCATGCCTTTTTCATCACAATGATCCCTGCCCTTTTCATCACAATGCTCCAAGATCACTGTAATCACAATGCTCCATGTTCTTGTCATCACAAAACTCCATGAAGCATGTCATCAGAATGCTTCATGTCCTTCTCATCACAATGCTCCATGCCCTAGTCATCACAATGCTCCAAGACCCCTGTAATCACAATGCTCCATGCCCCTTTTCATCAGAATGCTCCGTGAGACTTGTCATCACAAGTCTCCATGATCATCTCATCACAATGCTCCAGGAACTTGTCATCACCATTCTCCATTCCCTTGGCATCACAATGCTCCATGACCCCTGTCATCACAATAATCCATTAACATATTCAGCCCAACCCTCCACGACCTACACATCACAATGCTCCATGGCCAATATCATCACAATGCTCCATGACCACTCTCATCAAAACACTCCATGACTCCTGACAACACAATGATCCGGGACTCTTGTCATCACAATGCTCCATTCCCTACTCATCACTATGTTCCATGACCCCTGTCATCACAACACTCCATGAACATTTTCAGCCCAATGCGCCATGACCCTTGTCATCACAATGATCCATGCCCTTGTCATCCCAATACTTCATGACCCCTGTATTCACAATGCTCCGTGACGCTTGTCTTCACAGTGCACCATGACACCTGTCATCACAATGCTCCATGCATTTGTCAGCAAAATGCTACATGACCTTGTCATTACAATGCTCTATGTGCTTGTCATCACAATACTCCATTTCCATTGTCATCACAATCCTCCATGAACCTTGGGATCACATTGCTTCATGCCCTTGTCATCACAATGCTCCATGCTCCTTGAAGTCAAAATGATCTATGACCTCTGCCATCACAATGCTCCAAAACATTGTGATCACAATGTTCCATAACACTTGTCATCACAACGCTCCATGAAGCCTGCCATCACAATACTCCATGCTCTTTTCATCACAATGGTCCATGACCTTTGTCATCACAATTCTCAATATACATGTCATCACAATGCTCCCTGACACTTATCATCTGGATGCTCCTTGAACCCTGTCACAAAAAGGCTCCATGCCTTTTTCATCTCAATGCCCCATGCCATTTTCATCACAATGCTCCATGCCATTGTCATCAAAATACTCCACAAGCTTGTCATCAGAATGCTCCATGACCCTTGTCATCACAATTCTCCATGCACTTGTCAGCACAATGCTCCCTCACCCATGTCATCACAGTGCTCCAAGCCATTGTCATCACAATATTCCATTACATTTGTCATCACAATCCTCCATGACACTTGGCATCACAATGTTCCATGCCATTGTCATCACAATGGGCCATTACATATGTCATCACAATGCTCCCTGACACCTCTCTTCACAATACGGCATGACCTGGTCATCACAATGCTCCATGCCCTTTTCAACACAATGTGCCATTCCAACTGTCATCACAACAATCCATGAAATTTATTAGACTAATGTTCCATGTCCTTGTCATCACAATGCTCCACGCCCTTGTTATCAAAATGCTCCCTGACCCCTGTCATCACAATGCTCCGTGACTCCAGTCATCACAATGATTCATGACCTTTGTCATCACAATGGTCCATGCCCTCGTCATCAACAGTCTCTGTGACCATTTTAACCACAATGCTCCATGAACTTTTCATCACAATGCTCTTTGACCCTTATCATCACAATGCTCTATGCCTTTCTCAGCACAATGCTCCATGAACCTTGTCATCACAATGCTCCATGCGCTTGTCAGCACAATGCTCCATGACACATGTCATCACAATGCACCATGCGCTTGTCATCACAGTGCTCTACAATCTTGTCATCACAATGGTCCATGCACTTCTCATCAAAATGCACTCTCACCACTGATATCACAGTGCTACATCACTATTTGTCACAATACTCCCTCACCCCTGGCATCACAATTTCCCATGACTCCTGTCATTACATTGCTACATGCAATCATCATCACAATGTTCGATGAACCCTGACATCACAATGTTCCATAACACCTCTCATCAAAATGTTCCATGACACTTTTCATCAAATTGCTCCATGACCCTGTCATCACAATTCTCCCTGACCTTCTCATCAAAATGCACAACGCCCTTGCCATCAAAATGCTCCATGACCTTTGTCATCACAATGATCCATGACCCTTTGCATCACAATGCTCCATATAATTGTCATCACAATGCTCCATGAACACTCTCATCACATTGCTCCATGCCCTTGTCTTCACAAAGCTCCATGACACATGTCATCAGAATGCTCCATGGCCTTCTCATCACAATGGTCCATGCCCTTGCCATCACAATGCACCATTACGTCTGTCATAACAATGCTCCTTGACCCCTGCCCTCACGATGTTCCATGGACTTGTCATCACAAGGCTCCATGACCATTCTCATCACAACAATCCACAAACCCTGTAATCACAATGCTCCATGCCCCTTTTCATCTCAATGATCCATGAACCCTGTCATCACAAGGCACCATGCCCATCATCATAATGCTTCATGCTATTGTCATCACAATGAAATAAAAATGCTCCATGACCTCTGTCATAACAATGTTCCAAACCCTTGTGATCACCATATTCCATATCACTTGTCATCACAATGCCCCATGACTCTCGTCATCACAATTATCCATGGTCTTCTCATCACAATGCTCCATGACCTTTGTCATCACAATGATCAATACACTTGTCATCAGAATGCTCCCTGACACTTGTTGTCTGTATGCTCCATGAACCCTGTCATGGCAAGGCTCCATGCCTTTTTCATCACAATGATCCATGCCATTTTCATCACAATGCTCCAAGACCCATGTAATCACAATGCTCCATGCCCTTGTCATCACAAAGCTCAATGACGCATGCCATCAGAATGCTCCTTGGTCTTCTCCTCACAATGTTCCATGCCCTTGTCATCACAATGTTCCATGACCCCTGTAATCACTATGCTCCATGCCCATTTTCATCAGTATGCTCAATGAGACTTGTCATCACAAGGCTCCATAGATTTGTCATCACAATGCACCATTCCCTTGTCATCAAAATGCTCCATGACTTGTCATCACAAAGCTCCATGACCCTTGGCATCACAATGCTCCATGTCATTGTCATCACAATGCTCCATGAACCCTCTCATCCCATTGCTCCATGTCCTTGTCATCACAAAGCTCCATGACAGTTGTCATCACAATGCTCGATGCCCTTCTCATCAAAATGCTCCATGCCCTTTTCATCACAATCCTCCATGACCCATGTATCAAAGGGTTCCATGCCCTTGTCATCAGAATGCTCCATGCCCACTCTCATCACAATAATCCATGAAATATTTCAGGCCAATGCTCAATGTCCTTCTCATCACAATCCTCCATTACATCTGTCATAACAATGCTCCATGATCCCTGCCATCACAGTGTTCCACGGCCTTGTCATCACAAGGCTCCATGAACCTTGTCATCACAATGCTCCCAGACCCCTGTAATCACAATGTTCCATGCCCATTTCATCACAAAGCTCCATGACACATGTCATCAGAATGTTCCATGGCTTTCTCATCACAATGCTCCATGCCCTTGTCATCACAATGCTCCAAGACCACTGTAATCACAATGCTCCATGCCCCTTTGCATCTCAATGATCCATGAACCCTGTCATCACAATGCACCATGCCCATCATCATAATGCTTCAGGCTATTGTCATCACAATGAAATCAAAATTCTCCATGACCTTTGTCATCATAATGCTCCAAACCCTTGTGATCACAATGTTCCATAACACTTATCATCACAACACCCCATGACGCTCATCATCACAATTATCCATGGTCTTCTCATCACAATGCTCCATGACCTTTGTCATCACAATGCACAATACATTTGTCATCACAATGCTCCCTGAAACTTGTCGTCAGTATGCTCCTTGAACCCTGTCATGACAAGGCTCCATGCCTTTTTCATCACAATGATCCCTGCCCTTTTCATCACAATGCTCCAAGATCACTGTAATCACAATGCTCCATGTTCTTGTCATCACAAAACTCCATGAAGCATGTCATCAGAATGCTCCATGTCCTTCTCATCACAATGCTCCATGCCCTAGTCATCACAATGCTCCAAGACCCCTGTAATCACAATGCTCCATGCCCCTTTTCATCAGAATGCTCCGTGAGACTTGTCATCACAAGTCTCCATGATCATCTCATCACAATGCTCCAGGAACTTGTCATCACCATTCTCCATTCCCTTGGCATCACAATGCTCCATGACCCCTGTCATCACAATAATCCATTAACATATTCAGCCCAACCCTCCACGACCTACACATCACAATGCTCCATGGCCAATATCATCACAATGCTCCATGACCACTCTCATCAAAACACTCCATGACTCCTGACAACACAATGATCCGGGACTCTTGTCATCACAATGCTCCATTCCCTACTCATCACTATGTTCCATGACCCCTGTCATCACAACACTCCATGAACATTTTCAGCCCAATGCGCCATGACCCTTGTCATCACAATGATCCATGCCCTTGTCATCCCAATACTTCATGACCCCTGTATTCACAATGCTCCGTGACGCTTGTCTTCACAGTGCACCATGACACCTGTCATCACAATACTCCATGCATTTGTCAGCAAAATGCTACATGACCTTGTCATTACAATGCTCTATGTGCTTGTCATCACAATACTCCATTTCCATTGTCATCACAATCCTCCATGAACCTTGGGATCACATTGCTTCATGCCCTTGTCATCACAATGCTCCATGCTCCTTGAAATCAAAATGATCCATGACCTCTGCCATCACAATGCTCCAAAACATTGTGATCACAATGTTCCATAACACTTGTCATCACAACGCTCCATGAAGCCTGCCATCACAATACTCCATGCTCTTTTCATCACAATGGTCCATGACCTTTGTCATCACAATTCTCAATATACATGTCATCACAATGCTCCCTGACACTTATCATCTGGATGCTCCTTGAACCCTGTCACGAAAAGGCTCCATGCCTTTTTCATCTCAATGCCCCATGCCATTTTCATCACAATGCTCCATGCCATTGTCATCAAAATACTCCACAAGCTTGTCATCAGAATGCTCCATGACCCTTGTCATCACAATTCTCCATGCACTTGTCAGCACAATGCTCCCTCACCCATGTCATCACAGTGCTCCAAGCCATTGTCATCACAATATTCCATTACATTTGTCATCACAATCCTCCATGACACTTGGCATCACAATGTTCCATGCCATTGTCATCACAATGGGCCATTACATATGTCATCACAATGCTCCCTGACACCTCTCTTCACAATACTGCATGACCTGGTCATCACAATGCTCCATGCCCTTTTCAACACAATGCGCCATTCCAACTGTCATCACAACAGTCCATGAAATTTATTAGACTAATGTTCCATGTCCTTGTCATCACAATGCTCCACGCCCTTGTTATCAAAATGCTCCCTGACCCCTGTCATCACAATGCTCCGTGACTCCAGTCATCACAATGATTCATGACCTTTGTCATCACAATGGTCCATGCCCTCGTCATCAACAGTCTCTGTGACCATTTTAACCACAATGCTCCATGAACTTTTCATCACAATGCTCTTTGACCCTTATCATCACAATGCTCTATGCCTTTCTCAGCACAATGCTCCATGAACCTTGTCATCACAATGCTCCATGCGCTTGTCAGCACAATGCGCCATGACACATGTCATCACAATGCACCATGCGCTTGTCATCACAGTGCTCTACAATCTTGTCATCACAATGGTCCATGCACTTCTCATCAAAATGCACTCTCACCACTGATACCACAGTGCTACATCACTATTTGTCACAATACTCCCTCACCCCTGGCATCACAATTTCCCATGACTCCTGTCATTACATTGCTACATGCAATCATCATCACAATGTTCGATGAACCCTGACATCACAATGTTCCATAACACCTCTCATCAAAATGTTCCATGACACTTTTCATCAAATTGCTCCATGACCCTGTCATCACAATTCTCCCTGACCTTCTCATCAAAATGCACAACGCCCTTGCCATCAAAATGCTCCATGACCTTTGTCATCACAATGATCCATGACCCTTTGCATCACAATGCTCCATATAATTGTCATCACAATGCTCCATGAACACTCTCATCACATTGCTCCATGCCCTTGTCTTCACAAAGCTCCATGACACATGTCATCAGAATGCTCCATGGCCTTCTCATCACAATGGTCCATGCCCTTGCCATCACAATGCACCATTACCTCTGTCATAACAATGCTCCTTGACCCCTGCCCTCACGATGTTCCATGGACTTGTCATCACAAGGCTCCATGACCATTCTCATCACAACAATCCACAAACCCTGTAATCACAATGCTCCATGCCCCTTTTCATCTCAATGATCCATGAACCCTGTCATCACAAGGCACCATGCCCATCATCATAATGCTTCATGCTATTGTCATCACAATGAAATAAAAATGCTCCATGACCTCTGTCATAACAATGTTCCAAACCCTTGTGATCACCATATTCCATATCACTTGTCATCACAATGCCCCATGACTCTCGTCATCACAATTATCCATGGTCTTCTCATCACAATGCTCCATGACCTTTGTCATCACAATGATCAATACACTTGTCATCAGAATGCTCCCTGACACTTGTTGTCTGTATGCTCCATGAACCCTGTCATGGCAAGGCTCCATGCCTTTTTCATCACAATGATCCATGCCATTTTCATCACAATGCTCCAAGACCCATGTAATCACAATGCTCCATGCCCTTGTCATCACAAAGCTCAATGACGCATGCCATCAGAATGCTCCTTGGTCTTCTCCTCACAATGTTCCATGCCCTTGTCATCACAATGTTCCATGACCCCTGTAATCACTATGCTCCATGCCCATTTTCATCAGTATGCTCAATGAGACTTGTCATCACAAGGCTCCATAGATTTGTCATCACAATGCACCATTCCCTTGTCATCAAAATGCTCCATGACTTGTCATCACAAAGCTCCATGACCCTTGGCATCACAATGCTCCATGTCATTGTCATCACAATGCTCCATGAACCCTCTCATCCCATTGCTCCATGTCCTTGTCATCACAAAGCTCCATGACAGTTGTCATCACAATGCTCGATGCCCTTCTCATCAAAATGCTCCATGCCCTTTTCATCACAATCCTCCATGACCCATGTATCAAAGGGTTCCATGCCCTTGTCATCAGAATGCTCCATGCCCACTCTCATCACAATAATCCATGAAATATTTCAGGCCAATGCTCAATGTCCTTCTCATCACAATCCTCCATTACATCTGTCATAACAATGCTCCATGATCCCTGCCATCACAGTGTTCCACGGCCTTGTCATCACAAGGCTCCATGAACCTTGTCATCACAATGCTCCCAGACCCCTGTAATCACAATGTTCCATGCCCATTTCATCACAAAGCTCCATGACACATGTCATCAGAATGTTCCATGGCTTTCTCATCACAATGCTCCATGCCCTTGTCATCACAATGCTCCAAGACCACTGTAATCACAATGCTCCATGCCCCTTTGCATCTCAATGATCCATGAACCCTGTCATCACAATGCACCATGCCCATCATCATAATGCTTCAGGCTATTGTCATCACAATGAAATCAAAATTCTCCATGACCTTTGTCATCATAATGCTCCAAACCCTTGTGATCACAATGTTCCATAACACTTATCATCACAACACCCCATGACGCTCATCATCACAATTATCCATGGTCTTCTCATCACAATGCTCCATGACCTTTGTCATCACAATGCACAATACATTTGTCATCACAATGCTCCCTGAAACTTGTCGTCAGTATGCTCCTTGAACCCTGTCATGACAAGGCTCCATGCCTTTTTCATCACAATGATCCCTGCCCTTTTCATCACAATGCTCCAAGATCACTGTAATCACAATGCTCCATGTTCTTGTCATCACAAAACTCCATGAAGCATGTCATCAGAATGCTCCATGTCCTTCTCATCACAATGCTCCATGCCCTAGTCATCACAATGCTCCAAGACCCCTGTAATCACAATGCTCCATGCCCCTTTTCATCAGAATGCTCCGTGAGACTTGTCATCACAAGTCTCCATGATCATCTCATCACAATGCTCCAGGAACTTGTCATCACCATTCTCCATTCCCTTGGCATCACAATGCTCCATGACCCCTGTCATCACAATAATCCATTAACATATTCAGCCCAACCCTCCACGACCTACACATCACAATGCTCCATGGCCAATATCATCACAATGCTCCATGACCACTCTCATCAAAACACTCCATGACTCCTGACAACACAATGATCCGGGACTCTTGTCATCACAATGCTCCATTCCCTACTCATCACTATGTTCCATGACCCCTGTCATCACAACACTCCATGAACATTTTCAGCCCAATGCGCCATGACCCTTGTCATCACAATGATCCATGCCCTTGTCATCCCAATACTTCATGACCCCTGTATTCACAATGCTCCGTGACGCTTGTCTTCACAGTGCACCATGACACCTGTCATCACAATGCTCCATGCATTTGTCAGCAAAATGCTACATGACCTTGTCATTACAATGCTCTATGTGCTTGTCATCACAATACTCCATTTCCATTGTCATCACAATCCTCCATGAACCTTGGGATCACATTGCTTCATGCCCTTGTCATCACAATGCTCCATGCTCCTTGAAATCAAAATGATCCATGACCTCTGCCATCACAATGCTCCAAAACATTGTGATCACAATGTTCCATAACACTTGTCATCACAACGCTCCATGAAGCCTGCCATCACAATACTCCATGCTCTTTTCATCACAATGGTCCATGACCTTTGTCATCACAATTCTCAATATACATGTCATCACAATGCTCCCTGACACTTATCATCTGGATGCTCCTTGAACCCTGTCACGAAAAGGCTCCATGCCTTTTTCATCTCAATGCCCCATGCCATTTTCATCACAATGCTCCATGCCATTGTCATCAAAATACTCCACAAGCTTGTCATCAGAATGCTCCATGACCCTTGTCATCACAATTCTCCATGCACTTGTCAGCACAATGCTCCCTCACCCATGTCATCACAATGCTCCAAGCCATTGTCATCACAATATTCCATTACATTTGTCATCACAATCCTCCATGACACTTGGCATCACAATGTTCCATGCCATTGTCATCACAATGGGCCATTACATATGTCATCACAATGCTCCCTGACACCTCTCTTCACAATACGGCATGACCTGGTCATCACAATGCTCCATGCCCTTTTCAACACAATGTGCCATTCCAACTGTCATCACAACAATCCATGAAATTTATTAGACTAATGTTCCATGTCCTTGTCATCACAATGCTCCACGCCCTTGTTATCAAAATGCTCCCTGACCCCTGTCATCACAATGCTCCGTGACTCCAGTCATCACAATGATTCATGACCTTTGTCATCACAATGGTCCATGCCCTCGTCATCAACAGTCTCTGTGACCATTTTAACCACAATGCTCCATGAACTTTTCATCACAATGCTCTTTGAACCTTATCATCACAATGCTCTATGCCTTTCTCAGCACAATGCTCCATGAACCTTGTCATCACAATGCTCCATGCGCTTGTCAGCACAATGCTCCATGACACATGTCATCACAATGCACCATGCGCTTGTCATCACAGTGCTCTACAATCTTGTCATCACAATGGTCCATGCACTTCTCATCAAAATGCACTCTCACCACTGATATCACAGTGCTACATCACTATTTGTCACAATACTCCCTCACCCCTGGCATCACAATTTCCCATGACTCCTGTCATTACATTGCTACATGCAATCATCATCACAATGTTCGATGAACCCTGACATCACAATGTTCCATAACACCTCTCATCAAAATGTTCCATGACACTTTTCATCAAATTGCTCCATGACCCTGTCATCACAATTCTCCCTGACCTTCTCATCAAAATGCACAACGCCCTTGCCATCAAAATGCTCCATGACCTTTGTCATCACAATGATCCATGACCCTTTGCATCACAATGCTCCATATAATTGTCATCACAATGCTCCATGAACACTCTCATCACATTGCTCCATGCCCTTGTCTTCACAAAGCTCCATGACACATGTCATCAGAATGCTCCATGGCCTTCTCATCACAATGGTCCATGCCCTTGCCATCACAATGCACCATTACGTCTGTCATAACAATGCTCCTTGACCCCTGCCCTCACGATGTTCCATGGACTTGTCATCACAAGGCTCCATGACCATTCTCATCACAACAATCCACAAACCCTGTAATCACAATGCTCCATGCCCCTTTTCATCTCAATGATCCATGAACCCTGTCATCACAAGGCACCATGCCCATCATCATAATGCTTCATGCTATTGTCATCACAATGAAATAAAAATGCTCCATGACCTCTGTCATAACAATGTTCCAAACCCTTGTGATCACCATATTCCATATCACTTGTCATCACAATGCCCCATGACTCTCGTCATCACAATTATCCATGGTCTTCTCATCACAATGCTCCATGACCTTTGTCATCACAATGATCAATACACTTGTCATCAGAATGCTCCCTGACACTTGTTGTCTGTATGCTCCATGAACCCTGTCATGGCAAGGCTCCATGCCTTTTTCATCACAATGATCCATGCCATTTTCATCACAATGCTCCAAGACCCATGTAATCACAATGCTCCATGCCCTTGTCATCACAAAGCTCAATGACGCATGCCATCAGAATGCTCCTTGGTCTTCTCCTCACAATGTTCCATGCCCTTGTCATCACAATGTTCCATGACCCCTGTAATCACTATGCTCCATGCCCATTTTCATCAGTATGCTCAATGAGACTTGTCATCACAAGGCTCCATAGATTTGTCATCACAATGCACCATTCCCTTGTCATCAAAATGCTCCATGACTTGTCATCACAAAGCTCCATGACCCTTGGCATCACAATGCTCCATGTCATTGTCATCACAATGCTCCATGAACCCTCTCATCCCATTGCTCCATGTCCTTGTCATCACAAAGCTCCATGACAGTTGTCATCACAATGCTCGATGCCCTTCTCATCAAAATGCTCCATGCCCTTTTCATCACAATCCTCCATGACCCATGTATCAAAGGGTTCCATGCCCTTGTCATCAGAATGCTCCATGCCCACTCTCATCACAATAATCCATGAAATATTTCAGGCCAATGCTCAATGTCCTTCTCATCACAATCCTCCATTACATCTGTCATAACAATGCTCCATGATCCCTGCCATCACAGTGTTCCACGGCCTTGTCATCACAAGGCTCCATGAACCTTGTCATCACAATGCTCCCAGACCCCTGTAATCACAATGTTCCATGCCCATTTCATCACAAAGCTCCATGACACATGTCATCAGAATGTTCCATGGCTTTCTCATCACAATGCTCCATGCCCTTGTCATCACAATGCTCCAAGACCACTGTAATCACAATGCTCCATGCCCCTTTGCATCTCAATGATCCATGAACCCTGTCATCACAATGCACCATGCCCATCATCATAATGCTTCAGGCTATTGTCATCACAATGAAATCAAAATTCTCCATGACCTTTGTCATCATAATGCTCCAAACCCTTGTGATCACAATGTTCCATAACACTTATCATCACAACACCCCATGACGCTCATCATCACAATTATCCATGGTCTTCTCATCACAATGCTCCATGACCTTTGTCATCACAATGCACAATACATTTGTCATCACAATGCTCCCTGAAACTTGTCATCAGTATGCTCCTTGAACCCTGTCATGACAAGGCTCCATGCCTTTTTCATCACAATGATCCCTGCCCTTTTCATCACAATGCTCCAAGATCACTGTAATCACAATGCTCCATGTTCTTGTCATCACAAAACTCCATGAAGCATGTCATCAGAATGCTCCATGTCCTTCTCATCACAATGCTCCATGCCCTAGTCATCACAATGCTCCAAGACCCCTGTAATCACAATGCTCCATGCCCCTTTTCATCAGAATGCTCCGTGAGACTTGTCATCACAAGTCTCCATGATCATCTCATCACAATGCTCCAGGAACTTGTCATCACCATTCTCCATTCCCTTGGCATCACAATGCTCCATGACCCCTGTCATCACAATAATCCATTAACATATTCAGCCCAACCCTCCACGACCTACACATCACAATGCTCCATGGCCAATATCATCACAATGCTCCATGACCACTCTCATCAAAACACTCCATGACTCCTGACAACACAATGATCCGGGACTCTTGTCATCACAATGCTCCATTCCCTACTCATCACTATGTTCCATGACCCCTGTCATCACAACACTCCATGAACATTTTCAGCCCAATGCGCCATGACCCTTGTCATCACAATGATCCATGCCCTTGTCATCCCAATACTTCATGACCCCTGTATTCACAATGCTCCGTGACGCTTGTCTTCACAGTGCACCATGACACCTGTCATCACAATGCTCCATGCATTTGTCAGCAAAATGCTACATGACCTTGTCATTACAATGCTCTATGTGCTTGTCATCACAATACTCCATTTCCATTGTCATCACAATCCTCCATGAACCTTGGGATCACATTGCTTCATGCCCTTGTCATCACAATGCTCCATGCTCCTTGAAATCAAAATGATCCATGACCTCTGCCATCACAATGCTCCAAAACATTGTGATCACAATGTTCCATAACACTTGTCATCACAACGCTCCATGAAGCCTGCCATCACAATACTCCATGCTCTTTTCATCACAATGGTCCATGACCTTTGTCATCACAATTCTCAATATACATGTCATCACAATGCTCCCTGACACTTATCATCTGGATGCTCCTTGAACCCTGTCACGAAAAGGCTCCATGCCTTTTTCATCTCAATGCCCCATGCCATTTTCATCACAATGCTCCATGCCATTGTCATCAAAATACTCCACAAGCTTGTCATCAGAATGCTCCATGACCCTTGTCATCACAATTCTCCATGACTTTGTCAGCACAATGCTCCCTCACCCATGTCATCACAATGCTCCAAGCCATTGTCATCACAATATTCCATTACATTTGTCATCACGATCCTCCATGACACTTGGCATCACAATGTTCCATGCCATTGTCATCACAATGGGCCATTACATATGTCATCACAATGCTCCCTGACACCTCTCTTCACAATACTGCATGACCTGGTCATCACAATGCTCCATGCCCTTTTCAACACAATGCGCCATTCCAACTGTCATCACAACAATCCATGAAATTTATTAGACTAATGTTCCATGTCCTTGTCATCACAATGCTCCACGCCCTTGTTATCAAAATGCTCCCTGACCCCTGTCATCGCAATGCTCCGTGACTCCAGTCATCACAATGATTCATGACCTTTGTCATCACAATGGTCCATGCCCTCGTCATCAACAGTCTCTGTGACCATTTTAACCACAATGCTCCATGAACTTTTCATCACAATGCTCTATGACCCTTATCATCACAATGCTCTATGCCTTTCTCAGCACAATGCTCCATGAACCTTGTCATCACAATGCTCCATGCGCTTGTCAGCACAATGCGCCATGACACATGTCATCACAATGCACCATGCGCTTGTCATCACAGTGCTCTACAATCTTGTCATCACAATGGTCCATGCACTTCTCATCAAAATGCACTCTCACCACTGATATCACAGTGCTACATCACTATTTGTCACAATACTCCCTCACCCCTGGCATCACAATTTCCCATGACTCCTGTCATTACATTGCTACATGCAATCATCATCACAATGTTCGATGAACCCTGACATCACAATGTTCCATAACACCTCTCATCAAAATGTTCCATGACACTTTTCATCAAATTGCTCCATGACCCTGTCATCACAATTCTCCCTGACCTTCTCATCAAAATGCACAACGCCCTTGCCATCAAAATGCTCCATGACCTTTGTCATCACAATGATCCATGACCCTTTGCATCACAATGCTCCATATAATTGTCATCACAATGCTCCATGAACACTCTCATCACATTGCTCCATGCCCTTGTCTTCACAAAGCTCCATGACACATGTCATCAGAATGCTCCATGGCCTTCTCATCACAATGGTCCATGCCCTTGCCATCACAATGCACCATTACCTCTGTCATAACAATGCTCCTTGACCCCTGCCCTCACGATGTTCCATGGACTTGTCATCACAAGGCTCCATGACCATTCTCATCACAACAATCCACAAACCCTGTAATCACAATGCTCCATGCCCCTTTTCATCTCAATGATCCATGAACCCTGTCATCACAAGGCACCATGCCCATCATCATAATGCTTCATGCTATTGTCATCACAATGAAATAAAAATGCTCCATGACCTCTGTCATAACAATGTTCCAAACCCTTGTGATCACCATATTCCATATCACTTGTCATCACAATGCCCCATGACTCTCGTCATCACAATTATCCATGGTCTTCTCATCACAATGCTCCATGACCTTTGTCATCACAATGATCAATACACTTGTCATCAGAATGCTCCCTGACACTTGTTGTCTGTATGCTCCATGAACCCTGTCATGGCAAGGCTCCATGCCTTTTTCATCACAATGATCCATGCCATTTTCATCACAATGCTCCAAGACCCATGTAATCACAATGCTCCATGCCCTTGTCATCACAAAGCTCAATGACGCATGCCATCAGAATGCTCCTTGGTCTTCTCCTCACAATGTTCCATGCCCTTGTCATCACAATGTTCCATGACCCCTGTAATCACTATGCTCCATGCCCATTTTCATCAGTATGCTCAATGAGACTTGTCATCACAAGGCTCCATAGATTTGTCATCACAATGCACCATTCCCTTGTCATCAAAATGCTCCATGACTTGTCATCACAAAGCTCCATGACCCTTGGCATCACAATGCTCCATGTCATTGTCATCACAATGCTCCATGAACCCTCTCATCCCATTGCTCCATGTCCTTGTCATCACAAAGCTCCATGACAGTTGTCATCACAATGCTCGATGCCCTTCTCATCAAAATGCTCCATGCCCTTTTCATCACAATCCTCCATGACCCATGTATCAAAGGGTTCCATGCCCTTGTCATCAGAATGCTCCATGCCCACTCTCATCACAATAATCCATGAAATATTTCAGGCCAATGCTCAATGTCCTTCTCATCACAATCCTCCATTACATCTGTCATAACAATGCTCCATGATCCCTGCCATCACAGTGTTCCACGGCCTTGTCATCACAAGGCTCCATGAACCTTGTCATCACAATGCTCCCAGACCCCTGTAATCACAATGTTCCATGCCCATTTCATCACAAAGCTCCATGACACATGTCATCAGAATGTTCCATGGCTTTCTCATCACAATGCTCCATGCCCTTGTCATCACAATGCTCCAAGACCACTGTAATCACAATGCTCCATGCCCCTTTGCATCTCAATGATCCATGAACCCTGTCATCACAATGCACCATGCCCATCATCATAATGCTTCAGGCTATTGTCATCACAATGAAATCAAAATTCTCCATGACCTTTGTCATCATAATGCTCCAAACCCTTGTGATCACAATGTTCCATAACACTTATCATCACAACACCCCATGACGCTCATCATCACAATTATCCATGGTCTTCTCATCACAATGCTCCATGACCTTTGTCATCACAATGCACAATACATTTGTCATCACAATGCTCCCTGAAACTTGTCGTCAGTATGCTCCTTGAACCCTGTCATGACAAGGCTCCATGCCTTTTTCATCACAATGATCCCTGCCCTTTTCATCACAATGCTCCAAGATCACTGTAATCACAATGCTCCATGTTCTTGTCATCACAAAACTCCATGAAGCATGTCATCAGAATGCTCCATGTCCTTCTCATCACAATGCTCCATGCCCTAGTCATCACAATGCTCCAAGACCCCTGTAATCACAATGCTCCATGCCCCTATTCATCAGAATGCTCCGTGAGACTTGTCATCACAAGTCTCCATGATCATCTCATCACAATGCTCCAGGAACTTGTCATCACCATTCTCCATTCCCTTGGCATCACAATGCTCCATGACCCCTGTCATCACAATAATCCATTAACATATTCAGCCCAACCCTCCACGACCTACACATCACAATGCTCCATGGCCAATATCATCACAATGCTCCATGACCACTCTCATCAAAACACTCCATGACTCCTGACAACACAATGATCCGGGACTCTTGTCATCACAATGCTCCATTCCCTACTCATCACTATGTTCCATGACCCCTGTCATCACAACACTCCATGAACATTTTCAGCCCAATGCGCCATGACCCTTGTCATCACAATGATCCATGCCCTTGTCATCCCAATACTTCATGACCCCTGTATTCACAATGCTCCGTGACGCTTGTCTTCACAGTGCACCATGACACCTGTCATCACAATGCTCCATGCATTTGTCAGCAAAATGCTACATGACCTTGTCATTACAATGCTCTATGTGCTTGTCATCACAATACTCCATTTCCATTGTCATCACAATCCTCCATGAACCTTGGGATCACATTGCTTCATGCCCTTGTCATCACAAAGCTCCATGCTCCTTGAAATCAAAATGATCCATGACCTCTGCCATCACAATGCTCCAAAACATTGTGATCACAATGTTTCATAACACTTGTCATCACAACGCTCCATGAAGCCTGCCATCACAATACTCCATGCTCTTTTCATCACAATGGTCCATGACCTTTGTCATCACAATTCTCAATATACATGTCATCACAATGCTCCCTGACACTTATCATCTGGATGCTCCTTGAACCCTGTCACGAAAAGGCTCCATGCCTTTTTCATCTCAATGCCCCATGCCATTTTCATCACAATGCTCCATGCCATTGTCATCAAAATACTCCACAAGCTTGTCATCAGAATGCTCCATGACCCTTGTCATCACAATTCTCCATGCACTTGTCAGCACAATGCTCCCTCACCCATGTCATCACAATGCTCCAAGCCATTGTCATCACAATATTCCATTACATTTGTCATCACAATCCTCCATGACACTTGGCATCACAATGTTCCATGCCATTGTCATCACAATGGGCCATTACATATGTCATCACAATGCTCCCTGACACCTCTCTTCACAATACGGCATGACCTGGTCATCACAATGCTCCATGCCCTTTTCAACACAATGTGCCATTCCAACTGTCATCACAACAATCCATGAAATTTATTAGACTAATGTTCCATGTCCTTGTCATCACAATGCTCCACGCCCTTGTTATCAAAATGCTCCCTGACCCCTGTCATCACAATGCTCCGTGACTCCAGTCATCACAATGATTCATGACCTTTGTCATCACAATGGTCCATGCCCTCGTCATCAACAGTCTCTGTGACCATTTTAACCACAATGCTCCATGAACTTTTCATCACAATGCTCTTTGACCCTTATCATCACAATGCTCTATGCCTTTCTCAGCACAATGCTCCATGAACCTTGTCATCACAATGCTCCATGCGCTTGTCAGCACAATGCTCCATGACACATGTCATCACAATGCACCATGCGCTTGTCATCACAGTGCTCTACAATCTTGTCATCACAATGGTCCATGCACTTCTCATCAAAATGCACTCTCACCACTGATATCACAGTGCTACATCACTATTTTTCACAATACTCCCTCACCCCTGGCATCACAATTTCCCATGACTCCTGTCATTACATTGCTACATGCAATCATCATCACAATGTTCGATGAACCCTGACATCACAATGTTCCATAACACCTCTCATCAAAATGTTCCATGACACTTTTCATCAAATTGCTCCATGACCCTGTCATCACAATTCTCCCTGACCTTCTCATCAAAATGCACAACGCCCTTGCCATCAAAATGCTCCATGACCTTTGTCATCACAATGATCCATGACCCTTTGCATCACAATGCTCCATATAATTGTCATCACAATGCTCCATGAACACTCTCATCACATTGCTCCATGCCCTTGTCTTCACAAAGCTCCATGACACATGTCATCAGAATGCTCCATGGCCTTCTCATCACAATGGTCCATGCCCTTGCCATCACAATGCACCATTACCTCTGTCATAACAATGCTCCTTGACCCCTGCCCTCACGATGTTCCATGGACTTGTCATCACAAGGCTCCATGACCATTCTCATCACAACAATCCACAAACCCTGTAATCACAATGCTCCATGCCCCTTTTCATCTCAATGATCCATGAACCCTGTCATCACAAGGCACCATGCCCATCATCATAATGCTTCATGCTATTGTCATCACAATGAAATAAAAATGCTCCATGACCTCTGTCATAACAATGTTCCAAACCCTTGTGATCACCATATTCCATATCACTTGTCATCACAATGCCCCATGACTCTCGTCATCACAATTATCCATGGTCTTCTCATCACAATGCTCCATGACCTTTGTCATCACAATGATCAATACACTTGTCATCTGAATGCTCCCTGACACTTGTTGTCTGTATGCTCCATGAACCCTGTCATGGCAAGGCTCCATGCCTTTTTCATCACAATGATCCATGCCATTTTCATCACAATGCTCCAAGACCCATGTAATCACAATGCTCCATGCCCTTGTCATCACAAAGCTCCATGACGCATGCCATCAGAATGCTCCTTGGTCTTCTCCTCACAATGTTCCATGCCCTTTTCATCACAATGTTCCATGACCCCTGTAATCACTATGCTCCATGCCCATTTTCATCAGTATGCTCAATGAGACTTGTCATCACAAGGCTCCATAGATTTGTCATCACAATGCACCATTCCCTTGTCATCAAAATGCTCCATGACTTGTCATCACAAAGCTCCATGACCCTTGGCATCACAATGCTCCATGTCATTGTCATCACAATGCTCCATGAACCCTCTCATCCCATTGCTCCATGTCCTTGTCATCACAAAGCTCCATGACAGTTGTCATCACAATGCTCGATGCCCTTCTCATCAAAATGCTCCATGCCCTTTTCATCACAATCCTCCATGACCCATGTATCAAAGGGTTCCATGCCCTTGTCATCAGAATGCTCCATGCCCACTCTCATCACAATAATCCATGAAATATTTCAGGCCAATGCTCAATGTCCTTCTCATCACAATCCTCCATTACATCTGTCATAACAATGCTCCATGATCCCTGCCATCACAGTGTTCCACGGCCTTGTCATCACAAGGCTCCATGAACCTTGTCATCACAATGCTCCCAGACCCCTGTAATCACAATGTTCCATGCCCATTTCATCACAAAGCTCCATGACACATGTCATCAGAATGTTCCATGGCTTTCTCATCACAATGCTCCATGCCCTTGTCATCACAATGCTCCAAGACCACTGTAATCACAATGCTCCATGCCCCTTTGCATCTCAATGATCCATGAACCCTGTCATCACAATGCACCACGCCCATCATCATAATGCTTCAGGCTATTGTCATCACAATGAAATCAAAATTCTCCATGACCTTTGTCATCATAATGCTCCAAACCCTTGTGATCACAATGTTCCATAACACTTATCATCACAACACCCCATGACGCTCATCATCACAATTATCCATGGTCTTCTCATCACAATGCTCCATGACCTTTGTCATCACAATGCACAATACATTTGTCATCACAATGCTCCCTGAAACTTGTCGTCAGTATGCTCCTTGAACCCTGTCATGACAAGGCTCCATGCCTTTTTCATCACAATGATCCCTGCCCTTTTCATCACAATGCTCCAAGATCACTGTAATCACAATGCTCCATGTTCTTGTCATCACAAAACTCCATGAAGCATGTCATCAGAATGCTCCATGTCCTTCTCATCACAATGCTCCATGCCCTAGTCATCACAATGCTCCAAGACCCCTGTAATCACAATGCTCCATGCCCCTTTTCATCAGAATGCTCCGTGAGACTTGTCATCACAAGTCTCCATGATCATCTCATCACAATGCTCCAGGAACTTGTCATCACCATTCTCCATTCCCTTGGCATCACAATGCTCCATGACCCCTGTCATCACAATAATCCATTAACATATTCAGCCCAACCCTCCACGACCTACACATCACAATGCTCCATGGCCAATATCATCACAATGCTCCATGACCACTCTCATCAAAACACTCCATGACTCCTGACAACACAATGATCCGGGACTCTTGTCATCACAATGCTCCATTCCCTACTCATCACTATGTTCCATGACCCCTGTCATCACAACACTCCATGAACATTTTCAGCCCAATGCGCCATGACCCTTGTCATCACAATGATCCATGCCCTTGTCATCCCAATACTTCATGACCCCTGTATTCACAATGCTCCGTGACGCTTGTCTTCACAGTGCACCATGACACCTGTCATCACAATGCTCCATGCATTTGTCAGCAAAATGCTACATGACCTTGTCATTACAATGCTCTATGTGCTTGTCATCACAATACTCCATTTCCATTGTCATCACAATCCTCCATGAACCTTGGGATCACATTGCTTCATGCCCTTGTCATCAGAATGCTCCATGCTCCTTGAAGTCAAAATGATCTATGACCTCTGCCATCACAATGCTCCAAAACATTGTGATCACAATGTTCCATAACACTTGTCATCACAACGCTCCATGAAGCCTGCCATCACAATACTCCATGCTCTTTTCATCACAATGGTCCATGACCTTTGTCATCACAATTCTCAATATACATGTCATCACAATGCTCCCTGACACTTATCATCTGGATGCTCCTTGAACCCTGTCACGAAAAGGCTCCATGCCTTTTTCATCTCAATGCCCCATGCCATTTTCATCACAATGCTCCATGCCATTGTCATCAAAATACTCCACAAGCTTGTCATCAGAATGCTCCATGACCCTTGTCATCACAATTCTCCATGCACTTGTCAGCACAATGCTCCCTCACCCATGTCATCACAGTGCTCCAAGCCATTGTCATCACAATATTCCATTACATTTGTCATCACAATCCTCCATGACACTTGGCATCACAATGTTCCATGCCATTGTCATCACAATGGGCCATTACATATGTCATCACAATGCTCCCTGACACCTCTCTTCACAATACGGCATGACCTGGTCATCACAATGCTCCATGCCCTTTTCAACACAATGTGCCATTCCAACTGTCATCACAACAATCCATGAAATTTATTAGACTAATGTTCCATGTCCTTGTCATCACAATGCTCCACGCCCTTGTTATCAAAATGCTCCCTGACCCCTGTCATCACAATGCTCCGTGACTCCAGTCATCACAATGATTCATGACCTTTGTCATCACAATGGTCCATGCCCTCGTCATCAACAGTCTCTGTGACCATTTTAACCACAATGCTCCATGAACTTTTCATCACAATGCTCTTTGACCCTTATCATCACAATGCTCTATGCCTTTCTCAGCACAATGCTCCATGAACCTTGTCATCACAATGCTCCATGCGCTTGTCAGCACAATGCTCCATGACACATGTCATCACAATGCACCATGCGCTTGTCATCACAGTGCTCTACAATCTTGTCATCACAATGGTCCATGCACTTCTCATCAAAATGCACTCTCACCACTGATATCACAGTGCTACATCACTATTTGTCACAATACTCCCTCACCCCTGGCATCACAATTTCCCATGACTCCTGTCATTACATTGCTACATGCAATCATCATCACAATGTTCGATGAACCCTGACATCACAATGTTCCATAACACCTCTCATCAAAATGTTCCATGACACTTTTCATCAAATTGCTCCATGACCCTGTCATCACAATTCTCCCTGACCTTCTCATCAAAATGCACAACGCCCTTGCCATCAAAATGCTCCATGACCTTTGTCATCACAATGATCCATGACCCTTTGCATCACAATGCTCCATATAATTGTCATCACAATGCTCCATGAACACTCTCATCACATTGCTCCATGCCCTTGTCTTCACAAAGCTCCATGACACATGTCATCAGAATGCTCCATGGCCTTCTCATCACAATGGTCCATGCCCTTGCCATCACAATGCACCATTACCTCTGTCATAACAATGCTCCTTGACCCCTGCCCTCACGATGTTCCATGGACTTGTCATCACAAGGCTCCATGACCATTCTCATCACAACAATCCACAAACCCTGTAATCACAATGCTCCATGTCCCTTTTCATCTCAATGATCCATGAACCCTGTCATCACAAGGCACCATGCCCATCATCATAATGCTTCATGCTATTGTCATCACAATGAAATAAAAATGCTCCATGACCTCTGTCATAACAATGTTCCAAACCCTTGTGATCACCATATTCCATATCACTTGTCATCACAATGCCCCATGACTCTCGTCATCACAATTATCCATGGTCTTCTCATCACAATGCTCCATGACCTTTGTCATCACAATGATCAATACACTTGTCATCAGAATGCTCCCTGACACTTGTTGTCTGTATGCTCCATGAACCCTGTCATGGCAAGGCTCCATGCCTTTTTCATCACAATGATCCATGCCATTTTCATCACAATGCTCCAAGACCCATGTAATCACAATGCTCCATGCCCTTGTCATCACAAAGCTCAATGACGCATGCCATCAGAATGCTCCTTGGTCTTCTCCTCACAATGTTCCATGCCCTTGTCATCACAATGTTCCATGACCCCTGTAATCACTATGCTCCATGCCCATTTTCATCAGTATGCTCAATGAGACTTGTCATCACAAGGCTCCATAGATTTGTCATCACAATGCACCATTCCCTTGTCATCAAAATGCTCCATGACTTGTCATCACAAAGCTCCATGACCCTTGGCATCACAATGCTCCATGTCATTGTCATCACAATGCTCCATGAACCCTCTCATCCCATTGCTCCATGTCCTTGTCATCACAAAGCTCCATGACAGTTGTCATCACAATGCTCGATGCCCTTCTCATCAAAATGCTCCATGCCCTTTTCATCACAATCCTCCATGACCCATGTATCAAAGGGTTCCATGCCCTTGTCATCAGAATGCTCCATGCCCACTCTCATCACAATAATCCATGAAATATTTCAGGCCAATGCTCAATGTCCTTCTCATCACAATCCTCCATTACATCTGTCATAACAATGCTCCATGATCCCTGCCATCACAGTGTTCCACGGCCTTGTCATCACAAGGCTCCATGAACCTTGTCATCACAATGCTCCCAGACCCCTGTAATCACAATGTTCCATGCCCATTTCATCACAAAGCTCCATGACACATGTCATCAGAATGTTCCATGGCTTTCTCATCACAATGCTCCATGCCCTTGTCATCACAATGCTCCAAGACCACTGTAATCACAATGCTCCATGCCCCTTTGCATCTCAATGATCCATGAACCCTGTCATCACAATGCACCATGCCCATCATCATAATGCTTCAGGCTATTGTCATCACAATGAAATCAAAATTCTCCATGACCTTTGTCATCATAATGCTCCAAACCCTTGTGATCACAATGTTCCATAACACTTATCATCACAACACCCCATGACGCTCATCATCACAATTATCCATGGTCTTCTCATCACAATGCTCCATGACCTTTGTCATCACAATGCACAATACATTTGTCATCACAATGCTCCCTGAAACTTGTCGTCAGTATGCTCCTTGAACCCTGTCATGACAAGGCTCCATGCCTTTTTCATCACAATGATCCCTGCCCTTTTCATCACAATGCTCCAAGATCACTGTAATCACAATGCTCCATGTTCTTGTCATCACAAAACTCCATGAAGCATGTCATCAGAATGCTCCATGTCCTTCTCATCACAATGCTCCATGCCCTAGTCATCACAATGCTCCAAGACCCCTGTAATCACAATGCTCCATGCCCCTTTTCATCAGAATGCTCCGTGAGACTTGTCATCACAAGTCTCCATGATCATCTCATCACAATGCTCCAGGAACTTGTCATCACCATTCTCCATTCCCTTGGCATCACAATGCTCCATGACCCCTGTCATCACAATAATCCATTAACATATTCAGCCCAACCCTCCACGACCTACACATCACAATGCTCCATGGCCAATATCATCACAATGCTCCATGACCTCTCTCATCAAAACACTCCATGACTCCTGACAACACAATGATCCGGGACTCTTGTCATCACAATGCTCCATTCCCTACTCATCACTATGTTCCATGACCCCTGTCATCACAACACTCCATGAACATTTTCAGCCCAATGCGCCATGACCCTTGTCATCACAATGATCCATGCCCTTGTCATCCCAATACTTCATGACCCCTGTATTCACAATGCTCCGTGACGCTTGTCTTCACAGTGCACCATGACACCTGTCATCACAATGCTCCATGCATTTGTCAGCAAAATGCTACATGACCTTGTCATTACAATGCTCTATGTGCTTGTCATCACAATACTCCATTTCCATTGTCATCACAATCCTCCATGAACCTTGGGATCACATTGCTTCATGCCCTTGTCATCACAATGCTCCATGCTCCTTGAAATCAAAATGATCCATGACCTCTGCCATCACAATGCTCCAAAACATTGTGATCACAATGTTCCATAACACTTGTCATCACAACGCTCCATGAAGCCTGCCATCACAATACTCCATGCTCTTTTCATCACAATGGTCCATGACCTTTGTCATCACAATTCTCAATATACATGTCATCACAATGCTCCCTGACACTTATCATCTGGATGCTCCTTGAACCCTGTCACGAAAAGGCTCCATGCCTTTTTCATCTCAATGCCCCATGCCATTTTCATCACAATGCTCCATGCCATTGTCATCAAAATACTCCACAAGCTTGTCATCAGAATGCTCCATGACCCTTGTCATCACAATTCTCCATGCACTTGTCAGCACAATGCTCCCTCACCCATGTCATCACAGTGCTCCAAGCCATTGTCATCACAATATTCCATTACATTTGTCATCACAATCCTCCATGACACTTGGCATCACAATGTTCCATGCCATTGTCATCACAATGGGCCATTACATATGTCATCACAATGCTCCCTGACACCTCTCTTCACAATACTGCATGACCTGGTCATCACAATGCTCCATGCCCTTTTCAACACAATGCGCCATTCCAACTGTCATCACAACAATCCATGAAATTTATTAGACTAATGTTCCATGTCCTTGTCATCACAATGCTCCACGCCCTTGTTATCAAAATGCTCCCTGACCCCTGTCATCACAATGCTCCGTGACTCCAGTCATCACAATGATTCATGACCTTTGTCATCACAATGGTCCATGCCCTCGTCATCAACAGTCTCTGTGACCATTTTAACCACAATGCTCCATGAACTTTTCATCACAATGCTCTTTGACCCTTATCATCACAATGCTCTATGCCTTTCTCAGCACAATGCTCCATGAACCTTGTCATCACAATGCTCCATGCGCTTGTCAGCACAATGCTCCATGACACATGTCATCACAATGCACCATGCGCTTGTCATCACAGTGCTCTACAATCTTGTCATCACAATGGTCCATGCACTTCTCATCAAAATGCACTCTCACCACTGATATCACAGTGCTACATCACTATTTGTCACAATAATCCCTCACCCCTGGCATCACAATTTCCCATGACTCCTGTCATTACATTGCTACATGCAATCATCATCACAATGTTCGATGAACCCTGACATCACAATGTTCCATAACACCTCTCATCAAAATGTTCCATGACACTTTTCATCAAATTGCTCCATGACCCTGTCATCACAATTCTCCCTGACCTTCTCATCAAAATGCACAACGCCCTTGCCATCAAAATGCTCCATGACCTTTGTCATCACAATGATCCATGACCCTTTGCATCACAATGCTCCATATAATTGTCATCACAATGCTCCATGAACACTCTCATCACATTGCTCCATGCCCTTGTCTTCACAAAGCTCCATGACACATGTCATCAGAATGCTCCATGGCCTTCTCATCACAATGGTCCATGCCCTTGCCATCACAATGCACCATTACCTCTGTCATAACAATGCTCCTTGACCCCTGCCCTCACGATGTTCCATGGACTTGTCATCACAAGGCTCCATGACCATTCTCATCACAACAATCCACAAACCCTGTAATCACAATGCTCCATGCCCCTTTTCATCTCAATGATCCATGAACCCTGTCATCACAAGGCACCATGCCCATCATCATAATGCTTCATGCTATTGTCATCACAATGAAATAAAAATGCTCCATGACCTCTGTCATAACAATGTTCCAAACCCTTGTGATCACCATATTCCATATCACTTGTCATCACAATGCCCCATGACTCTCGTCATCACAATTATCCATGGTCTTCTCATCACAATGCTCCATGACCTTTGTCATCACAATGATCAATACACTTGTCATCAGAATGCTCCCTGACACTTGTTGTCTGTATGCTCCATGAACCCTGTCATGGCAAGGCTCCATGCCTTTTTCATCACAATGATCCATGCCATTTTCATCACAATGCTCCAAGACCCATGTAATCACAATGCTCCATGCCCTTGTCATCACAAAGCTCAATGACGCATGCCATCAGAATGCTCCTTGGTCTTCTCCTCACAATGTTCCATGCCCTTGTCATCACAATGTTCCATGACCCCTGTAATCACTATGCTCCATGCCCATTTTCATCAGTATGCTCAATGAGACTTGTCATCACAAGGCTCCATAGATTTGTCATCACAATGCACCATTCCCTTGTCATCAAAATGCTCCATGACTTGTCATCACAAAGCTCCATGACCCTTGGCATCACAATGCTCCATGTCATTGTCATCACAATGCTCCATGAACCCTCTCATCCCATTGCTCCATGTCCTTGTCATCACAAAGCTCCATGACAGTTGTCATCACAATGCTCGATGCCCTTCTCATCAAAATGCTCCATGCCCTTTTCATCACAATCCTCCATGACCCATGTATCAAAGGGTTCCATGCCCTTGTCATCAGAATGCTCCATGCCCACTCTCATCACAATAATCCATGAAATATTTCAGGCCAATGCTCAATGTCCTTCTCATCACAATCCTCCATTACATCTGTCATAACAATGCTCCATGATCCCTGCCATCACAGTGTTCCACGGCCTTGTCATCACAAGGCTCCATGAACCTTGTCATCACAATGCTCCCAGACCCCTGTAATCACAATGTTCCATGCCCATTTCATCACAAAGCTCCATGACACATGTCATCAGAATGTTCCATGGCTTTCTCATCACAATGCTCCATGCCCTTGTCATCACAATGCTCCAAGACCACTGTAATCACAATGCTCCATGCCCCTTTGCATCTCAATGATCCATGAACCCTGTCATCACAATGCACCATGCCCATCATCATAATGCTTCAGGCTATTGTCATCACAATGAAATCAAAATTCTCCATGACCTTTGTCATCATAATGCTCCAAACCCTTGTGATCACAATGTTCCATAACACTTATCATCACAACACCCCATGACGCTCATCATCACAATTATCCATGGTCTTCTCATCACAATGCTCCATGACCTTTGTCATCACAATGCACAATACATTTGTCATCACAATGCTCCCTGAAACTTGTCGTCAGTATGCTCCTTGAACCCTGTCATGACAAGGCTCCATGCCTTTTTCATCACAATGATCCCTGCCCTTTTCATCACAATGCTCCAAGATCACTGTAATCACAATGCTCCATGTTCTTGTCATCACAAAACTCCATGAAGCATGTCATCAGAATGCTCCATGTCCTTCTCATCACAATGCTCCATGCCCTAGTCATCACAATGCTCCAAGACCCCTGTAATCACAATGCTCCATGCCCCTTTTCATCAGAATGCTCCGTGAGACTTGTCATCACAAGTCTCCATGATCATCTCATCACAATGCTCCAGGAACTTGTCATCACCATTCTCCATTCCCTTGGCATCACAATGCTCCATGACCCCTGTCATCACAATAATCCATTAACATATTCAGCCCAACCCTCCACGACCTACACATCACAATGCTCCATGGCCAATATCATCACAATGCTCCATGACCTCTCTCATCAAAACACTCCATGACTCCTGACAACACAATGATCCGGGACTCTTGTCATCACAATGCTCCATTCCCTACTCATCACTATGTTCCATGACCCCTGTCATCACAACACTCCATGAACATTTTCAGCCCAATGCGCCATGACCCTTGTCATCACAATGATCCATGCCCTTGTCATCCCAATACTTCATGACCCCTGTATTCACAATGCTCCGTGACGCTTGTCTTCACAGTGCACCATGACACCTGTCATCACAATGCTCCATGCATTTGTCAGCAAAATGCTACATGACCTTGTCATTACAATGCTCTATGTGCTTGTCATCACAATACTCCATTTCCATTGTCATCACAATCCTCCATGAACCTTGGGATCACATTGCTTCATGCCCTTGTCATCACAATGCTCCATGCTCCTTGAAATCAAAATGATCCATGACCTCTGCCATCACAATGCTCCAAAACATTGTGATCACAATGTTCCATAACACTTGTCATCACAACGCTCCATGAAGCCTGCCATCACAATACTCCATGCTCTTTTCATCACAATGGTCCATGACCTTTGTCATCACAATTCTCAATATACATGTCATCACAATGCTCCCTGACACTTATCATCTGGATGCTCCTTGAACCCTGTCACGAAAAGGCTCCATGCCTTTTTCATCTCAATGCCCCATGCCATTTTCATCACAATGCTCCATGCCATTGTCATCAAAATACTCCACAAGCTTGTCATCAGAATGCTCCATGACCCTTGTCATCACAATTCTCCATGCACTTGTCAGCACAATGCTCCCTCACCCATGTCATCACAGTGCTCCAAGCCATTGTCATCACAATATTCAATTACATTTGTCATCACAATCCTCCATGACACTTGGCATCACAATGTTCCATGCCATTGTCATCACAATGGGCCATTACATATGTCATCACAATGCTCCCTGACACCTCTCTTCACAATACTGCATGACCTGGTCATCACAATGCTCCATGCCCTTTTCAACACAATGCGCCATTCCAACTGTCATCACAACAATCCATGAAATTTATTAGACTAATGTTCCATGTCCTTGTCATCACAATGCTCCACGCCCTTGTTATCAAAATGCTCCCTGACCCCTGTCATCACAATGCTCCGTGACTCCAGTCATCACAATGATTCATGACCTTTGTCATCACAATGGTCCATGCCCTCGTCATCAACAGTCTCTGTGACCATTTTAACCACAATGCTCCATGAACTTTTCATCACAATGCTCTTTGACCCTTATCATCACAATGCTCTATGCCTTTCTCAGCACAATGCTCCATGAACCTTGTCATCACAATGCTCCATGCGCTTGTCAGCACAATGCTCCATGACACATGTCATCACAATGCACCATGCGCTTGTCATCACAGTGCTCTACAATCTTGTCATCACAATGGTCCATGCACTTCTCATCAAAATGCACTCTCACCACTGATATCACAGTGCTACATCACTATTTGTCACAATAATCCCTCACCCCTGGCATCACAATTTCCCATGACTCCTGTCATTACATTGCTACATGCAATCATCATCACAATGTTCGATGAACCCTGACATCACAATGTTCCATAACACCTCTCATCAAAATGTTCCATGACACTTTTCATCAAATTGCTCCATGACCCTGTCATCACAATTCTCCCTGACCTTCTCATCAAAATGCACAACGCCCTTGCCATCAAAATGCTCCATGACCTTTGTCATCACAATGATCCATGACCCTTTGCATCACAATGCTCCATATAATTGTCATCACAATGCTCCATGAACACTCTCATCACATTGCTCCATGCCCTTGTCTTCACAAAGCTCCATGACACATGTCATCAGAATGCTCCATGGCCTTCTCATCACAATGGTCCATGCCCTTGCCATCACAATGCACCATTACCTCTGTCATAACAATGCTCCTTGACCCCTGCCCTCACGATGTTCCATGGACTTGTCATCACAAGGCTCCATGACCATTCTCATCACAACAATCCACAAACCCTGTAATCACAATGCTCCATGCCCCTTTTCATCTCAATGATCCATGAACCCTGTCATCACAAGGCACCATGCCCATCATCATAATGCTTCATGCTATTGTCATCACAATGAAATAAAAATGCTCCATGACCTCTGTCATAACAATGTTCCAAACCCTTGTGATCACCATATTCCATATCACTTGTCATCACAATGCCCCATGACTCTCGTCATCACAATTATCCATGGTCTTCTCATCACAATGCTCCATGACCTTTGTCATCACAATGATCAATACACTTGTCATCAGAATGCTCCCTGACACTTGTTGTCTGTATGCTCCATGAACCCTGTCATGGCAAGGCTCCATGCCTTTTTCATCACAATGATCCATGCCATTTTCATCACAATGCTCCAAGACCCATGTAATCACAATGCTCCATGCCCTTGTCATCACAAAGCTCAATGACGCATGCCATCAGAATGCTCCTTGGTCTTCTCCTCACAATGTTCCATGCCCTTGTCATCACAATGTTCCATGACCCCTGTAATCACTATGCTCCATGCCCATTTTCATCAGTATGCTCAATGAGACTTGTCATCACAAGGCTCCATAGATTTGTCATCACAATGCACCATTCCCTTGTCATCAAAATGCTCCATGACTTGTCATCACAAAGCTCCATGACCCTTGGCATCACAATGCTCCATGTCATTGTCATCACAATGCTCCATGAACCCTCTCATCCCATTGCTCCATGTCCTTGTCATCACAAAGCTCCATGACAGTTGTCATCACAATGCTCGATGCCCTTCTCATCAAAATGCTCCATGCCCTTTTCATCACAATCCTCCATGACCCATGTATCAAAGGGTTCCATGCCCTTGTCATCAGAATGCTCCATGCCCACTCTCATCACAATAATCCATGAAATATTTCAGGCCAATGCTCAATGTCCTTCTCATCACAATCCTCCATTACATCTGTCATAACAATGCTCCATGATCCCTGCCATCACAGTGTTCCACGGCCTTGTCATCACAAGGCTCCATGAACCTTGTCATCACAATGCTCCCAGACCCCTGTAATCACAATGTTCCATGCCCATTTCATCACAAAGCTCCATGACACATGTCATCAGAATGTTCCATGGCTTTCTCATCACAATGCTCCATGCCCTTGTCATCACAATGCTCCAAGACCACTGTAATCACAATGCTCCATGCCCCTTTGCATCTCAATGATCCATGAACCCTGTCATCACAATGCACCATGCCCATCATCATAATGCTTCAGGCTATTGTCATCACAATGAAATCAAAATTCTCCATGACCTTTGTCATCATAATGCTCCAAACCCTTGTGATCACAATGTTCCATAACACTTATCATCACAACACCCCATGACGCTCATCATCACAATTATCCATGGTCTTCTCATCACAATGCTCCATGACCTTTGTCATCACAATGCACAATACATTTGTCATCACAATGCTCCCTGAAACTTGTCGTCAGTATGCTCCTTGAACCCTGTCATGACAAGGCTCCATGCCTTTTTCATCACAATGATCCCTGCCCTTTTCATCACAATGCTCCAAGATCACTGTAATCACAATGCTCCATGTTCTTGTCATCACAAAACTCCATGAAGCATGTCATCAGAATGCTCCATGTCCTTCTCATCACAATGCTCCATGCCCTAGTCATCACAATGCTCCAAGACCCCTGTAATCACAATGCTCCATGCCCCTTTTCATCAGAATGCTCCGTGAGACTTGTCATCACAAGTCTCCATGATCATCTCATCACAATGCTCCAGGAACTTGTCATCACCATTCTCCATTCCCTTGGCATCACAATGCTCCATGACCCCTGTCATCACAATAATCCATTAACATATTCAGCCCAACCCTCCACGACCTACACATCACAATGCTCCATGGCCAATATCATCACAATGCTCCATGACCACTCTCATCAAAACACTCCATGACTCCTGACAACACAATGATCCGGGACTCTTGTCATCACAATGCTCCATTCCCTACTCATCACTATGTTCCATGACCCCTGTCATCACAACACTCCATGAACATTTTCAGCCCAATGCGCCATGACCCTTGTCATCACAATGATCCATGCCCTTGTCATCCCAATACTTCATGACCCCTGTATTCACAATGCTCCGTGACGCTTGTCTTCACAGTGCACCATGACACCTGTCATCACAATGCTCCATGCATTTGTCAGCAAAATGCTACATGACCTTGTCATTACAATGCTCTATGTGCTTGTCATCACAATACTCCATTTCCATTGTCATCACAATCCTCCATGAACCTTGGGATCACATTGCTTCATGCCCTTGTCATCACAATGCTCCATGCTCCTTGAAATCAAAATGATCCATGACCTCTGCCATCACAATGCTCCAAAACATTGTGATCACAATGTTCCATAACACTTGTCATCACAACGCTCCATGAAGCCTGCCATCACAATACTCCATGCTCTTTTCATCACAATGGTCCATGACCTTTGTCATCACAATTCTCAATATACATGTCATCACAATGCTCCCTGACACTTATCATCTGGATGCTCCTTGAACCCTGTCACGAAAAGGCTCCATGCCTTTTTCATCTCAATGCCCCATGCCATTTTCATCACAATGCTCCATGCCATTGTCATCAAAATACTCCACAAGCTTGTCATCAGAATGCTCCATGACCCTTGTCATCACAATTCTCCATGCACTTGTCAGCACAATGCTCCCTCACCCATGTCATCACAGTGCTCCAAGCCATTGTCATCACAATATTCCATTACATTTGTCATCACAATCCTCCATGACACTTGGCATCACAATGTTCCATGCCATTGTCATCACAATGGGCCATTACATATGTCATCACAATGCTCCCTGACACCTTTCTTCACAATACTGCATGACCTGGTCATCACAATGCTCCATGCCCTTTTCAACACAATGCGCCATTCCAACTGTCATCACAACAATCCATGAAATTTATTAGACTAATGTTCCATGTCCTTGTCATCACAATGCTCCATGCGCTTGTCAGCACAATGCGCCATGACACATGTCATCACAATGCACCATGCGCTTGTCATCACAGTGCTCTACAATCTTGTCATCACAATGGTCCATGCACTTCTCATCAAAATGCACTCTCACCACTGATATCACAGTGCTACATCACTATTTGTCACAATACTCCCTCACCCCTGGCATCACAATTTCCCATGACTCCTGTCATTACATTGCTACATGCAATCATCATCACAATGTTCGATGAACCCTGACATCACAATGTTCCATAACACCTCTCATCAAAATGTTCCATGACACTTTTCATCAAATTGCTCCATGACCCTGTCATCACAATTCTCCCTGACCTTCTCATCAAAATGCACAACGCCCTTGCCATCAAAATGCTCCATGACCTTTGTCATCACAATGATCCATGACCCTTTGCATCACAATGCTCCATATAATTGTCATCACAATGCTCCATGAACACTCTCATCACATTGCTCCATGCCCTTGTCTTCACAAAGCTCCATGACACATGTCATCAGAATGCTCCATGGCCTTCTCATCACAATGGTCCATGCCCTTGCCATCACAATGCACCATTACCTCTGTCATAACAATGCTCCTTGACCCCTGCCCTCACGATGTTCCATGGACTTGTCATCACAAGGCTCCATGACCATTCTCATCACAACAATCCACAAACCCTGTAATCACAATGCTCCATGCCCCTTTTCATCTCAATGATCCATGAACCCTGTCATCACAAGGCACCATGCCCATCATCATAATGCTTCATGCTATTGTCATCACAATGAAATAAAAATGCTCCATGACCTCTGTCATAACAATGTTCCAAACCCTTGTGATCACCATATTCCATATCACTTGTCATCACAATGCCCCATGACTCTCGTCATCACAATTATCCATGGTCTTCTCATCACAATGCTCCATGACCTTTGTCATCACAATGATCAATACACTTGTCATCAGAATGCTCCCTGACACTTGTTGTCTGTATGCTCCATGAACCCTGTCATGGCAAGGCTCCATGCCTTTTTCATCACAATGATCCATGCCATTTTCATCACAATGCTCCAAGACCCATGTAATCACAATGCTCCATGCCCTTGTCATCACAAAGCTCAATGACGCATGCCATCAGAATGCTCCTTGGTCTTCTCCTCACAATGTTCCATGCCCTTGTCATCACAATGTTCCATGACCCCTGTAATCACTATGCTCCATGCCCATTTTCATCAGTATGCTCAATGAGACTTGTCATCACAAGGCTCCATAGATTTGTCATCACAATGCACCATTCCCTTGTCATCAAAATGCTCCATGACTTGTCATCACAAAGCTCCATGACCCTTGGCATCACAATGCTCCATGTCATTGTCATCACAATGCTCCATGAACCCTCTCATCCCATTGCTCCATGTCCTTGTCATCACAAAGCTCCATGACAGTTGTCATCACAATGCTCGATGCCCTTCTCATCAAAATGCTCCATGCCCTTTTCATCACAATCCTCCATGACCCATGTATCAAAGGGTTCCATGCCCTTGTCATCAGAATGCTCCATGCCCACTCTCATCACAATAATCCATGAAATATTTCAGGCCAATGCTCAATGTCCTTCTCATCACAATCCTCCATTACATCTGTCATAACAATGCTCCATGATCCCTGCCATCACAGTGTTCCACGGCCTTGTCATCACAAGGCTCCATGAACCTTGTCATCACAATGCTCCCAGACCCCTGTAATCACAATGTTCCATGCCCATTTCATCACAAAGCTCCATGACACATGTCATCAGAATGTTCCATGGCTTTCTCATCACAATGCTCCATGCCCTTGTCATCACAATGCTCCAAGACCACTGTAATCACAATGCTCCATGCCCCTTTGCATCTCAATGATCCATGAACCCTGTCATCACAATGCACCATGCCCATCATCATAATGCTTCAGGCTATTGTCATCACAATGAAATCAAAATTCTCCATGACCTTTGTCATCATAATGCTCCAAACCCTTGTGATCACAATGTTCCATAACACTTATCATCACAACACCCCATGACGCTCATCATCACAATTATCCATGGTCTTCTCATCACAATGCTCCATGACCTTTGTCATCACAATGCACAATACATTTGTCATCACAATGCTCCCTGAAACTTGTCGTCAGTATGCTCCTTGAACCCTGTCATGACAAGGCTCCATGCCTTTTTCATCACAATGATCCCTGCCCTTTTCATCACAATGCTCCAAGATCACTGTAATCACAATGCTCCATGTTCTTGTCATCACAAAACTCCATGAAGCATGTCATCAGAATGCTCCATGTCCTTCTCATCACAATGCTCCATGCCCTAGTCATCACAATGCTCCAAGACCCCTGTAATCACAATGCTCCATGCCCCTTTTCATCAGAATGCTCCGTGAGACTTGTCATCACAAGTCTCCATGATCATCTCATCACAATGCTCCAGGAACTTGTCATCACCATTCTCCATTCCCTTGGCATCACAATGCTCCATGACCCCTGTCATCACAATAATCCATTAACATATTCAGCCCAACCCTCCACGACCTACACATCACAATGCTCCATGGCCAATATCATCACAATGCTCCATGACCACTCTCATCAAAACACTCCATGACTCCTGACAACACAATGATCCGGGACTCTTGTCATCACAATGCTCCATTCCCTACTCATCACTATGTTCCATGACCCCTGTCATCACAACACTCCATGAACATTTTCAGCCCAATGCGCCATGACCCTTGTCATCACAATGATCCATGCCCTTGTCATCCCAATACTTCATGACCCCTGTATTCACAATGCTCCGTGACGCTTGTCTTCACAGTGCACCATGACACCTGTCATCACAATGCTCCATGCATTTGTCAGCAAAATGCTACATGACCTTGTCATTACAATGCTCTATGTGCTTGTCATCACAATACTCCATTTCCATTGTCATCACAATCCTCCATGAACCTTGGGATCACATTGCTTCATGCCCTTGTCATCACAATGCTCCATGCTCCTTGAAATCAAAATGATCCATGACCTCTGCCATCACAATGCTCCAAAACATTGTGATCACAATGTTACATAACACTTGTCATCACAACGCTCCATGAAGCCTGCCATCACAATACTCCATGCTCTTTTCATCACAATGGTCCATGACCTTTGTCATCACAATTCTCAATATACATGTCATCACAATGCTCCCTGACACTTATCATCTGGATGCTCCTTGAACCCTGTCACGAAAAGGCTCCATGCCTTTTTCATCTCAATGCCCCATGCCATTTTCATCACAATGCTCCATGCCATTGTCATCAAAATACTCCACAAGCTTGTCATCAGAATGCTCCATGACCCTTGTCATCACAATTCTCCATGCACTTGTCAGCACAATGCTCCCTCACCCATGTCATCACAGTGCTCCAAGCCATTGTCATCACAATATTCCATTACATTTGTCATCACAATCCTCCATGACACTTGGCATCACAATGTTCCATGCCATTGTCATCACAATGGGCCATTACATATGTCATCACAATGCTCCCTGACACCTCTCTTCACAATACTGCATGACCTGGTCATCACAATGCTCCATGCCCTTTTCAACACAATGCGCCATTCCAACTGTCATCACAACAATCCATGAAATTTATTAGACTAATGTTCCATGTCCTTGTCATCACAATGCTCCACGCCCTTGTTATCAAAATGCTCCCTGACCCCTGTCATCACAATGCTCCGTGACTCCAGTCATCACAATGATTCATGACCTTTGTCATCACAATGGTCCATGCCCTCGTCATCAACAGTCTCTGTGACCATTTTAACCACAATGCTCCATGAACTTTTCATCACAATGCTCTTTGACCCTTATCATCACAATGCTCTATGCCTTTCTCAGCACAATGCTCCATGAACCTTGTCATCACAATGCTCCATGCGCTTGTCAGCACAATGCGCCATGACACATGTCATCACAATGCACCATGCGCTTGTCATCACAGTGCTCTACAATCTTGTCATCACAATGGTCCATGCACTTCTCATCAAAATGCACTCTCACCACTGATATCACAGTGCTACATCACTATTTGTCACAATACTCCCTCACCCCTGGCATCACAATTTCCCATGACTCCTGTCATTACATTGCTACATGCAATCATCATCACAATGTTCGATGAACCCTGACATCACAATGTTCCATAACACCTCTCATCAAAATGTTCCATGACACTTTTCATCAAATTGCTCCATGACCCTGTCATCACAATTCTCCCTGACCTTCTCATCAAAATGCACAACGCCCTTGCCATCAAAATGCTCCATGACCTTTGTCATCACAATGATCCATGACCCTTTGCATCACAATGCTCCATATAATTGTCATCACAATGCTCCATGAACACTCTCATCACATTGCTCCATGCCCTTGTCTTCACAAAGCTCCATGACACATGTCATCAGAATGCTCCATGGCCTTCTCATCACAATGGTCCATGCCCTTGCCATCACAATGCACCATTACCTCTGTCATAACAATGCTCCTTGACCCCTGCCCTCACGATGTTCCATGGACTTGTCATCACAAGGCTCCATGACCATTCTCATCACAACAATCCACAAACCCTGTAATCACAATGCTCCATGTCCCTTTTCATCTCAATGATCCATGAACCCTGTCATCACAAGGCACCATGCCCATCATCATAATGCTTCATGCTATTGTCATCACAATGAAATAAAAATGCTCCATGACCTCTGTCATAACAATGTTCCAAACCCTTGTGATCACCATATTCCATATCACTTGTCATCACAATGCCCCATGACTCTCGTCATCACAATTATCCATGGTCTTCTCATCACAATGCTCCATGACCTTTGTCATCACAATGATCAATACACTTGTCATCAGAATGCTCCCTGACACTTGTTGTCTGTATGCTCCATGAACCCTGTCATGGCAAGGCTCCATGCCTTTTTCATCACAATGATCCATGCCATTTTCATCACAATGCTCCAAGACCCATGTAATCACAATGCTCCATGCCCTTGTCATCACAAAGCTCAATGACGCATGCCATCAGAATGCTCCTTGGTCTTCTCCTCACAATGTTCCATGCCCTTGTCATCACAATGTTCCATGACCCCTGTAATCACTATGCTCCATGCCCATTTTCATCAGTATGCTCAATGAGACTTGTCATCACAAGGCTCCATAGATTTGTCATCACAATGCACCATTCCCTTGTCATCAAAATGCTCCATGACTTGTCATCACAAAGCTCCATGACCCTTGGCATCACAATGCTCCATGTCATTGTCATCACAATGCTCCATGAACCCTCTCATCCCATTGCTCCATGTCCTCGTCATCACAAAGCTCCATGACAGTTGTCATCACAATGCTCGATGCCCTTCTCATCAAAATGCTCCATGCCCTTTTCATCACAATCCTCCATGACCCATGTATCAAAGGGTTCCATGCCCTTGTCATCAGAATGCTCCATGCCCACTCTCATCACAATAATCCATGAAATATTTCAGGCCAATGCTCAATGTCCTTCTCATCACAATCCTCCATTACATCTGTCATAACAATGCTCCATGATCCCTGCCATCACAGTGTTCCACGGCCTTGTCATCACAAGGCTCCATGAACCTTGTCATCACAATGCTCCCAGACCCCTGTAATCACAATGTTCCATGCCCATTTCATCACAAAGCTCCATGACACATGTCATCAGAATGTTCCATGGCTTTCTCATCACAATGCTCCATGCCCTTGTCATCACAATGCTCCAAGACCACTGTAATCACAATGCTCCATGCCCCTTTGCATCTCAATGATCCATGAACCCTGTCATCACAATGCACCATGCCCATCATCATAATGCTTCAGGCTATTGTCATCACAATGAAATCAAAATTCTCCATGACCTTTGTCATCATAATGCTCCAAACCCTTGTGATCACAATGTTCCATAACACTTATCATCACAACACCCCATGACGCTCATCATCACAATTATCCATGGTCTTCTCATCACAATGCTCCATGACCTTTGTCATCACAATGCACAATACATTTGTCATCACAATGCTCCCTGAAACTTGTCGTCAGTATGCTCCTTGAACCCTGTCATGACAAGGCTCCATGCCTTTTTCATCACAATGATCCCTGCCCTTTTCATCACAATGCTCCAAGATCACTGTAATCACAATGCTCCATGTTCTTGTCATCACAAAACTCCATGAAGCATGTCATCAGAATGCTCCATGTCCTTCTCATCACAATGCTCCATGCCCTAGTCATCACAATGCTCCAAGACCCCTGTAATCACAATGCTCCATGCCCCTTTTCATCAGAATGCTCCGTGAGACTTGTCATCACAAGTCTCCATGATCATCTCATCACAATGCTCCAGGAACTTGTCATCACCATTCTCCATTCCCTTGGCATCACAATGCTCCATGACCCCTGTCATCACAATAATCCATTAACATATTCAGCCCAACCCTCCACGACCTACACATCACAATGCTCCATGGCCAATATCATCACAATGCTCCATGACCACTCTCATCAAAACACTCCATGACTCCTGACAACACAATGATCCGGGACTCTTGTCATCACAATGCTCCATTCCCTACTCATCACTATGTTCCATGACCCCTGTCATCACAACACTCCATGAACATTTTCAGCCCAATGCGCCATGACCCTTGTCATCACAATGATCCATGCCCTTGTCATCCCAATACTTCATGACCCCTGTATTCACAATGCTCCGTGACGCTTGTCTTCACAGTGCACCATGACACCTGTCATCACAATGCTCCATGCATTTGTCAGCAAAATGCTACATGACCTTGTCATTACAATGCTCTATGTGCTTGTCATCACAATACTCCATTTCCATTGTCATCACAATCCTCCATGAACCTTGGGATCACATTGCTTCATGCCCTTGTCATCACAATGCTCCATGCTCCTTGAAATCAAAATGATCCATGACCTCTGCCATCACAATGCTCCAAAACATTGTGATCACAATGTTCCATAACACTTGTCATCACAACGCTCCATGAAGCCTGCCATCACAATACTCCATGCTCTTTTCATCACAATGGTCCATGACCTTTGTCATCACAATTCTCAATATACATGTCATCACAATGCTCCCTGACACTTATCATCTGGATGCTCCTTGAACCCTGTCACGAAAAGGCTCCATGCCTTTTTCATCTCAATGCCCCATGCCATTTTCATCACAATGCTCCATGCCATTGTCATCAAAATACTCCACAAGCTTGTCATCAGAATGCTCCATGACCCTTGTCATCACAATTCTCCATGCACTTGTCAGCACAATGCTCCCTCACCCATGTCATCACAATGCTCCAAGCCATTGTCATCACAATATTCCATTACATTTGTCATCACAATCCTCCATGACACTTGGCATCACAATGTTCCATGCCATTGTCATCACAATGGGCCATTACATATGTCATCACAATGCTCCCTGACACCTCTCTTCACAATACGGCATGACCTGGTCTTCACAATGCTCCATGCCCTTTTCAACACAATGTGCCATTCCAACTGTCATCACAACAATCCATGAAATTTATTAGACTAATGTTCCATGTCCTTGTCATCACAATGCTCCACGCCCTTGTTATCAAAATGCTCCCTGACCCCTGTCATCACAATGCTCCGTGACTCCAGTCATCACAATGATTCATGACCTTTGTCATCACAATGGTCCATGCCCTCGTCATCAACAGTCTCTGTGACCATTTTAACCACAATGCTCCATGAACTTTTCATCACAATGCTCTTTGAACCTTATCATCACAATGCTCTATGCCTTTCTCAGCACAATGCTCCATGAACCTTGTCATCACAATGCTCCATGCGCTTGTCAGCACAATGCTCCATGACACATGTCATCACAATGCACCATGCGCTTGTCATCACAGTGCTCTACAATCTTGTCATCACAATGGTCCATGCACTTCTCATCAAAATGCACTCTCACCACTGATATCACAGTGCTACATCACTATTTGTCACAATACTCCCTCACCCCTGGCATCACAATTTCCCATGACTCCTGTCATTACATTGCTACATGCAATCATCATCACAATGTTCGATGAACCCTGACATCACAATGTTCCATAACACCTCTCATCAAAATGTTCCATGACACTTTTCATCAAATTGCTCCATGACCCTGTCATCACAATTCTCCCTGACCTTCTCATCAAAATGCACAACGCCCTTGCCATCAAAATGCTCCATGACCTTTGTCATCACAATGATCCATGACCCTTTGCATCACAATGCTCCATATAATTGTCATCACAATGCTCCATGAACACTCTCATCACATTGCTCCATGCCCTTGTCTTCACAAAGCTCCATGACACATGTCATCAGAATGCTCCATGGCCTTCTCATCACAATGGTCCATGCCCTTGCCATCACAATGCACCATTACGTCTGTCATAACAATGCTCCTTGACCCCTGCCCTCACGATGTTCCATGGACTTGTCATCACAAGGCTCCATGACCATTCTCATCACAACAATCCACAAACCCTGTAATCACAATGCTCCATGCCCCTTTTCATCTCAATGATCCATGAACCCTGTCATCACAAGGCACCATGCCCATCATCATAATGCTTCATGCTATTGTCATCACAATGAAATAAAAATGCTCCATGTCCTCTGTCATAACAATGTTCCAAACCCTTGTGATCACCATATTCCATATCACTTGTCATCACAATGCCCCATGACTCTCGTCATCACAATTATCCATGGTCTTCTCATCACAATGCTCCATGACCTTTGTCATCACAATGAATAATACACTTGTCATCAGAATGCTCCCTGACACTTGTTGTCTGTATGCTCCATGAACCCTGTCATGGCAAGGCTCCATGCCTTTTTCATCACAATGATCCATGCCATTTTCATCACAATGCTCCAAGACCCATGTAATCACAATGCTCCATGCCCTTGTCATCACAAAGCTCAATGACGCATGCCATCAGAATGCTCCTTGGTCTTCTCCTCACAATGTTCCATGCCCTTGTCATCACAATGTTCCATGACCCCTGTAATCACTATGCTCCATGCCCATTTTCATCAGTATGCTCAATGAGACTTGTCATCACAAGGCTCCATAGATTTGTCATCACAATGCACCATTCCCTTGTCATCAAAATGCTCCATGACTTGTCATCACAAAGCTCCATGACCCTTGGCATCACAATGCTCCATGTCATTGTCATCACAATGCTCCATGAACCCTCTCATCCCATTGCTCCATGTCCTCGTCATCACAAAGCTCCATGACAGTTGTCATCACAATGCTCGATGCCCTTCTCATCAAAATGCTCCATGCCCTTTTCATCACAATCCTCCATGACCCATGTATCAAAGGGTTCCATGCCCTTGTCATCAGAATGCTCCATGCCCACTCTCATCACAATAATCCATGAAATATTTCAGGCCAATGCTCAATGTCCTTCTCATCACAATCCTCCATTACATCTGTCATAACAATGCTCCATGATCCCTGCCATCACAGTGTTCCACGGCCTTGTCATCACAAGGCTCCATGAACCTTGTCATCACAATGCTCCCAGACCCCTGTAATCACAATGTTCCATGCCCATTTCATCACAAAGCTCCATGACACATGTCATCAGAATGTTCCATGGCTTTCTCATCACAATGCTCCATGCCCTTGTCATCACAATGCTCCAAGACCACTGTAATCACAATGCTCCATGCCCCTTTGCATCTCAATGATCCATGAACCCTGTCATCACAATGCACCATGCCCATCATCATAATGCTTCAGGCTATTGTCATCACAATGAAATCAAAATTCTCCATGACCTTTGTCATCATAATGCTCCAAACCCTTGTGATCACAATGTTCCATAACACTTATCATCACAACACCCCATGACGCTCATCATCACAATTATCCATGGTCTTCTCATCACAATGCTCCATGACCTTTGTCATCACAATGCACAATACATTTGTCATCACAATGCTCCCTGAAACTTGTCGTCAGTATGCTCCTTGAACCCTGTCATGACAAGGCTCCATGCCTTTTTCATCACAATGATCCCTGCCCTTTTCATCACAATGCTCCAAGATCACTGTAATCACAATGCTCCATGTTCTTGTCATCACAAAACTCCATGAAGCATGTCATCAGAATGCTCCATGTCCTTCTCATCACAATGCTCCATGCCCTAGTCATCACAATGCTCCAAGACCCCTGTAATCACAATGCTCCATGCCCCTTTTCATCAGAATGCTCCGTGAGACTTGTCATCACAAGTCTCCATGATCATCTCATCACAATGCTCCAGGAACTTGTCATCACCATTCTCCATTCCCTTGGCATCACAATGCTCCATGACCCCTGTCATCACAATAATCCATTAACATATTCAGCCCAACCCTCCACGACCTACACATCACAATGCTCCATGGCCAATATCATCACAATGCTCCATGACCACTCTCATCAAAACACTCCATGACTCCTGACAACACAATGATCCGGGACTCTTGTCATCACAATGCTCCATTCCCTACTCATCACTATGTTCCATGACCCCTGTCATCACAACACTCCATGAACATTTTCAGCCCAATGCGCCATGACCCTTGTCATCACAATGATCCATGCCCTTGTCATCCCAATACTTCATGACCCCTGTATTCACAATGCTCCGTGACGCTTGTCTTCACAGTGCACCATGACACCTGTCATCACAATGCTCCATGCATTTGTCAGCAAAATGCTACATGACCTTGTCATTACAATGCTCTATGTGCTTGTCATCACAATACTCCATTTCCATTGTCATCACAATCCTCCATGAACCTTGGGATCACATTGCTTCATGCCCTTGTCATCACAATGCTCCATGCTCCTTGAAATCAAAATGATCCATGACCTCTGCCATCACAATGCTCCAAAACATTGTGATCACAATGTTCCATAACACTTGTCATCACAACGCTCCATGAAGCCTGCCATCACAATACTCCATGCTCTTTTCATCACAATGGTCCATGACCTTTGTCATCACAATTCTCAATATACATGTCATCACAATGCTCCCTGACACTTATCATCTGGATGCTCCTTGAACCCTGTCACGAAAAGGCTCCATGCCTTTTTCATCTCAATGCCCCATGCCATTTTCATCACAATGCTCCATGCCATTGTCATCAAAATACTCCACAAGCTTGTCATCAGAATGCTCCATGACCCTTGTCATCACAATTCTCCATGCACTTGTCAGCACAATGCTCCCTCACCCATGTCATCACAGTGCTCCAAGCCATTGTCATCACAATATTCCATTACATTTGTCATCACAATCCTCCATGACACTTGGCATCACAATGTTCCATGCCATTGTCATCACAATGGGCCATTACATTTGTCATCACAATGCTCCCTGACACCTCTCTTCACAATACTGCATGACCTGGTCATCACAATGCTCCATGCCCTTTTCAACACAATGCGCCATTCCAACTGTCATCACAACAATCCATGAAATTTATTAGACTAATGTTCCATGTCCTTGTCATCACAATGCTCCACGCCCTTGTTATCAAAATGCTCCCTGACCCCTGTCATCACAATGCTCCGTGACTCCAGTCATCACAATGATTCATGACCTTTGTCATCACAATGGTCCATGCCCTCGTCATCAACAGTCTCTGTGACCATTTTAACCACAATGCTCCATGAACTTTTCATCACAATGCTCTTTGACCCTTATCATCACAATGCTCTATGCCTTTCTCAGCACAATGCTCCATGAACCTTGTCATCACAATGCTCCATGCGCTTGTCAGCACAATGCGCCATGACACATGTCATCACAATGCACCATGCGCTTGTCATCACAGTGCTCTACAATCTTGTCATCACAATGGTCCATGCACTTCTCATCAAAATGCACTCTCACCACTGATATCACAGTGCTACATCACTATTTGTCACAATACTCCCTCACCCCTGGCATCACAATTTCCCATGACTCCTGTCATTACATTGCTACATGCAATCATCATCACAATGTTCGATGAACCCTGACATCACAATGTTCCATAACACCTCTCATCAAAATGTTCCATGACACTTTTCATCAAATTGCTCCATGACCCTGTCATCACAATTCTCCCTGACCTTCTCATCAAAATGCACAACGCCCTTGCCATCAAAATGCTCCATGACCTTTGTCATCACAATGATCCATGACCCTTTGCATCACAATGCTCCATATAATTGTCATCACAATGCTCCATGAACACTCTCATCACATTGCTCCATGCCCTTGTCTTCACAAAGCTCCATGACACATGTCATCAGAATGCTCCATGGCCTTCTCATCACAATGGTCCATGCCCTTGCCATCACAATGCACCATTACCTCTGTCATAACAATGCTCCTTGACCCCTGCCCTCACGATGTTCCATGGACTTGTCATCACAAGGCTCCATGACCATTCTCATCACAACAATCCACAAACCCTGTAATCACAATGCTCCATGTCCCTTTTCATCTCAATGATCCATGAACCCTGTCATCACAAGGCACCATGCCCATCATCATAATGCTTCATGCTATTGTCATCACAATGAAATAAAAATGCTCCATGACCTCTGTCATAACAATGTTCCAAACCCTTGTGATCACCATATTCCATATCACTTGTCATCACAATGCCCCATGACTCTCGTCATCACAATTATCCATGGTCTTCTCATCACAATGCTCCATGACCTTTGTCATCACAATGATCAATACACTTGTCATCAGAATGCTCCCTGACACTTGTTGTCTGTATGCTCCATGAACCCTGTCATGGCAAGGCTCCATGCCTTTTTCATCACAATGATCCATGCCATTTTCATCACAATGCTCCAAGACCCATGTAATCACAATGCTCCATGCCCTTGTCATCACAAAGCTCAATGACGCATGCCATCAGAATGCTCCTTGGTCTTCTCCTCACAATGTTCCATGCCCTTGTCATCACAATGTTCCATGACCCCTGTAATCACTATGCTCCATGCCCATTTTCATCAGTATGCTCAATGAGACTTGTCATCACAAGGCTCCATAGATTTGTCATCACAATGCACCATTCCCTTGTCATCAAAATGCTCCATGACTTGTCATCACAAAGCTCCATGACCCTTGGCATCACAATGCTCCATGTCATTGTCATCACAATGCTCCATGAACCCTCTCATCCCATTGCTCCATGTCCTTGTCATCACAAAGCTCCATGACAGTTGTCATCACAATGCTCGATGCCCTTCTCATCAAAATGCTCCATGCCCTTTTCATCACAATCCTCCATGACCCATGTATCAAAGGGTTCCATGCCCTTGTCATCAGAATGCTCCATGCCCACTCTCATCACAATAATCCATGAAATATTTCAGGCCAATGCTCAATGTCCTTCTCATCACAATCCTCCATTACATCTGTCATAACAATGCTCCATGATCCCTGCCATCACAGTGTTCCACGGCCTTGTCATCACAAGGCTCCATGAACCTTGTCATCACAATGCTCCCAGACCCCTGTAATCACAATGTTCCATGCCCATTTCATCACAAAGCTCCATGACACATGTCATCAGAATGTTCCATGGCTTTCTCATCACAATGCTCCATGCCCTTGTCATCACAATGCTCCAAGACCACTGTAATCACAATGCTCCATGCCCCTTTGCATCTCAATGATCCATGAACCCTGTCATCACAATGCACCATGCCCATCATCATAATGCTTCAGGCTATTGTCATCACAATGAAATCAAAATTCTCCATGACCTTTGTCATCATAATGCTCCAAACCCTTGTGATCACAATGTTCCATAACACTTATCATCACAACACCCCATGACGCTCATCATCACAATTATCCATGGTCTTCTCATCACAATGCTCCATGACCTTTGTCATCACAATGCACAATACATTTGTCATCACAATGCTCCCTGAAACTTGTCGTCAGTATGCTCCTTGAACCCTGTCATGACAAGGCTCCATGCCTTTTTCATCACAATGATCCCTGCCCTTTTCATCACAATGCTCCAAGATCACTGTAATCACAATGCTCCATGTTCTTGTCATCACAAAACTCCATGAAGCATGTCATCAGAATGCTCCATGTCCTTCTCATCACAATGCTCCATGCCCTAGTCATCACAATGCTCCAAGACCCCTGTAATCACAATGCTCCATGCCCCTTTTCATCAGAATGCTCCGTGAGACTTGTCATCACAAGTCTCCATGATCATCTCATCACAATGCTCCAGGAACTTGTCATCACCATTCTCCATTCCCTTGGCATCACAATGCTCCATGACCCCTGTCATCACAATAATCCATTAACATATTCAGCCCAACCCTCCACGACCTACACATCACAATGCTCCATGGCCAATATCATCACAATGCTCCATGACCACTCTCATCAAAACACTCCATGACTCCTGACAACACAATGATCCGGGACTCTTGTCATCACAATGCTCCATTCCCTACTCATCACTATGTTCCATGACCCCTGTCATCACAACACTCCATGAACATTTTCAGCCCAATGCGCCATGACCCTTGTCATCACAATGATCCATGCCCTTGTCATCCCAATACTTCATGACCCCTGTATTCACAATGCTCCGTGACGCTTGTCTTCACAGTGCACCATGACACCTGTCATCACAATGCTCCATGCATTTGTCAGCAAAATGCTACATGACCTTGTCATTACAATGCTCTATGTGCTTGTCATCACAATACTCCATTTCCATTGTCATCACAATCCTCCATGAACCTTGGGATCACATTGCTTCATGCCCTTGTCATCACAATGCTCCATGCTCCTTGAAATCAAAATGATCCATGACCTCTGCCATCACAATGCTCCAAAACATTGTGATCACAATGTTCCATAACACTTGTCATCACAACGCTCCATGAAGCCTGCCATCACAATACTCCATGCTCTTTTCATCACAATGGTCCATGACCTTTGTCATCACAATTCTCAATATACATGTCATCACAATGCTCCCTGACACTTATCATCTGGATGCTCCTTGAACCCTGTCACGAAAAGGCTCCATGCCTTTTTCATCTCAATGCCCCATGCCATTTTCATCACAATGCTCCATGCCATTGTCATCAAAATACTCCACAAGCTTGTCATCAGAATGCTCCATGACCCTTGTCATCACAATTCTCCATGCACTTGTCAGCACAATGCTCCCTCACCCATGTCATCACAATGCTCCAAGCCATTGTCATCACAATATTCCATTACATTTGTCATCACAATCCTCCATGACACTTGGCATCACAATGTTCCATGCCATTGTCATCACAATGGGCCATTACATATGTCATCACAATGCTCCCTGACACCTCTCTTCACAATACGGCATGACCTGGTCTTCACAATGCTCCATGCCCTTTTCAACACAATGTGCCATTCCAACTGTCATCACAACAATCCATGAAATTTATTAGACTAATGTTCCATGTCCTTGTCATCACAATGCTCCACGCCCTTGTTATCAAAATGCTCCCTGACCCCTGTCATCACAATGCTCCGTGACTCCAGTCATCACAATGATTCATGACCTTTGTCATCACAATGGTCCATGCCCTCGTCATCAACAGTCTCTGTGACCATTTTAACCACAATGCTCCATGAACTTTTCATCACAATGCTCTTTGAACCTTATCATCACAATGCTCTATGCCTTTCTCAGCACAATGCTCCATGAACCTTGTCATCACAATGCTCCATGCGCTTGTCAGCACAATGCTCCATGACACATGTCATCACAATGCACCATGCGCTTGTCATCACAGTGCTCTACAATCTTGTCATCACAATGGTCCATGCACTTCTCATCAAAATGCACTCTCACCACTGATATCACAGTGCTACATCACTATTTGTTACAATACTCCCTCACCCCTGGCATCACAATTTCCCATGACTCCTGTCATTACATTGCTACATGCAATCATCATCACAATGTTCGATGAACCCTGACATCACAATGTTCCATAACACCTCTCATCAAAATGTTCCATGACACTTTTCATCAAATTGCTCCATGACCCTGTCATCACAATTCTCCCTGACCTTCTCATCAAAATGCACAACGCCCTTGCCATCAAAATGCTCCATGACCTTTGTCATCACAATGATCCATGACCCTTTGCATCACAATGCTCCATATAATTGTCATCACAATGCTCCATGAACACTCTCATCACATTGCTCCATGCCCTTGTCTTCACAAAGCTCCATGACACATGTCATCAGAATGCTCCATGGCCTTCTCATCACAATGGTCCATGCCCTTGCCATCACAATGCACCATTACCTCTGTCATAACAATGCTCCTTGACCCCTGCCCTCACGATGTTCCATGGACTTGTCATCACAAGGCTCCATGACCATTCTCATCACAACAATCCACAAACCCTGTAATCACAATGCTCCATGCCCCTTTTCATCTCAATGATCCATGAACCCTGTCATCACAAGGCACCATGCCCATCATCATAATGCTTCATGCTATTGTCATCACAATGAAATAAAAATGCTCCATGACCTCTGTCATAACAATGTTCCAAACCCTTGTGATCACCATATTCCATATCACTTGTCATCACAATGCCCCATGACTCTCGTCATCACAATTATCCATGGTCTTCTCATCACAATGCTCCATGACCTTTGTCATCACAATGATCAATACACTTGTCATCAGAATGCTCCCTGACACTTGTTGTCTGTATGCTCCATGAACCCTGTCATGGCAAGGCTCCATGCCTTTTTCATCACAATGATCCATGCCATTTTCATCACAATGCTCCAAGACCCATGTAATCACAATGCTCCATGCCCTTGTCATCACAAAGCTCAATGACGCATGCCATCAGAATGCTCCTTGGTCTTCTCCTCACAATGTTCCATGCCCTTGTCATCACAATGTTCCATGACCCCTGTAATCACTATGCTCCATGCCCATTTTCATCAGTATGCTCAATGAGACTTGTCATCACAAGGCTCCATAGATTTGTCATCACAATGCACCATTCCCTTGTCATCAAAATGCTCCATGACTTGTCATCACAAAGCTCCATGACCCTTGGCATCACAATGCTCCATGTCATTGTCATCACAATGCTCCATGAACCCTCTCATCCCATTGCTCCATGTCCTCGTCATCACAAAGCTCCATGACAGTTGTCATCACAATGCTCGATGCCCTTCTCATCAAAATGCTCCATGCCCTTTTCATCACAATCCTCCATGACCCATGTATCAAAGGGTTCCATGCCCTTGTCATCAGAATGCTCCATGCCCACTCTCATCACAATAATCCATGAAATATTTCAGGCCAATGCTCAATGTCCTTCTCATCACAATCCTCCATTACATCTGTCATAACAATGCTCCATGATCCCTGCCATCACAGTGTTCCACGGCCTTGTCATCACAAGGCTCCATGAACCTTGTCATCACAATGCTCCCAGACCCCTGTAATCACAATGTTCCATGCCCATTTCATCACAAAGCTCCATGACACATGTCATCAGAATGTTCCATGGCTTTCTCATCACAATGCTCCATGCCCTTGTCATCACAATGCTCCAAGACCACTGTAATCACAATGCTCCATGCCCCTTTGCATCTCAATGATCCATGAACCCTGTCATCACAATGCACCATGCCCATCATCATAATGCTTCAGGCTATTGTCATCACAATGAAATCAAAATTCTCCATGACCTTTGTCATCATAATGCTCCAAACCCTTGTGATCACAATGTTCCATAACACTTATCATCACAACACCCCATGACGCTCATCATCACAATTATCCATGGTCTTCTCATCACAATGCTCCATGACCTTTGTCATCACAATGCACAATACATTTGTCATCACAATGCTCCCTGAAACTTGTCGTCAGTATGCTCCTTGAACCCTGTCATGACAAGGCTCCATGCCTTTTTCATCACAATGATCCCTGCCCTTTTCATCACAATGCTCCAAGATCACTGTAATCACAATGCTCCATGTTCTTGTCATCACAAAACTCCATGAAGCATGTCATCAGAATGCTCCATGTCCTTCTCATCACAATGCTCCATGCCCTAGTCATCACAATGCTCCAAGACCCCTGTAATCACAATGCTCCATGCCCCTTTTCATCAGAATGCTCCGTGAGACTTGTCATCACAAGTCTCCATGATCATCTCATCACAATGCTCCAGGAACTTGTCATCACCATTCTCCATTCCCTTGGCATCACAATGCTCCATGACCCCTGTCATCACAATAATCCATTAACATATTCAGCCCAACCCTCCACGACCTACACATCACAATGCTCCATGGCCAATATCATCACAATGCTCCATGACCACTCTCATCAAAACACTCCATGACTCCTGACAACACAATGATCCGGGACTCTTGTCATCACAATGCTCCATTCCCTACTCATCACTATGTTCCATGACCCCTGTCATCACAACACTCCATGAACATTTTCAGCCCAATGTGCCATGACCCTTGTCATCACAATGATCCATGCCCTTGTCATCCCAATACTTCATGACCCCTGTATTCACAATGCTCCGTGACGCTTGTCTTCACAGTGCACCATGACACCTGTCATCACAATGCTCCATGCATTTGTCAGCAAAATGCTACATGACCTTGTCATTACAATGCTCTATGTGCTTGTCATCACAATACTCCATTTCCATTGTCATCACAATCCTCCATGAACCTTGGGATCACATTGCTTCATGCCCTTGTCATCACAATGCTCCATGCTCCTTGAAATCAAAATGATCCATGACCTCTGTCATCACAATGCTCCAAAACATTGTGATCACAATGTTCCATAACACTTGTCATCACAACGCTCCATGAAGCCTGCCATCACAATACTCCATGCTCTATTCATCACAATGGTCCATGACTTTGTCATCACAATTCTCAATATACATGTCATCACAATGCTCCCTGACACTTATCATCTGGATGCTCCTTGAAACCTGTCACGAAAAGGCTCCATGCCTTTTTCATCTCAATGCCCCATGCCATTTTCATCACAATGCTCCATGCCATTGTCATCAAAATACTCCACAAGCTTGTCATCAGAATGCTCCATGACCCTTGTCATCACAATTCTCCATGCACTTGTCAGCACAATGCTCCCTCACCCATGTCATCACAGTGCTCCAAGCCATTGTCATCACAATATTCCATTACATTTGTCATCACAATCCTCCATGACACTTGGCATCACAATGTTCCATGCCATTGTCATCACAATGGGCCATTACATATGTCATCACAATGCTCCCTGACACCTCTCTTCACAATACTGCATGACCTGGTCATCACAATGCTCCATGCCCTTTTCAACACAATGCGCCATTCCAACTGTCATCACAACAATCCATGAAATTTATTAGACTAATGTTCCATGTCCTTGTCATCACAATGCTCCACGCCCTTGTTATCAAAATGCTCCCTGACCCCTGTCATCACAATGCTCCGTGACTCCAGTCATCACAATGATTCATGACCTTTGTCATCACAATGGTCCATGCCCTCGTCATCAACAGTCTCTGTGACCATTTTAACCACAATGCTCCATGAACTTTTCATCACAATGCTCTTTGACCCTTATCATCACAATGCTCTATGCCTTTCTCAGCACAATGCTCCATGAACCTTGTCATCACAATGCTCCATGCGCTTGTCAGCACAATGCTCCATGACACATGTCATCACAATGCACCATGCGCTTGTCATCACAGTGCTCTACAATCTTGTCATCACAATGGTCCATGCACTTCTCATCAAAATGCACTCTCACCACTGATATCACAGTGCTACATCACTATTTGTCACAATACTCCCTCACCCCTGGCATCACAATTTCCCATGACTCCTGTCATTACATTGCTACATGCAATCATCATCACAATGTTCGATGAACCCTGACATCACAATGTTCCATAACACCTCTCATCAAAATGTTCCATGACACTTTTCATCAAATTGCTCCATGACCCTGTCATCACAATTCTCCCTGACCTTCTCATCAAAATGCACAACGCCCTTGCCATCAAAATGCTCCATGACCTTTGTCATCACAATGATCCATGACCCTTTGCATCACAATGCTCCATATAATTGTCATCACAATGCTCCATGAACACTCTCATCACATTGCTCCATGCCCTTGTCTTCACAAAGCTCCATGACACATGTCATCAGAATGCTCCATGGCCTTCTCATCACAATGGTCCATGCCCTTGCCATCACAATGCACCATTACCTCTGTCATAACAATGCTCCTTGACCCCTGCCCTCACGATGTTCCATGGACTTGTCATCACAAGGCTCCATGACCATTCTCATCACAACAATCCACAAACCCTGTAATCACAATGCTCCATGCCCCTTTTCATCTCAATGATCCATGAACCCTGTCATCACAAGGCACCATGCCCATCATCATAATGCTTCATGCTATTGTCATCACAATGAAATAAAAATGCTCCATGACCTCTGTCATAACAATGTTCCAAACCCTTGTGATCACCATATTCCATATCACTTGTCATCACAATGCCCCATGACTCTCGTCATCACAATTATCCATGGTCTTCTCATCACAATGCTCCATGACCTTTGTCATCACAATGATCAATACACTTGTCATCAGAATGCTCCCTGACACTTGTTGTCTGTATGCTCCATGAACCCTGTCATGGCAAGGCTCCATGCCTTTTTCATCACAATGATCCATGCCATTTTCATCACAATGCTCCAAGACCCATGTAATCACAATGCTCCATGCCCTTGTCATCACAAAGCTCAATGACGCATGCCATCAGAATGCTCCTTGGTCTTCTCCTCACAATGTTCCATGCCCTTGTCATCACAATGTTCCATGACCCCTGTAATCACTATGCTCCATGCCCATTTTCATCAGTATGCTCAATGAGACTTGTCATCACAAGGCTCCATAGATTTGTCATCACAATGCACCATTCCCTTGTCATCAAAATGCTCCATGACTTGTCATCACAAAGCTCCATGACCCTTGGCATCACAATGCTCCATGTCATTGTCATCACAATGCTCCATGAACCCTCTCATCCCATTACTCCATGTCCTTGTCATCACAAAGCTCCATGACAGTTGTCATCACAATGCTCGATGCCCTTCTCATCAAAATGCTCCATGCCCTTTTCATCACAATCCTCCATGACCCATGTATCAAAGGGTTCCATGCCCTTGTCATCAGAATGCTCCATGCCCACTCTCATCACAATAATCCATGAAATATTTCAGGCCAATGCTCAATGTCCTTCTCATCACAATCCTCCATTACATCTGTCATAACAATGCTCCATGATCCCTGCCATCACAGTGTTCCACGGCCTTGTCATCACAAGGCTCCATGAACCTTGTCATCACAATGCTCCCAGACCCCTGTAATCACAATGTTCCATGCCCATTTCATCACAAAGCTCCATGACACATGTCATCAGAATGTTCCATGGCTTTCTCATCACAATGCTCCATGCCCTTGTCATCACAATGCTCCAAGACCACTGTAATCACAATGCTCCATGCCCCTTTGCATCTCAATGATCCATGAACCCTGTCATCACAATGCACCATGCCCATCATCATAATGCTTCAGGCTATTGTCATCACAATGAAATCAAAATTCTCCATGACCTTTGTCATCATAATGCTCCAAACCCTTGTGATCACAATGTTCCATAACACTTATCATCACAACACCCCATGACGCTCATCATCACAATTATCCATGGTCTTCTCATCACAATGCTCCATGACCTTTGTCATCACAATGCACAATACATTTGTCATCACAATGCTCCCTGAAACTTGTCGTCAGTATGCTCCTTGAACCCTGTCATGACAAGGCTCCATGCCTTTTTCATCACAATGATCCCTGCCCTTTTCATCACAATGCTCCAAGATCACTGTAATCACAATGCTCCATGTTCTTGTCATCACAAAACTCCATGAAGCATGTCATCAGAATGCTCCATGTCCTTCTCATCACAATGCTCCATGCCCTAGTCATCACAATGCTCCAAGACCCCTGTAATCACAATGCTCCATGCCCCTTTTCATCAGAATGCTCCGTGAGACTTGTCATCACAAGTCTCCATGATCATCTCATCACAATGCTCCAGGAACTTGTCATCACCATTCTCCATTCCCTTGGCATCACAATGCTCCATGACCCCTGTCATCACAATAATCCATTAACATATTCAGCCCAACCCTCCACGACCTACACATCACAATGCTCCATGGCCAATATCATCACAATGCTCCATGACCACTCTCATCAAAACACTCCATGACTCCTGACAACACAATGATCCGGGACTCTTGTCATCACAATGCTCCATTCCCTACTCATCACTATGTTCCATGACCCCTGTCATCACAACACTCCATGAACATTTTCAGCCCAATGCGCCATGACCCTTGTCATCACAATGATCCATGCCCTTGTCATCCCAATACTTCATGACCCCTGTATTCACAATGCTCCGTGACGCTTGTCTTCACAGTGCACCATGACACCTGTCATCACAATGCTCCATGCATTTGTCAGCAAAATGCTACATGACCTTGTCATTACAATGCTCTATGTGCTTGTCATCACAATACTCCATTTCCATTGTCATCACAATCCTCCATGAACCTTGGGATCACATTGCTTCATGCCCTTGTCATCACAATGCTCCATGCTCCTTGAAATCAAAATGATCCATGACCTCTGTCATCACAATGCTCCAAAACATTGTGATCACAATGTTCCATAACACTTGTCATCACAACGCTCCATGAAGCCTGCCATCACAATACTCCATGCTCTTTTCATCACAATGGTCCATGACCTTTGTCATCACAATTCTCAATATACATGTCATCACAATGCTCCCTGACACTTATCATCTGGATGCTCCTTGAACCCTGTCACGAAAAGGCTCCATGCCTTTTTCATCTCAATGCCCCATGCCATTTTCATCACAATGCTCCATGCCATTGTCATCAAAATATTCCACAAGCTTGTCATCAGAATGCTCCATGACCCTTGTCATCACAATTCTCCATGCACTTGTCAGCACAATGCTCCCTCACCCATGTCATCACAATGCTCCAAGCCATTGTCATCACAATATTCCATTACATTTGTCATCACAATCCTCCATGACACTTGGCATCACAATGTTCCATGCCATTGTCATCACAATGGGCCATTACATATGTCATCACAATGCTCCCTGACACCTCTCTTCACAATACGGCATGACCTGGTCATCACAATGCTCCATGCCCTTTTCAACACAATGTGCCATTCCAACTGTCATCACAACAATCCATGAAATTTATTAGACTAATGTTCCATGTCCTTGTCATCACAATGCTCCACGCCCTTGTTATCAAAATGCTCCCTGACCCCTGTCATCACAATGCTCCGTGACTCCAGTCATCACAATGATTCATGACCTTTGTCATCACAATGGTCCATGCCCTCGTCATCAACAGTCTCTGTGACCATTTTAACCACAATGCTCCATGAACTTTTCATCACAATGCTCTTTGACCCTTATCATCACAATGCTCTATGCCTTTCTCAGCACAATGCTCCATGAACCTTGTCATCACAATGCTCCATGCGCTTGTCAGCACAATGCTCCATGACACATGTCATCACAATGCACCATGCGCTTGTCATCACAGTGCTCTACAATCTTGTCATCACAATGGTCCATGCACTTCTCATCAAAATGCACTCTCACCACTGATATCACAGTGCTACATCACTATTTGTCACAATACTCCCTCACCCCTGGCATCACAATTTCCCATGACTCCTGTCATTACATTGCTACATGCAATCATCATCACAATGTTCGATGAACCCTGACATCACAATGTTCCATAACACCTCTCATCAAAATGTTCCATGACACTTTTCATCAAATTGCTCCATGACCCTGTCATCACAATTCTCCCTGACCTTCTCATCAAAATGCACAACGCCCTTGCCATCAAAATGCTCCATGACCTTTGTCATCACAATGATCCATGACCCTTTGCATCACAATGCTCCATATAATTGTCATCAAAATGCTCCATGAACACTCTCATCACATTGCTCCATGCCCTTGTCTTCACAAAGCTCCATGACACATGTCATCAGAATGCTCCATGGCCTTCTCATCACAATGGTCCATGCCCTTGCCATCACAATGCACCATTACCTCTGTCATAACAATGCTCCTTGACCCCTGCCCTCACGATGTTCCATGGACTTGTCATCACAAGGCTCCATGACCATTCTCATCACAACAATCCACAAACCCTGTAATCACAATGCTCCATGTCCCTTTTCATCTCAATGATCCATGAACCCTGTCATCACAAGGCACCATGCCCATCATCATAATGCTTCATGCTATTGTCATCACAATGAAATAAAAATGCTCCATGACCTCTGTCATAACAATGTTCCAAACCCTTGTGATCACCATATTCCATATCACTTGTCATCACAATGCCCCATGACTCTCGTCATCACAATTATCCATGGTCTTCTCATCACAATGCTCCATGACCTTTGTCATCACAATGATCAATACACTTGTCATCAGAATGCTCCCTGACACTTGTTGTCTGTATGCTCCATGAACCCTGTCATGGCAAGGCTCCATGCCTTTTTCATCACAATGATCCATGCCATTTTCATCACAATGCTCCAAGACCCATGTAATCACAATGCTCCATGCCCTTGTCATCACAAAGCTCAATGACGCATGCCATCAGAATGCTCCTTGGTCTTCTCCTCACAATGTTCCATGCCCTTGTCATCACAATGTTCCATGACCCCTGTAATCACTATGCTCCATGCCCATTTTCATCAGTATGCTCAATGAGACTTGTCATCACAAGGCTCCATAGATTTGTCATCACAATGCACCATTCCCTTGTCATCAAAATGCTCCATGACTTGTCATCACAAAGCTCCATGACCCTTGGCATCACAATGCTCCATGTCATTGTCATCACAATGCTCCATGAACCCTCTCATCCCATTGCTCCATGTCCTCGTCATCACAAAGCTCCATGACAGTTGTCATCACAATGCTCGATGCCCTTCTCATCAAAATGCTCCATGCCCTTTTCATCACAATCCTCCATGACCCATGTATCAAAGGGTTCCATGCCCTTGTCATCAGAATGCTCCATGCCCACTCTCATCACAATAATCCATGAAATATTTCAGGCCAATGCTCAATGTCCTTCTCATCACAATCCTCCATTACATCTGTCATAACAATGCTCCATGATCCCTGCCATCACAGTGTTCCACGGCCTTGTCATCACAAGGCTCCATGAACCTTGTCATCACAATGCTCCCAGACCCCTGTAATCACAATGTTCCATGCCCATTTCATCACAAAGCTCCATGACACATGTCATCAGAATGTTCCATGGCTTTCTCATCACAATGCTCCATGCCCTTGTCATCACAATGCTCCAAGACCACTGTAATCACAATGCTCCATGCCCCTTTGCATCTCAATGATCCATGAACCCTGTCATCACAATGCACCATGCCCATCATCATAATGCTTCAGGCTATTGTCATCACAATGAAATCAAAATTCTCCATGACCTTTGTCATCATAATGCTCCAAACCCTTGTGATCACAATGTTCCATAACACTTATCATCACAACACCCCATGACGCTCATCATCACAATTATCCATGGTCTTCTCATCACAATGCTCCATGACCTTTGTCATCACAATGCACAATACATTTGTCATCACAATGCTCCCTGAAACTTGTCGTCAGTATGCTCCTTGAACCCTGTCATGACAAGGCTCCATGCCTTTTTCATCACAATGATCCCTGCCCTTTTCATCACAATGCTCCAAGATCACTGTAATCACAATGCTCCATGTTCTTGTCATCACAAAACTCCATGAAGCATGTCATCAGAATGCTCCATGTCCTTCTCATCACAATGCTCCATGCCCTAGTCATCACAATGCTCCAAGACCCCTGTAATCACAATGCTCCATGCCCCTTTTCATCAGAATGCTCCGTGAGACTTGTCATCACAAGTCTCCATGATCATCTCATCACAATGCTCCAGGAACTTGTCATCACCATTCTCCATTCCCTTGGCATCACAATGCTCCATGACCCCTGTCATCACAATAATCCATTAACATATTCAGCCCAACCCTCCACGACCTACACATCACAATGCTCCATGGCCAATATCATCACAATGCTCCATGACCACTCTCATCAAAACACTCCATGACTCCTGACAACACAATGATCCGGGACTCTTGTCATCACAATGCTCCATTCCCTACTCATCACTATGTTCCATGACCCCTGTCATCACAACACTCCATGAACATTTTCAGCCCAATGCGCCATGACCCTTGTCATCACAATGATCCATGCCCTTGTCATCCCAATACTTCATGACCCCTGTATTCACAATGCTCCGTGACGCTTGTCTTCACAGTGCACCATGACACCTGTCATCACAATGCTCCATGCATTTGTCAGCAAAATGCTACATGACCTTGTCATTACAATGCTCTATGTGCTTGTCATCACAATACTCCATTTCCATTGTCATCACAATCCTCCATGAACCTTGGGATCACATTGCTTCATGCCCTTGTCATCACAATGCTCCATGCTCCTTGAAATCAAAATGATCCATGACCTCTGTCATCACAATGCTCCAAAACATTGTGATCACAATGTTCCATAACACTTGTCATCACAACGCTCCATGAAGCCTGCCATCACAATACTCCATGCTCTTTTCATCACAATGGTCCATGACCTTTGTCATCACAATTCTCAATATACATGTCATCACAATGCTCCCTGACACTTATCATCTGGATGCTCCTTGAACCCTGTCACGAAAAGGCTCCATGCCTTTTTCATCTCAATGCCCCATGCCATTTTCATCACAATGCTCCATGCCATTGTCATCAAAATATTCCACAAGCTTGTCATCAGAATGCTCCATGACCCTTGTCATCACAATTCTCCATGCACTTGTCAGCACAATGCTCCCTCACCCATGTCATCACAATGCTCCAAGCCATTGTCATCACAATATTCCATTACATTTGTCATCACAATCCTCCATGACACTTGGCATCACAATGTTCCATGCCATTGTCATCACAATGGGCCATTACATATGTCATCACAATGCTCCCTGACACCTCTCTTCACAATACGGCATGACCTGGTCATCACAATGCTCCATGCCCTTTTCAACACAATGTGCCATTCCAACTGTCATCACAACAATCCATGAAATTTATTAGACTAATGTTCCATGTCCTTGTCATCACAATGCTCCACGCCCTTGTTATCAAAATGCTCCCTGACCCCTGTCATCACAATGCTCCGTGACTCCAGTCATCACAATGATTCATGACCTTTGTCATCACAATGGTCCATGCCCTCGTCATCAACAGTCTCTGTGACCATTTTAACCACAATGCTCCATGAACTTTTCATCACAATGCTCTTTGACCCTTATCATCACAATGCTCTATGCCTTTCTCAGCACAATGCTCCATGAACCTTGTCATCACAATGCTCCATGCGCTTGTCAGCACAATGCTCCATGACACATGTCATCACAATGCACCATGCGCTTGTCATCACAGTGCTCTACAATCTTGTCATCACAATGGTCCATGCACTTCTCATCAAAATGCACTCTCACCACTGATATCACAGTGCTACATCACTATTTGTCACAATACTCCCTCACCCCTGGCATCACAATTTCCCATGACTCCTGTCATTACATTGCTACATGCAATCATCATCACAATGTTCGATGAACCCTGACATCACAATGTTCCATAACACCTCTCATCAAAATGTTCCATGACACTTTTCATCAAATTGCTCCATGACCCTGTCATCACAATTCTCCCTGACCTTCTCATCAAAATGCACAACGCCCTTGCCATCAAAATGCTCCATGACCTTTGTCATCACAATGATCCATGACCCTTTGCATCACAATGCTCCATATAATTGTCATCAAAATGCTCCATGAACACTCTCATCACATTGCTCCATGCCCTTGTCTTCACAAAGCTCCATGACACATGTCATCAGAATGCTCCATGGCCTTCTCATCACAATGGTCCATGCCCTTGCCATCACAATGCACCATTACCTCTGTCATAACAATGCTCCTTGACCCCTGCCCTCACGATGTTCCATGGACTTGTCATCACAAGGCTCCATGACCATTCTCATCACAACAATCCACAAACCCTGTAATCACAATGCTCCATGTCCCTTTTCATCTCAATGATCCATGAACCCTGTCATCACAAGGCACCATGCCCATCATCATAATGCTTCATGCTATTGTCATCACAATGAAATAAAAATGCTCCATGACCTCTGTCATAACAATGTTCCAAACCCTTGTGATCACCATATTCCATATCACTTGTCATCACAATGCCCCATGACTCTCGTCATCACAATTATCCATGGTCTTCTCATCACAATGCTCCATGACCTTTGTCATCACAATGATCAATACACTTGTCATCAGAATGCTCCCTGACACTTGTTGTCTGTATGCTCCATGAACCCTGTCATGGCAAGGCTCCATGCCTTTTTCATCACAATGATCCATGCCATTTTCATCACAATGCTCCAAGACCCATGTAATCACAATGCTCCATGCCCTTGTCATCACAAAGCTCAATGACGCATGCCATCAGAATGCTCCTTGGTCTTCTCCTCACAATGTTCCATGCCCTTGTCATCACAATGTTCCATGACCCCTGTAATCACTATGCTCCATGCCCATTTTCATCAGTATGCTCAATGAGACTTGTCATCACAAGGCTCCATAGATTTGTCATCACAATGCACCATTCCCTTGTCATCAAAATGCTCCATGACTTGTCATCACAAAGCTCCATGACCCTTGGCATCACAATGCTCCATGTCATTGTCATCACAATGCTCCATGAACCCTCTCATCCCATTGCTCCATGTCCTTGTCATCACAAAGCTCCATGACAGTTGTCATCACAATGCTCGATGCCCTTCTCATCAAAATGCTCCATGCCCTTTTCATCACAATCCTCCATGACCCATGTATCAAAGGGTTCCATGCCCTTGTCATCAGAATGCTCCATGCCCACTCTCATCACAATAATCCATGAAATATTTCAGGCCAATGCTCAATGTCCTTCTCATCACAATCCTCCATTACATCTGTCATAACAATGCTCCATGATCCCTGCCATCACAGTGTTCCACGGCCTTGTCATCACAAGGCTCCATGAACCTTGTCATCACAATGCTCCCAGACCCCTGTAATCACAATGTTCCATGCCCATTTCATCACAAAGCTCCATGACACATGTCATCAGAATGTTCCATGGCTTTCTCATCACAATGCTCCATGCCCTTGTCATCACAATGCTCCAAGACCACTGTAATCACAATGCTCCATGCCCCTTTGCATCTCAATGATCCATGAACCCTGTCATCACAATGCACCATGCCCATCATCATAATGCTTCAGGCTATTGTCATCACAATGAAATCAAAATTCTCCATGACCTTTGTCATCATAATGCTCCAAACCCTTGTGATCACAATGTTCCATAACACTTATCATCACAACACCCCATGACGCTCATCATCACAATTATCCATGGTCTTCTCATCACAATGCTCCATGACCTTTGTCATCACAATGCACAATACATTTGTCATCACAATGCTCCCTGAAACTTGTCGTCAGTATGCTCCTTGAACCCTGTCATGACAAGGCTCCATGCCTTTTTCATCACAATGATCCCTGCCCTTTTCATCACAATGCTCCAAGATCACTGTAATCACAATGCTCCATGTTCTTGTCATCACAAAACTCCATGAAGCATGTCATCAGAATGCTCCATGTCCTTCTCATCACAATGCTCCATGCCCTAGTCATCACAATGCTCCAAGACCCCTGTAATCACAATGCTCCATGCCCCTTTTCATCAGAATGCTCCGTGAGACTTGTCATCACAAGTCTCCATGATCATCTCATCACAATGCTCCAGGAACTTGTCATCACCATTCTCCATTCCCTTGGCATCACAATGCTCCATGACCCCTGTCATCACAATAATCCATTAACATATTCAGCCCAACCCTCCACGACCTACACATCACAATGCTCCATGGCCAATATCATCACAATGCTCCATGACCACTCTCATCAAAACACTCCATGACTCCTGACAACACAATGATCCGGGACTCTTGTCATCACAATGCTCCATTCCCTACTCATCACTATGTTCCATGACCCCTGTCATCACAACACTCCATGAACATTTTCAGCCCAATGCGCCATGACCCTTGTCATCACAATGATCCATGCCCTTGTCATCCCAATACTTCATGACCCCTGTATTCACAATGCTCCGTGACGCTTGTCTTCACAGTGCACCATGACACCTGTCATCACAATGCTCCATGCATTTGTCAGCAAAATGCTACATGACCTTGTCATTACAATGCTCTATGTGCTTGTCATCACAATACTCCATTTCCATTGTCATCACAATCCTCCATGAACCTTGGGATCACATTGCTTCATGCCCTTGTCATCACAATGCTCCATGCTCCTTGAAATCAAAATGATCCATGACCTCTGTCATCACAATGCTCCAAAACATTGTGATCACAATGTTCCATAACACTTGTCATCACAACGCTCCATGAAGCCTGCCATCACAATACTCCATGCTCTTTTCATCACAATGGTCCATGACCTTTGTCATCACAATTCTCAATATACATGTCATCACAATGCTCCCTGACACTTATCATCTGGATGCTCCTTGAACCCTGTCACGAAAAGGCTCCATGCCTTTTTCATCTCAATGCCCCATGCCATTTTCATCACAATGCTCCCTGCCATTGTCATCAAAATATTCCACAAGCTTGTCATCAGAATGCTCCATGACCCTTGTCATCACAATTCTCCATGCACTTGTCAGCACAATGCTCCCTCACCCATGTCATCACAATGCTCCAAGCCATTGTCATCACAATATTCCATTACATTTGTCATCACAATCCTCCATGACACTTGGCATCACAATGTTCCATGCCATTGTCATCACAATGGGCCATTACATATGTCATCACAATGCTCCCTGACACCTCTCTTCACAATACGGCATGACCTGGTCATCACAATGCTCCATGCCCTTTTCAACACAATGTGCCATTCCAACTGTCATCACAACAGTCCATGAAATTTATTAGACTAATGTTCCATGTCCTTGTCATCACAATGCTCCACGCCCTTGTTATCAAAATGCTCCCTGACCCCTGTCATCACAATGCTCCGTGACTCCAGTCATCACAATGATTCATGACCTTTGTCATCACAATGGTCCATGCCCTCGTCATCAACAGTCTCTGTGACCATTTTAACCACAATGCTCCATGAACTTTTCATCACAATGCTCTTTGACCCTTATCATCACAATGCTCTATGCCTTTCTCAGCACAATGCTCCATGAACCTTGTCATCACAATGCTCCATGCGCTTGTCAGCACAATGCTCCATGACACATGTCATCACAATGCACCATGCGCTTGTCATCACAGTGCTCTACAATCTTGTCATCACAATGGTCCATGCACTTCTCATCAAAATGCACTCTCACCACTGATATCACAGTGCTACACCACTATTTGTCACAATACTCCCTCACCCCTGGCATCACAATTTCCCATGACTCCTGTCATTACATTGCTACATGCAATCATCATCACAATGTTCGATGAACCCTGACATCACAATGTTCCATAACACCTCTCATCAAAATGTTCCATGACACTTTTCATCAAATTGCTCCATGACCCTGTCATCACAATTCTCCCTGACCTTCTCATCAAAATGCACAACGCCCTTGCCATCAAAATGCTCCATGACCTTTGTCATCACAATGATCCATGACCCTTTGCATCACAATGCTCCATATAATTGTCATCACAATGCTCCATGAACACTCTCATCACATTGCTCCATGCCCTTGTCTTCACAAAGCTCCATGACACATGTCATCAGAATGCTCCATGGCCTTCTCATCACAATGGTCCATGCCCTTGCCATCACAATGCACCATTACGTCTGTCATAACAATGCTCCTTGACCCCTGCCCTCACGATGTTCCATGGACTTGTCATCACAAGGCTCCATGACCATTCTCATCACAACAATCCACAAACCCTGTAATCACAATGCTCCATGCCCCTTTTCATCTCAATGATCCATGAACCCTGTCATCACAAGGCACCATGCCCATCATCATAATGCTTCATGCTATTGTCATCACAATGAAATAAAAATGCTCCATGACCTCTGTCATAACAATGTTCCAAACCCTTGTGATCACCATATTCCATATCACTTGTCATCACAATGCCCCATGACTCTCGTCATCACAATTATCCATGGTCTTCTCATCACAATGCTCCATGACCTTTGTCATCACAATGATCAATACACTTGTCATCAGAATGCTCCCTGACACTTGTTGTCTGTATGCTCCATGAACCCTGTCATGGCAAGGCTCCATGCCTTTTTCATCACAATGATCCATGCCATTTTCATCACAATGCTCCAAGACCCATGTAATCACAATGCTCCATGCCCTTGTCATCACAAAGCTCAATGACGCATGCCATCAGAATGCTCCTTGGTCTTCTCCTCACAATGTTCCATGCCCTTGTCATCACAATGTTCCATGACCCCTGTAATCACTATGCTCCATGCCCATTTTCATCAGTATGCTCAATGAGACTTGTCATCACAAGGCTCCATAGATTTGTCATCACAATGCACCATTCCCTTGTCATCAAAATGCTCCATGACTTGTCATCACAAAGCTCCATGACCCTTGGCATCACAATGCTCCATGTCATTGTCATCACAATGCTCCATGAACCCTCTCATCCCATTGCTCCATGTCCTCGTCATCACAAAGCTCCATGACAGTTGTCATCACAATGCTCGATGCCCTTCTCATCAAAATGCTCCATGCCCTTTTCATCACAATCCTCCATGACCCATGTATCAAAGGGTTCCATGCCCTTGTCATCAGAATGCTCCATGCCCACTCTCATCACAATAATCCATGAAATATTTCAGGCCAATGCTCAATGTCCTTCTCATCACAATCCTCCATTACATCTGTCATAACAATGCTCCATGATCCCTGCCATCACAGTGTTCCACGGCCTTGTCATCACAAGGCTCCATGAACCTTGTCATCACAATGCTCCCAGACCCCTGTAATCACAATGTTCCATGCCCATTTCATCACAAAGCTCCATGACACATGTCATCAGAATGTTCCATGGCTTTCTCATCACAATGCTCCATGCCCTTGTCATCACAATGCTCCAAGACCACTGTAATCACAATGCTCCATGCCCCTTTGCATCTCAATGATCCATGAACCCTGTCATCACAATGCACCATGCCCATCATCATAATGCTTCAGGCTATTGTCATCACAATGAAATCAAAATTCTCCATGACCTTTGTCATCATAATGCTCCAAACCCTTGTGATCACAATGTTCCATAACACTTATCATCACAACACCCCATGACGCTCATCATCACAATTATCCATGGTCTTCTCATCACAATGCTCCATGACCTTTGTCATCACAATGCACAATACATTTGTCATCACAATGCTCCCTGAAACTTGTCGTCAGTATGCTCCTTGAACCCTGTCATGACAAGGCTCCATGCCTTTTTCATCACAATGATCCCTGCCCTTTTCATCACAATGCTCCAAGATCACTGTAATCACAATGCTCCATGTTCTTGTCATCACAAAACTCCATGAAGCATGTCATCAGAATGCTCCATGTCCTTCTCATCACAATGCTCCATGCCCTAGTCATCACAATGCTCCAAGACCCCTGTAATCACAATGCTCCATGCCCCTTTTCATCAGAATGCTCCGTGAGACTTGTCATCACAAGTCTCCATGATCATCTCATCACAATGCTCCAGGAACTTGTCATCACCATTCTCCATTCCCTTGGCATCACAATGCTCCATGACCCCTGTCATCACAATAATCCATTAACATATTCAGCCCAACCCTCCACGACCTACACATCACAATGCTCCATGGCCAATATCATCACAATGCTCCATGACCACTCTCATCAAAACACTCCATGACTCCTGACAACACAATGATCCGGGACTCTTGTCATCACAATGCTCCATTCCCTACTCATCACTATGTTCCATGACCCCTGTCATCACAACACTCCATGAACATTTTCAGCCCAATGCGCCATGACCCTTGTCATCACAATGATCCATGCCCTTGTCATCCCAATACTTCATGACCCCTGTATTCACAATGCTCCGTGACGCTTGTCTTCACAGTGCACCATGACACCTGTCATCACAATGCTCCATGCATTTGTCAGCAAAATGCTACATGACCTTGTCATTACAATGCTCTATGTGCTTGTCATCACAATACTCCATTTCCATTGTCATCACAATCCTCCATGAACCTTGGGATCACATTGCTTCATGCCCTTGTCATCACAATGCTCCATGCTCCTTGAAATCAAAATGATCCATGACCTCTGCCATCACAATGCTCCAAAACATTGTGATCACAATGTTCCATAACACTTGTCATCACAACGCTCCATGAAGCCTGCCATCACAATACTCCATGCTCTTTTCATCACAATGGTCCATGACCTTTGTCATCACAATTCTCAATATACATGTCATCACAATGCTCCCTGACACTTATCATCTGGATGCTCCTTGAACCCTGTCACGAAAAGGCTCCATGCCTTTTTCATCTCAATGCCCCATGCCATTTTCATCACAATGCTCCCTGCCATTGTCATCAAAATATTCCACAAGCTTGTCATCAGAATGCTCCATGACCCTTGTCATCACAATTCTCCATGCACTTGTCAGCACAATGCTCCCTCACCCATGTCATCACAATGCTCCAAGCCATTGTCATCACAATATTCCATTACATTTGTCATCACAATCCTCCATGACACTTGGCATCACAATGTTCCATGCCATTGTCATCACAATGGGCCATTACATATGTCATCACAATGCTCCCTGACACCTCTCTTCACAATACGGCATGACCTGGTCATCACAATGCTCCATGCCCTTTTCAACACAATGTGCCATTCCAACTGTCATCACAACAATCCATGAAATTTATTAGACTAATGTTCCATGTCCTTGTCATCACAATGCTCCACGCCCTTGTTATCAAAATGCTCCCTGACCCCTGTCATCACAATGCTCCGTGACTCCAGTCATCACAATGATTCATGACCTTTGTCATCACAATGGTCCATGCCCTCGTCATCAACAGTCTCTGTGACCATTTTAACCACAATGCTCCATGAACTTTTCATCACAATGCTCTTTGACCCTTATCATCACAATGCTCTATGCCTTTCTCAGCACAATGCTCCATGAACCTTGTCATCACAATGCTCCATGCGCTTGTCAGCACAATGCTCCATGACACATGTCATCACAATGCACCATGCGCTTGTCATCACAGTGCTCTACAATCTTGTCATCACAATGGTCCATGCACTTCTCATCAAAATGCACTCTCACCACTGATATCACAGTGCTACACCACTATTTGTCACAATACTCCCTCACCCCTGGCATCACAATTTCCCATGACTCCTGTCATTACATTGCTACATGCAATCATCATCACAATGTTCGATGAACCCTGACATCACAATGTTCCATAACACCTCTCATCAAAATGTTCCATGACACTTTTCATCAAATTGCTCCATGACCCTGTCATCACAATTCTCCCTGACCTTCTCATCAAAATGCACAACGCCCTTGCCATCAAAATGCTCCATGACCTTTGTCATCACAATGATCCATGACCCTTTGCATCACAATGCTCCATATAATTGTCATCACAATGCTCCATGAACACTCTCATCACATTGCTCCATGCCCTTGTCTTCACAAAGCTCCATGACACATGTCATCAGAATGCTCCATGGCCTTCTCATCACAATGGTCCATGCCCTTGCCATCACAATGCACCATTACGTCTGTCATAACAATGCTCCTTGACCCCTGCCCTCACGATGTTCCATGGACTTGTCATCACAAGGCTCCATGACCATTCTCATCACAACAATCCACAAACCCTGTAATCACAATGCTCCATGCCCCTTTTCATCTCAATGATCCATGAACCCTGTCATCACAAGGCACCATGCCCATCATCATAATGCTTCATGCTATTGTCATCACAATGAAATAAAAATGCTCCATGACCTCTGTCATAACAATGTTCCAAACCCTTGTGATCACCATATTCCATATCACTTGTCATCACAATGCCCCATGACTCTCGTCATCACAATTATCCATGGTCTTCTCATCACAATGCTCCATGACCTTTGTCATCACAATGATCAATACACTTGTCATCAGAATGCTCCCTGACACTTGTTGTCTGTATGCTCCATGAACCCTGTCATGGCAAGGCTCCATGCCTTTTTCATCACAATGATCCATGCCATTTTCATCACAATGCTCCAAGACCCATGTAATCACAATGCTCCATGCCCTTGTCATCACAAAGCTCAATGACGCATGCCATCAGAATGCTCCTTGGTCTTCTCCTCACAATGTTCCATGCCCTTGTCATCACAATGTTCCATGACCCCTGTAATCACTATGCTCCATGCCCATTTTCATCAGTATGCTCAATGAGACTTGTCATCACAAGGCTCCATAGATTTGTCATCACAATGCACCATTCCCTTGTCATCAAAATGCTCCATGACTTGTCATCACAAAGCTCCATGACCCTTGGCATCACAATGCTCCATGTCATTGTCATCACAATGCTCCATGAACCCTCTCATCCCATTGCTCCATGTCCTCGTCATCACAAAGCTCCATGACAGTTTTCATCACAATGCTCGATGCCCTTCTCATCAAAATGCTCCATGCCCTTTTCATCACAATCCTCCATGACCCATGTATCAAAGGGTTCCATGCCCTTGTCATCAGAATGCTCCATGCCCACTCTCATCACAATAATCCATGAAATATTTCAGGCCAATGCTCAATGTCCTTCTCATCACAATCCTCCATTACATCTGTCATAACAATGCTCCATGATCCCTGCCATCACAGTGTTCCACGGCCTTGTCATCACAAGGCTCCATGAACCTTGTCATCACAATGCTCCCAGACCCCTGTAATCACAATGTTCCATGCCCATTTCATCACAAAGCTCCATGACACATGTCATCAGAATGTTCCATGGCTTTCTCATCACAATGCTCCATGCCCTTGTCATCACAATGCTCCAAGACCACTGTAATCACAATGCTCCATGCCCCTTTGCATCTCAATGATCCATGAACCCTGTCATCACAATGCACCATGCCCATCATCATAATGCTTCAGGCTATTGTCATCACAATGAAATCAAAATTCTCCATGACCTTTGTCATCATAATGCTCCAAACCCTTGTGATCACAATGTTCCATAACACTTATCATCACAACACCCCATGACGCTCATCATCACAATTATCCATGGTCTTCTCATCACAATGCTCCATGACCTTTGTCATCACAATGCACAATACATTTGTCATCACAATGCTCCCTGAAACTTGTCGTCAGTATGCTCCTTGAACCCTGTCATGACAAGGCTCCATGCCTTTTTCATCACAATGATCCCTGCCCTTTTCATCACAATGCTCCAAGATCACTGTAATCACAATGCTCCATGTTCTTGTCATCACAAAACTCCATGAAGCATGTCATCAGAATGCTCCATGTCCTTCTCATCACAATGCTCCATGCCCTAGTCATCACAATGCTCCAAGACCCCTGTAATCACAATGCTCCATGCCCCTTTTCATCAGAATGCTCCGTGAGACTTGTCATCACAAGTCTCCATGATCATCTCATCACAATGCTCCAGGAACTTGTCATCACCATTCTCCATTCCCTTGGCATCACAATGCTCCATGACCCCTGTCATCACAATAATCCATTAACATATTCAGCCCAACCCTCCACGACCTACACATCACAATGCTCCATGGCCAATATCATCACAATGCTCCATGACCACTCTCATCAAAACACTCCATGACTCCTGACAACACAATGATCCGGGACTCTTGTCATCACAATGCTCCATTCCCTACTCATCACTATGTTCCATGACCCCTGTCATCACAACACTCCATGAACATTTTCAGCCCAATGCGCCATGACCCTTGTCATCACAATGATCCATGCCCTTGTCATCCCAATACTTCATGACCCCTGTATTCACAATGCTCCGTGACGCTTGTCTTCACAGTGCACCATGACACCTGTCATCACAATGCTCCATGCATTTGTCAGCAAAATGCTACATGACCTTGTCATTACAATGCTCTATGTGCTTGTCATCACAATACTCCATTTCCATTGTCATCACAATCCTCCATGAACCTTGGGATCACATTGCTTCATGCCCTTGTCATCACAATGCTCCATGCTCCTTGAAATCAAAATGATCCATGACCTCTGCCATCACAATGCTCCAAAACATTGTGATCACAATGTTCCATAACACTTGTCATCACAACGCTCCATGAAGCCTGCCATCACAATACTCCATGCTCTTTTCATCACAATGGTCCATGACCTTTGTCATCACAATTCTCAATATACATGTCATCACAATGCTCCCTGACACTTATCATCTGGATGCTCCTTGAACCCTGTCACGAAAAGGCTCCATGCCTTTTTCATCTCAATGCCCCATGCCATTTTCATCACAATGCTCCATGCCATTGTCATCAAAATACTCCACAAGCTTGTCATCAGAATGCTCCATGACCCTTGTCATCACAATTCTCCATGCACTTGTCAGCACAATGCTCCCTCACCCATGTCATCACAATGCTCCAAGCCATTGTCATCACAATATTCCATTACATTTGTCATCACAATCCTCCATGACACTTGGCATCACAATGTTCCATGCCATTGTCATCACAATGGGCCATTACATATGTCATCACAATGCTCCCTGACACCTCTCTTCACAATACGGCATGACCTGGTCATCACAATGCTCCATGCCCTTTTCAACACAATGTGCCATTCCAACTGTCATCACAACAATCCATGAAATTTATTAGACTAATGTTCCATGTCCTTGTCATCACAATGCTCCACACCCTTGTTATCAAAATGCTCCCTGACCCCTGTCATCACAATGCTCCGTGACTCCAGTCATCACAATGATTCATGACCTTTGTCATCACAATGGTCCATGCCCTCGTCATCAACAGTCTCTGTGACCATTTTAACCACAATGCTCCATGAACTTTTCATCACAATGCTCTTTGACCCTTATCATCACAATGCTCTATGCCTTTCTCAGCACAATGCTCCATGAACCTTGTCATCACAATGCTCCATGCGCTTGTCAGCACAATGCTCCATGACACATGTCATCACAATGCACCATGCGCTTGTCATCACAGTGCTCTACAATCTTGTCATCACAATGGTCCATGCACTTCTCATCAAAATGCACTCTCACCACTGATATCACAGTGCTACACCACTATTTGTCACAATACTCCCTCACCCCTGGCATCACAATTTCCCATGACTCCTGTCATTACATTGCTACATGCAATCATCATCACAATGTTCGATGAACCCTGACATCACAATGTTCCATAACACCTCTCATCAAAATGTTCCATGACACTTTTCATCAAATTGCTCCATGACCCTGTCATCACAATTCTCCCTGACCTTCTCATCAAAATGCACAACGCCCTTGCCATCAAAATGCTCCATGACCTTTGTCATCACAATGATCCATGACCCTTTGCATCACAATGCTCCATATAATTGTCATCACAATGCTCCATGAACACTCTCATCACATTGCTCCATGCCCTTGTCTTCACAAAGCTCCATGACACATGTCATCAGAATGCTCCATGGCCTTCTCATCACAATGGTCCATGCCCTTGCCATCACAATGCACCATTACCTCTGTCATAACAATGCTCCTTGACCCCTGCCCTCACGATGTTCCATGGACTTGTCATCACAAGGCTCCATGACCATTCTCATCACAACAATCCACAAACCCTGTAATCACAATGCTCCATGTCCCTTTTCATCTCAATGATCCATGAACCCTGTCATCACAAGGCACCATGCCCATCATCATAATGCTTCATGCTATTGTCATCACAATGAAATAAAAATGCTCCATGACCTCTGTCATAACAATGTTCCAAACCCTTGTGATCACCATATTCCATATCACTTGTCATCACAATGCCCCATGACTCTCGTCATCACAATTATCCATGGTCTTCTCATCACAATGCTCCATGACCTTTGTCATCACAATGATCAATACACTTGTCATCAGAATGCTCCCTGACACTTGTTGTCTGTATGCTCCATGAACCCTGTCATGGCAAGGCTCCATGCCTTTTTCATCACAATGATCCATGCCATTTTCATCACAATGCTCCAAGACCCATGTAATCACAATGCTCCATGCCCTTGTCATCACAAAGCTCAATGACGCATGCCATCAGAATGCTCCTTGGTCTTCTCCTCACAATGTTCCATGCCCTTGTCATCACAATGTTCCATGACCCCTGTAATCACTATGCTCCATGCCCATTTTCATCAGTATGCTCAATGAGACTTGTCATCACAAGGCTCCATAGATTTGTCATCACAATGCACCATTCCCTTGTCATCAAAATGCTCCATGACTTGTCATCACAAAGCTCCATGACCCTTGGCATCACAATGCTCCATGTCATTGTCATCACAATGCTCCATGAACCCTCTCATCCCATTGCTCCATGTCCTCGTCATCACAAAGCTCCATGACAGTTGTCATCACAATGCTCGATGCCCTTCTCATCAAAATGCTCCATGCCCTTTTCATCACAATCCTCCATGACCCATGTATCAAAGGGTTCCATGCCCTTGTCATCAGAATGCTCCATGCCCACTCTCATCACAATAATCCATGAAATATTTCAGGCCAATGCTCAATGTCCTTCTCATCACAATCCTCCATTACATCTGTCATAACAATGCTCCATGATCCCTGCCATCACAGTGTTCCACGGCCTTGTCATCACAAGGCTCCATGAACCTTGTCATCACAATGCTCCCAGACCCCTGTAATCACAATGTTCCATGCCCATTTCATCACAAAGCTCCATGACACATGTCATCAGAATGTTCCATGGCTTTCTCATCACAATGCTCCATGCCCTTGTCATCACAATGCTCCAAGACCACTGTAATCACAATGCTCCATGCCCCTTTGCATCTCAATGATCCATGAACCCTGTCATCACAATGCACCATGCCCATCATCATAATGCTTCAGGCTATTGTCATCACAATGAAATCAAAATTCTCCATGACCTTTGTCATCATAATGCTCCAAACCCTTGTGATCACAATGTTCCATAACACTTATCATCACAACACCCCATGACGCTCATCATCACAATTATCCATGGTCTTCTCATCACAATGCTCCATGACCTTTGTCATCACAATGCACAATACATTTGTCATCACAATGCTCCCTGAAACTTGTCGTCAGTATGCTCCTTGAACCCTGTCATGACAAGGCTCCATGCCTTTTTCATCACAATGATCCCTGCCCTTTTCATCACAATGCTCCAAGATCACTGTAATCACAATGCTCCATGTCCTTGTCATCACAAAACTCCATGAAGCATGTCATCAGAATGCTCCATGTCCTTCTCATCACAATGCTCCATGCCCTAGTCATCACAATGCTCCAAGACCCCTGTAATCACAATGCTCCATGCCCCTTTTCATCAGAATGCTCCGTGAGACTTGTCATCACAAGTCTCCATGATCATCTCATCACAATGCTCCAGGAACTTGTCATCACCATTCTCCATTCCCTTGGCATCACAATGCTCCATGACCCCTGTCATCACAATAATCCATTAACATATTCAGCCCAACCCTCCACGACCTACACATCACAATGCTCCATGGCCAATATCATCACAATGCTCCATGACCACTCTCATCAAAACACTCCATGACTCCTGACAACACAATGATCCGGGACTCTTGTCATCACAATGCTCCATTCCCTACTCATCACTATGTTCCATGACCCCTGTCATCACAACACTCCATGAACATTTTCAGCCCAATGCGCCATGACCCTTGTCATCACAATGATCCATGCCCTTGTCATCCCAATACTTCATGACCCCTGTATTCACAATGCTCCGTGACGCTTGTCTTCACAGTGCACCATGACACCTGTCATCACAATGCTCCATGCATTTGTCAGCAAAATGCTACATGACCTTGTCATTACAATGCTCTATGTGCTTGTCATCACAATACTCCATTTCCATTGTCATCACAATCCTCCATGAACCTTGGGATCACATTGCTTCATGCCCTTGTCATCACAATGCTCCATGCTCCTTGAAATCAAAATGATCCATGACCTCTGCCATCACAATGCTCCAAAACATTGTGATCACAATGTTCCATAACACTTGTCATCACAACGCTCCATGAAGCCTGCCATCACAATACTCCATGCTCTTTTCATCACAATGGTCCATGACCTTTGTCATCACAATTCTCAATATACATGTCATCACAATGCTCCCTGACACTTATCATCTGGATGCTCCTTGAACCCTGTCACGAAAAGGCTCCATGCCTTTTTCATCTCAATGCCCCATGCCATTTTCATCACAATGCTCCATGCCATTGTCATCAAAATACTCCACAAGCTTGTCATCAGAATGCTCCATGACCCTTGTCATCACAATTCTCCATGCACTTGTCAGCACAATGCTCCCTCACCCATGTCATCACAGTGCTCCAAGCCATTTTCATCACAATATTCCATTACATTTGTCATCACAATCCTCCATGACACTTGGCATCACAATGTTCCATGCCATTGTCATCACAATGGGCCATTACATATGTCATCACAATGCTCCCTGACACCTCTCTTCACAATACGGCATGACCTGGTCATCACAATGCTCCATGCCCTTTTCAACACAATGTGCCATTCCAACTGTCATCACAACAATCCATGAAATTTATTAGACTAATGTTCCATGTCCTTGTCATCACAATGCTCCACACCCTTGTTATCAAAATGCTCCCTGACCCCTGTCATCACAATGCTCCGTGACTCCAGTCATCACAATGATTCATGACCTTTGTCATCACAATGGTCCATGCCCTCGTCATCAACAGTCTCTGTGACCATTTTAACCACAATGCTCCATGAACTTTTCATCACAATGCTCTTTGACCCTTATCATCACAATGCTCTATGCCTTTCTCAGCACAATGCTCCATGAACCTTGTCATCACAATGCTCCATGCGCTTGTCAGCACAATGCTCCATGACACATGTCATCACAATGCACCATGCGCTTGTCATCACAGTGCTCTACAATCTTGTCATCACAATGGTCCATGCACTTCTCATCAAAATGCACTCTCACCACTGATATCACAGTGCTACACCACTATTTGTCACAATACTCCCTCACCCCTGGCATCACAATTTCCCATGACTCCTGTCATTACATTGCTACATGCAATCATCATCACAATGTTCGATGAACCCTGACATCACAATGTTCCATAACACCTCTCATCAAAATGTTCCATGACACTTTTCATCAAATTGCTCCATGACCCTGTCATCACAATTCTCCCTGACCTTCTCATCAAAATGCACAACGCCCTTGCCATCAAAATGCTCCATGACCTTTGTCATCACAATGATCCATGACCCTTTGCATCACAATGCTCCATATAATTGTCATCACAATGCTCCATGAACACTCTCATCACATTGCTCCATGCCCTTGTCTTCACAAAGCTCCATGACACATGTCATCAGAATGCTCCATGGCCTTCTCATCACAATGGTCCATGCCCTTGCCATCACAATGCACCATTACGTGTGTCATAACAATGCTCCTTGACCCCTGCCCTCACGATGTTCCATGGACTTGTCATCACAAGGCTCCATGACCATTCTCATCACAACAATCCACAAACCCTGTAATCACAATGCTCCATGTCCCTTTTCATCTCAATGATCCATGAACCCTGTCATCACAAGGCACCATGCCCATCATCATAATGCTTCATGCTATTGTCATCACAATGAAATAAAAATGCTCCATGACCTCTGTCATAACAATGTTCCAAACCCTTGTGATCACCATATTCCATATCACTTGTCATCACAATGCCCCATGACTCTCGTCATCACAATTATCCATGGTCTTCTCATCACAATGCTCCATGACCTTTGTCATCACAATGATCAATACACTTGTCATCAGAATGCTCCCTGACACTTGTTGTCTGTATGCTCCATGAACCCTGTCATGGCAAGGCTCCATGCCTTTTTCATCACAATGATCCATGCCATTTTCATCACAATGCTCCAAGACCCATGTAATCACAATGCTCCATGCCCTTGTCATCACAAAGCTCAATGACGCATGCCATCAGAATGCTCCTTGGTCTTCTCCTCACAATGTTCCATGCCCTTGTCATCACAATGTTCCATGACCCCTGTAATCACTATGCTCCATGTCCATTTTCATCAGTATGCTCAATGAGACTTGTCATCACAAGGCTCCATAGATTTGTCATCACAATGCACCATTCCCTTGTCATCAAAATGCTCCATGACTTGTCATCACAAAGCTCCATGACCCTTGGCATCACAATGCTCCATGTCATTGTCATCACAATGCTCCATGAACCCTCTCATCCCATTGCTCCATGTCCTTGTCATCACAAAGCTCCATGACAGTTGTCATCACAATGCTCGATGCCCTTCTCATCAAAATGCTCCATGCCCTTTTCATCACAATCCTCCATGACCCATGTATCAAAGGGTTCCATGCCCTTGTCATCAGAATGCTCCATGCCCACTCTCATCACAATAATCCATGAAATATTTCAGGCCAATGCTCAATGTCCTTCTCATCACAATCCTCCATTACATCTGTCATAACAATGCTCCATGATCCCTGCCATCACAGTGTTCCACGGCCTTGTCATCACAAGGCTCCATGAACCTTGTCATCACAATGCTCCCAGACCCCTGTAATCACAATGTTCCATGCCCATTTCATCACAAAGCTCCATGACACATGTCATCAGAATGTTCCATGGCTTTCTCATCACAATGCTCCATGCCCTTGTCATCACAATGCTCCAAGACCACTGTAATCACAATGCTCCATGCCCCTTTGCATCTCAATGATCCATGAACCCTGTCATCACAATGCACCATGCCCATCATCATAATGCTTCAGGCTATTGTCATCACAATGAAATCAAAATTCTCCATGACCTTTGTCATCATAATGCTCCAAACCCTTGTGATCACAATGTTCCATAACACTTATCATCACAACACCCCATGACGCTCATCATCACAATTATCCATGGTCTTCTCATCACAATGCTCCATGACCTTTGTCATCACAATGCACAATACATTTGTCATCACAATGCTCCCTGAAACTTGTCGTCAGTATGCTCCTTGAACCCTGTCATGACAAGGCTCCATGCCTTTTTCATCACAATGATCCCTGCCCTTTTCATCACAATGCTCCAAGATCACTGTAATCACAATGCTCCATGTTCTTGTCATCACAAAACTCCATGAAGCATGTCATCAGAATGCTCCATGTCCTTCTCATCACAATGCTCCATGCCCTAGTCATCACAATGCTCCAAGACCCCTGTAATCACAATGCTCCATGCCCCTTTTCATCAGAATGCTCCGTGAGACTTGTCATCACAAGTCTCCATGATCATCTCATCACAATGCTCCAGGAACTTGTCATCACCATTCTCCATTCCCTTGGCATCACAATGCTCCATGACCCCTGTCATCACAATAATCCATTAACATATTCAGCCCAACCCTCCACGACCTACACATCACAATGCTCCATGGCCAATATCATCACAATGCTCCATGACCACTCTCATCAAAACACTCCATGACTCCTGACAACACAATGATCCGGGACTCTTGTCATCACAATGCTCCATTCCCTACTCATCACTATGTTCCATGACCCCTGTCATCACAACACTCCATGAACATTTTCAGCCCAATGCGCCATGACCCTTGTCATCACAATGATCCATGCCCTTGTCATCCCAATACTTCATGACCCCTGTATTCACAATGCTCCGTGACGCTTGTCTTCACAGTGCACCATGACACCTGTCATCACAATGCTCCATGCATTTGTCAGCAAAATGCTACATGACCTTGTCATTACAATGCTCTATGTGCTTGTCATCACAATACTCCATTTCCATTGTCATCACAATCCTCCATGAACCTTGGGATCACATTGCTTCATGCCCTTGTCATCACAATGCTCCATGCTCCTTGAAATCAAAATGATCCATGACCTCTGCCATCACAATGCTCCAAAACATTGTGATCACAATGTTCCATAACACTTGTCATCACAACGCTCCATGAAGCCTGCCATCACAATACTCCATGCTCTTTTCATCACAATGGTCCATGACCTTTGTCATCACAATTCTCAATATACATGTCATCACAATGCTCCCTGACACTTATCATCTGGATGCTCCTTGAACCCTGTCACGAAAAGGCTCCATGCCTTTTTCATCTCAATGCCCCATGCCATTTTCATCACAATGCTCCATGCCATTGTCATCAAAATACTCCACAAGCTTGTCATCAGAATGCTCCATGACCCTTGTCATCACAATTCTCCATGCACTTGTCAGCACAATGCTCCCTCACCCATGTCATCACAATGCTCCAAGCCATTGTCATCACAATATTCCATTACATTTGTCATCACAATCCTCCATGACACTTGGCATCACAATGTTCCATGCCATTGTCATCACAATGGGCCATTACATATGTCATCACAATGCTCCCTGACACCTCTCTTCACAATACGGCATGACCTGGTCATCACAATGCTCCATGCCCTTTTCAACACAATGTGCCATTCCAACTGTCATCACAACAATCCATGAAATTTATTAGACTAATGTTCCATGTCCTTGTCATCACAATGCTCCACACCCTTGTTATCAAAATGCTCCCTGACCCCTGTCATCACAATGCTCCGTGACTCCAGTCATCACAATGATTCATGACCTTTGTCATCACAATGGTCCATGCCCTCGTCATCAACAGTCTCTGTGACCATTTTAACCACAATGCTCCATGAACTTTTCATCACAATGCTCTTTGACCCTTATCATCACAATGCTCTATGCCTTTCTCAGCACAATGCTCCATGAACCTTGTCATCACAATGCTCCATGCGCTTGTCAGCACAATGCTCCATGACACATGTCATCACAATGCACCATGCGCTTGTCATCACAGTGCTCTACAATCTTGTCATCACAATGGTCCATGCACTTCTCATCAAAATGCACTCTCACCACTGATATCACAGTGCTACATCACTATTTGTCACAATACTCCCTCACCCCTGGCATCACAATTTCCCATGACTCCTGTCATTACATTGCTACATGCAATCATCATCACAATGTTCGATGAACCCTGACATCACAATGTTCCATAACACCTCTCATCAAAATGTTCCATGACACTTTTCATCAAATTGCTCCATGACCCTGTCATCACAATTCTCCCTGACCTTCTCATCAAAATGCACAACGCCCTTGCCATCAAAATGCTCCATGACCTTTGTCATCACAATGATCCATGACCCTTTGCATCACAATGCTCCATATAATTGTCATCACAATGCTCCATGAACACTCTCATCACATTGCTCCATGCCCTTGTCTTCACAAAGCTCCATGACACATGTCATCAGAATGCTCCATGGCCTTCTCATCACAATGGTCCATGCCCTTGCCATCACAATGCACCATTACGTCTGTCATAACAATGCTCCTTGACCCCTGCCCTCACGATGTTCCATGGACTTGTCATCACAAGGCTCCATGACCATTCTCATCACAACAATCCACAAACCCTGTAATCACAATGCTCCATGTCCCTTTTCATCTCAATGATCCATGAACCCTGTCATCACAAGGCACCATGCCCATCATCATAATGCTTCATGCTATTGTCATCACAATGAAATAAAAATGCTCCATGACCTCTGTCATAACAATGTTCCAAACCCTTGTGATCACCATATTCCATATCACTTGTCATCACAATGCCCCATGACTCTCGTCATCACAATTATCCATGGTCTTCTCATCACAATGCTCCATGACCTTTGTCATCACAATGATCAATACACTTGTCATCAGAATGCTCCCTGACACTTGTTGTCTGTATGCTCCATGAACCCTGTCATGGCAAGGCTCCATGCCTTTTTCATCACAATGATCCATGCCATTTTCATCACAATGCTCCAAGACCCATGTAATCACAATGCTCCATGCCCTTGTCATCACAAAGCTCAATGACGCATGCCATCAGAATGCTCCTTGGTCTTCTCCTCACAATGTTCCATGCCCTTGTCATCACAATGTTCCATGACCCCTGTAATCACTATGCTCCATGCCCATTTTCATCAGTATGCTCAATGAGACTTGTCATCACAAGGCTCCATAGATTTGTCATCACAATGCACCATTCCCTTGTCATCAAAATGCTCCATGACTTGTCATCACAAAGCTCCATGACCCTTGGCATCACAATGCTCCATGTCATTGTCATCACAATGCTCCATGAACCCTCTCATCCCATTGCTCCATGTCCTTGTCATCACAAAGCTCCATGACAGTTGTCATCACAATGCTCGATGCCCTTCTCATCAAAATGCTCCATGCCCTTTTCATCACAATCCTCCATGACCCATGTATCAAAGGGTTCCATGCCCTTGTCATCAGAATGCTCCATGCCGACTCTCATCACAATAATCCATGAAATATTTCAGGCCAATGCTCAATGTCCTTCTCATCACAATCCTCCATTACATCTGTCATAACAATGCTCCATGATCCCTGCCATCACAGTGTTCCACGGCCTTGTCATCACAAGGCTCCATGAACCTTGTCATCACAATGCTCCCAGACCCCTGTAATCACAATGTTCCATGCCCATTTCATCACAAAGCTCCATGACACATGTCATCAGAATGTTCCATGGCTTTCTCATCACAATGCTCCATGCCCTTGTCATCACAATGCTCCAAGACCACTGTAATCACAATGCTCCATGCCCCTTTGCATCTCAATGATCCATGAACCCTGTCATCACAATGCACCATGCCCATCATCATAATGCTTCAGGCTATTGTCATCACAATGAAATCAAAATTCTCCATGACCTTTGTCATCATAATGCTCCAAACCCTTGTGATCACAATGTTCCATAACACTTATCATCACAACACCCCATGACGCTCATCATCACAATTATCCATGGTCTTCTCATCACAATGCTCCATGACCTTTGTCATCACAATGCACAATACATTTGTCATCACAATGCTCCCTGAAACTTGTCGTCAGTATGCTCCTTGAACCCTGTCATGACAAGGCTCCATGCCTTTTTCATCACAATGATCCCTGCCCTTTTCATCACAATGCTCCAAGATCACTGTAATCACAATGCTCCATGTCCTTGTCATCACAAAACTCCATGAAGCATGTCATCAGAATGCTCCATGTCCTTCTCATCACAATGCTCCATGCCCTAGTCATCACAATGCTCCAAGACCCCTGTAATCACAATGCTCCATGCCCCTTTTCATCAGAATGCTCCGTGAGACTTGTCATCACAAGTCTCCATGATCATCTCATCACAATGCTCCAGGAACTTGTCATCACCATTCTCCATTCCCTTGGCATCACAATGCTCCATGACCCCTGTCATCACAATAATCCATTAACATATTCAGCCCAACCCTCCACGACCTACACATCACAATGCTCCATGGCCAATATCATCACAATGCTCCATGACCACTCTCATCAAAACACTCCATGACTCCTGACAACACAATGATCCGGGACTCTTGTCATCACAATGCTCCATTCCCTACTCATCACTATGTTCCATGACCCCTGTCATCACAACACTCCATGAACATTTTCAGCCCAATGCGCCATGACCCTTGTCATCACAATGATCCATGCCCTTGTCATCCCAATACTTCATGACCCCTGTATTCACAATGCTCCGTGACGCTTGTCTTCACAGTGCACCATGACACCTGTCATCACAATGCTCCATGCATTTGTCAGCAAAATGCTACATGACCTTGTCATTACAATGCTCTATGTGCTTGTCATCACAATACTCCATTTCCATTGTCATCACAATCCTCCATGAACCTTGGGATCACATTGCTTCATGCCCTTGTCATCACAATGCTCCATGCTCCTTGAAATCAAAATGATCCATGACCTCTGTCATCACAATGCTCCAAAACATTGTGATCACAATGTTCCATAACACTTGTCATCACAACGCTCCATGAAGCCTGCCATCACAATACTCCATGCTCTTTTCATCACAATGGTCCATGACCTTTGTCATCACAATTCTCAATATACATGTCATCACAATGCTCCCTGACACTTATCATCTGGATGCTCCTTGAACCCTGTCACGAAAAGGCTCCATGCCTTTTTCATCTCAATGCCCCATGCCATTTTCATCACAATGCTCCATGCCATTGTCATCAAAATACTCCACAAGCTTGTCATCAGAATGCTCCATGACCCTTGTCATCACAATTCTCCATGCACTTGTCAGCACAATGCTCCCTCACCCATGTCATCACAGTGCTCCAAGCCATTGTCATCACAATATTCCATTACATTTGTCATCACAATCCTCCATGACACTTGGCATCACAATGTTCCATGCCATTGTCATCACAATGGGCCATTACATATGTCATCACAATGCTCCCTGACACCTCTCTTCACAATACTGCATGACCTGGTCATCACAATGCTCCATGCCCTTTTCAACACAATGTGCCATTCCAACTGTCATCACAACAATCCATGAAATTTATTAGACTAATGTTCCATGTCCTTGTCATCACAATGCTCCACGCCCTTGTTATCAAAATGCTCCCTGACCCCTGTCATCACAATGCTCCGTGACTCCAGTCATCACAATGATTCATGACCTTTGTCATCACAATGGTCCATGCCCTCGTCATCAACAGTCTCTGTGACCATTTTAACCACAATGCTCCATGAACTTTTCATCACAATGCTCTTTGACCCTTATCATCACAATGCTCTATGCCTTTCTCAGCACAATGCTCCATGAACCTTGTCATCACAATGCTCCATGCGCTTGTCAGCACAATGCTCCATGACACATGTCATCACAATGCACCATGCGCTTGTCATCACAGTGCTCTACAATCTTGTCATCACAATGGTCCATGCACTTCTCATCAAAATGCACTCTCACCACTGATATCACAGTGCTACATCACTATTTGTCACAATACTCCCTCACCCCTGGCATCACAATTTCCCATGACTCCTGTCATTACATTGCTACATGCAATCATCATCACAATGTTCGATGAACCCTGACATCACAATGTTCCATAACACCTCTCATCAAAATGTTCCATGACACTTTTCATCAAATTGCTCCATGACCCTGTCATCACAATTCTCCCTGACCTTCTCATCAAAATGCACAACGCCCTTGCCATCAAAATGCTCCATGACCTTTGTCATCACAATGATCCATGACCCTTTGCATCACAATGCTCCATATAATTGTCATCACAATGCTCCATGAACACTCTCATCACATTGCTCCATGCCCTTGTCTTCACAAAGCTCCATGACACATGTCATCAGAATGCTCCATGGCCTTCTCATCACAATGGTCCATGCCCTTGCCATCACAATGCACCATTACCTCTGTCATAACAATGCTCCTTGACCCCTGCCCTCACGATGTTCCATGGACTTGTCATCACAAGGCTCCATGACCATTCTCATCACAACAATCCACAAACCCTGTAATCACAATGCTCCATGCCCCTTTTCATCTCAATGATCCATGAACCCTGTCATCACAAGGCACCATGCCCATCATCATAATGCTTCATGCTATTGTCATCACAATGAAATAAAAATGCTCCATGACCTCTGTCATAACAATGTTCCAAACCCTTGTGATCACCATATTCCATATCACTTGTCATCACAATGCCCCATGACTCTCGTCATCACAATTATCCATGGTCTTCTCATCACAATGCTCCATGACCTTTGTCATCACAATGATCAATACACTTGTCATCAGAATGCTCCCTGACACTTGTTGTCTGTATGCTCCATGAACCCTGTCATGGCAAGGCTCCATGCCTTTTTCATCACAATGATCCATGCCATTTTCATCACAATGCTCCAAGACCCATGTAATCACAATGCTCCATGCCCTTGTCATCACAAAGCTCAATGACGCATGCCATCAGAATGCTCCTTGGTCTTCTCCTCACAATGTTCCATGCCCTTGTCATCACAATGTTCCATGACCCCTGTAATCACTATGCTCCATGCCCATTTTCATCAGTATGCTCAATGAGACTTGTCATCACAAGGCTCCATAGATTTGTCATCACAATGCACCATTCCCTTGTCATCAAAATGCTCCATGACTTGTCATCACAAAGCTCCATGACCCTTGGCATCACAATGCTCCATGTCATTGTCATCACAATGCTCCATGAACCCTCTCATCCCATTGCTCCATGTCCTTGTCATCACAAAGCTCCATGACAGTTGTCATCACAATGCTCGATGCCCTTCTCATCAAAATGCTCCATGCCCTTTTCATCACAATCCTCCATGACCCATGTATCAAAGGGTTCCATGCCCTTGTCATCAGAATGCTCCATGCCCACTCTCATCACAATAATCCATGAAATATTTCAGGCCAATGCTCAATGTCCTTCTCATCACAATCCTCCATTACATCTGTCATAACAATGCTCCATGATCCCTGCCATCACAGTGTTCCACGGCCTTGTCATCACAAGGCTCCATGAACCTTGTCATCACAATGCTCCCAGACCCCTGTAATCACAATGTTCCATGCCCATTTCATCACAAAGCTCCATGACACATGTCATCAGAATGTTCCATGGCTTTCTCATCACAATGCTCCATGCCCTTGTCATCACAATGCTCCAAGACCACTGTAATCACAATGCTCCATGCCCCTTTGCATCTCAATGATCCATGAACCCTGTCATCACAATGCACCATGCCCATCATCATAATGCTTCAGGCTATTGTCATCACAATGAAATCAAAATTCTCCATGACCTTTGTCATCATAATGCTCCAAACCCTTGTGATCACAATGTTCCATAACACTTATCATCACAACACCCCATGACGCTCATCATCACAATTATCCATGGTCTTCTCATCACAATGCTCCATGACCTTTGTCATCACAATGCACAATACATTTGTCATCACAATGCTCCCTGAAACTTGTCGTCAGTATGCTCCTTGAACCCTGTCATGACAAGGCTCCATGCCTTTTTCATCACAATGATCCCTGCCCTTTTCATCACAATGCTCCAAGATCACTGTAATCACAATGCTCCATGTCCTTGTCATCACAAAACTCCATGAAGCATGTCATCAGAATGCTCCATGTCCTTCTCATCACAATGCTCCATGCCCTAGTCATCACAATGCTCCAAGACCCCTGTAATCACAATGCTCCATGCCCCTTTTCATCAGAATGCTCCGTGAGACTTGTCATCACAAGTCTCCATGATCATCTCATCACAATGCTCCAGGAACTTGTCATCACCATTCTCCATTCCCTTGGCATCACAATGCTCCATGACCCCTGTCATCACAATAATCCATTAACATATTCAGCCCAACCCTCCACGACCTACACATCACAATGCTCCATGGCCAATATCATCACAATGCTCCATGACCACTCTCATCAAAACACTCCATGACTCCTGACAACACAATGATCCGGGACTCTTGTCATCACAATGCTCCATTCCCTACTCATCACTATGTTCCATGACCCCTGTCATCACAACACTCCATGAACATTTTCAGCCCAATGCGCCATGACCCTTGTCATCACAATGATCCATGCCCTTGTCATCCCAATACTTCATGACCCCTGTATTCACAATGCTCCGTGACGCTTGTCTTCACAGTGCACCATGACACCTGTCATCACAATGCTCCATGCATTTGTCAGCAAAATGCTACATGACCTTGTCATTACAATGCTCTATGTGCTTGTCATCACAATACTCCATTTCCATTGTCATCACAATCCTCCATGAACCTTGGGATCACATTGCTTCATGCCCTTGTCATCACAATGCTCCATGCTCCTTGAAATCAAAATGATCCATGACCTCTGTCATCACAATGCTCCAAAACATTGTGATCACAATGTTCCATAACACTTGTCATCACAACGCTCCATGAAGCCTGCCATCACAATACTCCATGCTCTTTTCATCACAATGGTCCATGACCTTTGTCATCACAATTCTCAATATACATGTCATCACAATGCTCCCTGACACTTATCATCTGGATGCTCCTTGAACCCTGTCACGAAAAGGCTCCATGCCTTTTTCATCTCAATGCCCCATGCCATTTTCATCACAATGCTCCATGCCATTGTCATCAAAATACTCCACAAGCTTGTCATCAGAATGCTCCATGACCCTTGTCATCACAATTCTCCATGCACTTGTCAGCACAATGCTCCCTCACCCATGTCATCACAGTGCTCCAAGCCATTGTCATCACAATATTCCATTACATTTGTCATCACAATCCTCCATGACACTTGGCATCACAATGTTCCATGCCATTGTCATCACAATGGGCCATTACATATGTCATCACAATGCTCCCTGACACCTCTCTTCACAATACGGCATGACCTGGTCATCACAATGCTCCATGCCCTTTTCAACACAATGTGCCATTCCAACTGTCATCACAACAATCCATGAAATTTATTAGACTAATGTTCCATGTCCTTGTCATCACAATGCTCCACGCCCTTGTTATCAAAATGCTCCCTGACCCCTGTCATCACAATGCTCCGTGACTCCAGTCATCACAATGATTCATGACCTTTGTCATCACAATGGTCCATGCCCTCGTCATCAACAGTCTCTGTGACCATTTTAACCACAATGCTCCATGAACTTTTCATCACAATGCTCTTTGACCCTTATCATCACAATGCTCTATGCCTTTCTCAGCACAATGCTCCATGAACCTTGTCATCACAATGCTCCATGCGCTTGTCAGCACAATGCTCCATGACACATGTCATCACAATGCACCATGCGCTTGTCATCACAGTGCTCTACAATCTTGTCATCACAATGGTCCATGCACTTCTCATCAAAATGCACTCTCACCACTGATATCACAGTGCTACATCACTATTTGTCACAATACTCCCTCACCCCTGGCATCACAATTTCCCATGACTCCTGTCATTACATTGCTACATGCAATCATCATCACAATGTTCGATGAACCCTGACATCACAATGTTCCATAACACCTCTCATCAAAATGTTCCATGACACTTTTCATCAAATTGCTCCATGACCCTGTCATCACAATTCTCCCTGACCTTCTCATCAAAATGCACAACGCCCTTGCCATCAAAATGCTCCATGACCTTTGTCATCACAATGATCCATGACCCTTTGCATCACAATGCTCCATATAATTGTCATCACAATGCTCCATGAACACTCTCATCACATTGCTCCATGCCCTTGTCTTCACAAAGCTCCATGACACATGTCATCAGAATGCTCCATGGCCTTCTCATCACAATGGTCCATGCCCTTGCCATCACAATGCACCATTACCTCTGTCATAACAATGCTCCTTGACCCCTGCCCTCACGATGTTCCATGGACTTGTCATCACAAGGCTCCATGACCATTCTCATCACAACAATCCACAAACCCTGTAATCACAATGCTCCATGCCCCTTTTCATCTCAATGATCCATGAACCCTGTCATCACAAGGCACCATGCCCATCATCATAATGCTTCATGCTATTGTCATCACAATGAAATAAAAATGCTCCATGACCTCTGTCATAACAATGTTCCAAACCCTTGTGATCACCATATTCCATATCACTTGTCATCACAATGCCCCATGACTCTCGTCATCACAATTATCCATGGTCTTCTCATCACAATGCTCCATGACCTTTGTCATCACAATGATCAATACACTTGTCATCAGAATGCTCCCTGACACTTGTTGTCTGTATGCTCCATGAACCCTGTCATGGCAAGGCTCCATGCCTTTTTCATCACAATGATCCATGCCATTTTCATCACAATGCTCCAAGACCCATGTAATCACAATGCTCCATGCCCTTGTCATCACAAAGCTCAATGACGCATGCCATCAGAATGCTCCTTGGTCTTCTCCTCACAATGTTCCATGCCCTTGTCATCACAATGTTCCATGACCCCTGTAATCACTATGCTCCATGCCCATTTTCATCAGTATGCTCAATGAGACTTGTCATCACAAGGCTCCATAGATTTGTCATCACAATGCACCATTCCCTTGTCATCAAAATGCTCCATGACTTGTCATCACAAAGCTCCATGACCCTTGGCATCACAATGCTCCATGTCATTGTCATCACAATGCTCCATGAACCCTCTCATAACATTGCTCGATGCCCCTGTCATCACAAAGCTCCATGACAATTGTCATCACAATGCTCGATGCCCTTCTCATCAAAATGCTCCATGCCCTTTTCATCACAATCCTCCATGACCCATGTATCAAAGGGTTCCATGCCCTTGTCATCAGAATGCTCCATGCCCACTCTCATCACAATAATCCATGAAATATTTCAGGCCAATGCTCAATGTCCTTCTCATCACAATCCTCCATTACATCTGTCATAACAATGCTCCATGATCCCTGCCATCACAGTGTTCCACGGCCTTGTCATCACAAGGCTCCATGAACCTTGTCATCACAATGCTCCCAGACCCCTGTAATCACAATGTTCCATGCCCATTTCATCACAAAGCTCCATGACACATGTCATCAGAATGTTCCATGGCTTTCTCATCACAATGCTCCATGCCCTTGTCATCACAATGCTCCAAGACCACTGTAATCACAATGCTCCATGCCCCTTTGCATCTCAATGATCCATGAACCCTGTCATCACAATGCACCATGCCCATCATCATAATGCTTCAGGCTATTGTCATCACAATGAAATCAAAATTCTCCATGACCTTTGTCATCATAATGCTCCAAACCCTTGTGATCACAATGTTCCATAACACTTATCATCACAACACCCCATGACGCTCATCATCACAATTATCCATGGTCTTCTCATCACAATGCTCCATGACCTTTGTCATCACAATGCACAATACATTTGTCATCACAATGCTCCCTGAAACTTGTCGTCAGTATGCTCCTTGAACCCTGTCATGACAAGGCTCCATGCCTTTTTCATCACAATGATCCCTGCCCTTTTCATCACAATGCTCCAAGATCACTGTAATCACAATGCTCCATGTTCTTGTCATCACAAAACTCCATGAAGCATGTCATCAGAATGCTCCATGTCCTTCTCATCACAATGCTCCATGCCCTAGTCATCACAATGCTCCAAGACCCCTGTAATCACAATGCTCCATGCCCCTTTTCATCAGAATGCTCCGTGAGACTTGTCATCACAAGTCTCCATGATCATCTCATCACAATGCTCCAGGAACTTGTCATCACCATTCTCCATTCCCTTGGCATCACAATGCTCCATGACCCCTGTCATCACAATAATCCATTAACATATTCAGCCCAACCCTCCACGACCTACACATCACAATGCTCCATGGCCAATATCATCACAATGCTCCATGACCACTCTCATCAAAACACTCCATGACTCCTGACAACACAATGATCCGGGACTCTTGTCATCACAATGCTCCATTCCCTACTCATCACTATGTTCCATGACCCCTGTCATCACAACACTCCATGAACATTTTCAGCCCAATGCGCCATGACCCTTGTCATCACAATGATCCATGCCCTTGTCATCCCAATACTTCATGACCCCTGTATTCACAATGCTCCGTGACGCTTGTCTTCACAGTGCACCATGACACCTGTCATCACAATGCTCCATGCATTTGTCAGCAAAATGCTACATGACCTTGTCATTACAATGCTCTATGTGCTTGTCATCACAATACTCCATTTCCATTGTCATCACAATCCTCCATGAACCTTGGGATCACATTGCTTCATGCCCTTGTCATCACAATGCTCCATGCTCCTTGAAATCAAAATGATCCATGACCTCTGTCATCACAATGCTCCAAAACATTGTGATCACAAGGTTCCATAACACTTGTCATCACAACGCTCCATGAAGCCTGCCATCACAATACTCCATGCTCTTTTCATCACAATGGTCCATGACCTTTGTCATCACAATTCTCAATATACATGTCATCACAATGCTCCCTGACACTTATCATCTGGATGCTCCTTGAACCCTGTCACGAAAAGGCTCCATGCCTTTTTCATCTCAATGCCCCATGCCATTTTCATCACAATGCTCCATGCCATTGTCATCAAAATACTCCACAAGCTTGTCATCAGAATGCTCCATGACCCTTGTCATCACAATTCTCCATGCACTTGTCAGCACAATGCTCCCTCACCCATGTCATCACAGTGCTCCAAGCCATTGTCATCACAATATTCCATTACATTTGTCATCACAATCCTCCATGACACTTGGCATCACAATGTTCCATGCCATTGTCATCACAATGGGCCATTACATATGTCATCACAATGCTCCCTGACACCTCTCTTCACAATACTGCATGACCTGGTCATCACAATGCTCCATGCCCTTTTCAACACAATGTGCCATTCCAACTGTCATCACAACAATCCATGAAATTTATTAGACTAATGTTCCATGTCCTTGTCATCACAATGCTCCACGCCCTTGTTATCAAAATGCTCCCTGACCCCTGTCATCACAATGCTCCGTGACTCCAGTCATCACAATGATTCATGACCTTTGTCATCACAATGGTCCATGCCCTCGTCATCAACAGTCTCTGTGACCATTTTAACCACAATGCTCCATGAACTTTTCATCACAATGCTCTTTGACCCTTATCATCACAATGCTCTATGCCTTTCTCAGCACAATGCTCCATGAACCTTGTCATCACAATGCTCCATGCGCTTGTCAGCACAATGCTCCATGACACATGTCATCACAATGCACCATGCGCTTGTCATCACAGTGCTCTACAATCTTGTCATCACAATGGTCCATGCACTTCTCATCAAAATGCACTCTCACCACTGATATCACAGTGCTACATCACTATTTGTCACAATACTCCCTCACCCCTGGCATCACAATTTCCCATGACTCCTGTCATTACATTGCTACATGCAATCATCATCACAATGTTCGATGAACCCTGACATCACAATGTTCCATAACACCTCTCATCAAAATGTTCCATGACACTTTTCATCAAATTGCTCCATGACCCTGTCATCACAATTCTCCCTGACCTTCTCATCAAAATGCACAACGCCCTTGCCATCAAAATGCTCCATGACCTTTGTCATCACAATGATCCATGACCCTTTGCATCACAATGCTCCATATAATTGTCATCACAATGCTCCATGAACACTCTCATCACATTGCTCCATGCCCTTGTCTTCACAAAGCTCCATGACACATGTCATCAGAATGCTCCATGGCCTTCTCATCACAATGGTCCATGCCCTTGCCATCACAATGCACCATTACCTCTGTCATAACAATGCTCCTTGACCCCTGCCCTCACGATGTTCCATGGACTTGTCATCACAAGGCTCCATGACCATTCTCATCACAACAATCCACAAACCCTGTAATCACAATGCTCCATGCCCCTTTTCATCTCAATGATCCATGAACCCTGTCATCACAAGGCACCATGCCCATCATCATAATGCTTCATGCTATTGTCATCACAATGAAATAAAAATGCTCCATGACCTCTGTCATAACAATGTTCCAAACCCTTGTGATCACCATATTCCATATCACTTGTCATCACAATGCCCCATGACTCTCGTCATCACAATTATCCATGGTCTTCTCATCACAATGCTCCATGACCTTTGTCATCACAATGATCAATACACTTGTCATCAGAATGCTCCCTGACACTTGTTGTCTGTATGCTCCATGAACCCTGTCATGGCAAGGCTCCATGCCTTTTTCATCACAATGATCCATGCCATTTTCATCACAATGCTCCAAGACCCATGTAATCACAATGCTCCATGCCCTTGTCATCACAAAGCTCAATGACGCATGCCATCAGAATGCTCCTTGGTCTTCTCCTCACAATGTTCCATGCCCTTGTCATCACAATGTTCCATGACCCCTGTAATCACTATGCTCCATGCCCATTTTCATCAGTATGCTCAATGAGACTTGTCATCACAAGGCTCCATAGATTTGTCATCACAATGCACCATTCCCTTGTCATCAAAATGCTCCATGACTTGTCATCACAAAGCTCCATGACCCTTGGCATCACAATGCTCCATGTCATTGTCATCACAATGCTCCATGAACCCTCTCATCCCATTGCTCCATGTCCTTGTCATCACAAAGCTCCATGACAGTTGTCATCACAATGCTCGATGCCCTTCTCATCAAAATGCTCCATGCCCTTTTCATCACAATCCTCCATGACCCATGTATCAAAGGGTTCCATGCCCTTGTCATCAGAATGCTCCATGCCCACTCTCATCACAATAATCCATGAAATATTTCAGGCCAATGCTCAATGTCCTTCTCATCACAATCCTCCATTACATCTGTCATAACAATGCTCCATGATCCCTGCCATCACAGTGTTCCACGGCCTTGTCATCACAAGGCTCCATGAACCTTGTCATCACAATGCTCCCAGACCCCTGTAATCACAATGTTCCATGCCCATTTCATCACAAAGCTCCATGACACATGTCATCAGAATGTTCCATGGCTTTCTCATCACAATGCTCCATGCCCTTGTCATCACAATGCTCCAAGACCACTGTAATCACAATGCTCCATGCCCCTTTGCATCTCAATGATCCATGAACCCTGTCATCACAATGCACCATGCCCATCATCATAATGCTTCAGGCTATTGTCATCACAATGAAATCAAAATTCTCCATGACCTTTGTCATCATAATGCTCCAAACCCTTGTGATCACAATGTTCCATAACACTTATCATCACAACACCCCATGACGCTCATCATCACAATTATCCATGGTCTTCTCATCACAATGCTCCATGACCTTTGTCATCACAATGCACAATACATTTGTCATCACAATGCTCCCTGAAACTTGTCGTCAGTATGCTCCTTGAACCCTGTCATGACAAGGCTCCATGCCTTTTTCATCACAATGATCCCTGCCCTTTTCATCACAATGCTCCAAGATCACTGTAATCACAATGCTCCATGTCCTTGTCATCACAAAACTCCATGAAGCATGTCATCAGAATGCTCCATGTCCTTCTCATCACAATGCTCCATGCCCTAGTCATCACAATGCTCCAAGACCCCTGTAATCACAATGCTCCATGCCCCTTTTCATCAGAATGCTCCGTGAGACTTGTCATCACAAGTCTCCATGATCATCTCATCACAATGCTCCAGGAACTTGTCATCACCATTCTCCATTCCCTTGGCATCACAATGCTCCATGACCCCTGTCATCACAATAATCCATTAACATATTCAGCCCAACCCTCCACGACCTACACATCACAATGCTCCATGGCCAATATCATCACAATGCTCCATGACCACTCTCATCAAAACACTCCATGACTCCTGACAACACAATGATCCGGGACTCTTGTCATCACAATGCTCCATTCCCTACTCATCACTATGTTCCATGACCCCTGTCATCACAACACTCCATGAACATTTTCAGCCCAATGCGCCATGACCCTTGTCATCACAATGATCCATGCCCTTGTCATCCCAATACTTCATGACCCCTGTATTCACAATGCTCCGTGACGCTTGTCTTCACAGTGCACCATGACACCTGTCATCACAATGCTCCATGCATTTGTCAGCAAAATGCTACATGACCTTGTCATTACAATGCTCTATGTGCTTGTCATCACAATACTCCATTTCCGTTGTCATCACAATCCTCCATGAACCTTGGGATCACATTGCTTCATGCCCTTGTCATCACAATGCTCCATGCTCCTTGAAATCAAAATGATCCATGACCTCTGTCATCACAATGCTCCAAAACATTGTGATCACAATGTTCCATAACACTTGTCATCACAACGCTCCATGAAGCCTGCCATCACAATACTCCATGCTCTTTTCATCACAATGGTCCATGACCTTTGTCATCACAATTCTCAATATACATGTCATCACAATGCTCCCTGACACTTATCATCTGGATGCTCTTTGAAACCTGTCACGAAAAGGCTCCATGCCTTTTTCATCTCAATGCCCCATGCCATTTTCATCACAATGCTCCATGCCATTGTCATCAAAATACTCCACAAGCTTGTCATCAGAATGCTCCATGACCCTTGTCATCACAATTCTCCATGCACTTGTCAGCACAATGCTCCCTCACCCATGTCATCACAGTGCTCCAAGCCATTGTCATCACAATATTCCATTACATTTGTCATCACAATCCTCCATGACACTTGGCATCACAATGTTCCATGCCATTGTCATCACAATGGGCCATTACATATGTCATCACAATGCTCCCTGACACCTCTCTTCACAATACTGCATGACCTGGTCATCACAATGCTCCATGCCCTTTTCAACACAATGTGCCATTCCAACTGTCATCACAACAATCCATGAAATTTATTAGACTAATGTTCCATGTCCTTGTCATCACAATGCTCCACGCCCTTGTTATCAAAATGCTCCCTGACCCCTGTCATCACAATGCTCCGTGACTCCAGTCATCACAATGATTCATGACCTTTGTCATCACAATGGTCCATGCCCTCGTCATCAACAGTCTCTGTGACCATTTTAACCACAATGCTCCATGAACTTTTCATCACAATGCTCTTTGACCCTTATCATCACAATGCTCTATGCCTTTCTCAGCACAATGCTCCATGAACCTTGTCATCACAATGCTCCATGCGCTTGTCAGCACAATGCTCCATGACACATGTCATCACAATGCACCATGCGCTTGTCATCACAGTGCTCTACAATCTTGTCATCACAATGGTCCATGCACTTCTCATCAAAATGCACTCTCACCACTGATATCACAGTGCTACATCACTATTTGTCACAATACTCCCTCACCCCTGGCATCACAATTTCCCATGACTCCTGTCATTACATTGCTACATGCAATCATCATCACAATGTTCGATGAACCCTGACATCACAATGTTCCATAACACCTCTCATCAAAATGTTCCATGACACTTTTCATCAAATTGCTCCATGACCCTGTCATCACAATTCTCCCTGACCTTCTCATCAAAATGCACAACGCCCTTGCCATCAAAATGCTCCATGACCTTTGTCATCACAATGATCCATGACCCTTTGCATCACAATGCTCCATATAATTGTCATCACAATGCTCCATGAACACTCTCATCACATTGCTCCATGCCCTTGTCTTCACAAAGCTCCATGACACATGTCATCAGAATGCTCCATGGCCTTCTCATCACAATGGTCCATGCCCTTGCCATCACAATGCACCATTACGTCTGTCATAACAATGCTCCTTGACCCCTGCCCTCACGATGTTCCATGGACTTGTCATCACAAGGCTCCATGACCATTCTCATCACAACAATCCACAAACCCTGTAATCACAATGCTCCATGCCCCTTTTCATCTCAATGATCCATGAACCCTGTCATCACAAGGCACCATGCCCATCATCATAATGCTTCATGCTATTGTCATCACAATGAAATAAAAATGCTCCATGACCTCTGTCATAACAATGTTCCAAACCCTTGTGATCACCATATTCCATATCACTTGTCATCACAATGCCCCATGACTCTCGTCATCACAATTATCCATGGTCTTCTCATCACAATGCTCCATGACCTTTGTCATCACAATGATCAATACACTTGTCATCAGAATGCTCCCTGACACTTGTTGTCTGTATGCTCCATGAACCCTGTCATGGCAAGGCTCCATGCCTTTTTCATCACAATGATCCATGCCATTTTCATCACAATGCTCCAAGACCCATGTAATCACAATGCTCCATGCCCTTGTCATCACAAAGCTCAATGACGCATGCCATCAGAATGCTCCTTGGTCTTCTCCTCACAATGTTCCATGCCCTTGTCATCACAATGTTCCATGACCCCTGTAATCACTATGCTCCATGCCCATTTTCATCAGTATGCTCAATGAGACTTGTCATCACAAGGCTCCATAGATTTGTCATCACAATGCACCATTCCCTTGTCATCAAAATGCTCCATGACTTGTCATCACAAAGCTCCATGACCCTTGGCATCACAATGCTCCATGTCATTGTCATCACAATGCTCCATAAACCCTCTCATCCCATTACTCCATGTCCTTGTCATCACAAAGCTCCATGACAGTTGTCATCACAATGCTCGATGCCCTTCTCATCAAAATGCTCCATGCCCTTTTCATCACAATCCTCCATGACCCATGTATCAAAGGGTTCCATGCCCTTGTCATCAGAATGCTCCATGCCCACTCTCATCACAATAATCCATGAAATATTTCAGGCCAATGCTCAATGTCCTTCTCATCACAATCCTCCATTACATCTGTCATAACAATGCTCCATGATCCCTGCCATCACAGTGTTCCACGGCCTTGTCATCACAAGGCTCCATGAACCTTGTCATCACAATGCTCCCAGACCCCTGTAATCACAATGTTCCATGCCCATTTCATCACAAAGCTCCATGACACATGTCATCAGAATGTTCCATGGCTTTCTCATCACAATGCTCCATGCCCTTGTCATCACAATGCTCCAAGACCACTGTAATCACAATGCTCCATGCCCCTTTGCATCTCAATGATCCATGAACCCTGTCATCACAATGCACCATGCCCATCATCATAATGCTTCAGGCTATTGTCATCACAATGAAATCAAAATTCTCCATGACCTTTGTCATCATAATGCTCCAAACCCTTGTGATCACAATGTTCCATAACACTTATCATCACAACACCCCATGACGCTCATCATCACAATTATCCATGGTCTTCTCATCACAATGCTCCATGACCTTTGTCATCACAATGCACAATACATTTGTCATCACAATGCTCCCTGAAACTTGTCGTCAGTATGCTCCTTGAACCCTGTCATGACAAGGCTCCATGCCTTTTTCATCACAATGATCCCTGCCCTTTTCATCACAATGCTCCAAGATCACTGTAATCACAATGCTCCATGTTCTTGTCATCACAAAACTCCATGAAGCATGCCATCAGAATGCTCCATGTCCTTCTCATCACAATGCTCCATGCCCTAGTCATCACAATGCTCCAAGACCCCTGTAATCACAATGCTCCATGCCCCTTTTCATCAGAATGCTCCGTGAGACTTGTCATCACAAGTCTCCATGATCATCTCATCACAATGCTCCAGGAACTTGTCATCACCATTCTCCATTCCCTTGGCATCACAATGCTCCATGACCCCTGTCATCACAATAATCCATTAACATATTCAGCCCAACCCTCCACGACCTACACATCACAATGCTCCATGGCCAATATCATCACAATGCTCCATGACCACTCTCATCAAAACACTCCATGACTCCTGACAACACAATGATCCGGGACTCTTGTCATCACAATGCTCCATTCCCTACTCATCACTATGTTCCATGACCCCTGTCATCACAACACTCCATGAACATTTTCAGCCCAATGCGCCATGACCCTTGTCATCACAATGATCCATGCCCTTGTCATCCCAGTACTTCATGACCCCTGTATTCACAATGCTCCGTGACGCTTGTCTTCACAGTGCACCATGACACCTGTCATCACAATGCTCCATGCATTTGTCAGCAAAATGCTACATGACCTTGTCATTACAATGCTCTATGTGCTTGTCATCACAATACTCCATTTCCATTGTCATCACAATCCTCCATGAACCTTGGGATCACATTGCTTCATGCCCTTGTCATCACAATGCTCCATGCTCCTTGAAATCAAAATGATCCATGACCTCTGTCATCACAATGCTCCAAAACATTGTGATCACAATGTTCCATAACACTTGTCATCACAACGCTCCATGAAGCCTGCCATCACAATACTCCATGCTCTTTTCATCACAATGGTCCATGACCTTTGTCATCACAATTCTCAATATACATGTCATCACAATGCTCCCTGACACTTATCATCTGGATGCTCCTTGAACCCTGTCACGAAAAGGCTCCATGCCTTTTTCATCTCAATGCCCCATGCCATTTTCATCACAATGCTCCATGCCATTGTCATCAAAATACTCCACAAGCTTGTCATCAGAATGCTCCATGACCCTTGTCATCACAATTCTCCATGCACTTGTCAGCACAATGCTCCCTCACCCATGTCATCACAATGCTCCAAGCCATTGTCATCACAATATTCCATTACATTTGTCATCACAATCCTCCATGACACTTGGCATCACAATGTTCCATGCCATTGTCATCACAATGGGCCATTACATATGTCATCACAATGCTCCCTGACACCTCTCTTCACAATACGGCATGACCTGGTCATCACAATGCTCCATGCCCTTTTCAACACAATGTGCCATTCCAACTGTCATCACAACAATCCATGAAATTTATTAGACTAATGTTCCATGTCCTTGTCATCACAATGCTCCACGCCCTTGTTATCAAAATGCTCCCTGACCCCTGTCATCACAATGCTCCGTGACTCCAGTCATCACAATGATTCATGACCTTTGTCATCACAATGGTCCATGCCCTCGTCATCAACAGTCTCTGTGACCATTTTAACCACAATGCTCCATGAACTTTTCATCACAATGCTCTTTGACCCTTATCATCACAATGCTCTATGCCTTTCTCAGCACAATGCTCCATGAACCTTGTCATCACAATGCTCCATGCGCTTGTCAGCACAATGCTCCATGACACATGTCATCACAATGCACCATGCGCTTGTCATCACAGTGCTCTACAATCTTGTCATCACAATGGTCTATGCACTTCTCATCAAAATGCACTCTCACCACTGATATCACAGTGCTACATCACTATTTGTCACAATACTCCCTCACCCCTGGCATCACAATTTCCCATGACTCCTGTCATTACATTGCTACATGCAATCATCATCACAATGTTCGATGAACCCTGACATCACAATGTTCCATAACACCTCTCATCAAAATGTTCCATGACACTTTTCATCAAATTGCTCCATGACCCTGTCATCACAATGCTCCCTGCCCTTCTCATCACAGTGCACAACGCACTTGTCATCAAAATGCTCCATGACCTATGTCATCACAAAGATCCATGACCCATGGCATCACAATGCTCCATGTCATGGTCATCACAATGCTCCATGAACACTCTCATCACATTGCTCCATGACCTTGTCATCACAAAGCTCCATGACTCATATAATCAGAATGCTCCATGGCCTTCTCATCAAAATGCTCCATGTGCTTGCCATCACAATGCTCCATTACCCCTCTCATAACAATGCTCCATGACCCCTGCCATCACGATGTTCCGTGGCCTTGTCATCACAAGGCTCCATGTCACTTCTCATCACAATGCTCCAAGACACCTTTAATCACAATGCTCCATGCCCCTTTTCATCTCACTGCTCCATGAACCCTGTCATCACAATGAACCATGCCCATTATCATAATGCTTCATGCTATTGTCATCACAATGAAATCAAAATGCTCCATGACATCTGTCATAACAATGCTCCAAAACCTTGTGATCACAATATTCCATAACACTTGTCATCACAGTGCCCCGTGATGCCTGTCATCACAATTATCCATGGTCTTCTCATCACAAAGCTCCATGACATTTGTCATTACAATGCTCAATACACTTGTCCTCAAAATGCTCCCTGACACTTGTTGTCTGTATGCTCCTTTAAACCTGTCATGACAAGTCTCCATGCCTTTTTCATCACAATGATCCATGTCCTTTTCCTCACAATGCTCCAAGTCCCCTTTAAACACAGTGCTCCATGCCCTTGTCATCACAAAGCTCAATGAAACATGTCTTCAGAATGCTCCTTGGACATCTCCTCACAATGCTCAATGCCCATGTCATCACAATGTTCCAAGACCCCTGTAATCACAATGCTCCATGCCCCTCTTCATCAGTATGCTCCCTGAGATTTGTCATCACAAGTCTCTATGCATTTCTCATCACAATGCTCAAGGACCTTGTCATCACAATGCTTCACGACCTTGTTCTGAAAATTCTCAATGGCCCTTGTCATCATAATGCTCCAAGCCCTAGTCATCACAATGCTCCATTATATTTCTCATCAAAATCCTCCATTACATTTGGCATCACAATGCTCCCTGCCATAGTCATTGCAATGGACCATGACATATGTCATCACAATGCTCCCTGACACCTGTCTTCACAATACTATATGACTTTCTCTTCGCAATGATCCATGCCCTTGTCATCACAATGCACCATGTCCACTGTCATCACAATAATCTATGAAACTTGTCAGACCAATGCTCCATGCCCCTGTCACCACAATGCTCCATGCCCTTGTCATCACAATGCTCCATGAATTTTCATCACAAAGCTGCATGACCCATGACCCATGTATCACAGTGTTCCGTGCCCTTGTCATCACAATGCTCTATGCCAATCTCATAACAATCATCCATGAAATATTTCAGGCCAATGTTCCATGTCCTTCTCATCACAATGCTCCATGCCATTGTTATCAAAATACACCACAAGCTTGTCATCAGAATGTTCCATGACCCTTGTCATCACAAATCTCCATGCACTTGTTGGCACAATGCTCCTTGACCCTTGTAATCACAATGCTACAAGACATTGTCATCACAATGCTCCATTAGCTTTATCATCAGAATCCTCCATGACACTTGGCATCACAATGCTCCTTGCCATTGTCATCACAATGGGCCATTACATATGTCATCACAAGGCTCCCTGACACCAGTCTTCACAATACTGCATGAACTGGTCATCACGATGCTCCATGCCCTTGTCATCACAATGCGCCATTCCAATTGTCATCACAATCATTCATGTAACATATTAGACCAATGTTTCATGCCCTTGTCATCACAATGCTCCATGCCCTTGTTATCACTATGCTCCATGACCCCTGTCATCACAATGCTCCGTGACTCCAGTCATAACAATGCTTCATGAACTTTCTCATCACAATGGTCCATGTCCTCATCATCAACTGTCTCTGTGACCTTTTTAACCACAATGCTCCATGAATTTTCATCACAATGCTCTTTGACCCTTGTCATCAAAATGCTCTATGCCTTTCTCAGCACAATGCTCCATGACCCTTGTCATCACAATGCTCCATGCGCTTTTCAGCACAATGCTCCATGACACAGGTCATCACAATGGACCATGCGCTTGTCATCACAGTGCTCCACAATCTTGTCATCACAATGCTCCATGCACTTCTCATCAAAATGCTCTCTCACAACTGATATCACAATGCTACCTCACTATTTGTCACAATCCGCCCTCACCCCAGTCATCACAATATTCCATGACTCCTGTCATCACAATGCTACATGCACTTATCATCACAATGTTCGATGACCCCTGACATCACAATGTTCAATAACACCTGTCATCAAAATGCTCCATGACCCTTTTCATCAAAATGCTCCAAGACCCCTGACATCACAATGTTCCATAACACCAGTCATCAAAATGTTCCATGACACATTTCATCAAATTGCTCCATGACCCTGTCATCACAATGCTCCCTGTCCTTCTCATCACAATGCACAACGCCCTTGCCATCAAAATGCTCCCTGACCTTTGTCATCACAAAGATCCATGACCCTTGGCATCTCAATGCTCCATGCCATTGTCATCACAATGCTCCATGAACGCTCTCATCACATTGTTCCATGTGCTTGTCATCACAAAGCTCCATGACACATGTCATCAGAATGCTCCATGGCCTTCTCATCACAATGTTCCATGCCCTTGCCATCACAATGCTCCTTTACCACTGTCATAACTAAGCTCCATGACCCCTGCCATCACGATGTTCCATGGCATTGTCATCACAAGGCTCCATGACCCTTCTCATCACAATGCTCCAAGGACCTTGTAATCACAATGCTCTATGCCGCTTTTCAACTCACTGATCCATGAACCTTGTCATCACAATGCACCATGCACATCATCATAATGCTTCATGCTATTGTAATCACAATGAAATCAAAATGCTCCATGACCTCTGTCATAACAATGCTCCAAACCCTTGTGACCACAATATTCCATAACACTTGTCATCACAATGCAACATGACGCTCGTCATCACAGTTATCCATGGTCTTCTCATCACAATGCTCCATGACCTTTTTCATCACAATGCTCAATACACTTGTCATCAAAATGGTCCCTGACACTTGTTGTCTGTATGCTCCTTGAACTCTGTTATGACAAGGCTCCATGCCTTTTTCATCACAATGATCCATGTCCTTTTCATCACAATGCTCCAAGACCCATGTAATCACAATGGTCCATGACCATGTCATCACAAAGCTCAATGACGCATGCCATCAGAATGCTCCTTTGTCTTCTCCTAACAATGCTCCATGCCCTTATCATCACAATGTTCGAAGACCCCTGTAATCACAGTGCTCCATGCCCTTTTTCTTCAGTATGCTCCATGAGACTTGTCATCACAAGGCTCCATGGTTTTGTCATCACAGTGCTCCAGGACATTGTCATCACAATGCTTCACGACCTTGTCATGAAAATTTTCAATGGCCCATGTCATCATAATGCTCCAAGCCCTAGTCATCACAATGCTCCATTATATTTGTCATCATAATTCTCCATTACATTTGGCATCACAATGCTCCATGCCATTGTCATCGCAATGGACCGTGACATATGTCATCACAATGCTCCCTGACAACTGTCTTCACAATACTCCATGACCTTCTCATCACAGTGCTCCATGCCCTTGTCTTCACAATGCACCATGCCCACTGTCATCACAATAATCTATGAAACTTGTCAGACCAATGCTCCATGCCCCTGTCATCACAATGCTCCATGCCCTTGTCCTCACAATGCTCCATGACCCCTGTCATCACAATGCTCCATGACCCCAACATCACAATGCTTCATAACGTTTGTCATCACAATGGTCCATGCCCGCATCATCACAAGGCTCTGTGACCTTTGTAACCACAATGCTCCATGAACTTTTCATCACAATTCTCTGTGACCCTTGTCATCACAATGCTCCAGGTCTTTGTCAGAACAATGCTCCATGACCATTGTCATCACAATGTGCCACGCGCATTTCATCACAACGGTCCACAACATTGTCATTGCAAAGCTCCATAAACATTGTAATCACAATGCTCCATGCACTTCTCATCAAAATGCTCTCTCACCAGAGATATCTCAGTGTTCCATCACTAGTCATCAAAATATTCCCTCTCCCCTGTAATCACAATGCTCCAGGACCCTGTCATCACACTGCTACATCCCCTTATCATCACAATGTTCCATGACCCCTGACATCACAATGGTCCATAACCCCTGTCATCAAAATGCTCCATGACCCTTTTCATCCCAAAGCTCGAAGACCCCTGACATCACAATGTTCTATAACCTCTGTCATCAAAATGTTCCATTATACTTTTCATCAAATTGCTGCATGACCGCTCATCAACATGATCCCTGCCCTTCTCATCACAATGCACCATTCCCTTGTCATCAAAATGCTCCATGACTTGTTATCACAAAGCTCCATGACCCTTGGCATCACAATGCTCCATGTCATTGTCATCACAATGCTCCATGTCATTGTCATCGCAGTGCTCCATGAACCCTCTCATAACATTGCTCAATGCCCTTGTCATCACAAAGCTCCATGACACTTGTCATCACAATGCTCGATGCCCTACTCTTCACAATGCTCCATGCCTTGCCATTACAATCCTGCATGACCCATGTATCATAGTGTTCCGTACCTTTGTCATCACAATGCTCCATGGCTACTCTCATCACAATAATCCATGAAACATTTCAGACCAATGTTCCATGCCCTTCTCATCACAATGATCCATTACCTCTGTCACAACAATGCACCATGACCCCTGCCATCTCAATGTTCCACGGCCTAGTCATCACCGGGCTCAATGAAACTTGTCATCACAAGGCTGAAGACCACTGTAATCACAATGCTCCATGCCCTTGTCATCACAAAGCTCCATGACACATGTCATCAGAAAGTTCCATGGCTTTCACATCACAATGCTCCATGCCCTTGTCATCACAATGCTCCAAGACCCCTGTAAACACAATGCTCCATGCCCCTTTTCATCTCAGTGTTCCATGAACCCTGTCATCACAATGCACCATGCCCATCATCATAATGCTTCAGGCTATTGTCATCACAATGAAATCAATATTCTCCATGACCTCTGTCATCATAATGCTCCAAACCCTTGTGACCACAATGTTCCATAACACTTATCATCACAACACCCCATGACGCTCATCATCACAATTATCCATGGCCTTCTCATCACAATGCTCCAAGGTCCCTGTAATCACAATGCTCCATGCACTTGTCATCACAAAGCTCAATGACACATGTCATCAGAATGCTCCTTGGCCTTCTGCTCAAAATGCTCCATGTCCTTGTCATCACAATGTGGCAAGACCCCTGTAATCACAATGATCCCTGCCCCTTTTCATCAGTATGCTCCATGAGACTTGTCATCACAAAGCTCCATGGTTTTCTCATCACAATGCTCCAGCATCTTGTCATCACAATGCTTCACGACCTTGTCATGAAAATTCTCAATGGCCCTTGTCATTATAATGCTCCAAGCCCTAGTCATCACAATGCTCCATTATATTTGTCATCACAATCCTCCATTACATTTGGCATCACAATACTCCCTGCCATTGTCATCGCAATGGACCATGACATATGTCATCACAATGCTTCCTGACACCTGTCTTCACAATACTCCATGACCTTCTCTTCACAATGATCAATGCCCTTGCCATCACAATGGACCATGTCCAATGTCATCACAATTATCTCTGAAAATTGTCAGACCAATGCTCCATACCCCTGTCATCACAATGCTCCATGCCCTTGTCATCACAATGCTCCATAAGTTTTCATCCTAAAACTGCATGACCCATGACCCATGTATCACAGTGTTCCGTGCCCTTGTCATCACAATGCTCCATGCCCACTCTCATCACAATCATGCATGAAACATTTCAGACCAATGTTCCATGCCCTTCACATCACAATGCTCCATGCCATTGTCTTCAAAATACTCCACAATCTTGTCATCAAAATGTTCCATTACCCTTGTCATCACAAATCTCCATGCACTTATCAGCACAATACTCCCTGACCCTTGTCATCACAATGCTCCAAGCCATTGTCATCACAATGCTCCATTACCTTTGTCCTCAGAATCCTCCATGACACTTGGCATCACAATGCTCCATGCCATTGTCATCACAATGGGCCATTACATATGTCATCACAATGCTCCCTGACACCTGTCTTCACAATACTGCATGACCTGGTCATCACAATGCTCCATGCCCTTGTCATCACAATGCGCCATTCCAGCTGTCATCACAATAATTCATGTAACATATTAGACCAATGTTCCGTGCCTTTGTCATCACACTGCTCCATGTCCTTGTTATCACAATGCTCCATGACCCCTGTCATCACAATGCTCCGTGACTACAGTCATAACAATGCTTCATGACCTTTGTCATCACAACGGTCCATGTCCTCATCATCAACTGTCTCTGTGACATTTTTAACCACAGTGCTCCATGAATTTTCATCACAATGCTCTTTGACCCTTGTCATCAAAATGATCTATGCCTTCTCAGCACAATGCTCCATGACCCTTGTCATCACAATGCTCCATGCGCTTGTCAGCACAATGCTCCATGACACAGGTCATCACAATGCACCATGCGCATGTTATCACAGTGATCCACAATCTTGTCATCACAATGCTCCATGCACTTATCATCACAATGTTTGATGACCCCTGACATCACAATATTCCATAACACCTGTCATCAAAATGCTCCATGACCCTTTTCATCAAAATGCTCCAAGAACCCTTACATCAAAATGTTCCATAACACCTGTCATCAAAATATTCCATGACACATTTCATCCAATTGCTCCATGACCCTGTCATCACAATGCTCCCTGCCCTTCATATCACAATGCACAACGCCGTTGCCATCAAAATGCTCCATGACCTTTGTCATCACAAAGATCCATGACCTTTGGCATCACAATGCTCCATGTCATTGTCATCACAATGCTCCATGAACGCTCTCATCACATTGCTCCATGTGCTTGTCACCACAAAGCTCCATGACACATGTCATCAGAATGCTCCATGGCCTTCTCATCACAATGCTCCATTACCCCTGTCATAACAATCTTCCATGACCCCTGCCATGATGATATTCCATGGCCTTGTCATCACAAGTCTCCATGACCCTTCTCATCACAATGCTCCAAGAACCCTGTAATCACAATGCTCTATGCTCCTTTTCATCTCAATGATCCATGAACCCTGTCATCACAATGAACCATGCCCATCATCATAATGCTTCATGCTATTTTCATCACAATGAAATCAAAATGCTCCATGACCTCTGTCATAACAATGCTCCAAACCATTGTGATCAAAATATTCCATAACACTTGTCATCATAATGCCACATGACGCTCGTCATCACAATTATCCATGGTCTTCTCATCACAATGCTCCATGACCTTTGTCATCACAATGCTCAATACAGTTGTCATCAAAATGCTCCCTGACTCTTGTTGTCTGTATGCTCCTTGAACCCTGTCATGACAAGGCTCCATGCCTTTTTCATCACAATGATCCATGCACTTTTCATCACAATGCTCCAAGCCCCATGTAATCATAATGTTCCATGCCCTTGTCATCACAAAGCTCAATGACGCATGCCATCAGAATGCTCCTTGGTCTTCTCCGCACAATGCTCCATGCCCTTGTCATCACAGTGTTCCAATACCCCTGTAATCAAAATCCTCCATGCCCCTTTTCTTCAGTATGCTCCATGAGACTTCTCATCACAAGGCTCCATGGTTTTGTAATGACAGTGCTCCAAGCCCTAGTCATCACAATGCTCCATTATATTTGTCATCACGATCCTCCATTACATTTGGCATCACAATGCTCCATGCCATTGTCATCACAATGCTCCATGAATGCTCTCATCACATTGCTCCATGCACTTGTCTTCACAAAGCTCCATGACACATGTCATCAGAATGCTCCCTGGCCTTCTCATCACAATGCTCCATGTCCTTGCCATCACAATGCTCCATTATGCCATTCATAACAATGCTCCAAGACCCCTGCCATCACGATGTTCCATGGCCTTGTCATCACAAAGCTCCATGACCCTTCTCATCACAATGCTCCAAGAACCCTGTAATCACAATGCTCTATGCCCCTTTCCATCTCAATGATCCATGAACCCTGTCATCATAATGCACCATGCCCATCATCATAATGCTTTATGCTATTGTCATCACAATGAAATCAAAATGCTCCATGACCTCTGTCATAACAATGCTCCAAACCCTTGTGATCACATTATTCCATTACACTTGTCATCACAATGCCCCATGAAGCTCGTCATTACAATTATCAGTGGCTTTCTCAACAAAATGCTCCATGAGCTTTGTCATCACAATGCTCAATACACTTGTCATCACAATGCTCCCTGACACTTGTTGTCTGTATGCTCCTTGAACCCTGTCATGACAAGGCTCCATGCCTTTTTCATCACAATGATCCATGCCCTTTTCATCACAATGCTCCAAGATCCATGGAATCTCAATGCTCCATGCCCTTGTCATCACAAAGCTCAATGACGCATGCCATCAGAATGCTCCTTGGTCTTCTCCTCACAATGCTCCATGCCCTTGTCATCACAATGATCCAAGACCCCTGTAATCACAATGGTCCATGCCCCTTTTCATCAGTATGCTCCATGAGACTTGTCATCACAAGGCTCCATGGTTTTGTCATCACAATGCTCCAGGACCTTGTCATCACAATGCTTCATGACATTGTCATGAAAACTTTCAATGGCCCTTGTCCTCATAATGCTCCAAGCCCTAATCATCACAATGCTCCATTATATTTGTCATCACAGTCCTCCATTACATTTGGCTTCACAATGCTCCATGCCATTGTCATCGCAATGGCCCATGACATATGTCATCACAATGCTCCCTGACACCTGTCTTCTCAATACTCCATGACCTTATCATCACAATGTTTCGTGCCTTTGTCATCACAATGCTCCATGACAACTGTCATCACAATGTGCCACGTGCATTTCATCACAACGATCCACAACCTTGTCATTGCAAAGCTCCCTAAACATTTTAATCACAATGCTCCATGCACTTCTCATCAAAATGCTCAATCACCAGAGATATCACAGTGTTCCATCACTAGTCATCACAATACTCCCTCACCCCTGTAATCACAATATTCCATGACCCTGTCATCCCACTGCTACATCCCCTTATCATCACAATGTTCCATGACCCCTGACATCACAATGTTCCATAATCCCTGTCATCAAAATGCTCCATGACACTTTTCATCCCAAAGCTCCAAGACCCCTGACATCACAATGTTCTATAACCCCTGTCATCAAAATGTTCCATTACACTTTTCATCAAATTGCTGCGTGACCCGGTCATCAAAATGCTCCCTGCCCTTCTCATCACAATGCAACATGCCCTTCTCATCACAATGCTCCATGCCAATGCCATCACAATGCTCCATTACTCCAGTCATAAAAATGCTCCATGACCCCTGCCATCACGTTGTTCCATGCCCTTGTTATCACAAAGCTCCATGACCCTTCTCATCACAATGCTCCAAGGACCCTGTAATCACAATGCTCTATGCCACTTTTCATCTCAATGATCCATGAACCCTGTCATCACAATGCACCAAGCCCATCATCATAATGCTTCATGCTATTGTCATCACAATGAAATCAAAATGCTCCATGACTTCTATCATAACAATGCTCCAAAGCCTTGTGATCACAATATTCCCAATCACTTGTCATCACAATGCTCCCTGACACTTTTGTCTGTATGCTCCTTGAACCCTGTCATGACAAGGCTCCATGCCTTTTTCATCACAATGATCCATGCCCTTTTCATCACAATGCTCCAAGACCCATGTAATCTCAATGCTCCATGCCCTTCTCATCACAAAGCTCAATGACGCATGCCATCAGAATGCTCCTTGGTCTTCTCCTCACAATGCTCCATGCCCTTGTCATCACAATGTTCCAAGACCCCTGTAATCACAATGCTCCATGCCCCTTTTCATCAGTATGCTCCATGAGACTTGTCATCACAAGGCTCCATGGTTTTGTCATCACAATGCTCCAGGACCTTGTCATCACAATGCTTCATGACCGTTGTCATCACAATGGTCCATGCCGTCGTAATCAACAGTATCTGTGACATTTTTAACCACAATGCTCCATGAACTTTTCATCACAATGCTCTTTGACACTTGTCATCACAATGCTCTATTCCTTTCTCAGGACAATGTTCCATGACCCTTGTCATCACAATGCTCCATGCACTTGTCAGCACAATGTTCCATGGCACATGTCATCACAATGCTCCATGACCCCTGTCACCACAGTGCTCCGTGACTCCAGTCATCACAAAGCTTCATAACGTTTGTCATCACAATGGTCCATGTGCGCATCACCACAAGGCTCTGTGACCTTTGTAACCACAATGCTCCATGAAATTTTCATCACAATTCTCTGTGACCCTTTTCATCACAATACTTCATTTCTTTGTCAGAACAATGCTCCATGACAAATGTCATCACAATGTGCCACGCACATTTCATCACAACGGTCCACAACCTTGTCATTGCAATGCTCCATAAACCTTGTAATCACAATGCTCCATGCACTTCTCAAAATGCTCTCTCACCAGAGATATCACAGTGCTCCATCACTAGTCATCACAATACTCCCTCACCCCTGTAATCACAATGTTCCATGACCCTGTAATCACACTGCTACATCCCCTTATCATCACAAAGTTCCATGACCACTGACATCACAATTTTCCATAAACCCTGTCATCAAAATGCTCCATGACCCTTTTCATCCCAAAGCTCCAAGACCCATGACATCACAATATTCTATAACCACTGCCAACAAAATATGTCATTACACTTTTCATCAAATTGCTGCATGACCCGGTCATCAAAATGCACCCTGCACTTCTCATCACAATGCACCATGCACTTGTCATCAAAATGCTCCATTAATTGTCATCACAAATCTCCATGACGCATGTCATCAGAATGTTCCATGGCCTTCTCATCACAATGCTCCATGCCCTTGTCATCACAATGCTCCAAGACCCCTGTAAGCACAATGCTCCATGAACCCTGTCATCACGATGCACCTTGCCCATCATCATAATGCTTCAGGCTATTGTCATCACAATGAAATCAATATTCTCCATGACCTCTGTCATCATAATGCTCCAAACCCTTGTGAACACAATGTTCCATAACACTTATCATCACAAAATCCCATGACGCTCCTCATCACAATTATCCATGGTCTTCTCATCACAATGCTCCATGATCTTTGTCATCACAATGCTCAATACACTTGTCCTCACAGTGCTCCCTGACACTTGTCGTCAGTATGCTCCTTGAACCCTGTCATGACAAGGCTCCATGCCTTTTTCATCACAATAATCCATACCTTTTTCATCACAATGCTCCAATATCCCTCTAATCACAATGCTCCATGCCCTTGTCATCAAAAAGTTCCATGACGCATGTCATCAGAATGCTTCATGGCCTTCTCATCACAATGCACAAAGCCCTTGCCATCAAAATGCTCCATGACTTTGTCATCACAATGATCCATGACTCTTTGCATCACAATGCTCCATATCATTTTCATCACAATGCTCCATGAACGCTCTCATCACATTGCTCCATGCCCTTGTCTTCACAAAGCTCCATGACACATGTCATCAGAATGTTCCATGGCCTTCTCATCACAATGCTCCATGCCCTTGCCATCACAATGCTCCATTACCCCTGTCATAACAATGCTCCATGACCCCTGCCCTCACGATGTTCCATGGCCTTGTCATCACAAGGCTCCATGACCATTCTCATCACAACAATCCAAGAACACTGTAATCACAATGCCCCATGCCCCTTTTCATCTCAATGATCCATGAACCCTGTCATCACAATGCACCATGCCCATCATCAAAATGCTTCATGCTATTGTCATCACAATGAAATCAAAATGCTCCATGACCTCTGTCATCCCAATGCTCCATGACCCCTGTATTCACAATGCTCCATGACGCTTGTCATCACAGTGTTCCATGACACCTGTCATCACAATGCTCCATGCCTTTGTCATCACAGTACTCCATGACCCCTGTCATCACATTGCTCCGTGACACCAGTCACCACAATGCTTCATAACATTTGTCATCACAATTGTCCATGCCCGCGTCATCACAAGTCTCTGTGACCTTGGTAACCACAATGCTGCATGAACTTTTCATCACAATGCTCCGTGATCCTTGTCATCACAATGCTCCATGCCTTTGTCAGAAAAATGCTCCATGACCTTTGTCATCACAATGGGCCACGCACTTTTCATCACAACGGTCCACAAATTTGTCATAGCAATGCTCCATAAACCTTGTAATCACAATGCTCCTTGCCCTTCTCATCACAATGCTCCATTACCCCTGTCATAACAATGCTCCATGACCCCTGACATCACAATGTCCCACGGCCTTGTCATCACAAGGCTCCATGACACTTGTCATCACAATGTTCCAAGACCCCTGTAATCAAAATGCTCCATGCCCTTGTCATCGCAAAGCTCCATGACACATGTCATCAGAATTTTCGATGGCCTTCGCATCAAAATGCTCCATGCCCTTGTCATTACAGTGCTCCAAGGCCCCTGTAATCACAATGCTCCATGCCCCTTTTCATCTAAATTCTCCATCAACCCTGTCATCACAATGCATCATACCCTTCATCATAAAGCTTCTGGCTATTGTCAGCACAATGAAATCAAAATTCTCCATGACCTCTGTCATCCCAATGCTCCATGACCCCTGTATTCACAATGCTCTGTGACGCTTGCCATCACAGTGATCCATGAAACGTGTCATCAGAATGCTCCATGCCCTTGTCATCCCAATGGTCCATGACCCATGTATTCACAATGCTCCGTGTTGCTTCTCATCACAGTGCTCCATAACACCTGTCATCACAATGCTCCATGAATTTGTCAGCAATATGCTACATGATCTTGTCATTAAAATGCTCTATGCGATTGTCATCACAATACTACATGAATTTGTCAGCAATATGCTACATGACCTTGTCATTAAAATGCTCTTTGCGCTTGTCATCAAAATACTCCATTACCATTGTCATCACAATCCTCCATTAATATTGGGATCACACTGTTTCATGCCCTTGTTATCAAAATGCTCCATGCTCCTTGAAATCAAAATGATCCATGACCTCTCTCACCACAATTCTCCAAACACTTGTGATCACAATTTTCCATAACAATTGTCATCACAACGCTCCATGATGCCTGTCATCACAATACTCCATGCACTTTTCATCACAATGCTCCATGACATTTGTCATCACAATTCTCAATACACTTGTCATCACAATGCTCCCTGACACTTGTCATCAGAATGCTCCTTGAACCCTGTCACGAAAAGGTTCCATGCCTTTTTCAACACAATGCCCCATGCCGTTTTCATCAAAATGCTCCATGTTACTGTCATCAAAATACTCCACAAGCTTGTCATGAGAATGCTCCATGGCCCTTGTCATCACAATTCTCCATGCACTTGTCAGCACAATGCTCCCTGACCCTTGTCATCTCAATGCTCCAAGCCATTGTCATCACAATGCAGCATTACTTTTGTCATCAGAATCCTCCATGACACTTGGCATCACAATGATCCATGCCATTTTCATCACAATGGGCCATTACCGATGTCAACACAATGCTCCCTGACACCAGTCTTCACAATACTGCATGACCTGGTCATCACAATGCTCCATGCCCTTGTCACCACAATGCACCATTCCAACAGTCATCGCAATAATCCATGAAACTTATTAGACCAATGCTCCATGCCCTTGTCATCCAATGCTCCCTGACCATTGTCATCACAATGCTCCATGCACTTGTCAGCACAATTTTCCATGAAACATGTCATCACAATGCTCCATGACCCCTGTCATCACAATGCTCCGTGACTCCAGTCATCACAATGCTTCATGAACTTTGTCATCACAATGGTCCATGTCCTCGTCATCAACAGTCTCTGTGACATTTTTAACCATCATGCTCCATGAACTTATCATCACAATGCTCTTTGACCCTTGTCATCACAATGCTCTATGCCTTTCTCAGCACAATGCTCCAAGACACTTGTCATCACAATGCTACATCCCCTTATCATCACAATGTTCCATGGCCCCTGACATCACAATGTTTCATAACCACTGTCATCAAAATGCTCCATGACCCTTTTCATCCCAAAGATCCAAGAACCCTGACATCACAATGTTCTATAACCCCTGCCATCAAAATGTTCCATTACACTTTTCATCAAATTGCTGCATGACCCTTTCATCAAAATGCTCCCTGCCCTTCTCATCACAATGCACCATGCACTTGTCATCAAAATGCTCCATGACTTGTCATCACAAAGCTCCATGACCCTTGGCATCACAATGCTCCATGTCATTGTCATCACAATGCTCCATGAACCCTCTCATAACATTGCCCAATGCCCTTGTCATCACAAAGCTCCATGACACTTGTCATCACAATTCTCGATGCCCTTCTCATCACAATGCTCCATGCCTTTGTCATTACAATCCTGCCTGACAAATATATCATAGTGTTCTGTACACTTGTCATCACAATGCTCCATGCCCACTCTCATCACAAAAATCCATGAAATATTTCAGACCAATGTTCCTTGCCCTTCTCATCACAATGCTCCATTACCTCTGTCATAACAATGCACCATGACCCCTGCCATCACAATGTTGCACGGCCAATTCATCACAAATTTCCATGACACTTGTCACCACAATGATGAATACCCCTGTAATCACAATGCTCCATGACCTTGTAATCACAAAGCTCCATGACGAATGTCATCAGAATGTTCTATGGCCTTCTCATCACAATGCTCCATGCCCTTGTCATCACAATGCTCCAAGACCCCTGTAAACACAATGCTCCATGCCCTTTGTCATTTCAATGCTCCATGAACCCTGTCATCACAAAGCACCATGCCCATCATCATAATGCTTCAGGCTATTGTCATCACAGTGAAATCAATATTCTCCATGACCTCTGTCATCATAATGCTCTAAACCCTTGTGATCACCACGTTCCATAACACTTATCATCACAACACCCCATGACGCTCATCATCACAATTATCCATGGTCTTCTCATCAAAATGCTCCATGATCTTTGTCATCACAATGCTCAATACACTTGTCATCACAGTGCTCCCTGACACTTTTCATCAGTATGCTCCTTGAACCCTGTCATGACAAGGCTCCATGCCCTTTTCATCACAATAATCCATGCCCTTTTCATCACAATGATCCAATATACATGTAATCACAATGCTCCATGCCCTTGTCATCAAAAAGCTCCATGACGCATGTCATCAGAATGCTTCATGGCCTTCTCATCACAATGCTCCATGCCCTTGTCATCACAATGCTCCAAGACCCCTGTAATCACAAAGCTCCATGCCCCTTTTTATCAGAATGCTCAATGAGACTTGTCATCACAAGTCTCCATGGTCTTCTCATCACAATACTCCAGGACCTGGTCATCACCATGCTCCATTCCCTTGTCATCACAATGCTCCAAGACCCCTGTCATCACAATAATCCATGAACATTTTCAGCCCAATGTTCCACGACCTTCTCATCACAATGCTCCTTGGCCAGTATCATCACAATTCTCCATGACCACTGTCATCACAACAGTCCTTGAAACCTGACAACACAATGATCCGGGACTTTTGTCACCACAATGATCCATTCCCTAGTCATCACAATGCTCCATGACCCCCGTCATCACAACACTCCATGAACATTTTCAGCCCAGTGCTGCATGAACCTTGTCATCACAATGATCCATGCTCTTGTCATCCCAATGCTCCATGACCCCTGTATTCACAATGCTCCGTGACGCTTGTCATCACAGTGCTCCATGACACATGTCATCACAATGCTCCATGCCTTTGTCAGCAAAATGCTACATGACATTTTCATTACAATGCTCTATGAGCTTGTCATCACAATACTCCATTTCATTGTCATCACAGTCCTGCATGAAACTTGGGATCACATTGAATCATGCCCCTGTGATCACAATGCTCCATGTTCCTTGAAATCAAAATGATCCATGACCTCTGTCATCACAATGCTCCAAAACCTTGTGATCACAATGTTCCATAACACTTGTCATCACAACGCTCCATGATGCCTGTCATCACTATACTCCATGTCCTTTTTATCACAGTGCTCCATGACCTTTGTCATCACAACGCTCAATACCCTTGTCATCACAATGCTCCCTGACACTTGTCGTCAGTATGCTCCTTGAACCCTGTCATGACAAGGCTCAATGCCTTTTTCATCAAAATGTAATACGCCATTTTCCTCACAGTGCTCCAAGACCACTGTAATCACAATGCTCCATACCCTTGTCATCACACAGCCCCATTATGCATGTCATCACAATGCTCCATGGCCTTCTTATCCCAATGCTCCTTACCCTTGTCATCGCAATGCTCCAACACCCCTGTAATCACAATGCTCCATGCCCCTTTTCATCAGAATGCTCCATGAGACTTGTCATTACAAGGTTCCATGGTCTTCTCATCATAATGCTACAGTACTTTGTCATCACAATGCTCCATGACCCCTGTCATCACAATACTCCATGATAATTTCAGCCCAACGCTCCATGACCTTCCAATCACAATGCTCCATGAACCCTGTCATCACAATGCTCCATGACCACTCTCATCACAATGCTCCTTGAACCCTGACAACACAATGATCCAGGACACTTGTCATCAAAATGCTCCATGCCCTTGTCATCCCAATGCACCATGACCCCTGTAATCCCAATGCTCTGTGACGCTTGTCATCACAGTGCTCAATGAACCTTGTCATCACAATGCTCCATGCGCTTGTCAACACAATACTCCATGACCCTTGGGAACTCTTTGCTTTATGCCCTTGACATCTCTCTCTTGCCTTTCTGGATTTTACAGATTTTCGATGTCCCTTTTGACCAGTGGGAAGTGACAATTCATTGTAGTGTGGATTTGCATTCTGCACTTGCTTGATTGGACAAAAGTGCGTATGTGTTTTCTCCTGAATATATTCAGGAGAAAATGCATACGCCATTTTTGGCCAAGTGCATCATTGTCGAAGTTGTCATGCTTTTCCTGTGCTTTAAAGTCGATTCCAATTTACCTCGTGAAATATGTTTTGTGCAATTCTGCCTCATTTTCAAGTCCGCTTCGTTGCCTTCCCTCAACAGATTTTTGGAAGAGAGTAGTCCTTTATAACTCTGCTGTTTTGTGAATTGCTGTGCCCCTGAGCTCCAATTTTCAAATCCCATTTTTGGGAGCTGACCACAAATCCACAATTTTGCTTCAGGACCTATACTGGTTCCAGAAGTGACTATACTGGTTCCCTGCGGGTGGCTGAGGCTTCGGTTAATTCTTCTTCCTGACGGGAATTTAGAGTGACATGTGCCCATCCAAATGCCTACATCTACTCTCTGATTGGTTCTCCCTCTTCCCTTTCATCTTCTGCACAATTAGCAAACTGTGCGAACTAGGAGGTTATAGGTTCTGACTCTCCTAACTTGGGAGATTGATAGTAAAGCAGTTGGAATGCCAAACTGGAGCACAAGGATAGGAAAAATTAGGAGACACTTAGAAACATTTCATCATCACAGGGTGTCCATTCTCTAGGTTTCCCATACATGTTACAACTGTAGTGATATTCCCTTCTACCTTGACATTTGGGACCCATGGAATGGTGGCATGCATTACTACCTTAAAGGGTCTGCATTTTCTCTCCCAATCTCACCAGTCCTCTCAGTCCCAAGTGTCCAGCCTTATGTCTCATCCAGCTGTTTTGTAGATAGGGTCATTCCAGGTTTCATCAGAGCCCCTGAAGGAATTGTAAAGAATTTCCCTGTTTTTTGTTTTGTTTTTGAAATTCCTTTTTAGAGTGGTTTTGATCTGATTCTCACTGCCATGTTTATGCCAGTCTAGACACACTTGATTCCCTTACAAAGACATATCAATACATAGGTTTTAAGATTCTTACTAGTCAGATATATTCCTCTGCGTGAAATATGGGGTTTTGAGACCCTTTCACTGAGGAAGGTGTAGGTCTTGTCTCTTCCGTATTTGTTTTTTGGAATGGTACCTGTACTAATATCAAACTCTGGTTTTATGCATCACCCCACCTCTCCTTCCCCCTTAAGCCGGCATAAGATTGTTTTCTAAATGTGAGACTCTCTTCTCTTTCCTAACTCAGTTCATGTGTAGCCATGTTTACAGGATCTTCATAAGTGATATCTTATGATAAGTTTCTTTTTTCTCTGTGACTTATTTCACTTAGAATCATCGTACCTAAATCCACTCATTTTGCTGCTACTGGCCTTATGACATTGAATTCATGGCTGAGGGATATTCCATCATACATAAGTACCACAATTTATTGAACCATATTTGTCTTTCCTGGGATATTTAAAGTGTACCCAAGTTGAGGTTCTTGTAAACAGTGCAGCCCTAAATTTTGGGGTGGCTCTGTCTTATTGATTTTCAGTTTTCCGAAGGTATATTCCCTAGACTGGAAGGGCCCTTGGCTCTGTATCTCTGTTGTTTACTTGTTTTAGGGAACACAATGCACTCATCCAGAGAGGCAGTTGGCAATTTACATCCCGCACATCAGCATAACAAAGCTCCCTCTTCTCCAGGGCCTGTCTTGTCTTTCTGGATTTTACACAGTTGTGGATGTCCCTTTTGACTGGTGGGAAGTGATACTTCTTTGTAGTGCACAATTGCATTGTTCGGTTGCTTGGTTGGCCAAAAATGCTGTATGCATTTTCTCCTGAATATATTCAGGAGAAAACGCATACGCCCTTTATGGTCAGTTCCATAATTGTCGAAGTTGTGATGCTTTTCCTGTGTTTAAAGGAGATTCCAGTGTACTTCTTGAAATCTGTTTCGTGCAATTCTGCCTCATTTTCAAGTCCTCCTCGTGGCTTTTCCTCAACAGATTTTTGGAAGAGAGTAGTCCTTTATAACTCTGCAAGTTTGTGAATTGTTGTGCCCCAGAGCTCCATTTTTCAACTCGTTTTTTGTGAGCTGACCAGAAGACCAAAATTTTGGTTCAGGACCTATACTGGTTCCGGGGGTGTGGCACAGGTTGAGAGATTTGTTAATTATTCTTCGTGACGGGAAATTAGAGTGCAATGTGGCCGTGCAAATGCCTACAGCTACTCTCTCATTGGTTCTCCCTCTTCCCTTTTATCCTCTGAACAATTTGCCAACTGTGCGAACCAGGAGGTTATATGGGCTGACTCTCCAACTTGGGTGATTGATAGTAAAGCAGTTGGTATGTCAAACTGGAGCACAAGGAGAGAAAAAATTAGTAGAGTTTTAGGAACCTTTCACCATCAGAGGGTGTCCATTCTCTAGGTTTCCATTACATTTTATAACTGTAGTGATATTCCCTTCTACCTGGAGAGTTGGGAACCATGGAATGGGTGTCAGGCATTATTGCTTTAAAAGGTCTGCATTTTCTCACCCAATCTCACCAATCCTCTTAAACCCAAGTGACCAGCCTTAAGCCACATCCAGCTGTCGTTGTAGATAGGGTCATTCCAGGTTTCATCAGAACCCCTGAAGGTATTGTGTAAGAATTTCACTGTTATTTTGTTTTGTTTTGAAATTCATTTTTATAGTGGGTTTGAGCTGATTCTCACTGCCGTGTTTATGTCATTCTAGACACACTAGGTTCCCTTATGGAGACATATCAATACATAGGTTTTAAAATTCTTACTAGTCAGATATATTTCTCTGCGGGGAATAGGGTGTTGAGTTCCGTTCACTGAGGAAGGAGTAGGGCTTGTCTCTTCTGTATTTGGATTATGGAACGGTACCTGTGCTAATATCAAACTCTGGTTTTGTGCACCTCCCCACGTCTCTTTGCCCTTAAGCAAGCATAAGAGTGTTTTCTAAATCAGAGACTCAGTTCTCTTTCCGAATTCAGTTCATATGTAGCCATGTTTACATGTCCTTCATAAGTGATATCTTATGTCAGAATGCACCATGGCCCTTGTCATAATAATGCTCCATAACCACTGTCATCACATTTCTCCATGTCCTGGTTATCACAATGCTCCATGTCCCTTGTCATCACAATTCTCCAAGTCCTTGTCATCACAATGCTACATGACACTTCTCATCATAATATTACATGCTCTTGTCATCACAATTCTCCATGCACTTGTCATTGCAATTCTCCATGACCCCTGTCAGAGCAAGCTGCAAATGTTTGTCATCACAATGCTTCACGACATTGTCATCAAAATTCTCAATGGCCCTTGTCATCACAATGCTCCATGCCCTTGTCATCACAATACTCCCTGCCCTTGTCATCACAATGCTCAATGAAACCTGTCATCACAGTGCTCCCTGACACCTGTCATCACAATGCTTCATGACCTTTGTAATTACAGTGCTCCATGATGCTCGTCATCACAAATACCCAAGGTCTTCTCATGACAATGCTCCACAGTTTTGCCATCACAATGCTCCATGCACTGGTCATCCCAAAGCTCAATGTCCTTTGTCCTCACAATTTTCCACGTCCTTGTCATTACATGCTCCATGGCACTTCTCATCACAATGATATATGCTATTGTCATCACAATACTCCATGCACTTGTCATCACAATGCTCCAAGACCCCTTTAATCACAATGCTCCATGCCCTTATCATCACAAAGCTCCATGACGCATGTCATCAGAATGTTCCATGGCATTTTCATCACAATGATCCATGCCCTTGTCATCACAATGCTCCAAGACCCCTGTAATCAAAATGCTCCATGCCCCTTTTCATCTCAATGCTCCATGAACACTGTCATCACAATGCACCATGCCCATCATCACAATGCTCCATGCCTTTGTCAACAAAATGCTACATTACCTTGTCATTAGAGTGCTCTATGTGCTTGTCATCACAATCCTCCATTACCATTGTCTTCACAATCCTCCTTGAACCTTGGGATCACATTGCTTCATGTCCTTGTCATCAAAATGCTCCATGCTCCTTGAAATCAAAATGATCCATGACCTCCGTCATCACAATGCTCCAAACACTTGTGATCACAATGTTCCATAACACTTGTCATCACAACGCTCCATGATGCCTGTCATCACAATACTCCATGCCCTTTTCCTCACAATGCTCCATGAACTTTGCCATCACAATTCTCAATACACCTGTCATCACAATCCTCCTTGACACTTGTCGTCAGAATGCTCCTTGAAACCAGTCACGAAAAGCCTCCATGAATTTTTCATCACAATGCCCCATGCCGTTTTCATTACAATGCTCCATGCCATTGTCATCAAAATACTCCATAAGCTTGTCATCAGAATGCTCTATGAGAATTGGCATCACAATTATCCAGGCACTTGTCAGCATAATGCTCCCTGACCCTTGTCATCACAATGCTCCAAGCCATTGTAATCACAATGGGCCATTACATGTGTAATCACAATGCTCCCTGACACCTGTCTTCACAATACTGCATGACCTGGTCATCACAATGCTCCATGCCCTTGTCATCACAATGCGCCATTCCAACTGTCATCACAATAATCCATGAAACTTACTAGACCAATGATCCATGTCCTTGTCATCACAATGCTACATGCCCTTGTTATTTCAATTCTTCATGACCCCTGTCATCACAATGCTCCATGACTCCAGTCATCACCATGCTTCATGAACATTGTAATCACAATGATCCATGCCCTCGTCCTCAACAGTCTTTGTGACCATTTTAACCACAATCCTCCATGAACTTTTCATCACAATGTTCTTTGACACTTGTCATTACAAAGCTCTATGCCTTTCTCAGCACAATGCTCCATGACCCTTGTCATCACAATGCGCCATGCGCCTGTCATCAAAGTGCTCCACAATCTTGTCATCACAATGCTCCTTAAAACTTGTCATCACAAGGCTCCATGCACTTCTCATCAAAATGCTCTCTCACTACTGATATCACAATGTTACATCACTATTCATCACAATAATCCCTCACCCCAGTCTTTACAATGTTCCATGACACCTGTCATCACAATGCTCCATGACTTCAGTCATAAAAATGCTCCATTACTTATGTCATCACAAAGATCCATGTCATTGTCATCACAGTGCTTTATGAACGCTATCATCACATTGATACATGCCCTTGACATCACAAAGCTCCATGACGCATGTCATCAGAAGGTTCCATGGCCTTCTCATCGCAATGCTCCATGCCCTTGTCATCACAAATCTCAATGACCCATGTCATCAGAATGCTCCTTGGCCTTCTCCTCACAATGCTCCATGCCCTTGTCATCACAATGTTCCAAGACCCCTATAATCTCAATGCTCTATGCCCTTTTTCATCAGTATGCTCCATGAGACTTGTCATCACAAGGCTCCATGGTTTACTCATCACAATGCTCCAGGACCTTGTCATCACAATGCTTCATGACATTGTAATGAAAATTCTCAATGGCCCTTGTTATCATAATGCTCCAATCCCTAGTCATCACAATGCTCCATTATATTTGTCATCACAATCCTCCATTAAATTTGGCATCACAATGCCCCATGCCATTGTCATCACAGTGGAACATGACATATGTCATCACAATGCTCCCTGACACCTGTCTTCAAAATACTCCATGAACTTCTCATCACAATGCTGCATGCCTTTGTCATCACAATGCTCCATGACCCCTGTCATCATAATCCTCCATGTCTCCAGTCATCACAATGCTGCATAACTTTTGTCATCACAATGGTCCATGCCCGTGTCATCACAAGGCTCTGTGACCACTGTAACAACAATGCTCCATGAACATTTCATCACAATGCTCGGTGACCCTTGTCATCACAATGCTCCATGCCTTTGTCAGAACCATGCCTCATGACCCTTGTCATCACAGTGTGAAACGTGCTTTTCATCACAACAGTCCACAAATTTGTCATCGCTATGCTCCATAAAACTTTTAATTGAATGCTCCATGCCCTTCTCATCACAATGCTCCATTACCTCTGTCATAACAATGCTCCATGAACCCTGCCATCAAAATGTTCCACGGCCTTGTCATCACAAGGCTCCATGACACTTGTCATCACAATGCTCTAAAATCCCTGTAATCACAATGCTCCAAGCCCTTGTCATCACAAATCTCAATGAGGCATGTCATCAGAATGTTCTATGGCCTTCTCATCACAATGTTCCATGCCCTTGTCATCACAATGCTCCAAGACCCCTGTAATCACAATGCTACATGCCAGTTTTCATCTCCATGCTCCATGAACCCTGTCATCACAATGCACCATGCCCATCATCATAATGCTTCAGGCTATTGTCATCACAATGAAATCAAAATGTTCCATGACCTCGGTCATCACAATGCTCCATGACACCTGTCATCACAATACTCCATGAATATTTTCAGCCCAATGCTCCATGACCTTCTCATCACAGTGCTCCATGACCAATATCATTACAATGCTCCATGACCACTGTCATCACAACACTCCATGACACCTGACAACACAATGATCCGGGACTCTTGTCATCACAATGCTCCATTCCCTAGTCATCACAATGCTCCATGACCCTGTCATCACAACACTCCATGAACATTTTCAGCCCAGTGCTCAATGACCCTTGTCATCAAAATCATACATGCCCTTGTCATCCCAATGCTCCATGACCCCTGTATTCACAATGCTCCGTGATGCTTGTTATCACAGTGCTCCATGACACCTGTCATCACAATGCTCCATACCTTTGTCATCAAAATGCTACATGACCTTGTCATTAAAATGCTCTATGCGCTTGTCATCACAATACCCCATTAATATTGTCATCACAATCCTCCATGAACCTTGGGATCACATTGCTACTTGCCCTTGTCATCACAATGCTCCATGCTCCTTGAAATCAAAATGATCCATGACCTGTGTCATCACAATGCTCCAAACCCTTGTGATCACAATGTTCCATAACACTTGTCATCACAACGCTCCATGATGCCTGTCATCACAATACTCCATGCCCTTTTCATCACAATGCTCCATGACCTTTGGCATCACAATTCTCAATACACTTGTCTCACAATGCTCCCTGACACTTGTCGTCAGAATGCTCCTTGAACCCTGTCACGAAAAGGCTCCATGCCTTTTTCATCACAATGCCCGATGCCGTTTTCATCACAATGCTCCATGCCACTGTCATCACAATACTCCACAAGCTTGTCATCAGAATGCTCCATGACCCTTGCCATCGCAATGTTCCATGTCCACTGTCATCACAATGATCCATACCCCTTGTCATTACAGTGCTCCATGACGCTTGTCATCACAATTATCCATACCTTCTCATCACAATGCTCCACGGTCTTGCCATCACAATGCTCCATGCCCTAGTCATCACAATGCTCCATGTTCCCTTTCATCACAATTCTCCACTTTCTTGGCATTACTCTGTTCCATGACACTTCTCATCACAGAGTTACATGCTTTGTCATCACAATACTCCACAATCTTGTCATCAGAATGCTCCATGACCCTTTTCATCACAATGATCCATGACGCCTGTCATCACAATGCTCCATGACACTTGTCATCAAACTGCTCCAAGCCCCTTGTCATTACAGTGCTCTATGATGCTCGTCACCAAAATTATTCATGGTCTTCTCATCACAGTGCTCCACGGTCTTGCCATCACAATGCTCCATGCCCTGGTTATCACAATGCCCCATGTCCCTTGTCATCACAATTCTCCACGTCCTTGTCATCACAATGCTCCAAGACAGTTCTCATCACAATGTTACATGCTCTTGTCATCACAATTCTCCATGCACTTTTCATTGCAATGACCCATGAACCCTTTCATAGCAAGTTCCATTCCTTTATCATCACAATGCTTCACGACCTTTTCATCAAAATTCTCAATGGCCGTTGTCACCACAATGCTCCATTCCCTTGTCATCACAATGCTCCATGACCATTGCCATCACAATGCTCCAAGCCCTTGTCATCACAATACTTCATTACCTTTGTCATCACAATCCTCCATAAAACTTGGCATCAGAATGCTCCACAACCATTTCATCACAATGCTCCATAAAGCTTGTCATCACAATGCTCCATGCATGTCTTATAAAAATGCTCTCTCACCACTGATATCAAAATGTTCCCTCACTAGTCATCACAATACACCCACTCCCCTGTCATCACAATGGTCCATAACCCCTGTCATGAAAATGTTCCATGGCCCCTGACATCACAATGTTCCATAAGCCCTGTCATCCAAAAGTTCCATGACACTATTCATCAAATTGCTCCATGACCCTGTCATCTCAATGCTCCCTGCCCTTCACAACAGAATGCACCACACCCTTGTCATCAAAATTCTCCATGACCTTTGTCATCACAAATCTCCATGACCCTTGGCATCACAATGCTGCATGCCATTGTCATCACAATGCTCCATGAACCCTCTCATCACATTGTTCGATGCCCTTGTCATCACAGGCTCCATGATGCTTTTCATCACAATGCTCGATGCCATTCTTCTCACAATGCTCCCTGCGCTTGTCATTACAATCCTCCATGACCCATGTATCACAGGGTTCCATGCCCTTGTCATCACAATGCTCCTTGCCCCCTCTCATCACAATAATCCATGACACATTTCAGACCAATTCTCCATGCCCTTGTCATCACAATGCTCCATTACCCCTGTCATAACAATGCTCCATGACCGCTGCCATCACAATGTTCCACAGCCTTGTCATCACAAGTCTCCATGACCCTTGTCATCACAATGCTCCAAGACCTCTGTAATCACAATGCTCCATGCCCTTGTCATCACAACGCTCCAGGACGCATGTCATCAGAATGCTCCTTGGCCTTCTCATTCACGATGCTCCATGCCATTGTCATCACACTGCGCCAAGACTCCTATAATCACAATGCTCCATGCCCCTTTTCATCTCAAAGATCTATGAATCCTGGCATCACAATGCACCATGCCCATCATCATAATGCTTCATGCTATTGTCATCACAATGAAATCAAAATGCTCCATGACCTCTGTCATCACAATGCTCCAAATCCTTGTGATCAAAATGTTCCATTTCACTTATCATCACAATGCCCCATGATGCTCGTCATCACAATTATCCATGGTCTTCTCATCACAATGCTCCATGACCTTTGTCATCACAATGCTCAATAACCTTGTCATCACAATGTTCCCTGACACTTGTCGTCAGTATGATCCTTGAACCCTGTCATGACAAGGCTCCATGCATTTTTCATCACAATGTCCCATGCCCTTGTCATCACAGAGCTCCATGATGCATGTCATCAGAATGCTCCATGGCCTTCTCATCCCAATCCTCAATGCCCTTGTCATCACAATGCTCCAAGACCCCTGTAATCACAATGTTCCATGCCCCTTTTCATCAGAATGTTCCATGAGACTTGTCATCACAAGGCTCCATGGTCTTCTCATTACAATGTTCCAGTACGTTGTCATCACAATGCTCCCTGTCGTCTCTCATCACAATACTCCATGAACATTTTCATCCCAATGCTCCATGACCTTCTCATCACAATGCTTCATGACCCCTGTCATCACAATGATCCATGACACCTGTCGTCACAATGCTCCATGAACCCTGACAACTCAATGATCCGGAACTCTTGTCATCACAATGCTCCATGCGCTTGTCATCACAATACACCATGACCCTTGGGATCACATTGCTTCATGCCCTTCTCATCTCTCTCCTGCCTTTCTGTTTTTTACAGATTTTCAGATGTCCCTTTTGACCGGTGGGAAGTGACAATTATTTTTAGTGTGGATTTGCATTGCACGCTTGCTTGATTGGCCAAAAAGGGGGTATGCGTTTTCTCCTGAATATATTCAGGAGAAAAGGCATACGCCGTTTTTGGCCAAGTGCATCTTTGTCGAAGTTGTGATGCTTTTCCTGTGCTTTAAAGGCGATTCCACTTTACCTCTTGCAATATTTTTTGTGCAATTCTGCCTCATTTTCAAGTCTGATTTGTTACCTTCCCTCAACAGATTTTTGGAAGAGAGTTATCCTTTATAACTCTGCAGTTTTGTGAATTGCTGTGCCCCTGAGCTCCAATTTTCAAATCCCATTTTTGGGAGCTGACCGCAAATCCAAAATTTTGCTTGAGGACCTATACTGGTTCCAGGGGTGGCTATACTGGTTCCCTGTGGGTGGCTGAGGCTTTGGTTAATTCTTCTTCCTGACGTGAATTTAGAGTGACATGTGCCCGTCCAAATGCCTACATCTACTCTCTGATTGGTTCTCCTTCTTCCCTTTCATCCTCTGCACAATTAGCAAACTGTGCGAACCAGGAGGTTATAGGGGCTGGCTCTCCTAAGTTGGGAGATTGATAGTAAAGCAGTTTGAATGCCAAACTGGAGCACAAGGAGAGGAAAAATTAGGAGACATTTAGAAACCTTTCACCATCACAGGGTGTCCATTCTCTAGGTTTCCCATACATGTTATAACTGTAGTGATATTCCCTTCTACCTGGAGATTTGGGACCCATGGAATGGTGGCATGCATTGATACTTTATAGGGTCTGCATTTTCTCTCCCAATCTCACCAGTCCTCTCAGTCCCAAGTGTACAGCCTTATGTCTCATCCAGCTGTTTTGCAGATAGGGTCATTCCAGGTTTCATCAGAACCCCTGAAGGAATTGTGTAAGAATTTCGCTGTTTTTTTGTTTTGTTTTTGAAATTCATTTTTATAATGAGGTTGAGCTGATTTTCACTGACCTGTTTATGCCGGTCTAGACATACTTGATTCCTTTACGGAGACATATAAGTACATAGGTTTTAAGATTCTCACTAGTCAGATATATTCCTCTGCGGGGAATAGGGGTTTTGAGTCCCGTTCACTGAGGAAGGTGTAGGTCTTGTCTATTCTGTATTTGGTTTATGGAATGGTACCTGTGCTAATATCAAACTCTGGTTTTATGCATCACCCCACCTCTCCTTTCCCATTAAACAGGCATAAGTGTGTTTTCTAAATGTGAGACTCTGTTCTCTTTCTTAATTCAGTTCATGTGTTGTGATGTTGACATTCCCTCTGTAAGTGATATCTTATGAATAGATTCATTTTCTTTGTGACTAATTTCACTTAGAATCATCATACCTAAATCCACTCTTTATGCTGCTACTGGCCTTATGACATTGATTTCACGTCTGAGTGATATTCCGTTGTACAAAATTACCACAAGTTATTTATGCATTCCTCTTTTTCCTGGGATATTTTAGGTGTACCGAAGTTGAGGTTCTTGTATGCAGAGCAGCCCTAAACATTGGGGAGCCTGTGTCTTGTCGATATTTAGTCTTCCCAAGTTATATGTCCATGAGTTGAAGTCCCCTTTGCTCGGGGACTTTGCATTTAAATGTTTTAGGAAACAGCATACACTTCTTCAGAGTGGCTCTTGGATATTTATACCCCACCCATCAGCGTGACTAGGCTCCCTGTTCTCCATGGCCTCTCCTGCATTTCTGGTTTGTACACATTTTTTGGATGGCCTTTCTGAGCAGTGGAAATTGAGACTTCTTTGTTGTGCGGATTTGCATTTCCCGCTTGCTTGATTGGCCAAAAACTCTGTATGTGTTTTTTTCCTGAAGATATTCATGAAAAAAAGGCATACACCCTTTTGCCCAACTGCATCATTTGATAAATTCTGCTGCTTTTCATATGCTTTAAATGTGAGTACAATCTACCTTTTGAAATATGTTTCTTGCAATTCTGCCTCTCATTCAGATCCTCTTTGTTGCCTTACCTGAATATATTTTTGGACGTTGGTTATCATTTATATCTTTGCAAGTCTTTGAATTGTCTGTTCCTGAGCTCCATTTTGCAACTCACTTTTATTGTGAGCTGGTCGACAAACCTTTGGATTGCTTCTGGCCCTATTCTGGTTCTGAGGAGGCAGGCTGCGCCTTTGGTTAATTCTTGTTCCTAATGGGAAATTAGAGTGACATGTGCCTGTCAAAACTCCTACAGCTAATCTCTCATTGGTTCCCCCCTTCCCATTTATCCTCTGCACAAATTGCAAACTGTGTGAAACAGGAGGTTAAAGGTGCTGATTCTCCAAGTGGGGAGAATTTTAGTAATGTGGCTGGAATGGAGAACCCCAGCACCAGGAGATCAAAAATGAGGTGCATTTTAGACACCTTTCCTGAGCACACGGTGTACATTCATCTCGGTTTTGCAGGCATGTTTTCGCTGTCAGAAGATTCCCTTGAACCTGCCGATTTGGGACCCATGAAATGGGTACCAGGCAGTATTACTTTAAAAGGTCTGCATTTCCTCACCCAGCCTCTCTAACATCTCTTAGCGTGCATAGCTTCCAGCCTTATATATCATCCTGCTGTGGGTCTACATGTGTTCAATCCATGTTACATCGTAGCCCTTCAACAAAAGCTGTAAGAATTTTTGTCTGTCTCCCTGTTTTTATAAATATTTTTAATTTATTTTTATATTGGTTACAGCTGATTTTCAAAGCTCTGTTTTTTGCTGCTGTACATCCACTAGATTCATGTACTGTGAGACAACAATAAATTCTTTCTCAGATGCTTACGAGTCATATGTATTATTGTTCAGTGACTTGAGTGGGCTGAGTGCAGTTCTTTGAGGTACCGTGTAGGCCTTGTCAGTTATTCAATTTGGTACTTGGAATGGTATCTTTGCTAAATTCAACCTCCTGGATAATACCTCACCATTCCCCACCTTTCCCATTTAGCAGCCTTTTGTCTATTTTCTACATATTTGACTATGTTTCTGTTTTGTAGTTTATTTCATGTGTAGCCATTTTTGATTCCACATTTAAGTGACATCTTATGATATGTGTCTCTTTCTTTCTGACATATGTCACCTAGAATGATCGTATGTAACTCCTCCAGAGTTGTTCCAACTGGCCTTATTTCATTGATTTCTGGATGAGTAATATTCCACTCTACATAAGCACCCCATCTCTTTTATCCATTTTATCCTTCCAGGGACATTTAGGTTATATCCAAGAGGAGGCCCTTTTTAACAGAGAGGTGGTAAATGTTGACGTGCCTGTTTTCTGTCCATTTCTGTTTTTCCCAAGGTATACGCCCATGAGTGCAAGTGCCCTATGCTCTGTAGCTCATCTTTTAGATGTTTTAGCAAACACAATACACTTCTCCAGAGTGACCATTGGCAAATTACATTTCCACTATCAGCCTCACAGGGCTCCCTTTTCTCCTCACCCTGTCCTGCATTTCTGGTGTTTACACTTTATGTGGATGGCCCTTCTGACTGATGTGAAGTGATACATTTTGTAGTATTGATTTCCAATGCCCACCTCTTTGGTTGGATAAAAAGTGTGTATGGCCTTTACTTGAAGATATTCAGAAAACATGCATACGCCCTTTTGGGCCAACTGCATCATTGGCGATGTTCAGCCCCTTTTCTTGTGCTTTAATGGGGAGTCCTTTCTACCTCTTCAAATCTGTTTCCTGCCACTCACCCTTGCTTACAACTCCTTTTCTCTGACTTACCTCAAGACATTTTTTGATGATAAATATTTTCAACTCTGCAGTTTCATGAATTTTAGTGCCCCTGAGTTCCATTTTTCAACTTGTGTTTTTGGAAACTGGACACAAAACAGTGGGATTTCCTCTAGACCTATTCTGTTTCTGTGGGCAATTCTAGCCTTTGATGAATTTGTCTTCCGGATTGGAAATTAGAGTGGCATGTGCCTGTCTGAACAACTAAGACTTGTCTCTAATTTTTTCTCATCCTTCCGCTTCATCGTCTGGACAAATTCCAAACTGTGTGCAACAGGATGTTGACGGTGCTGATATCCCCAAGTGAGGAGATTGTTAGGAAAGATGCTGGATGGGTGAACCCGAGCACCAGGCGATGAGGAGATGAGGTACCTTTTCCAAACTCTTTCCGATCAAATGGTGTACCATCCTCTAGGTGTGACAGGCAGGTTTTAGGTGTAGGAAGGGTCCTGTGCATGGAAGGAGAACACCAGGGATTTTTCCAAATCAGTGCCTCCCCGTACCCCAAACTGGGGAATTTTTAAGCTACGGCTACACGTATGTCCATTAAGGGCCTTGGGAAATAGGCAGAGCCCAAATTTTAGATGACTGAAATCTTCAGGTTCAGAAGCATTCACCATCGGCCTTGCTTAGGTTACATTTTATCTGTCATTGATAGATGATGTCAATAAAAATATCAATTCTTTTTCAGATTATTTCCCCTTATAGGTTATTGCAAAATATTCAGTGTAGTTCCCTGTGCTATACAGTAGTTCCTTGTTGATGATCTATTTTATACATAGCAGTGTGTATGTGTTAATCCCAAACTGTTAATTTATCCCTTCTCCTACCTTTCCCCTTTGGTAATAATAAATTATAAGATTTTATAATTCTCAGAAATGGGGGAGCTGAAAGAGAGGTATCCTTTTCAATGGAAAAGCATTCAAAACAAGATTTATGCTTCAGCCAAGAGTATTCGATGTACATCCATGGAAATAAATCACTTCATTTCTCTAATGTTGACCTGACAAATAAGACAGATATCTTCACTGAACTTGCTTATAGTAAAGTGAAGGAAATATCAAATGTAAGTCTTAGAAACATCTTATTTTACCCGAGCATTATACACTGCTCTATGTTAACTACAGTTTGGCTCACACATCTGTTCATTGAAGTTACAAGGTTCTCAATTTCTGTTACTGATCCTCCAGAGTGGACCCCTACAGGAGTTCCCATGCCCAGTGTCATTGGAGCCAACAGATCAAGACTGAGTTTGGTTCAGAAGCAAAGGAAACATTATTTTGAAAACAGAATGGAGAGGTGAGAGCGTGCACACCCCCATGGGATCTGGGCTGGACTGCTGTGTAGGGATCCCAGCAGCGTCAGTGGGAGGGAGGGGATAGAGCTCTCGAGGGCTGGGTTGGCTGCAGCTCAGGTACTGAGCCTCGGAGTCTGCATGGGACCCCGCTAGCTGAGATGTCGACCCAGACATTCTGCACTAAGAAATCAGGTCTGAAGTGCCGGGTGTGGGACCTCTGCATACAGAACCCTAGACGCACGTGAATTAGACAAAGCAGAAAGGAAAAACATGTTAGACTTTATTGTATTGCTCAGATTCTCTTTTTATCTCCCAGGAATTTTTAATGAACGTTGCCAGAGACGAACACCTCCTCTGCTTTTTGTTCCGTTCCTCATTCTTGGGGTGTTGAGGGTGCAGACACCTCTTTTGTAACTGCTTCATGCTGTGGTGGCAGCCCTGATACCTGGGGGGAGGGGCAAAACGTCTCCCCACCAGCCTCCAGGTGAGGTTGATTGCCCCAAGGGCTCCTGCCTCACTTCTCGTCTGCCTGAGCACCAGCATTGGAAGTGTTATAGATTCTAATGACCTTTAAGTGTCCAGGAAAGAGATGCGCATAGATGCTGAGGCGGCAGGTTTCACCACACCCCACATTTGTTCGGCGACCTTAGGCTGACGGTTTTTGCCAGCCTAGATGCTCTGACCAGTAGTCTGTGCTTTCTTTAATTAGGTCCCTGAATTAATGTACAAACAGCACCATGTGTCAGAGCCCTGCCCGTGCAACTCTCAGACAGTCCAGGGTCAGTGGTGATCCAGGACCATGACGTCCACTGAGTCAACGGCTTTTAGATGTAGCCAGCAGTCCAGCCGGTCATATTGGCCACCATCACCGCAGTGTCTGTAGGGTTTTCTATTGTGAAAGCGTGATATACGTTTCCCCAGCCAAGCTTATTAGCTCCCCTCTGGGTGCAGTAAGTCCTGCAAGCAGTAGTCTGCTCTTTCGGGGCACAGTCTTGTTGTTTTCTGAGAGAAACTCCAGGTCAAGTGATGGTCACATGAGTAATCTTGGGGGCCCATTGCCCCCGTTTGTCTCTCTAGAGGTTGGAGTTGGAGGGCTTCCTCACTCGAGGTCATTGTGTCCACAGAGCGAGCCCTGCAACTTCAGGGCATGATGGGTGGTTAGGATCACCATGTGGGTTCCTTTTCCCTTAGGAGGGAGCTGGCCTTGTGGGCTGCTGATTTCCAGCTTTTTAGATACCCCAGTATCCTGGCCTGATGAGTCGGTGGGCAAAGCTCTTGGTGACCATAATTTATCATACCTGAAGGGCATTCTTGAGTTGCTCCATTTCAAGTGGTCCCAGTTTTTGCACTAAGGTTCCAAGGGCGATTAACATTTGACCGGGTATGTAAAGGTCAAAGGGCTTAGCTAAATTAGGGAGTTCCTGGGCAAGGGTCTGAATTGACTGCTCTTTCCATTCTTGAAAGGCTGCTTCTGGATTCTATTCAAAAGGATCATCATCTTTTCGTGTCAGTGTTTCATGTAGAGGCCCAGCTATTAGACTGTATTTAAGGATCCAGATGCAGAAAACCTTGGCCTCCCCAGGAACCCCTAAGCTGTCTTCTAGTTTTAGAAGAGGTAAGGCTGCAAATGGCTTCTTCCCTATCCTGGGATGCGTTTCTCCGAATATCTGTGAGAATGAAGCCCAGGCAAGTCACCTGAGCCTGGGATATTTGAGCCTTTTTCTTGGACACCTTCTGTTCTTTCTTGGCTAGGTAGTTCAGAGGCGTCTTTAGTAGGCCTGACAATCAGAATGTCATCTGCATATTGAAGGAGGGTTCCCTTTTACAGAGGTAGAACTTTTAGGTCTTTAGAGGTCATTTCTCCAATGATGGTTTGGGGATTTTTGTACCGTTGGGCAGGACGGCCCAGCATTATTGCTTGTGTTGCATGTTGTGTCCTGCCACACACAAGCCAAAAATTCTTGTGACTCTGAGATGAATGGAATACAGAAAAAGGCATCATTGAAGTCTAATACAGAATGCCATGGCCTGATGGATGGTAGAATGAGCAGCAGGGTGTAGGAAATAGGAGCTACTGGATGTATATCCTCGGTGGCTTCACTGACTGTCCTGATATCCTTTACCAGGTCTCCAGCAGCCCATGGGGCTCTCGTGGTCAGGCCAATCCCAGGATATGGAGCTCACCTGGGCTGCACGCCCCACCCCACAGCCCACGGGGCTCTCGTGGTCAAGTCCCTCCCAGGGTATGGAGCTCACCTGTGCAGCTACCCAGAAGCCCATGGGACTCTCATAGTCAGGCCCTTCCCAGGATATGGAGCTCCCCTGGGCAGGTACCCCAGCAGGCCTGGACACACAGGAATTGTGCACATAACCCAACTTGCAGAGAACCCCCTGCTCACCTGTCGCTCACAGCTGACACAGAACACCTCAGAGCAGGACTTGAACTAACAAACAGCAGCTCTGAAAGGTGTATGACCCTGGCTATCACTCTGTGCAGCCTCTCTCTGCCTGGTCTTCCAGACACTTCCACTGCAGCCAGGGCACCAGGCCTCTGTCTCCACCCACCAACACTCCTCTCTCTGACTCCTGGGTTCCTCTCATTAGGATAGGGTGTTCTTGAAGTTGTTTTCCACTCATGGACCAGATTAAATGATAAGAAAACAAGCCGCAGCTGCAGCCCCTTGTCTAGCCTGACTCTCAAGAGCCCACACCTGTTCCTTGGGACTGGCCCGCTTAGCAAGGTTCATTTTCTGCAACTGTGAGCCCCTGAGGGGTGAGGATTGGCTGATTTGGGCAGCCTGACACTGCCTGCCAGCCCCCCACCAAGGTGTGCCTGGGTTGAGGTCAATATAAACACCTCTCCAGTCAGCAAGAGCACCTGTAGCTGTGCCTGACACCATATTCTCTGCCCCGTCAGCAGTGTTGGGGCTGGGGTAGTGGGAGGGAGTGAGGGGCTGTGGCTTTGTGGGTGGCCCAGTGTGAGTGGGGCTCTGCTGGACTGTCTGCAGGAGTTGCCAGGCTGCCACCTGCTAAAGAAGAGGATGTGTCACCCATAACTGACACTGGAATTTCTCACCAGGCAGAGGTGAGGAAGTAAAAATGCAGTGGGGGCCATGGCAGGAGGGGTATCTCAGGCAGGGAAATGGAAAGATTCCAGAAGAGCATCTGGGGCCAGGACCATTCTGGCTGGCCTTCAGGCACCAAGTCGGCCTGCGTGCTGTCGCTGGTGTGGCTCCACAGCCCTTCCTCTAGGCTTGCAAGTGCTTGTACATATTCAGGTGTTTTATCTGGAAAGGGTGGGAAGAGTTCAGCTGCAGCAGGACTGGGGCTCAGCTCACATTTACTCACAGACGCCTCGACACAGTCCCCCAGCTTTGCAATGAGGATGCTCCTTGTTGGGGGGAGTGCTGCTGAGTGCATGGGAGACGATTTCCCACCTCTGACCAACTTAAGATTTTTTTACCACTAGAGCAAGTGCCCTGATATGATTTTCCTCTATATAACTGGTGGGTTCTGTTTTTTTTTTTCTTTTTTTCTTTTTGATTCAAGGTAGATTTTATTTATTCCTCTTTTTTTTTTTAATTTGGAGATATAAACATGGAAATAATGCATTAATATAAAGACGTCTATGTGAAGGGAAAAACTTTTTTTCTGTTTTCTTTTATAAAATGTTATTTATTTTTTTTAAAATTTATTTCTTTTATACAGCAGGTTCTTATTGGATATCTATTTTATACCTATAAGTGTGCACATGTGAATCCCAGTCTCCCAATTCATCCCACCACCACCCTCACATGGCGTTCCCTCCTTGGTGTCCATATGTTTGTTCTCTACATCTGTGTCTCTATCTCTGCCCTGCAAACCGGTTCATCTGTACCATTTTTCTAGGTTCCGCATATATGCATTAATATACAATATTTGTTTTTCTCTTTCTGACTTACTTCACTCTGTATGACAGTCTCTAGATCCATCAAGGTCTCTACAAATGACCCAATTTCATTCCTATGTATGGCTGAGTAATATTCAATTGTATATATGTACCACATCTTTATCCATTCGTCTGTCTGTGGGCACTTAGGTTGCTTTCATTACCTGGCTATTGTAAATAGTGGTGCAATGAACATTGTGGTGAATGTGTATTTTTGATTTATGGTTTTCTCTGGGTATATGCCCAGTAGTGGGATTGCTGGATTATATGGTAATTCTATTTTTAGTTTTTTAAGGAACCTCCATACTGTTCCCCATAGAGACTGTATCAGTTTACATTCCCAAAAATAGTGGAAGAAGGTTCCTTTTCTGCACACCCTCTCCAGCATTTGTTGTTTGTAGATTCTCTGTTGATGCCCATTCTAACAGGTGTGACATGACACCTCATTGTAGTTTCCATTTCCATTTCTCTAATAATTAGTGATGTTGAGCAGATTTTCATGTGCGTACTGGCCATCTCTATGTCTTCTTGGAAGAAATGTCTATTTAGATCTTCTTCCATTTTTGTATTGGGTTGTTTGTTTTATTAATATTGAGCTGTATGAGCTGTTTATATATATTGGAGATTAAACATTTGTCCACTGATTCGTTTGCAAATATTTTCTTCCATTCTGAGGGTTGTCTTTTCGTCTTGTTTGTAGTTTCCTTTGCTTTGCAAAAGCTTTTAAGTTTCATTAGGTCCCATCTGTTTAGTTTTCTTTTTTATTTCATTACTATAGGAGGTGGATCAAAAAAGATCTTGTTGTGATTTACGTCAGAGCATCCTTCCTAAGTTTTCCTCTCAGAGTTTTATACTGTCCGGTCTTACATTAAGGTCTCTAATCCATTTTGAATATATTTTTATGTATGGTGTTGGGGAGTGTTCTAATTTCATTCTTTTACATGTAGCTCTCCATATTTCCAAGCACCAATGATTAAAGAGACTGTCTTATCTCCATTGTATAGTCTTGCTTCCTTTGTCATAGATTAGTTGACCATAGGTGTGTAGGTTTATCCCTGGGCTTTCTTTTTTTTTTTTTCCTTTTACACGTTTATTGGAGTATAATTGATTTAAAATGGAGTGTTCGTTTCTGCTGTATAACAAAGTGAATCAGCTATACATATACAAATATCACCAGATCCCCTCCCTCTTGCATCTCCGTCCCACACTCCATATCCCACCCATTTATGTGGTCACAAAGCACCGAGCTGATCTCCCTGTTCTATGTGGCTGCTTCCCAGTAGCTATTGGTGTTACATTTGGTAACGTATTTATGTCCATGCCACTCTCTCACTTCGTCCCATCTTACCCATCCCCCTTCCGTTATCCTCAAGTCCTTTCTCTATGTCTGTGTCCTTAATCCTGTCCTGCCACTAGGTTCTTCAAAATCTTTTTTTTTCTTCATTAGATTCCGTATATCTCTGTTAACATACAGTATTTGTTTTTCCCTTTCTGACTTACTTCACTGTGTAGGACAGATTCTATGTCCATCCACTTCAGTACAAATAACTCAGTTTTGCTTCTTTTTATGGCTGAGTAATATTCCATTGTATATATATGCCAGATCTTCTTTATCCATTCATCTGTCGATGGACACTTAGGTTGCTTCCATGTCCTGACTATTGTAAATAGAGCTGCAATGTACATTTTTGTACATAACTCTTTTTGAATTATGGTTTTCACAAGGCAAATGCCCAGTAGTTGGATTGTTGTGTCGTATGGTACTTCTATTGTTAGTTATTTAAAGGAACCTCCGTACTATTCTCCCTAGTGCCCATATCAATTTACATTCCCACCCACAGTGCAAGTGTGTTCCCTTTTCTCCAATAAAGGCCTCTCCAGCATTTATTGTTTTGTAGATTTTTTTGATGATTGCCACTCTGACTGCTGTGAGGTGATACCTCACGGTAGTTTTGATTTGCATTTCTCTAATGATTAGTAATGTTCAACATCCTTTCATGTGTTTCTTGGTAATCTGTATATCTTCTTTGGAGAAATGTCTATTTAGGTCTTCTGCCCGTTTTTGGATTGGGTTGTTTGTTTTTGTGATATTGAGCTACATGAGGTGCTTGTAAAGTTTGGAGATTAATCCTTTGTCAATTGCTTCATTTGAAAATATTTTCTCTCATTCTGAGGGTTGTTTTTGCATCTTGTTTATGTTTTCCTGTACTGTGTGAAAGCTTTTAAGTTTCATTAGGTCCCATTTGTTAATTTCTGTTTTTATTTCCATTTCTCTAGGAGGTGGGTCCAAAAGGATCTTGCTGTGATTTATGTCATAGAGTGTTCTGCCTATGGTTTCCTCTAAGTGTTTTATAGTGTCTGGTCTTATATTTAGATCTCTAATCAATTTAGAGTTTATTTTTGTGTATGGTGTTATGGAGTGTTCTAATTTCATTCCTTTATGTGTAGGGGTCCAGTTTTCCCAGCACCAATTACTGAAGAGACTGTCTTTTCTCCATTGTATATCCTTAGCTCCTTTGTCATAGATGAGATAGCCATAGGTATGTAGGTTTATCTCTGGGCTTTCTGTCCTGTTCCATTGATCTGTGTTTATGCCAATCTACATACACTTGATTCCATTATGCAGACATATAAATACATAGGTTTCAAGGTTATTACCAGTCAGATATATTCCTCTTCAGTGAATAGGGTGTTTTGTGTCCAGTTCATTGAGAATGGAGTAGGTCTTGTCTATTACATATCTGGTATATGGAATGGGATCTGTGCTAATTTCAAACTCTGCTTTTACACATCACCCCACGTCACCTTTCCCCTTAAGGAGGAATATGTGTGTTTTCTAAATGTGTAACTCTGTTCACATTTGAAATTCAGTTCATGTGTAGCCATGTTTACATTCCCTCTATAAGTGATATATTACAATAAGTTTCTTTTTTCTTTGTGGCTCATTTCACTTAGCATCATCGTACCTAAAGCCACTCATTATGCTGCTATTGGCCTTATGACATTGATTTTATGTCTGAGTGACATTCCATTGTATATAAGTACCACAACATCTATATCCATTTTTTTTTTCCTTTCCTGGGATATTTAAAGTGTACCGAATTCGAGGTTCTTGTAAACAGAGCAGACCTAAAGTTTGGGCTGGCTGTGTGTTGTGGTTTTTTAGTTTTCCCAAAATACACGCCCATGAGTGGAAGTATGCTATGCTCTGTAGCTCTGTTTTAGAAAACAACATACAGTTCTCCAGAGAGGCTGTTGGCAATTTACATCCTGTCCATCGGCGTAACCAGGCTCCCGTTTCTCCATGGCCTGTCCTGCATTTGTGGTTTTTACACTATTTGCAGATGGCCCTTTTGACTGGAGGTAAGGGACACTACTATGTAGTGTGGATTTGCAATGCCTGATGGCTTGCTTGGCCAAAAACGGCGTATGCATTTTTTCCCGAATATATTCAAGGAAATACACATACTCCCTTTTCGGCCAAGGGCAACATTGTCGAAGTTCTGTCGGTTTTCATGTGCTTTAAAGACGACTCCAATCTACGTCTTGAAATCTGTTTCCTTCAATTCTGCCTTGCATTCAAATTCTCTTCACTGCCTTACCTCAATATATTTCTGGATGATAGTTGTCCTTTATAACTCTGCAAGTTTGTGAATTGCTGTGCCCCTGATTTCCATTTTTCAACTCGCCTATTTGTGAGCTGGCTGCAATACCGCAGGATCGCTGTAGGCCCTAGTCTGGTTCTGGGGCGTCAGGCTGAGCCTTTGGTTAATTCTTCTTCCTGATGGGAAACTAGAGTGACATGTGCTCATCCAAACACCTACAGCTAATCTCTCATTTGTTTCCCCTCTTCCTGTTCATCCTCTGCACAATTTGCAAACAGTGCATAACAGGAGGGTAAAGGTGCTGACACTCCAAGTGGGGAGATTTTTAGTAATGCAGATGGAATGATGAAGCCGAGAACGACAAAAGGAAAAGTGAGGTACCTTTTAGAAAACTTTCCTAATTACACAGTGTACCATCCACTGGGTTTCCCATGCATGCTTTTTTTTTTTTTTTTTTTCTTTTTACGGTACGTGGGCCTCTCACTGTTGTGGCCTCTCCTGTTGCGGAGCACAGGCTCCGGATGCGCAGGCCCAGCGGCCATGGCTCACGGGCCCAGCCTCTCCGCGGCATATGGGATCCTCCCAAACCGGGGCACGAACCCGCATCCCCTGCATCGGCAGGCAGACTCTCAACCACTGCGCCACCAGGGAGGCCCACTGCGCCACCAGGGAGGCCCCCCATGCATGCTTTAACGGTAGGAAGATTACCTTAAACCAGGAGAGATGGGACCACTAGAATGGGTAGTACACAGTATTGCTCTAAGTCGTGTTCTTTTGCTCACACAACCTCAACAATCTTGTCAGCCTCAAGTGTCCAGTTTTATGTCTCATCCAGCTGTGGGTGTAAAGGTGGACAATCCAGGTTGCACCACAGGCCCTGAACGTAATTCTTAAGGCTTTCTCTCTGTGTCGCTGTTTTTAGTTTTGTTTTGTTATGTTTTTCTTTTTATTTATTTTTTATTTTTTTATTTTTTATTTTTTTGCTTTATAACAAATTTAATCAGTTATACATATACATATGTTCCCATATCCCCTCCCTTTTGCGTCTCCCTCCCACCCTCCCTATTCCACCCCTCCATGCGGTCACAAAGCACCGAGCTGATCTCCCTGTGCTATGCGGCTGCTTCCCACTAGCTATCTACCTTATGTTTGGTAGTGTATATATGTCCATGCCGCTCTTTCACTTTGTCACAGCTTACCCTTCCCCCTCCCCATATCCTCAAGTCCATTCTCTAGTAGGTCTGTGTCTTTATTCCTGTCTTACTCCTATGTTCTTCATGACAATTTTTTTTCTTAAATTCCATATATATGTGTCAGCATACAGTATTTGTCTTTCTCTTTCTGACTTACTTCACTCTGTATGACAGACTCTAGGTCCATCCACGTCTTTACAAATAGCTCAATTTCGTTTCTTTTTATGGCTGAGTAATATTCCATTGTATATATGTGCCACATCTTCTTTATCCATTCATCTGATGATGGACACTTAGGTTGTTTCAATCTCCGGGCTATTGTAAATAGGGCTGCTATGAACATTTTGGTACATGTCTCTTTTTGAATTATGGTTTTCTCAGGGTATATGCCCAGTAGTGGGATTGCTGGGTTATATGGTAGTTCTATTTGTAGTTTTTTAAGGAACCTCCATACCGTTCTCCATAGCGGCTGTACCAATTCACATTCCCACCAGCAGTGCAAGAGTGTTCCTTTTTTTCCACACCCTCTCCAGCATTTATTGTTTCTAGATTTTTTGATGATGGCCATTCTGACTGGTGTGAGATGATATCTCATTGTGGTTTTGATTTGCATTTCTCTAATGAGCAAAGATGTTGAGCATCCTTACATGTGTTTGTTGGCAGTCTGTATATCTTCTGTGGAGAAATGTCTATTTAGGTCTTCTGCCCATTTTTGGATTGGGTTGTTTGGTTTTTTTGTTATTGAGCTGCATGAGCTGCTTATAAATTCTGGAGATTAATCCTTTGTCAGTTGCTTCATTTACAAATATTTTCTCCCATTCTGAGGGTTGTCTTTTGGTCTTGTTTATGGTTTCCTTTGCTGTGCAATAGCTTTTAAGTTTCATTAGGTAACATGTGTTTATTTTTGTCTTTATTTCCATTTCACACTGTTTCGCTGTTTTTGCATTTGGCTTTTCAAATTTATTTTTATAAGGGTGTTTAGCTGAATTTCAGTGCTGTGTTCATTCTGTTATACACACACATGATTCCTTTATGGAAACATGATAATACATATGATTTAAAATTATTGGAGTCAGATATATTCCTCTGCAATGAATAGGGGGTGTTGAGTCCAGTTCATTGTGCAGGGGGTAGGTGAGGTCTATTACATACTTGGTTTATGTAACGTTATCTGTGCTAATTTAAAACTGTGGTTTTATGCATCAACCCACCTCTCCTTTCCCCTTAAGCAGGCAGAATATTGTTCTCTAAGTGTGTGACTCTGTTGTGTTTGTAATTCAGTTCATTCGTAGCTAAGTGTACATTCCCACTATGAGGGATATCTTATGATAAGATTCGGTACTCTGTTATCTTTCCTAACTCAGTTCATATGTACCCATGTTTACAGGACCTTCATAAGTGATATCTTATGATAAGTTTCTTTTTCTGTGTGACTTATTTCACTTAGAATCATCGTACCTGAATCCACTCATTTTGCTGCTACTGGCCTTATGACATTGATTTCATGGCTGAGGGATATTCCATCGTACGTAAGTACAACAAATTCTTGTACCATTTTTGTTTTTCCTGGGATATTTAAGGTGTACCCAAGTTGAGGTTCTTGTAAGCAGTGCAGCCCTAAATATTTGGGTGGATCAGTCTTACTGATATTCAATTTTCCCAAGGTATATTCCCTAGACTGGAAGTGCCCTTGGCTCTGTACCTCTGTTGTTTACTTGTTTTAGGGAACACAGTGCACTCCTCCAGAGAGGCAGTTGGCAATTTACATCCCATCCATCAGCATAACAAGGCTCCCTGTTCTCCAGGGCCTGTCTTGCCTTTCTGGTTTTTACACATTTTGCTGATGTCCCTTTTCACCGGTGAGAAGTGATACTTCCTTGTAGTGCAGATTTGCATTGCCCGCTTGCTTGCCTGGCCAAAAAGGATGTACTCGTTTTCTCCTGAATATATTCAGTAGAAAATGCATACGCCTCTTTTGGCCAAGTGCCTCATTGTCGAAGTTGTGCCCCTCTTCCTGTGCTTTAAAGGCGATTCCAACGTACATCTAGAAATCTGTTTCCTGATATTCTGCCTCGTTTTCAAGTTCGCCTCTTTGCCTACCATCAACATATTTTTGGACGATAGTTGTCCTTTACTACTCTGCCTGTTTGTGAGTTGTGTTCCCTTGAGCTCCAATTTTCAACTTGTCTTTTGTGAGCTGACCACAAGTCAGAAATTTTGGTTCAGGACCTATAATTGTTCCCGGCGGGTGGCTGAGTCTTTGGTTAATTCTCCTTCCTGCCTGGCAATTAGAGTGACATGTGCCCGTCCAAATGCCTAACAGCTACTGTCTCATTGGTTCTCCCTCTTCCCTTTCATCCTCTGCCAAATTGGCAACCTGTGCGAACCAGGAGTTTAAACAGGTTGTCTCTCCAAGTTGACAGATTGATAGTAAAGCAGTTGGAAAGTCAAACCGAAGCACAAGGAGAGGGACTATTAGTTGAGTTTTAGAAACCTTTCATATTCAAGGTGTGTCCATTCTCTAGGTTTCCCGTACATGTTATAGCTGTAGTAGTATTCCCTTCAACCTGGAGAGTTCGGACCCATGGAATGGGTGCCACGCATTATTGCTTTAAAGGGTCTGCATTTGCTCACCAAATCTCACCAATCCTCTCAGTCCCATGTGTCCAGCCTTATGCCACATACAGCTGGCCTTGTAGATAGGGTCATTCCAGGTTTCATCAGAGACCCTGAAGGAATTGTAAAGAATTTCCCTGTGTCTTTGTTTTGTTTATGAAATTCCTTTTTATAGTGGGTTTGAGCTGATGCTCACTGCAATGTTTATGCCAGTCTAGACACACTTGATTCCCTAACGGAGACATATCAATACATAGATTTTAAGATTCTTACTAGTCAGATATATTCCTCGGTGGAAAATATGGGGTTTTGAGTCCCTTTCACCGAGGATGGTGTAGGTCTTCTCTATTCCATAGATGGTTTTTGGTACGGTACCTGTGCTTATATCAAACTCTGGTTTTATGCATCACCCCACCTCTCATTCCCCCTTAAGCAGGCATAAGAGTGTTTTCTAAATGTGAGACTCTCTTCTCTTTCCTAACTCAGTTCATGTGTAGCCATGTTTACAGGATCTTCATAAGTGATATCTTATGATAAGTTTCTTTTTCTCTGTGATTTATTTCACTTACAATCATCATACCTGAATCCAATCATTTTGCTGCTACTGCTCTTATTACATTGATTTCATGGCTGAGGGATATTCCATCGTACATAAGTACTAATATTTTTTGAACCATTTTTATTTTTCCTGGGATATTTAAGGTGTATCCAAGTTGAGGTTCTTGTAAGCAGTGCAGACTTATATTTTGGGGTTGCTCTGTCTTATGGATTTTCAGTTTTCCCACGGAATATTCCCTAGACTGGTAGTGCCCTTGGCTCTGTAGCTCTGTTGTTTACTTCTTTTAGGGAACACAATGCACTCCTCCAGAGAGACAGTTGGAAATTTACATCCCACCCATCAGCATAACAAGGCTCCCTGTCCTCCAGGGCCTGTCTTGCCTTTCTGGTTTTTACACATTCTGCAGATGTCCCTTTTGACCGGTGGGAAGTGATACTTCTTTGTAGTGCAGACTTGCATTGCCCGCTTGCTGGTTTGGCCAAAAAGGGCATATATGTTTTCTTCTGAATATATTCAGGAGAAAACCCATATGCCCTTTATGGACAAGTGCATCATTGTCGAATTTGTGCCCCTATTCCTGTGCTTTACAGGTGATTCCAACGTACCTTTTGAAATCTGTTTCCTGCTATTCTGCCTCGCATTTAAGTCCACCTCGTTGCCTTCCCTCAAAAGAATTTTGGACGATAGTTGTCTTTATTGTCTGCCAGTTTGCGAATTGCTGTGCCCCTGAGCTCAATTTTTCAACTCGTTTTTTGTGAGGTGAAACGCAAGTCCCATGTTTTGGTCCAGGAGCTATACTGGTTCCCAGTGGGTACCTGAGACTTTGGATAATTCTTCTTCCTGCCCGGAAATTAGAGTGATATGTACCCGTCCACATAACTAACAGCCACTCTCTCATTGGTTCTCCCTCTTCCCTTCCATCCTATGCAAATTGGCAACATGTGCGAAACAGGAGGTTAAAGATGTTGTCTCTCCAGGTTGGGAAATTGATAGTAAAGCAGTTGTAAAGTCAAACCGGAGCACCAGGAGAGGGACTATTAGTTGAGTTTTACAAATCTTTCATATTCACAGTCTGTCCATTATCTAGGTTTTCCGTACCTGTTATAGCTGTAGTAATATTCCCTTCAACCTGGAGAGTTGGGACCCATGGAATCGGTGACACACATTATTGCTTTAAACGGTCTGCATTTGTTCAACCAATCTCACCAATCCACTCAGTCCCAAGTGTCCAGCCTTATGCCATATCGAGCTGTCGTTGTAGACAGGGTCATTCCAGGTTACATCTGAGACCCAGAAGGAATTGTAAAAAATTTCCCTGTTTTGTTGTTTTGTTTTTGAAATCCTATTTTATAGTGTGTTTGAGCTGATTCTCACTGCCAAGTTTATGCCAGTCTAGACACACTTGATTCCCTTACGGAGACATATCAATACATAGGTTTTAAGATTCTTAGTAGTCAGATAAGTTCCAGTGTGGAACATATGGGGTTTTGAGTCCCTTTCACTGAGGAAGGTGTAGGTCTTTTCTATTCCATAGATGGATTTTGGAACGTTACGTGTGCTTATATCAAACTCTGGTTTTATGCATCACCCCACCTCTCCTTCCCCCTTAATCAGGCATAAGAGTGATTTCTAAATGTGAGACTCTGTTCTCTTTCCTAAATCAGTTCATGTGTAGCCATGTTTACAGGATCTTCATAAGTGATATCTTATGATAAGTTTCTTTTCCTGTGTGACTTATTTCACTTAGAATCATCGTACCTGATTCCAATCATTTTGCTGCTACTGGTCTTATGAAATTGATTTCATGGTTGAGGGATATTCCATTGTATGTAAATACCAATATTTTTGAAAAATTTTTATCTTTCCTCGGATATTTAAGGTGTACCAAAGTTGAGGTTCTTATAAGCAGTGCAGCCCTAAATATTGGGGTGGCTCTGTCTTACTGATTTTCAGTTTTCCCAAGGTATATTCCCTAGACTAGAAGTGCCCTTTTCTCTGTAGCTCTGTTGTTTACTTGTTTTAGGGAAAACAATGCACTCCTCCAGAGAGGCAGTTGGCAATTTACATCCCACCAATCAGCATAACAAGGCTCCCTGTTCTCCAGAGCCTCTCTAGACTTTCTGGTTTTTACACATTTGGTGGATGTCCATTTTGACTGGTGGGAAGTGATACTTCTTTGTAGTGCAGATTTGCATTGCCCGCTTGCTTGCTTTCTCAAAAAGGACGTATGCGTTTTCTCATGAGTATATTCAGGAGAAAACATATATGCCTCTTTTGCCCAAGTGCATCATTGTCGAAGTTGTGCCCCTCTTCCTGTGCTTTAAGGGTGATTCCAACGTACCTCTAGAAATCTGTTTCCTGCTATTCTGCCTCGTTTTCAAGTTCACCTCTTTGCCTACCCTCAACATATTTTTGAACGATAGTTGTCCTTTATTATTCTGCCAGTGTGTGAATTGTGTGCCCCTGAGCTCCATTTTTCAACTTGTCTTTTGTGAGCTGACTGCAAGTCCGAAATTTTGGTTGAGGACCTATAATTGTTCCCGGGTGGTGGCTGAGACTTTGGTTAATTATTCTTCGTACCGGGCAATTAGAGTGACATGTGCCCGTCCAAATGCCTAACAGCTACTGTCTCATTGGTTCTCCCTCTTCCCTTTCATCCTCTGCCAAATTGGCAACCTGTGCGAACCAGGAGTTTAAAGAGGCTGTCTCTCCAAATTGGCAGATTGATAGTAAAGCAGTTGGAAAGTCAACCCTGAGCACAAGGAGAGGGACTATTAGTTGAGTTTTAGAAACCTTTCATATTCAAGGTGTGTCCATTCTCTGGGTTTCCCGTACATGTTATAGGTGTAGTAGTTTTCCCTTCAAACTGGAGAGTTTAAACCCATGGAATGGGTGCCACGCATTATTGCTTAAAAGGGTCTGCATTTGCTCACCCAATCTCACCAATCCTCTCAGTCCCATGTGTCCTGCCTTCTGCCAACTCCAGCTGGCATTGTAGATAGGGTCATTCCAGGTTTCATCAGAGACCCTGAAGGAATTGTAAAGAATTTCCCTGTTTTTTGTTTTGTTTTTGAAATTCCTTTTTATAGTGGGTTTGAGCTGATTCTCACTGCCATGTTTATGCCAGTCTAGACCCACTTGATTCCCTTACGGAGACATAACAGTACATAGATTTTAAGATTCTTACTAGTCAGATATATTCCTTGGCGGAAAATATGGGATTTTGAGTCCCTTTCACTGAGGATGGTGTAGGTCTTGTCTATTCCATAGATGGTTTTTGGAACGGTACCTGTGCTTATATCAAACTCTGGTTTTATGCATCACCCCACCTCTCCTTCCCCCTTAAGCAGGCATAAGAGTGCTTTCTAAATGTGAGACTCTCTTCTCTTTCCTAACTCAGTTCATGTGTAGCCATGTTTACAGGATCTTCATAAGTGATATCTTATGATAAGTTTCTTTTTCTGTGTGACTTATTTCACTTAGAATCATCGTACCTGAATCCACTCATTTTGCTGCTACTCGTCTTATGACATTGATTTAATGGCTGAGGGATAATCCATCGTACGTAAGTACCACAATTTTTTGAATCATTTTTATATTTCCTGGGATATTTAAGGTGTACCCAAGTTGAGGTTCTTGTAAGCAGTGCAGCCGTAAATTTTGGGGTGGCTCTGTCTTATTGATTTTCAGTTTTCCCATGGTATATTCCCTAGACTGGAAGTGCCCTTGGCTGTGTAGCTCAGTTGTTTACTTTTTTATGGAACACAATGCACTCCTCCATTGAGGCAGTTGGCAATTTACATCCTGCCCATCAGCATAACAAGACTCCCTGTTTTCCAGGGCCTTCCTTGCCTTTCTGGTTTTTACATATTTTGTAGATGTCACTTTTGACCGGTGGGAAGTGAAACTTCTTTGTAGTGCAGATTTGCATTGCCCGTTTGCCTGCTTGGCCAAAAAGGGCGTATGCGTTTTCTCCTGTATATATTCAGGAGAAAATGCATACGCTCTTTTTGGCCAAGTGCATCATTGTCGAAGTTGTGCCCCTCTTCCTGTGCTTTAAAGGCGATTCCAACGTACCTCTTGAAATCTGTTTCCTGCTATTCTGCCTCGCATTCAAGTCCTCCTCGTTGTCTTCCCTCAACAGATTTTTGGACGATAGTTTTCTTTATTACGCTGCCTGTTTGTTAATTGCTGTGCCCCTGAGCTCAATTATTTAACTCGTTTTTCTGAGCTGAACGCAAGTACAATATTTTGGTTCAGGGCCTATACTGGCTCCCGTTAGGTGGCTGAGACTTTAGTTAATTTTACTTCCTCCCGGGAGATAAGAGTGACATGTGCCCGTCCAAATGCCTAACAGCTACTCTTTCATTGGTTCTCCCTCTTCCCTTTCATCCTCTGCCAAATTGGCAACCTGTGCGAACCAGGTGGTTAAAGGGGCTGTGTCTTCAAGCTGGGAGATTGATAGTAAAGCAGTTGGAAAGTCAAAGCGTAGCACCAAGAGAGTGTCTATTCCTTGAGTTTTAGAGACCTTTCTTATTCACTGTGTGTCCATTCTCTAGATTTTCCGTACATGTTAGAGCTGTAGTAATATTCCCTTCAACCTGGAGAGTTGGGACCATGGAATGGGTGTCATGCATCATTGCTTTAAAGGGTCTGCATTTGCTCACCCAATCTCACCAATCCTCTCAGTCCCAAGTGTCCAGCCTTATGCCACATCCAGCTGTCATGTAGATAGGGTCATTACAGGTTTCATCAGAGACCCTGAAGGAATTGTAAATAATTTACCTTTATTTTTTTTGTTTGTCAAATTTCATTTTATAGTGGGTTTGAGCTGATTCTCGCTGCCTTGTTTATTCCAGTCTAGACACACTTGATTCCCTTACGGAGACATATCAACACACAGGTTTTAAGATTATTACTAGTCATATATATTCCTCTGTGGGAAATATGGGGTTTTGAGTCCCTTTCACTGAGGAAGGTGTAGGTCTTGTCTATTCCATAGTTGGTTTTTGGAACGGTACCAGTGCTTATATCAAACTGTGGTTTTATGCATCACCCCACCTCTCCTTCTCCCTTAAGCAGGCATAAGAGTGTTTTCTAAATGTGAGACTCTGTTCTCTTTCCTAACTCAGTTCATGGGTAGCCATGTTTACACGAACTTCATAAGTGATATCTTATGATAAGTTTCTTTTTCTTTGTGACTTATTTCACTTAGAATCATCGTACCTGAATCCACTCATTTTGCTGCTACTGGTCTTATGACATTGATTTCATGGCTGAGGGATATTCCATCGTACATAAGTACCACAATTTTTTGAACAATTTTTCTCTTTCTTGGGATATTTAAGCTGCAACCAAGTTGAGGTTCTTGTAAGCAGTGCAGCCCTAAATTTGGGGGTAGCTCTGTGTTATTGATTTTCAGTTTTCCCAAGGTATATTCCCTAGACTGGATGTGCCCTTGGCTCTGTAGCTCTGTTGTTTACTGGGTTTAGGGAACACAGTGCACTCCTCCAGAGAGGCAGTTGGCAATTTACATCCCGCCCCTTAGCATAACAAGGCTCCTTTTTCTCCAGGGCCTGTCTTGCCTTTCTGGTTTTTACCCTTTTTGTGGATGTCCCTTTGGACCTGTGGGAAGTGATACTTCTTTGTATTGCAGTCTTACATTGTCCGCTTGTTTGCTTGGCCAAAAAGGGTGTATGCCTTTTCTCCTGAATATATTCAGGACAAAACGCATACGCCCTTGTTGGCCAAGTGCATCATTGTCGAAGTTGTGCCCCTCTTCCTGTGCTTTAAAGGCAATTCCAACGTACCTCTTGAAATCTGTTGCCTGCTATTCTGCCTCGCTTTCAAGTCTGCCTCGTTGCCTTCCCTCAACAGATTTTTGGACGATAGTTGTCCTTTATTACTATGCCTGTTTGTGAATTGCTTTGCCCATGAGCTCAATTAATTAACTCGTTTTTTGTGAGCTGAACGCAATTCCAATATTTTGGTTCAGGACGTATACTGGTTCCCGGTGGGTGGCTGAGACTTTAGTTAATTCTTCTTCCTCCAGGGAAATAAGAGTGGCATGTGCCCATCCATATGCCTAACAGCTAATTTTCATTGGTTCTCCCTCTTCCCTTTCATCCTCTGCCAAATTGGCAACCTGTGCGAACCAGGAGGTTAAGGGTGCTGTCTCTTCAAGCTGGGAGATTGATAGTAAAGCAATTGGAATGCCAAACAGGAGCACTAGGAGGTGGACTATTCGTTGAGTTTTATAGACCTTTCGTATTCACAGTGTGTCCATTCTCTAGGATTCCCGTACATGTTATAGCTTTAGTAATATTCCCTTCAATCTGGAGACATGGGACCCATGGAATGGGTGCCATGAATTATTGCATTAAAGGGTCTGCATTTGCTCACCCAAACTCACCAAACCTCTCAGTCTCATGTGTCCAGCCTTATGCCACATCCAGCTGTCATGTAGATAGGGTCATTCCAGGTTTCATCAGAGACCCTGAAGGAATTGTAAAGAATTTCCATATGTTTTTGATTTTCATATTCCTTTTTATAGTGGGTTTGAGCTGATTCTCACTGCCATGTTTATTCCCATCTAGACACCCTTGATTCCCTTACAGAGACATATCAGTACATAGGTATTAACATTCTTACTTGTCAGATATATTCCTCTGTGTGAAATATGGGGTTTTGAGTCCCTTTCACTGAGTAAGGTGTAGGTCTTGTCTATTCCGAAGTTGGTTTTTGTAACGATACCTGTGCTTATATCAAACTCTGGTTTTGTGCATCACCCCACCTTTCCCTCCCCTTTAAGCAGGCATAAGTGTGTTTTCTAAATGTGAGACTCTGTTCTCTTTCCTAACTCCGTTCATGTGTAGCCATATTTACAGGATCTTCATAAGTGATATCTTATGATAAGTTTCTTTTTCTGTGTGACTTATTTCACTTAGAATCATCGTACCTGAATCCACTCATTTTGCTGCTACTGGTCTTATGACATTGATTTCATGGCTGAGGGATATTCGATCGTATGAAAGTAACACAATTTTTTGAACCATTTTTATGTTTCCTGGGATATTTACGGTGTACCCAAGTTGAGGTTCTTGTAAGCAGTGCAGCCCTAAATTTTGGGGTGGCTCTGTCTTATTGATTTTCTTTTTTCCCAAGATATATTCCCTAGACTGGAAGTGCCCTTGGCTCTGTAGCTCTGTTGTTTTCTTCTTTTAGGGAACACAATGCACTCCTCCAGAGAGGCAGTTGGCAGTTTACATCCTGCCCATCAGCATAACAAGGCTCCCTGTTCTCCAGGGCCTGTCTGGCCTTTCTGGTTTTTACATATTTTGTGGATGACATTTTTGACCGGTGGGAAGTGATACTTCTTTGTAGTGCAGATTTGAATTGCCTGATTGCTTGCCTTGCCAAAAAGGGCGTATGCGTTTTCTCCTGAATATATTCAAGACAAAATGCATACGCCCTTTTTGGCCAAGTGCATCATTGTCGAAGTTGTGCCCCTCTTCCTGTGCTTTAAAGGCAATTCCAACGTACCTCTTGAAATCTGTTTCCTGCTATTCTGCCTCGCTTTCAAGTCCGCCTCGTTGCCTGCCCTCAACAGATTTTTGGACGATAGTTGTCCTTTATTACTCTGCCAGTTTCTGAATTGCTGTGCCCCTGAGCTCCACTTTTTAACTCGTTTTTTATCAGCTGAACGCAAGTCCAAAATTTTGGCTCAGGACCTATACTGGTTCCCAGTGGGTGGCTGAGAATTTGGTTAATTCTTCTTCCTCCCAGGATATAAGAGTGACATGTGCCCGTCCAAATGCCTAACAGCTACTCTCTCATTGGTCCTCCCTCTTCCCTTTCATCCTCTGCCAAATTGGCAACCTGTGCGAACCACCAGGTTAAATGTGCTGTCTCTCCAATTTGGGAGATTGATAGTAAAGCAGTTGGAAAGTCAAACCAGAGCACCAGGAGGGGGATTATTCGTTGAGTTTTAGAAACCTTTCGTATTCACAGTGTGTCCATTCTCTATGTTTCCCGCACATGTTATACCTGTAGTAATATTCCCTTTAACCTGGAGAGTTGGGACCCTTGGAATGGGTGCCATGCATTATTGCTTTAAAGGGTCTGCATTTGCTCACCCAATCTCACCAATCCTCTCAGTCCCATGTGTCCAGCCTTATGCCACATCCAGCTGTCATTGTAGATATGGTCATTCCAGGTTTCATCAGAGACCCTGAGGGAATTGTAAAGAATTTCCTGTTTTTTTGTGTGTGTCTGAAATTCCTTTTTATTATGGGTTTGAGCTGATTCTCACTGCCATGTTTATGCCAGTCTAGACACATTTGATTCCCTCATGGAGACATATCAATAAATAGGTTATAAGATTCTTACTAGTCAGATATATTCCTCTGAGGGAAATATGGGGTTTTGAATCCCTTTCACTGAGGAAGGTGTAGGTCTTGTCTATTCCATATTTGATTTTTTGAACGGTACATGTGCTTATGTAAAACTCTGGGTTTTATGCATCACCCCACCTCTCCTTCCCCCTTAAGCAGGCATAAGAATATTTTCTAAATGTGTGAATCTGTTCTCTTTCCTAACTCAGTTCATGTGTAGCCATGTTTACAGGATCTTCATAATTGATATCTTATGATAATTTTCTTTTCCTTTGTGACTTATTTCACTTAGAATTATCGTACCTGAATCCACTCATTTTGCTGCTACTGGCCTTATGACATTGATTTCATGGCTGAGGGATATTCCATCATACATAAGTACCACAATTCCTTGAACCATTTTTGTCTTTCCTGGGATATTTAAGGTGTACCCAAGTTGAGGTTTTTGTAATCATTGCAGCCCTGAAATTTGGTGTGGATCTGTGTTATTAATTTTCAGTTTTCCCAAGCTATATTCCCTAGACTGGAAGTGCCCTTGGCTCTGTAGCTCTGTTGTTTACTTGTTTTAGGGAACACAATGCACTCCTCCAGAGAGGCAGTTGGCAATTTACATCCCGCCCATCAGCATAACAAGGCTCCCTGTTCTCCAGTGCCTGTCTTGCCTGTCTGGTTTTTACACATTTTGCTGATATCCCTTTTGGCTGGTGGAAAGTGATAGTTCTTTGTAATGCAGATTTGCATTGCCCGCTTGCTTGCTTGGCCGAAAAGGGCATATGCGTTTTCTCCTGAATATATTCACGTGAAAACCCACATGCCCTTTATGACCATTTCCATTATTTTCGAAGTTGTGATGCTTTTCCTGTGTTTAAAGGCGATTCCAATGTTCCTCTTGAAATCTGTTTCATGCCACTCTGCCTCATTTTCACTTCCGCCTCGTGGCTTTCCCTCAACAGATTTTTGGAAGAGAGTAGTCCTTTATAACTCTGCAGGTTAGTGAATTGCTGTGGCCCTCAGTTCCATTTTTCTACTCGCGTTTTTGTGAGCTGACCGCAAATCCACAGTTTTTCTTCTGGACCTATACTGGTTCTGGTGGGGGCAGGCTGAGTCTTTGGTTAATTCCTCTTTGTGACGGGAAATTAGAGTGAAATGTGGCCGTCCAAATGCCTACAGCTACTCTCTCATTGGTTCTCTCTCTTCCCTTATATCCTCTGCACAATTTGCCAGCTGTGCGAACCAGGAGTTTATAGGGCCTGACTCTACAAGTTGGGAGATTGATAGTAAAGAAGATGGAATGTCAAATTGGAGCACAAGGAGAGAAAAAAAGTAGTAGAGTTTTAGAAACCTTTCACCATCAGATGGTGTCCATTCTCTAGGTTCCCATACATGTTATAACTGTAGTGATATTCCCTTCTACTTGGAGAGTTGGGAACCATGGAATGCGTGGCAGGCATTATTGCTTTAAAGGGTCTGCATTTTTTCACCCAATCTCACCAATCCTCTCAGTCCCAAGTGACCAGCGTTATGCCACATCCAGCTGTCATTGTAGATAGGGACATTCCAGGTTTCATCAGAACCCCTGAAGGTATTGTGTAAGAATTTTACTGTTTTTATGTTTTGTTTTGAAATTCATTTTTGTATTGGGTTTGAGCTGATTCTCACTGCCATGTTTATGTCGTTCTAGACACACTTATTTCCCTTACGGAGACATATCAATACATAGGTTTTAAAATTCTTACTAGTCAGATATATTTCTCTGCGGGGAATAAGGATGTTGAGTTCCGTTCACTGAGGAAGGAGTAGGGCTTGTCTCTTCTGTTTTTTGGATTATGGAACGGTACCTGTGCTAATATCAAACTTTTGTTTTGTGCATCTCCCCACCTGTCTTTCCCCTTAAGCAAGCGTTAGAGTGTTTTCTAAATCTGAGACTCTGTTCTCTTCCCTAATTCAGTTCATATGTAGCCATGTTTACATCCCCTTCACAAGTGGTAACTTATGTCAAAATGCACCATGGCCTTCTCATAATAATGCTCCATGACCCCTGTCATCACAATGCTCCATGCCCTGCTTATCACAATGCTCCATGTCCCTTGTCATCACAATTCTCAACGTCCTTTTCATCACAATGCTACATTACACTTCTCATCAAAATATTACATGCTCTTGTCATCACAATTCTCCATGCATTTGAAATTGCAATGCTCCATGCACTTGTCATCACAATGCTCCATGCACTTGTCATCACAATGTTCCATGCCCTTGTCATCAGATTGCTCCGTGACACCTGTCATCACAATGCTCCCTGACACCTGTCATCACAATGCTTCATGCCCCTTGTCATTACAGTGCTCCATGATGCTCGACACCACAATTACCTAGGTCTTCTCATCACAATGCTCCACGGTTTTGCCATCACCATGCTCCATTCCTTGTCATCTCAAAGCTCAATGTCCCTTGTCCTCAGAATTCTCCATGACCTTGTCATTACAATGCTCCATGGCACTTCACATCAAAATGTTATATGCTCTTGTCATCACAATACTCCATGCACTTGTCATCGCAATGCTTCATGACCCCGGTCATAGGAAGCTCCATGCGCTGTTCATCACAATGTTTCACGACCTGGATATTAAAATGATCAATGGCCCTTGATATCACAATGCTCCGTGCCCTTGTCATCACAATGCTCCTTTAATTTGTCACAGCAATCCTCCATGACACTTGGCATCACAATGCTCCATGATATTGTCATCAAACTGGAACATGACATATTTCATCACAATGCTCCCTGACAACTTTCTTCACAATAATCCATGACCTTGTCATCACAGTGCTCCATTCCCTTGTCATAACAATTCTCCATGACCCCTGTCATCACAATGTTCCATGACTCCAGTCATCACAATGTTTCATGACGTTTGTCATCACAATGATCCATGCCCTCATCATCAACAGTCTCTGTGACCTTTTTAACCACAATGCTCCATGAACTTTTCATCACAATGCTCTTTGACCCTTGTCATCAATGTGCTCTATGCCTTTCTCAAAACAATGCTCCATAACACTTGTCATCACAATGCTCCATGGGCTTGTCAGCACAATGCCACATGACAAATGTCATCACAATGCGCCATGCACCTGTCATCACAGTGCTCCACAATCTTGTCATCACAACGCTCCATAAAACTTGACATCACAATGCTCCATGCACTTCTCATCAAAACGCTCTCTCACCACTGATATCACAATGATACATCACTATTCGTTACAATACTACCTCACCCCTGTCATCACAATATTCCATGACTCCTGTCAACACAATGCTACATACAATTATCATCACAATGTTCAATGACCACTGACATCACAATGTTCCATAACCCATGTCATCAAAATACTCCATGACACTTTTCATCAAAATGCTCCATGAACACTGACATCACAATGTTCCATAACACCTGTCATCAAAATGCTCCATGACATTTTTCATCAAAATGCTCCATGACCCCTGACATCACGATGTTCCATGGACTTGTCATCACAAAGCTCCATGACCCTTCTCATCAAAATGTTCCAAGAACGCTGACATCACAATGTTCCATAACACCTGTCATCAAAATGATCCATGACACTTTTCATCAAATAGCTCCATGACCCTGTCATCAGAATGCTCCCTGCCCTTCTCATCACAATGCACAATGCCCTTGCCAACAAAATGTTCCATAACCTTTGTCGTCACAAAGATCCATGACGCTTGGCATCACAGTGCTCCATGTTATTGTCATCACAATGCTCCATGAACGCTCTCATCACATTGCTCCATGCCCTTGTCTTCACAAAGCTCTATGACACATGTCATTAGAATGCTCCATGGCCTTCTCATCACAATGCTCCATGCCCTTGCCATCACAATGCTCCATTACACCAGTCATAACAATCCTCAATGAACCCTGCCATCAAGATGTTCCATGGCCTTGTCATCACAAAGCTCCAAGACCCTTCTCATCACAATGCTCCAAGAACCCTGTAATCACAATGCTCTATGCCCCTTTTCATCTCAATGATCCATGAACCGTGTCATCACAGTGCACCTTGCCCATCATCATAAGGCTTCAGGCTATTGTCATCACAATGAAATCAAAATTATCCATGACCGCTGTCATCATAATGCTCCAAACCCTTGTGATCACAATGTTCCATAACACATGTCATCACAACACCCTGTGACGCTCATCATAACAATTATCCATGGTCTTCTCATCACAATGCTCCATGAACTTTGTCATCACAATTCTCAATACAGTTGTCATCACAATGCTCCCTGACACTTGTCGTCAGTATGCTCCTTGAAACCTGTCATGACAAGGCTCCCTGCCTTTTCATCACAATGATCCATGCCCTTTTCATCACAATGCTTCAAGACCACTGTAATCACAATGCTCCATGCCCTTGTCATCACAAAGCTCCATGACACATGTCATCAAAATGCTCCATGGCCTTCTCCTGACAATGCTCAATGCCCTTGTCATAACAATGCTCCAAGACCCCTGTATTCACAATGCTCCATGCCCCTTTTCATCAGAATGCTCCATGAGACTTGTTATCACAAGTCTCCATGGTCTTATCATCACAATGCTCCATTCCCTTGTCATCACAGTGCTCCATGACCCCTGTCATCACAATAATCTATGAATATTTTCAGCCCAATGCTCCATGGTATTCTCATCACAATGCTCCATGACAAATATCATCAAAATGCTCCATGACCACTGTCATCACAACACTCCATGACACCCGACAACACAATGATCCGGGACTCTTGTCATCACAATGATCCATTCCCTACTCATCACAATGCTCCATGACCCTTGTCATCACAATGATCCATGCCATGTCATCCCAATGCTCCATGACCCCTGTATTCACAATGCTCCATGACGCTTTTCATCACAGTGCTCCGTGACACATGTCAACACAATGCTCCATGCCTTTGTCAGCAAAATGCTATATGACATTTTCATTACAATGCTCTATGCGTTTGTCATCACAATATTCCATTACCATTGTCATCACAATCCTCCATGAACCTTGGGATCACATTGCTTCATGCCCTTGTCATCACAACGCTCCATGATGCCTATCATCACGATACTCCATGCCCTATTCATCACAATGCTCCATGACCATTGTCATCACAATTCTCAATACACTTTTCATCACAATGCTCCCTGACACTTGTCATCAGAATGCTCCTTGGACCCTGTCACGAAAAGGCTCCATGACTTTTTCCTCACAATGTCCCATGCGTTTTCATCACAATGCTCCATGCGATTGTCTTCAAAGTACTCCACAGGCTTGTCTTCAGAATGCTCCATGACCCTTGTCATCATAATTCTCCATGCACTTGTCAGCACAATGCTCCCTGACCCTTGTCTTCACAATGCTCCAAGCCATTGTCATCACAATGCTCCATTACCTTTGTCATCAGAATCCTCCATGACACTTGGCATCACAATGCTCCATGCCATTGTCATCACAATGGGCCATTACATATGTCATCACAATGCTCCCTGACACCTCTCTTCACAATAATGCATGAACGGGTCATCACAATGCTCCATGCCCATGTCATCACAATGCGCCATTCCAACTGTCATCACAATAATCCATGAAATGTATTAGACCAATGATACATGCCCATGTCATCACAATGCTCCATGCCCTTGTTATCACAATGCTCCATGAACCCTGTCATCACAATGCTCCTTGACTCCAGTCATCACAATGCTTCATGACCTTTGTCATCACAATGGTCCATGCCCTCATCATCAACAGTCTCTGTGACCTTTTTAACCACAATGCTCCATGAACATTTCATCACAATGCTCTGTAACACTTGTCATCACAAAGCTCTATGCCTTTCTCAGCACAATGCTCCATGCCCTTGTCATCACAATGCTCCATGACCCCTGTCATCACAATGCTCCTTGACTCCAGTCATCACAATTCTTCATAACATTTGTCATCACAATGGTCGATGCCCGCATCATCACAAGGCTCTGTTACCTTTGTAACCACAGTGCTCCATGAACTTTTCATCACAATGCTCCGTGACTCTTGTCATCAAAATGCTCCTAGCCTTTGTCAGAAAAGTGCTCCATGACACTTGTCATCACAATGTGCCACACGCTTTTCATCCCAACGGTCCACAAATTTGTCATCGCAATGCTCCCTAAACCATGTAATCACAATGCTCCATTACCCCTGTCATAACAATGCTCCATGACCCTTGCCATCACAATGTTCCACGGCCTTGTCATCACAAGGCTCCATGACCCTTGTCATCACAATGCTCCATGACCCCTGTAATCACAATGCTCCATGCCCTTTTCATCACAAAGCTCCATGACACATGTCAGAAGAATGTTCCATGGCCTTCTCATCAAAATGCTCCATGCCCTTGTCATCACAATGCTACCACACCCCTGTAATCACAATGCTCAATGCCCCTTTTCATCTCAATGCTCCATGAACCCTGTCATCACAATGCATCATGCCCATCATCATAAAGCTTCTGGCTATTGTCAGCACAATGAAAAAATAATTCTCTATGACCTCTGTCATCACAATGCTCCATGACCCCTGTCATCACAATACTCCATGAATATTTTCAGCCCAATGCTCCATGACACTTGTCATCACAATGATCCATGCCCTTTTCATCCCAATGCTCCATGACCCCTGTATTCACAATGCTCCTTGACACTTGTCTTCACAGTGCTCCATGACACCTGTCATCACAATGCTCCATGCCTTTGTCAGCAAAATGCTACATGACCTTGTCATTACAATGCTCTATGTGCTTGTCATCAAAATACTCCATTACCATTTTTATCACAATCCTCCATGAACCTTGGGATCACATTGCTTCATGCCCTTGTCATCACAATGCTCCATGATCCTTGAAATCAAAATGATCCATGCCCTCTATCATCGCAATACTACAAACCCTTGTGATAACAATGTTCCATAACACTTGTCATCACAACGCTTCATGATGCCTGTCATCACAATACTCCATGCCCTTTTCATCACAATGCACAATTACCTTTGACATCACAATTCGCAATACACTTGTCATCACAATGCTCCATGACACTTGTCGTCAGAATGCTCCTTGAACCCTGTCACGAAAGGTCCCATGACTTTTCATCACAATGCCCAATGCCGTTTTCATCACAATGTTCCATGTCATTGTCATCAAAATACTCCACAAGCTTGTCATCAGAATGCTACATGACTCTTGTCATCATAATTCTCCATGCACTTGTCAGAAAAATGCTCCCTGACACTTGTCATCACAATGTTCCAAGCCATTGTAATCACAATGCTCCATTACGTTTGTCATCAGAATCCTCCATGACACTTGGCATCACAATGCTCCATGCCATTGTCATCACAATGGGCCATTACATATGTCATCACAATGTGCCCTGAAACCTCTCTTCAATATACTGCATGACCTAGTCATCACAATGCTCCATGCCCTTTTCATCACAAATCGCCATTCCAACTCTCATCGCAATAATTCATGAAACTTATTAGACCAAGGCTCCATGCCCTTGTCATCACAATGCTCCATGCCCTTCTTATTACAATTCTCCATGACCCCTGTCATCACAGTGTTCCGTGATTCCCGTCATCAAAATGCTTCATGACCTTTGTCATCACAATGGTCCATGCCCTCATCATCAACAGTCTCTGTGACCTTCTTAAGCACAATGCTACATGAACTTTTCATCACAATGCTCTTTGACCCTTTTCATCGCAATACTCCATGAATATTTTCAGCCCAATGCTCCATGACCTTCTCATCACAATGCTCCATGACCAATATCATCACAATGGTCCATGACCACTGTTGTCACAACACTCCATGACACCTGACAACACAATGATCTGGGACTTTTGTCATCACAATGCTCCATTCCCTAGCCACCACAAAGCTCCATGACCCCTGTCATCACAATACTCCATGAATATTTTCAGCCCAATAATCCATGACCCTTGTCATCACAATGATCCATGAAAATTGGGATCACAGTGCTTCATGCCCTTGTCATCACAATGCTCCATACTCCTTGAAATCAAAATGATCCATGACCTCTGTCATCACAATGCTCCAAACCCTTGTGATCACAATGTTCCATAACACTTGTCATCACAATGCTCCATGATGCCTGTCATCACAATACTCCATGCACTTTTCATCACAATGCTCCATGACCTTTGTCATCACAATTCTCAATACACTTGTCATCACAATGCTCCCTGACACTTGTCGTCAGTATGCTCCTTGAACCCTGTCACGAAACGTCTCCATGCCTTTTTCATCACAAAGCCCCATGCCATTTTCATCACAATGCTCCATGCCATTGTCATCAAAATACTCCACAAGCTTGTCATCAGAATGCTCCATGTCCGTTGTCATCAGAATTCTCCATGCACTTGTCAGCACAATGCTCCCAGACCCTTGTCATCACAATGCTCCAAGCCATTGTCATCACAAAACTCCATTACCTTTGTCATCAGAATCCTCCATGACACTTGGCATCACAATGCTCCATGCCATTGTCATCACAATGGGCCATTACATATGTCATCACAATGCTCCCTGACACCTGTCTTCACAATACTCCATGACCTTCTCATCACAATGCTCCATACCCTTGTCATCACAAAGCACCATGTCCACTGTCATCACAATAATCTAAGAAACTTGTCAGACCAATGTTTCATGCCCCTGTCATCAAAATGCTCCATGCCCTTGTCATCACAATGCTCCATGACCCCTCTATTCACAATGCTCCGTGACGCTTGTCATCACAGTGCTCCATCACACCGGTCATCACAATGCTCCATGCCTTTGTCAGCAAAATGCTACATGACCTTGTCATTACAATGCTCTATGTGCTTGTCATCACAGTACTCCATTAACATTTTCATCACATTCCTCCATGAACCTTGGAATCACATTGCTTCATGCCCTTGTCATCACAATGCTCCATGCTCCTTGAAATCAAAATGATCCATGACATCTGGCATCACAATTCTTCAAACCCCTGTGATCACAATGTCCCATAACACTTGTCATCACAACGCTCCATGATGCCTGTCATCACAATATTCCATGCCCTTTTCATCACAATGCTCCATGACCTTTGTCATCACAATTCTCAATACACTTGTCATCACAATGCTCCCTGACACTTGTCGTCAGAATGCTCCTTTAACGCTGTCACGAAAAGGCTGCATGACGTTTTCATCACAATGCCCCATGCCGTTTTCATCACAATGCTCCATGCCATTGTCATCACAATGGGACATTACATATGTCATCACAATGATCCCTGACCGCTATCTTCACAATACTGCATGACCTGGTCATCACAATGCTCCATGCCCTTGTCATCACAATGCACCATTCCAACTGTCATCACAATAATCCATGAAACTTATTAGACCAATGATCCATGCTCTTGTCATCACAATGATCCATGCCCTTGTTATCACAATGCTCCATGACCCCTGTCATCACAATGCTCCGTGACTCCAATCATCACAATGCTCCAAGATCTTTGTCATCACAATGGTCCATGCCATCATCATCAACAGTCTCTGTGACCTTTTTAATCACAATGCTCCATGAAAGTTTCATCACAATGCTCTTTGACCATTGCCATCACAATGCTCTATGCCTTTCTCAGCTCAATGCTCCATGCCCTTCTCATCACAATGTTCCAAGACCCCTGTCATCACAATGCTCCGTGACTCCATTCATCACAATTCTCTTTAACATTTGTCTTCACAATGGTCGAAGCCTGCGTCATCACAAGGCTCTGTTAACTTTGTAACCACAATGCTCCATGAACTTTTCATCACAATGCTCCGTGACCATTGTCATCACAATGCTCCATACCTCTGTCAGAAAAATGCTCCATGACACTTGTCATCACAAACTGTCACGCGCTTTTCATCCCAACCGTCCACAAATTTGTTATCACAATGATCCATAAACCTTGAAATCACAATGCCCCATGCCCTTCTCATCATAATGTTCCATTACCCCTGTCATAACAATGTACCATGACCCCTGCCATCACAATGTTCCACGGCCTTGTCATCACAAGGCTCCATGACCGTTGTTATCACAATGCTCCAAGACCCATTTAATCACAATGCTCCATGCCCTTGTCATCACAAAGCTCCATGACACATGTCATCAGAATGTTCCATGGCCTTCTCATCAAAATGCTCCATGCCCTTGTCATCAGAATGCTACCACACCCCTGTAATCACAATGCTCCATGCCCCTTTTCATCTCAATGCTCCATGAACCCTGTCATCAGAATGCATCATGCCCATCATCATAATGGTTCTGGCTATTGTCAGCACAATGAAATCAAAATTCTCTATGACCTCTGTCATCACAATGCTCCATGACCCCTGTCATCACAATGCTACATCCCCTTATCAGCACAATGCTCCATGACCCCTGTCATCACTATAATCCATAAACATTTTCTGCCCACTGCTCCATGACACTTGTCATCACAATGATCCATGCCCTTGTCATGCCAATGCTCCATGAACCCTGTATTCACTATGCTCCGTGACGCTTGTCATCACAGTGCTCCATGACACCTGTTATCACAATGCTTCATGCATTTGTCAGCAAAATGCTACATGACCTTGTCATTACAATGCTCTATGCGCTTGTCATCACAATACTCCATTACCATTGTCATCACAATTCTCCATGAACCGTTTGATCACATTGATTCATGCCCTTGTCATCACAATGCTCCATGACCCCTGTCATCACAATGCTCCTTGACTCCAGTCATCACAATTCTTCATAACATTTGTCATCACAATGGTCGATGCCCGCGTCATCACCAAGCTCTGTTACCTTTGTAACCACAATGCTCCATGAACTATTCATCACAATGCTCCGTGACACTTGTCATCACAATGCTCCATGCCTTTGTCAGAAAAATGCTCCATGACCCTTGTCATCTCAATGTGCCACACGCTTTTCATCCCAACGGTCCACAAATTTGTCATTGCAATGCTCCATAAACCTTGTAATCACAATGCTCCAATACAACTGTCATAACAATGCTCCATGACCCCTGCCATCACAATGTTCCACGGCCTTGTCATCACAAGGCTCCATGACCCTTGTCATCACAATGCTCCAAGACCCCTTTAATCACAACGCTCCATGCCGTTGTCATCACAAAGCTCCATGACACATGTCATCAGATTGTTCCTTGGGCTTCTCATCAAAATGCTCCATGCCCTTGTCATCACAATGCTACCACACCCCTGTAATCACAATGCTCAATGCCCCTTTTCATCTCAATGCTCCATGAACCCTGTCATCACAATGCATCATGCATATCATCATAATGCTTCTGGCTATTGTCAGCACCATGAAATCAAAATTCTCTATGACCTTTGTCATCACAATGCTCCATGACCCCTGTCATCACAATACTCCATGAACATTTTCAGCCCAATGCTCCATGACACTTGTCATCACATTGATCCATGCCCTTTTCATCCCAATGCTCCATGACCCCTGTATTCACAGTGCTCCGTGACGCTTGTCTTCACAGTGCACCATGACACCTGTCATCACAATGTTCCATGACTTTGTCAGCAAAATGCTACATGACCTTGTCATAACAATGCTCTATGCGCTTGTCATCACAATACTCCATTACCATTGTCATCACAATCCTCCATGAACCTTGGGATCACATTGCTTCATGCCCTTGTCATCACAATGCTCCATGCTCCTTGAAATCAAAATGATCCATTACCTCTGTCATTGCAATTCTCCAAACCCTTGTGATCACAATGTTCCATCACACTTGTCATCACAACACTCCATAATGCCTGTCATCACAATACTCCATGCCCTTTTCATCACAATGCACCATGACCTTTGTCATCACAATTTGCAATACACTAGTCATCACAATGCTCCCTGACACTTGTCGTCAGAATCCTCCTTGAACCCTCTCACGAAAGGCTCCATGAAATTTTCATCACAATGCCCCATGCCGTGTTCATCACAATGCTCCATGTCATTGTCATCAAAATACTCCACAAGCTTGTCATCAGAATGCTACATGACTCTTGCCATCATAATTCTCCATGCATTTGTCAGCACAATGCTCCCTGACCGTTGTCATCACAATGCTCCAAGCCATTGTCATCACAATGCTCCATTACCTTTATCATCAGAATCCTCCATGACACTTGGCATCACAATGCTCCATGCCATTGTCATCACAATGGGCCATTACATAAGTCATCACAATGCGACCTGACACCTCTCTTCACAATACTGCATGACCTGGTCATCACAATGCTCCATGACTTTGTCATAACAAAGCGCCATTCCAACTCTCATTGCAATAATCCATGAAACTTATTAGACCAATGCTCCATGCCCTTGTCATCACAATGTTCCATGACCTTGTTATCACAATGCTCCATGCCCCCTGTCATCACAATGTTCCGTGATTCCAGTCATCACAATGCTTCATGACCTTTGTCATCACAATGGTCCATACCCCCACCATCAACAGTCTCAGTGACATTTTTAACCACAATGCTCCAAGAACTTTTCATCACAATGCTGTTTGACCCTTGTCATCGAAATTATCTATACCTTTCTCAACACAATGCTCCATGACCCTTGTCACCACAATGCTCCATGCGCTTGTCAGCACAATGCTCCACGACACATGTCATCACAATGCACCAAGCGCTTTTCATCACAGTGCTCCACAATCTTGTCATCACAATGCTCCATAAACCTTGTCATCACAATGCTCCATGCGCTTCTCATCAAAATGCTCTCTCACCACTGATATCACAAAATTACATCACTATTCGTCACAATACTTCCTCACCCCTGTCATCACAATGTTCCATGACTCCTGTCATCACAATGCTACATGCATAATCATCACAATGTTCGATGACCACTGACATCACAATGTTACATAACCCCTGTCATCAAAATGCTCCATGACCACTTTCATCAAAATGCTCCATGACCCCTGACATCACAATGTTCCATAACCCCTTTCATCAAAATGTTCAATGACCCTTTTCATCAAATTGCTCCATGATCCTCTCATCACAATGCTCCCTGCCCTTGTCATCACAATGCACTACGCCCTTGTCATCAATATTCCATGACATTTGTCATCACTATTATCCATGACGCTTGGCATCACAATGTTCCATGTCTTTGTCATCACGATGCTCCATGAACGCTCTCATCACATTGTTCCATGCCCTTGTCATCACAAAGCTCCATGACACATGTCATCAGAATGCTCCATGGCCTTCTCATCACAATGCTCCATGCCCTTGCCATCACAATGCTCCATTACACCTGTCATAAAAATTATCCATGTCCCCTGCCAACAGGATGTTCCATGGCCTTTTCATCACAAGTCTCCATGACCCTTCTCATCACAATGCTCCAAGAACACTGTAATCACAATGATCTATGCCCCTTTTCATCTCAATGATCCATGAACCCTGTCATCACAATGCACCATGCCCATCATCATAATGCTTCATGCTATTGTCATCAAAATGAAATCAAAATGCTCCATGACCTCTGTCATAACAATGCTCCAAGCTCTTGTGATAACATTATTCCATAACACTTGTCATGACAATGCCCCATGACGCTCGTCATCAGAATTATCGATGGTCTTCTCATCACAATGCTCCATGACCTTTGTCATCACAATGCTCAATACACTTGTCATCAAAATGCTCCCTGACACTTGTTGTCTGTATGCTCCTTGAAACCTGTCATGACAGGGCTCCATGACTTTTTCGTCACAATGATCCATGCCCTTTTCATCACAATGCTCCAAGACCACTGTAATCACAATGCTCCATGCCCTTGTCATCACAAAGCTCAATGGCGCATGTCACTAGAATGCTCCTTGGCCTTCTCCTCACAATGCTCCATGCTCTTGTCATCACAATGTTCCAAGACCCATGTAATCACTATGGTCCATGCCCCTTTTCATCAGTATGCTCCGTGAGATTTGTCATCACAAGGCTCCATGGATTTCTCATCAAAATGTTCCAGGACCTTTTTATCACAATGCTTCATGACCTTGTTATGAAAATTCTCAGTGACCCTTGTCATCATAATGCTCCAAGCCCTAGTCATCACAATGCTCCATTATATTTGTCATCACAATCCTCCATTACATTTTGCATCACAATGCTCCATTACATTGTCATCGCAATGGACCATGACATATATCATCACAATGGTCCCTGACACCTGTCTTCACCATACTCCATGACCTTCTCATCACAATGCTCAATGCCCTTGTCATCACAATGCACCATGTCCACTGTCTTCAAATAATCTAAGCAACATGTCAGACCAATGTTTCATGCCGATGTCATCACAATGCTCCATGCCCTTGTCATCACAATGCTCCATGCTCCTTGAAATCAAAATGATCCATGACCTCCGTCATCACAATGCTCCAAACACTTGTGATCACAATGTTCCATAACACTTGTCATCACAACGCTCCATGATGCCTGTCATCACAATATTCCATGCCCTTTTCATCACAATGCTCCATGACCTTTTTCATTACAATCCTCAATACACTTGTCATCACAATGCTCCCTGACACTTGTCGTCAGAATGCTCCTTGAACACTGTCACGAAAAGGCTCCATGACGTTTTCATCACAATGCCCCATGCCGTTTTCATCACAATGCTCCATGCCATTGTCATCACAATGGGACATTACATATGTCATAACAATGCTCCCTGACCCCTATCTTCACAATACTGCATGACCTTTTCATCACAATGCTCCATGCCCTAGTCATCACAATGCACCATTCCATCTGTCATCACAATAATCCATGAAACTTATTAGACCAATGATCCATGCCCTTGTCATCAAAATGCTCCATGCCCTTGTTATCACAATGCTCCATGACCCCTGTCATCACAATGCTCCGAGTCTCCATTCATCACAATGCTCCATGACCTTTGTCATCACTATGGTCCTTGCCCTCATCATCAACAGTATCTGTGACCTTTTTAACCACAATGCTCCATGAACATTTCATCACAATGCTATTTGACCCTTGTCATCACAATTCTCTATGCCTTTCTCAGCACAATGCTCCATGCCCTTCTCATCACAATGCTCCATGACCCCTGTCATCACAATGCTCCGTGACTCCAGTCATCACAATTCTTCATAATATTTGTCATCACAATGGTCGATGCCCGCGTCATCGCAAGGCTCTGTGACCATTGTAAACACAGTGCTCCTTGAACATTTCATCACAATGCTCCATGACCCTTGTCATCGCAATGCTCTATGCCTTTGTCAACACAATGCTCAATGACCCTTGTCATCACACTGTGCCGCACGCTTTTCATTACAATGGTCCACAAACTGGTCATCGCTATGCTCCATAAATATTGTAATCACAATGCTCCATGCACTTTTCATCCAAATGCTCTCTCACCAGATATATCACAAGGTTCCATCCCTAGTCATCACAATACTCCCTCACCCCTTATCATCACAATGTTCCATGACCCCTGATACCACAATGTTCCATATCCCATGTCATCAAAATGCTCCATGACCCTTTTCATCCCCAAACTCCATGACACCTGGCATCACAATGTTCTATAACCCCTGTCATCAAAATGTTCCATGACACTTTTCATCAAATTGCTGCATGACCCTGTCATCAAAATGCTCGCTGCCCTTCTCATCACAATGCACCACACACTTCTCATCAAAATGCTCCATGACCTTTGTCATCACAAAGCTCCATGACACTTGGCATCAAAATGCTCCATGTCATTGGCATCACAATGCTCCATGAACCCTCTCATCACATTGCTCCATGCCCTTGTCATCACAAAGCTCCATGACAACTGTCATCACAATGCTCGATGCCCTTCTCATCACAATGCTCCATTCCCTTGTCATTACAATCCTCCATGACCCATGTATCACAGTGTTCCGTGCCCTTGTCATCACAATGCTCCATGCCCACTCTCATCACAATAATCCATGAAACATATCAGACCAGTGCTCAATGCCCTTCTCATCACAATGCTCCATTACCTCTGTCATCTCAATGCTCCAAGACCCCTGTAATCACAATGCTCCATGCAATTGTCATCACAGAGCTCCATGACGCATGTCATCATAATGTCCCATGGCATTCTCATCACAGTGCTCCTTGCCCTTGTCATCACAATGTTCCAAAACCCCTGTAATCACAGTGCTCCATGACCCTTTTCATCTCAATGCTCCATGAACCCTGTCATCACAATGCACCATGCCCATCATCATAATGCTTCAGGCTATTGTCATCACAATGAAATCAAAATTCTCCATGACCTCTGTCATCATCATGCTCCAAACCCTTGTGATCACAATGTTCCATAACACTTATCATCACAACACACCATGACGCTCATCATCACAAGTATCCATGGTCTTCTCATCACAATGTTCCATGACCTTTGTCATCACAATGCTCAATACACTTGTCATCACAATGATCCCTGACAATTGTCGTCAGAATGCTCCTTGAACCCTGTCATGAGAAGGCTGCATCCCTTTTTCATCACAATGATCCATGCCCTTTTCATCACAATGCTCCAAGACCCCTGTAATCACAATGCTTCATGCCCATGTCATCACAAAGCTCCATGACGCATGTCATCAGAATGCTACATGGCCGTCTCACGACAATGCTCAATGCCCTTGTCATCACAATGCTCCAAGACCACTGTAATCACAATGATCCATGCCCCTTTTCATCAGAATGCTCCATGAAACTTGTCATCACAAGCCTCCATGGTCTTTTCATCACAATGCTACAGGACCTTGTCATCACCATGCTACATGACAGTTGTCATCACAATACTCCATGAATATTATCAGCACAATGCTCCATGACCTTCTCATCACAATGCTCCATGACCAATATCATCACAATGCACCATGACAACTGTCATCACAATATTCCATGAATATTATCAGCACAATGCTCCATGACCTTCTCATCACAATGCTCCATGACCAATATCATCACAATGAATCATGACAACTGTCATCACAACACTCCATGACACCTGACAACACAATGATCCCGGACTCTTGTCATCACTATGCTCCATTCCCTAGTCATCACAATGCTCCATGACCCATGTCATCACAATGCTCCGTGACACCTGTCATCACAATGCTTCATAACGTTTGTCATCACAATGGTCCATGCCCGCGTCATCACAAGTCTCTGTGACCTTTATAACCACAATTCTCAATGAACTTTTCATCACAATGCTCGTGACCCTTGTCATCACAATGCTCCATGACACATGTCAACAGAAAGCTCCATGGCTTTCTCATCACAATTCTCCTTGCCTTTGCCATCACAATGCTACATTACCCATGTCATAACAACGCTCCATGATCCCTGCCATCACGATGTTCCATGGCAATGTCATCACAAGTCTCCATGACCCTTCTCATCACAATGCTCCAAGACCCCTGTAATCACAATGCTCCATGCCCCTTTTCATCTCAATGATCCATGAACCCTGTCATCACAATGCACCATGCACATCATCCTAATGCTTCATGCTATTGTCATCACAATGAAATCAAAATGCTCCATGACCTCTGTCATAACAATACTCCAAACCCTTGTGATCACAATATTCCATAACACTTGTCATCACAATGCCCCATGACGCTCTTCATCACAGTTATCTATGATCTTCTCATCACAATGCTCCATGACCTTTGTCATCACAATGCTCAATACTCTTGTCATCAAAATGCTCCCTGACACTTGTTGTCTGTACTCTCCTTGAACCCTGTCATAACAAGGTTCCATGCCCTTTTCATCACAATGTTCCAAAACCCCTATAATCACAACGGTCCATGACCCTTTTCATCAGTATGCTCCATGAGATTTGTCATCACAAGTCTCCATGGATTTCTAATCACAATGCTCCAGGACCTTGTCATCACAATGCTTCACGACCTTGTCATGAAAATTCTCAATGGCCCTGGTCATCATAATGCTCCAAGCCCTAGTCATCACAATCCTCCATTATATTTGTCATAACAATCCTCCATTACATTTGGCATCACAATGCTCCATGCCATTGTCATCGCAATGGACCATGACATAGGTCATCACAATGCACCCTGAAACATGTCTTCACAATACTCCATGACTTTCTCATCACAATGCTCCATGCCCTTGTCATCACAATGCTCCGTGACGCCAGTCATCACAATGCTTCATGACATTTGTCGTCACAATGCTCCATGCCTTTGTCATTACAATCCTGCATGAGTCATGCATCATAGTGTTCCGTACCCTTGTCATCAAAATGCTCTATGCCCACTCTCATTACAATAATCCATGTAATATTTTAGACCAATGTTCCATGCCCTTCTCATCACAATGCTCCATTACCTCTGTCACAACAATTCAACATGACCCCTGCCATCAAAATGTACCACGGCCTAGTCATCACAAGGTTCGATGACACTTCTTATCACAATGCTGAAGACCCTTGTAATCACAATGTTCTATGCCCTTGTCATCACAAAACTCCATGACACATGTCATCAGAATGCTCCATGGCCTTCTCATCAAAAAGCTCCATGCCCTAGTCATCACAGTGCTCCATGACCCCTGTAATCACAATGCTCCATGCCCCTTTTCATCAGAATGCTCCATGAGAATTGTCATCACAAGTCTCCATGGTCTTCTCATCGCAATGCTCCAGGACATTGTCATCACCATGCTCCATTCCCTTGTCATCACAATGCTCAATGACCCGTATCATCAAAATAATCCATGAACATATTCAGCCCAATGCTCCATGACCTACACATCACAGTGCTCCATGGCAAATATCATCACAATGCTCCATGACCACTGTCATCACAACATTCCATGACTCCTGACAACACAATGATCCGGGACTCTTGTCATCACAATGCTCCATTCCCTAGTCATCACAATTCTCCATGACACCTGTCATCACAACACTCCATGAACATTTCAGCCCAGTGCTCCATGACACTTGTCATCACAATGATCCATGCCCTTGTCATCCCAATGCTCCATGACCCGTGTATTCAAAATGCTCCGTGACGCCTGTCATCACAGTGCTCCATGACACATGTCCTCACAATGCTCCATGCCTTTGTCAGCAAAATGCTACATGACGTTGTCATTACAATGCTCTATGCAATTCTCATCACAATACTCCATTTTCATTTTCATCACCATCCTCCATGAACCCTGGGATCGCATTGCCTCATGCCCTTGTCATCACAATGTTCCATGCTCCTTGAAATCAAAATGATCCATGACCTCTGTCATCACAATGCTCCAAACCCATGTAATCACAATGTTCAATAACACTTGTCATCACAACGCTCCATGATACCTGTCATCACAATATTCCATGAACTTTTCATCACAATTCTCCATGACATTTGTCATCATAGTGCTCAATACACTTGTCATCACAATGCTCCCTGACATTTGTCATCAGAATGCTCCTTGAACCCTGTCACGAAAAGGCTCCATGCATTTTTCATCACAATGCCCCATGCCGTTTTCATCACAATGCTCCATGTCACTGTCATCAAAATACTCCAGAAGCTTGTCATCAGAATGCTCCATGACCCTTGTCATCACAATTATCCATGCATTTGTCACCACAATGCTCCCTGACCCTTGTCATCACAATGCTCCAAGCCATTGTCATCACAATGATCCATTACCTTTGTCATCAGAATCCTCCATGACACTTGGCATCACAATGCTCCATGCCATTGTCATCACAATGGGCCATTGCATATGTCATCACAATGCTCCCTGACACCTGTCTTCACAATACTCCATGACCTTCTCATCACAATGCTCCATACCCTTGTCATCACAAAGCACCATGTCCACTGTCATCACAATAATCTAAGAAACTTGTCAGACCAATGTTTCATGCCCCTCTCATCACAATGCTCCACGTCCCTTGTCATCAAAATGCTCCATGACCCCTGCCATCACAACGCTCCCTGACTCCACTCATCAAAATGCTTCATAACGTTTGTCACCACAACGGTCCATTCCCGCCTCATCACAAGGCTCTGTGACCTTTGTAACCCCAATGCTCCATGAACTTTTCATCCCAATGCTCTGTAACACTTGTCATCACAATGCTCCATGTCTATGTCAGAACAATGCTCCATGACCCTAGTCATCACCATGTGCCATGCGCTTTTCATCACAATGATCCATGCCCTTGTCATCACAATGTGCCATTCTAACTCTCATCGCAATAATCCATGAAATTTATTAGACCAATGTTCCATGCCCTTGTCATCACAATGCTCCATTCCCTTATTATCACAATGCTCCATGACCCCTGTCATCACAATGCTCCGTGACTACAGTTATCACAATGCTTCATGACCTTTGTCATCACAATGGTCCATGCCCTCGTCATCAACAGTCTCTGTGACATTTTTAATCACAATGCTCCATGAACTTTTCATCACAATGCTCTTTGACCCTTGTCATCACAATGCTCTTTGTCTTTCTCAGCACAATGCTCCATGACCCTTGTCATCACAATGCTCCATGCGCTTGTCATCACAAAACTCCATGACGCATGACATCAGAATGTGCCATGGTTTTCTCATCACAATGCTCCATGCCATAGTCATCACAATGCTCCAAGGCCCCAGTAATCAGAATGCTCCATGCCCCTTTTAATCAGAATGCTCCATTAGACTTGTCATCACAAGTCTCCATGGTCTCCTCATCACAATGCTCCATGACCCCTGTCATCTCAACACTCCATGAACATTTTCAGCCCAGTGCTCCATGACCATTGTCATCACAATGATCCATGCCCTTGTCATCCCAATGCTCCATGATCCCTGTATTCACAGTGCTCCGTGACGCTTGTCATCATATTGCTCCATGACACCTGTCATCACAATGCTCCATGCCTTTGTCAGCAAAATGCTACATGACCTTGTCATTACAATGTGCTATGCGCTTGTCATCACAATACTCCACTTCCATTGTCATCACAATCCTCCATGAATCTTGGGATCACATTGACTCATGCCCTTGTCATTACAATGCTCCATGCTCCTTGAAATCAAAATGATCCATGACCACTGTCATCACAATGCTCCAAAAACATGTGATCACAATGTTCCATAACACTTGTCATCACAATGCTCCATGATGCCTGTCATCACAATACTCCATGCACTTTTCATCACAATACTCCATGAACTTTGTCATCACAATTCTCAATACACTTGTCATCACAATGCTCCCTGACACTTGTCATCAGAATGCTCCTTGAACCCTGTCACGAAAAGGCACCATGTCTTTTTCATCGCAATACCCCATGCCGTTTTCATCACAATGCTCCATGCCGTTGTCATCAAAATACTCCACAAGCTTGTCATCAGAATTCTCCATGACCCTTGTCATCACAATTCTCCATGCACTTGTCAGCACAATGCTCCCTGACCCTTGTCATCACAATGTTCCAAGCCATTGTCATCACAATGCTGCATTACCTTTGTCATCAGAATCCTCCATGACAATTGGCATCCCAATGCTCCATTCCATTGTCATCACAATGGGCCATTACATATGTCATCACAATGCTCCCTGACACCTGTCTTCACAATACTGCATTACCTGGTCATCACAATGCTCCATGCCCTTGTCATCACAATGCGCCATTCCAACTGTCATTGCAACAATCCATGAAATTTATTAGACCAATGTTCCATGCCCTTGTCATCACAATGCTCCATGCCCTTGTTATCACAATGCTCGAGGACCCCTGTCATCAGTATGCTCCGTGACTCCAGTCATCACAATGCTTCATGTCCTTTGTCATCACAATGGTCCATGCCCTCTTCATCAACAGTCTCTGTGACCATTTTAACCACAATGTTCCGTGAACTTTTCATCACAATGATCTTTGACCCATGTCATCACAATGCTCTATGCCTTTCTCAGCACAATGCTACATGACCCTTGGCATCACAATGCTCCATGCGCTTGTCAGCACAATGCTTCATGACACATGTCATCACAATGCACCATGTGCTTGTCATCACAGTGCTCCACAAACTTGTCATCACAGTGCTCCATAAACATTGTCATCATAATGCTCCATGCACTTCTCATCAAAATGCTCTCTCACCACTGATATCACAATGCTACATCACTATTTGTCACAATACTCCCTCACCCCTGTCATCACAATGTTCCATGACTCCTTTCATCACAATGCTACATGCACTTATCATCACAATGTTCGATGACCCCTGACATCAGAATGTTCCATAACAACTGTCATCTAAATGTTCCATGACACTTTTCATCCAATTGCTCCATGACCCTGTCATCACAATTCTCCCTGCCCTTCTCATCACAATGCACAACGCCCTTGCCATCAAAATGCTCCATGACTTTTGTCATCACAAAGATCCATGACCCTTGGCATCACAATGTTCCATGTCATTTTCATTACAATGCTCCATGAACGCTCTCATCACATTGCTCCATGAACTTGTCTTCACAAAGCTCCATGACACATGTCATCAGAATGCTCCATGGCCTTCTCATCACAATGCTCCATGCCCTTGCCATCACAAAAATCCATTACACCTGTCATAACAATGCTCCATGACCCCTGCCATCACGATGTTCCATGGCCTTCTCATCACAAGGCTCCATGACCCTTCTCATCACAACACTCCAGGAACCGTGTAATCACAATGCTCCATGCCACTTTTCATCTCAATGATCCACGAAACCTGTCATCACAATGAACCATGCCCATCACCATAATGCTTCATGCTATGGTCATCACAATGAAATCAAATGCTCCATGACCTATGTCATAACAATGCTCCAAACCCTTGTGACCACAATATTCCATAACACTTGTCATCACAATGCCCCATGACGCTCGTCATCACAGTTATCTATGGTCTTCTCATCACAATGCTCCAAGACCCATATAATCACAATGCTCCATGCCCTTGTCATCACAAAGCTCAATGACGCATGCCATCAGAATGCTCCTTGGGCTTCTCCTCACAATGTTCCATGTCCTTGTCATCACAATGTTCCAAGACCCCTGCAATCACAATGCTCCATGCCCCTTTTCATCAGTATGCTCCATGAGACTTGTCATCACAAGGCTCCATAGATTTGTTATCACAGTGCTCCAGGACTTTGTCATCACAATGCTTCACGACCTTGTCATGAAAATTCTCAATGGCCCTTGTCATCATAATGCTCCAAGCCCTAGTCATCACAATTCTCCATTATATTTGTCATCACAATCCTCCATTACATTCGGCATCACAATGTTCCATGCCATTGTCATCGCAATGGACCATGACATGTGTCATCACAATGCTCCCTGACACCTGTCTTCACAAAACTCCATGACCTTCTCATCACAATGCTCCATGCCCTTGTCATCACAGTGCACCATGCCCACTGTCATCACAATAATCTATGAAATTTGTTAGACGAATGCTCCATTCTCCTATCATAACAATGCTCCATGCCCTTGTCATTACAATGCTCCATAACCGCTGTCATCACAATGCTCCGTGACTCCAGTCATCACAATGCTTCATAACGTTTGTCATCACAATGATCCATGCCAGCGTCATCACAAGGCTCTGTAACCTTTGTAACCACAATGCTCCATGAATATTTCATCACAATTCTCTGTGACACTTGTCATCACAATGCTCCATGTCTTTGTCAGAACTATGCTCCATGACCATTGTCATCACAATGTGCCACGCGCATTTCATCACAACGGTCCACAACCTTGTCATTGCAAGGCTCCATAAACGTTGTAATCACAATGGTCCATGCACTTCTCATCAAAATGCTCTCTCACCAGAGATATCACAATGTCCCATCACTATTCATCACAATACTCCCTCACCCATGTAATAACAAGGATTCATGACCCTGTCATCACAATGCTACATCCCCTTATCATCACAATGTTCCATGACCCCTGACATCACAATGTTCCATAACCCCAGTCATCAAAATGCTCCATAACGATTGTCAACACAATTCTCCATGCACTTGCCAGCACAATGCTCCCTGACACTTGTAATCACAATGCTCCAAGCCATTGTCATCACAATGCTCCATTACCTTTGTCATCAGAATCCTCCATGATGCTTGTCATCACAGTGCTCCATGACACCTGTCATCACAATGCTCCATGCCTTTGTCAGCAAAATGCTACATGACCTTGTCATTACAATGCTCTATGTGCTTGTCATCAAAATACTCCATTACCATTGTCATCACAACCCTACATGAAACTTGGGATCACATTGCTTCATTCCCTTGACATCACAATGCCCCATGCTCCTTGAAATCAAAATGATCAATGACCTCTGTCATCACAATGCTCCAACCCCTTGTGATCACAATGTTCCATAACACTTGTCCTCACAACGCTCCATGATGCCTGTCATCTCAATACTCCATGCCCTTTTCATCACAATGCTCCATGACCTTTGTCATCACAATTCTCAATACACTTGTCATCACAATGCTCCCTTACAGTTGTCGTCAGAATGGTCCTTGATCCCTGTCACGAAAAGGCTCCATGGCTTTTTCATCACAATGCCCCATGCCGTTTACATCACAATGCTCCATGACATTGTCATCAAAATACTCCACAAGCTTGTCATCAGAATGTTCCATGACCCTTGTCATCACAAATCTCCATGCACTTGTCAGCACAATGCTCCCTGAGCCTTGTCATCACAATGCTCCAAGCCATTATCATCACCATGCTCCATTACCTTTGTCATCAGAATCTTCCATGACACTTGGCATCAAAATGCTCCATGCCCTTGTCATCACAATGGGCCATGACATATGTCATCACAATGCTCCCTGACACCTCTCTTCACAATACTGCATGACCTGGTCATCACAATGATCAATGCCCTTGTCCTCACAATGCGCCATTCCAACTCTCATCGCAATAATTCATGAAACTTATTAGACAAATGTTCCATGCCCTTGTCATCACAATGCTCCATGACCCCTGTGATCACAATGCTCCGTGACTCCAGTCATCACAATGCTTCATGACATTTGTCATCACAATGGTCCATGTCCTCGTCATCAACTGTCTCTGTGACCTTTTTAACCACAATGCTCCATGAATTTTCATCACAATGCTCTTTGACCCTTGTCATCAAAATGCTCTATGCCTTTCTCAGCACAATGCTCCATGACCCTTGTCATCACAATGCTCCATGCACTTGTCAGCACAATGGTCCATGACACATGTCATCACACTGAACCATGCGCTTGTCATCACAGTGCTCCACAATCTTGTCATCACAATGCTCCATGCACTTCTCATAACAAACACAATGACGCATGCCATCAGAATTCTCCTTGGTCTTCTCCTCACAATGTTCCATGCCCTTTTCATCACAATGTTCCAAGACCCCTGTAATCACAATTCTCCATGCCCCTTTTCATCAGTATGCTCGATGAGACTTGTCATTACAAGCCTCCAAAGTTTTGTCATCACAATGCTCCAGGAGGTTGTCAGCACAATGCTTCACGACCTTGTCATGAAAATTCTCAATGGCCCTTGTCATCATAATGCCCCAAGCCCTAATCATCACAATGCTCCATTATATTTGCCATCACAATCCTCCATTACATTTGGCATCACAATGCTCCATGCCATTGTCATCGCAATGGACCATGACATATGTCATCACAATGCTCCCTGACAACTGTCTTCACAAAACTCCATGACCTTCTCATCACAATGCTCCATGCCCTTGTCATCACAATGCAACATGCCCACTGTCATTACAATACTCTATGAAATTTGTCTGACGAATGCTCCATTCCCCTGTCATCACAATGCTCCAGGCCCATGTAATCACAACGCTCCATGACCTTTGTCATCACAAAGATCAATACACTTGTCATCAGTATGCTCCCTGACACTTTTTGTCTGTATTCTCCTTGAACCCTGTCATGACAAGGCTCCATGCCTTTTTCATCACAATGCTCCATGCCCTTGTCATCACAAAGCTCAATGACACTTGTCTTTAGAATGCTCCTTGGACTTCTCCTCACAATGCTCCAAGCCCATGTCATCAAAATGTTCAAAGACCCCTGTAATCACAATGGTCCATGCCCTTTTTCATCAGTATGCTCGATGAGATTTGTCATCACAGTGCTCCATGGTATTCTCATCACAATGCTCCAGGACATTATCATCACAATGCTTCACGACTTGTCCTGAAAATTCTCCATGGCCCTTGTCAACATAATGCTCCAAGCCCAAGTCATCAAAATGCTCCATTTTATTTGTCATCACAATCCTCCATTACATTTGGCATCCAATGCTCCCTGCCATTGTCATCGTAATGGACCATGAAATATGTCAGCCCAATGCTCCGACACCTGTCATCACATTACTCCATGCCCTTTTCATCACAATTCTCCATGACCCTTGTCATCACAATTCTAAATACACTTGTCATCACAATGCTCCCTGACACTTGTCGTCAGAATGCTCCTTGAACCCTGTCACGAAAAGGCTCCATGCCTTTTTCATCACAAACCCCATGTGTTTTCATCACAATGCTCCATGCCATTGTCATCAAAATACTCCACAAGCTTGTCATCAGAATGCTCCATGACCCTTGTCATCACAATTCTCCATGCACTTGTCAGCACAATGCTCCCTGACCCTTGTCATCACAATGCTCCAAGCCATTGTCATCACATTGCTCCATTAACTTTGTCATCAGAATCCTCCATAACACTTGGCATCACAATGCTCCATGCCATTGTCATCACAATGGGCCATTACATATGTATTCACAATGCACACTGACACCTGTCTTCACAATACTGCATCACCTGGTCATCACAATGCTCCATGCCCTTGTCATCACAATGTGCCATTCTGACTGTCATCGCAATAATCCATGAAACTTATTAGACCAATGCTCCATGCCCTTGTCATCACAATGCTCCATGCCCTTGTTATCACAATGCTCCATGACTCCAGTCATCACAATTCTTCATGAATTTTGTCATCACAATGGTCCATGCCCTCATCATCAACAGTCTCTGTCACCTTTTTAACCACCATGCTCCATTAACATTTTATCACAATGCTCTTTGACCCTTGTCATCACAATGCTCTATGCCTTTCTCAGCACAATGCTCCTTGCCCTTGTCATCACAGTGCTCCGTGACCCCTGTCATCACAATGCTTTGTGACTCCAGTCATTACAATGCTTCATAAAATTTTTCATCACAATGGTCCATGCCCGCGTCATCAGAAGGCTCTGTTACCATTGTTACCACAATGCTACATGAACTTTTCATCACAATGCTCCGTAACCCTTGTCATCACAATGGTCAATGCCTTTGTCAGAAAAATACTCCATGACCCTTGTCACCAAAATGTGCCATGCACTTTTCATCACAACGGTCCACAAATTTGTCATCGCAATGCTCCATAAACCTTGTAATCACAATGCTCAGTGCCCTTCTCATCACATTGCTCCATTACCCCTGTCATAACAATGCTCCATGACCCCTGCCATCACAATGGTCCACGGCCTTGTCATCACACGGCTCCATGACACTTGTCATCACAATGCTCCAAGACCCCTTTAATCACAATGCTCCATGCCCTTGTCATCACAAAGCTCCATGACACATGTCATCAGAATGTTCGATGGCCTTCTCATCAAAATGCTCCATGCCCTTGTCATTGCATTGCTCCAAGACCCCTGTAATCACAATGCTCCATGCCCCTTTTTATCTCAATGCTCCATGAACCCTGTCATCACAATGAATCATGCTCATCATCATAATGCTTCCGGCTATTGTCAGCTCAATTAAGTCAAAATTCTCCATGACCTCTGTCATCACAATGATCCATGACACCTGTCATCACAATACTCCATGAACATTTTCAGCCCAATGCTCCATGACCCTTGTCATCAAAATGATCCATGCCCTTGTCATCCCAATGCTCCATGAGCCCTGTATTCACAATGCTCCGTGATGCTTGTCATCACAATGCTCCATGACACATGTCATCACAATGCTCCATGACTTTGTCAGCAATATGCTATATGACCTTGTCATTACAATGCTCTATGCGCTTGTCATCACAATACTCCATTACCATTGTCATCACAATCCTCCATGAACCTTGGGATCACATTGTTTCATGCCCTTATCATCACAATGCTCCATGCCCTTGTTTTCACAATGCTCCATGACCCCTGTCATCACATTACTCCATGAACTTTTTCAGCCCAATGCTCCATGGCCCTTGTCATCACAATGATCTATGCCCTTGTCATCCCAATGCTCCATGACACCTGTCACCACAATGCTCCATGCCTTTGTTAGCAAAATGCTACATGAACTTGTCATTACAATGCTCTATGCGCTAGTCATCAAAATTCTCCATTACCATTGTCATCACAATCCTCCATGAACCTTGGGATCAGATTTCTTCATGCCCTTGTTATCACAATGCTCCATGCTCCTTGAAATCAAAATGATCCATGACCTCTGTCATCACAATGCTCCAAACTCTTGTGATCACAATGTTCCATAACACTTGTCAACACAATGCTCCATTATGCCTGTCATCACAATACTCCATGCTCTTTTCATCACAATGCTCCATGACCTCTGTCATCACAATTCTCAATACACTTGTCATCACAATGCTCCCTGACACTTTTCATCAGAATGTTCCTTGAACACTGTCACGAAAAGGCTCCATGCCTTTTTCATCACAATACCCCATGCCATTTTCATCACAATGCTCCATGCCATTGTCATCACAATGGGCCATTACATATGTCATCACAATGCTCCCTGACACCTCTCTTCACAATACTGCATCAACTGGTCATCACATTGCTCCATGCCCTTGTCATCACAATGCGCCATTCCAACTGTCATCGCAACAATCCATGAAACTTATTAGACTAATGTTCCATGCCCTTGTCATCACAATGCTCCATGCCCTTGTTATCACAATGCTCCATGACCCCTGTCATCACAATGCACCGTGACTCCAGTCATCACAATTCTTCATGACCTTTGTCAACACAGTGGTCCATGCCCTCGTCATCAACAGTCTCTGTGACCTTTTTAACCACAGTGCTCCATGAACTTTTCATCACAATGCTCTTTGACCCTTGTCATCACAATGCTCTATGCCTTTCTCAGGACAATGCTCCATGACCCTTGTCATCACAATGCTCCCTGCCCTTCTCATCACAATGCACAACGACCTTGTCATTAAAATGCTCCATGACCCTTGTCATCACAAAGATCCATTACCCTTGGCATCACAATGCTCCATGTCATTGTCATCACAATGCTCCATGAACACTCTCATCACATTGCTCCATGACCTTGTCATCACAAAGCTCCATGACACATGTCATCAGAATGCTCCATGTCCTTCTCATCACAATGCTCCATGCCTTTGCCATCACAGTGCTCCATTACCCCTGTGATAACAATGCTCCATGATCCCTGCCATCACGATGTTCGGTGACATTGTCATCACAAGGCACCATGACCCTTCTCATCACAATACTCCAAGACCCCTGTAATGAGAATGCTCCATGCCCTTTTTCATCTCAATTATCCATGAACCCTGTCATCACAATGCACCATGCCCATCATCATAATGCTTCAAGCTATTGTCATCACAATGAAATCAAAATGCTCCAAGACCTCAGTCATAACAATGCTCGAAACCCTTGTGATCACAATGTTCCATAACACTTGTCCTCACAGTGCCCCATGACGCTCGTCATCACAATTATCCACGGTCTTCTCATCACAATGCTCCATGACCTTTGTCATCAGAATACTCAATATACTTGTCATCAAAATGCTCCCTGACACTTGTTGTCTGTATGCTCATTGAACCCAGTCATGACAAGGCTCCATGCATTTTTCATCACAATGATTCATGCCCTTTTCATCACAGTGCACCAAGACCCCTTTAAACAAAATGCTCCATTCCCTTGTCATCACAAAGCTCAATGATACATGTCTTCAGAATGCTCCTTGGCCTTCTCTTCACAATGTAACATGCCCATGTCATCACAATGTTCCAAGACCCCTGTAATCACAATGGTCCATGCCCCTTTTCATCAGTATGCTCCATGAGATTTGTCATCACAAGTCTCTATGAATTTCTCATCACAATGCTTCACGACCTTGTTTTGAAAATTCTCAATAGCCCTTGTCATCATAATGCTCCAAGCCCTAGTCATCACAATGCTCCATTATATTTGTCATCAAAAGCCTCCATTACATTTGGCATCACAATGCTCCCTGCCATTGTCATCGAAATGGACCATGACATATGTCATCACAATGCTCCCTGACACCTGTCTTCACAATACACCATGACCTTCTCATCACAATAATCCATGCCCTTGTCATCACAATGCACCATGTCCAATGTCATCACAATAATCTATGAAACTTATCACACCAATGCTCCATGGCCCTGTCACCACAATGCTCCAAACCCTTGTGATCACAATGTTCCATAACACTTGTCATCACAATGCTCCATGATGCTTGTCATCACAAAATTCCATGCCCTTTTCATCACAATGCTCCATGACCTTTGTCATCACAATTCTCAGTACACTTGTCATCACAATGCTCCCTGACACTTGTCATCAGAATGCTCCTTGATCACTGTCACGAAAAGGCTCCATGCCTTTCTCTTCACAATTCCCCATTCCATTTTCATCACAATGCTCCGTGACCATTGTCATCACCATGCTCCAAGCCTTTGTCTGAAAAATATTCCATGACACTTGTCATCAAAATGTGCCATTCACTTTTCATCACAACGGTCCAGAAACTTGTCATTGCAATGCTCCATAAACCTTGTAATCACAATGCTGCATACACTTCTCATCAAAATGCTCTCTCACCAGAGATATCACACTGTTCCATCACTAGTCGTCACCATACTCCCTCACCCCTTTAATCACAATGTCCCATGACCCCTGTCATCACAATGCTACTTCCCTTTATCATCACAATGTTCCATGACCCCTGACAACACAATAATTTATAACCCCTGTCATCAAAATGTTCCAATACACTTTTCATCATATTGCTGCATGACCCTGTCATCAAAATACTCCCTGCCCTTCTCATCACAATGCACCATGCACTTATCATCAAAATGCTCCATGACCTTTGTCATCACAAAGCGCCATGACCCTTGGCATCACAATGCTCCATGTCATTGTCATCACAATGCTCGATGAACCCTCTCATCATATTGCTCCATGCGCTTGTCATCATAAAGCTCCATGACACTTGTCATCACAATGCTCGATGCCCTTCTCATCACAATGCCCCATGCCCTTGTCATTACAATCCTCCATGACCCATGTATCACAGTGTTCCATGCCCTTATCATCACAATGCTCTATGCCCACTCTCATCACAATAATCCATGAAACATTTCAGACCAATGCTCCATGCCCTTCTCATCACAATGCTCCTTTACCTCTGTCATAACAATGCTCCATGACACCTGCCTTCACAATGTTCCACGGCCTTGTCATCACAAGGCTCCATGACACTTGTCATCACAATGCTCCATGACCCCTGTAATCAAAATGCTCCATGCCCTTTTCATCAAAAAGCTACAAGACGCATGTCATCAGAATGTTCCATGGCCCTATCACCACAATGCTCCATGCCCTTGTCATCACAATTCCCCAAGACCCTTGTAATCAAAATGCTCCATGCGTCTTTTCATCTCAATGCTACATGAACCCTGTCATCACAATGGACAATGCCCATCATCATAATGCTTCAGGCTATTGTCATCACAATGAAATCAATATGCTCCATGACCTCTGTCATCACAATGCTCCAATCCCTTGTGATCACAATGTTCCATAAAACTTATCATCACAACACCCTATGATGCTCATCATCACAATTATCCATGTTCTTCTCATCACAATGCTCCATGACCATTGTCATCACAATGCTCGATACAGTTGTCATCAGTATGCTCCATTAACCCTGTCATGACACGTCTCCATGCCTTTTTCATCACAATGATCCATGCCCTTTTAATCACAATTCTCCAAGACCCCTGTAATCACAATGCTCCATGCCCTTGTCGTCACAAAACTCAATGACGCATGTCATGAGAATGCTCCATGGCCTTCTCCTCAAAATGCTCCATGCCCTTGTCATCACAATGCTCCAAGACCCCTGTAATCACAATGCTCCATGTCCCATTTCATCAGAATCCTCCATGAGACTTGTCATCACAAGTCTCCATTGTATTCTCATAAAAGTGCTCCAGGAACTTGTCATCAAAATGCTCCATGATCCCTGTCATCACAATACTCCATGAACATTTTCAGCCCAATGTTCTATGAACTTCTCATCAAAATGCTCCATGACACCTGTCATCACAATACTCCATGAACATTTTCAGCCCAATGCTCCATGAACCTTGTCATCAAAATGATCCTTGCCCTTGTCATCCCAATACTCCATGACCCGTGTATTCGCAATGCTCCATAACGCTTGTCATCACAGGGCTCCCTGACACCTGTCATCACAATGCTCCATGCCTTTGTCAGCAAAATGCTACCTAACCTGGTCATTGCAATGCTCTATTCGCTTGTCATCACAATACTCCATTACCATTGTCATCACAGTCCTCCATGAACCTTGGGATCACAGTGCTTCATGCCCTTGTCACCACAATGCTCCATGTTCCTTGAAATCAAAATGATCCATGACCTCTGTCATCACAAAGCTCCAAACCCTTGTGATGACAATGTTCAATAACACTTTTCATCACAACGCGCCATGATGCCTGTCATCACAATAATCCATGCCCTTTTCATCAAAATGCTCCATGACCTCTGTCATCACAATTCTCAATACACTTGTCATCACAATGGCCCATGCCTTTTTCATCACAATGCTCCTTGCCAATGTCATCAAAATACTCCACAAGCTTTTCATCAGAATACTCCATGACCCTATTCATCACAATTCTCCATGCACCTGTCAACACAATGCTCCCTGACCCTTGTCATCACAATGCTCCAAGCCATTGTCATCACAAAGCTCCATTACCTTTGTCATCAGAATCCTCAATGACACTTGGCATCAAAATGCTCCATGCCATTGTCATCACTATGGGCCATTACATATGTCATCACAATGTTCCCTGACACCTGTCTTCAAAATACTGCATGACCTGGTCATCACAATGCTCCATGCCCTTGTCATCACAATGCGCCATTCCAACAGTCATCACAATAATCCATGAAACTTATTAGACAAATGCTCCATTCCCTTGTTATCACAATGCTCCATGACCCCTGTCATCACAATGCTCCATGCCTCCATTCATCACAATGCTTCATGACATTTGTCATCACAATGGTCCATGCCCTCATCATCAACCGTCTCTGTGACATATTTAACCACAATGCTCCATGAACTTTTCATCACAATGCTCTATGCCTTTCTCAGCACAATGCTCCATGACACTTGTCATAACAATGCTCCATGCGCTTGTCAGCACAATGCTTCATGACCCATGTCATCACAATGCACCCTGCAATTCTCATCACAGTGCTCCACAATCTTGTCACCACAATGCTCCATAAAACTTGTCATCACAATGCTCCATGCACTTCTCATCAAAATGCTCTCTCACCAATGATATCACAATGTTACATCATTATTCATCTCAATACTCCCTCAACCCTGTCGTCACAATGTTCCCTGACTTCTGTCTTAGCAATGCTACATGCACATATCATCACAAAGTTCGATGACCCCTGACATCACAATGTTCCATAACGCCTGTCATCAAAATGCTCCATAACACTTTTCCTCAAAATGCTCAATGACCCCTGATATCACAATGTTCCATAACACCTGTCATCATAATTCTCCATGATCCTTTTCATCAAAATGCTCCATGACCCCTGATATCACAATGTTCCATAAACACTGTCATCAAAATATTCCATGACACTTTTCATCATATTGCTCTATGACCCTGTCATCACAATGCTCCTTGCCCTTCTCATCACAATGTACCACGCCCTTGTCATCAAAATGCTCCATGACCTTTGTCATCACAAAGCTCCATGACAATTGGCATCTCAGTGCTCCATGCCATTGTCATCACAATCCTCCATGAACCCTCTAATCACAATGCTCCATGCCCCTTTGCATCTCAATGCTCCATGAACCCTGTCATCAAAATGCACCATGCCCATCATCATAATGCTTCAGGCTATTGTCATCACAATGAAATCAAAATGCTCCATGACCTCTGTCACCAAAATGCTCCAAACCCTGGTGATCACAATGTTGCATAACACTTATCATCACAATGCCCCATGACGCTCATCATCACAATTATCCATGGTCTTCTCATCACAGTGCTCCATGACATTTGTCATCACAATGCTCTATACACTTGTCATCACAATGCTCCCTGACACTTGTCATCAGTATGCTCCTGGAACCCTGTCATGACAAGGCTCCATACCATTTTCATAACAATGATCCATGCCAATTTCATCACAATGCTCCAAGACACCAGTAATCACAATGCTCCATGCCCTTGTCATCACAATGCTCCAAGACCCATGTAATCACAATACTCCTTGCCCCTTTTCATCAGAATGCTCCATGAGACTTGTTATTACAAAGCTCCATGGTCTTCTCATCACAGTGCTCCAGGAACTTTTCATCACAGTGCTCCATTCCCTTGTTATCACAATGCTCCATGACCCCTGTCCTCACAATTCTTCCTGAACATTTTCAGTCCTATTCTCCAGGAAATTCTCATCACAATGCTTCATGATCCCTATCATCACAATGCTCCATGACAACTGTCATCACAACGCTCCATGACCCCTGACAACACAGTGATCCGGGACTCTTGTCATCACAATGCTCCATTCCCTAGTCATCACAATGCTCCATGAACATTTTCAGCCCAATGATCCATGACACTTGTCATCACAATGATGCTTGTCCTTGCCATCCCAATGCTCCATGACCCCTGTAATCACAATGATCCGTGATGCTTCTCATCACAGTGCTCTATGACCCTTATCATCACAATGCTCCATGCCTGTGTCAGCAAAATGCTACATGGCCTTGTCATCAAAATGCTCCATTTGCTTGTCATCACAATACTCCCTTTCCATTGTCATCACAATCCTCCATGAACCTTGGGATCACATTGCTTCATGCCCTTTTCATCACAATGCTCCATGGTCCTTGAAAACAAAATGATCCATGACTTCTATCATCACAATTATCCAAACCCTTGTGATCACTATGTTCCATAACACTTGTCATCACAATGCTCCATGATGCCTGTCATCACAATTCTCCATGCCCTTTTCGTCAAAATGCTCCATGATCTTTTTCATCACAATTCTCAATACACTTGTCGTCACAATGTTCCCTGACACATGTCATCAGAATGCTCCGTGAAACCTGTCATGAAATGGCTTCATGCCTTTTTCATCACAATGCTCCATGCCCTTTTCATCACAATGCTCCATGCCATTGTCATCACAATACTTCACAAGCTTCTCATCAGAACACTCCATGACACTTGTCATCACAATTCTCCATGGCCACTGTCATCACAATGCTCCATACCCCTTGTCATTACTGTGCTACATGACGCTAGTCATCACAGTTATCCATGGTCTTCTCATCACAATGCTCCACGCACTTGTCATCAAAATGCTCCATGACCCTTGTCATCACAATGCTCCATGGCCACTGTCATCACAAATCTCCTCGTTCTTGGCATCACTATGCTCCATGACACTTCTCATCACCGTGTTACATGAATTGTCATCAGAATTGTCTATGCACTTGTCATCGTAATGCTCCGTGACCCCTGTCATAGGAAGCTCCATGTGCTTCTCATCACAATGCTTCATGAACTTGTCATCAAAATTCTCAATGGCCCTTGTCATCACAATGCTCCATGCCCTTGTCATCACAATGCTCCATGTCCCTTGTCATCACAATGCTCCATGACACTTGGCATCACAATGTTCCATTCCATTGTCATCGCAATGGACCATGACATATGTCATCACAATGCTCCCTGAGACCTGTCTTCAAAATACTCCATGACCTTCTCATCACCATGCTCCATGCCTTTGTCATCACATTGCACCATGCCCACTGTCATCACAATAATCCATGAAACATGTCAGGCCAATGCTCCATGCCCCTGTCATCACAATGCTCATTGCCTTTTCATCACAATGTTCTATGACCCCTGTCATCACAATGCTCCGTGACTCCCGTCATCACAATTCTACATGACCTTTGTCATCACAATTGTCCATGCCCTCGTCATCACAAGGCTCTGTGACCTTTGTCACCAAAATGCTCCATGAAATTTTCATCACAATGCTCGTTGACCCTTGTCATCACAATGCTCCATGTGCTTGTCATCACAATGCTCCACAACCTTGTCCTCACAATGCTCCATAAAACTTGCCATCACAATGCTCCATGCACTTCTTATCAAAATGCTCTCTCACGAATGATATCAAAATGTTCCCTCACTAGTCATCACAATACACCCACTCCCCTGTCATCACAATGGTCCACAACACCGTCATGAAAATGTTCCATGGCTCCTGACATCACAATGTTCCATAACCCCTGTCATCAAAATGTTCCATGACACTTTTCATCAAATTGCTCCATGACCCTGTCATCACAATGCTCCCTGCCCTTCTCATCACAATGTACCACGCCCTTGTCAGCAAAATGCTCCATGACCTTTGTCATCACAAAGCTCCATGACAATTGTCATCTCAATGCTCCATGCCATTGTCCTCACAATGCTCCATGAACCCTCTAATCACAATGCTCCATGCCCCTTTGCATCTCAATGCTCCATGAACCCTGTCATCAAAATGCACCATGCCCATCATCATAATGCTTCAGGCTATTTTCCTCACAATGAAATCAAAATATTCGATGATCTATCACATCACAATGCTCCAAATCCTTGTGATCACAATGTTCCATAACACTTATCATCACAATGCCCCATGACGCTCATCATCACAATTATCCATGGTTTTCTCATCACAGTGCTCCATGACCTTTGTCATCACAATGCTCTATACACTTGTCATCACAATGCTCCCTGACACTTGTCATCAGTATGCTCCTGGAACCCTTTCATGACAAGGCTCCATACCATTTTCATAACAATGATCCATGCCAATTTCATCACAATGCTCCAAGACACCAGTAATCACAATGCTCCATGCCCTTGTCATCACAATGCTCCAAGACCCCTGTAATCACAATACTCCATGCCACTTTTCATCAGAATGCTCCATGAGACTTCTTATTACGAGGCTCCATGGTCTTCTCATCACAGTGCTCCAGGAACTTTTCATCACAGTGCTCCATTCCCTTGTCATCACAATGCTCCATGACCCCTGTCCTCACAATACTTCCTGAATATTTTCAGTCCTATTCTCCAGGAAATTCTCATCACAATGCTTCATGATCCCTATCATCACAATGCTCCATGACCACTGTCATCACAACGCTCCATGACCCCTGACAACACAGTGATCCGGGACTCTTGTCATCACAAGGCTCCATTCCCTAGTCATCACAATGCTCCATGAACATTTTCAGCCCAGTGCTCCATGACACTTGTCATCACATTGATCCATGCCCTTGCCATCCCAATGCTCCATGACCCCTGTAATCACAATGATCCGTGATGCTTCTCATCACAGTGCTCTATGACCCTTATCATCACAATGCTCCATGCCTGTGTCAGCAAAATGCTATATGACCTTGTCATCAAAATGCTCCATTTGCTTGTCATCACAATACTCCCTTACCATTGTCATCACAATCCTCCATGAACCTTGGGGTCACATTGCTTCATGTCCTTGTCATCACAATGCTCCATGGTCTTTAAAAACAAAATGATCCATGACTTATATCATCACAATGCTCCAAACCCTTGTGATCACAATGTTCCATAACACTTGTCATCACAACGCTCCATGATGCCTGTCATCACAATTCTCTATGCCCTTTTCGTCAAAATGCTCCATGATCTTTTTCATCACAATTCTCAATACACTTGTCATCACAATGTTCCCAGACAGTTGTCATCAGAATGCTCCTTGAAACCTGTCATGAAATGGCTTCATGCATTTTTCATCACAATGCTCCATGCCCTTTTCATCACAATGCTCCATGCCATTGTCGTCACAATACTCCACAAGCTTGTCATCAGAATGCTCCATGACACTTGTCATCACATTACTCCATGGCCACTGTCATCACAGTGCTCCATACCCCTTGTCATTATCGTGCTCCATGACGCTCATCATCACAATTATCCATGGTCTTCTCATCACAATGCTCCACGCCCTTGTCATCAAAATGCTCCATGACCCTTATCATCACAATGCTCCATGGCCACTATCATCACAATGCTCCATTCCCCTTGTCATTACAGTGCTCCATGACGCTCGTCATCACAATTATCCATGGTCTTCTCATCACAATGCTCCACGGTCTTGCCATCACAATGCTCCATGGCTTGGTCATCACAATGCTCCATGTCCCGTGTCATCACAGATCTCCTCGTTCTTGGCATCACTATGCTCCATGACACTTCTCATCACCGTGTTACATGAATTGTCATCACAATTCTCTATGCACTTGTCATCGCAATGCTCCATGACCCCTGTCATAGGAAGCTCCATGTGCTTCTCATCACAATGCTTCATGAACTTGTCATCAAAATTCTCAATGGCCCTTGTCATCACAATGCTCCATGCCCTTGTCATCACAATGCTCCATGTCCCTTGTCATCACAATGCTCCAAGCCCTTGTCATCAAAATGCTCCATTACATTTGTCATCACAATCCTCCATGACACTTGGCATCACAATGTTCCATTCCATTGTCATCGCAATGGACCATGACATATGTCATCACAATGCTCCCTGAGACCTGTCTTCAAAATACTCCATGACCTTCTCATCACCATGCTCCATGCCTTTGTCATCACATTGCACCATGCCCACTGTCATCACAATAATCCATGAAACATGTCAGGCCAATGCTCCATGCCCCTGTCATCACAATGCTCATTGCCTTTTCATCAAAATGTTCTATGACCCCTGTCATCACAATGCTCCGTGACTCCCGTCATCACAATTCTTCATGACCTTTGTCATCACAATGGTCCATGCCCTCGTCATCACAAGGCTCTGTGACCTTTGTCACCAAAATGCTCCATGAAATTTTCATCACAATGCTCGTTGACCCTTGTCATCACAATGCTCCATGCCTTTGTCAGCACAGTGCTCCATGACCCATGTCATCACAATGCACCATGTGCTTGTCATCACAATGCTCCACAACCTTGTCCTCACAATGCTCCATAAAACTTGCCATCACAATGCTCCATGCACTTCTTATCAAAATGCTCTCTCACGAATGATATCAAAATGTTCCCTCACTAGTCATCACAATACACCCACTCCCCTGTCATCACAATGGTCCAGAACACCGTCATGAAAATGTTCCATGGCTCCTGACATCACAATGTTCCATAACCCCTGTGATCAAAATGTTCCATGACACTTTTCATCAAATTGCTCCATGACCCTGTCATCACAATGCTCCCTGCCCTTCTCATCACAATGTACCACGCCCTTGTCAGCAAAATGCTCCATGACCTTTGTCATCACAAAGCTCCATGACAATTGTCATCTCAATGCTCCATGCCATTGTCATCACAAAGCTCCATGACCCTTCTCATCACAATGCTCCAAGAACACTGTAATCACAGTGCTCTATGCCCCGTTTCATCTCAATGATCTATGAACGCTGTCATCAAAATGCACCATGCCCATCATCCTAATGCTTCATGCTATTGTCATCCCAATGAAATCAAAATGCTCCATGACCTATGTCATAACAATGCTCCAAACCCTTGTGATCACAATATTCCATAACACTTGTCATCACAATGCCCCATGACGCTCGCCATCAAAATTATGCATGGTCTTCTCATCACAATGCTCCATGACCTTCGTCATCACAATGCTCAATTCACTTGTCATCAAAATGCTCCCTGACACTTGTTATCTGTATGCTCCTTGAACCCTGTCATGACAAGGCTCCATGCCTTTTCCATCACAATGATCCATGCACTTTTCATCATAATGCTCCTTAACCATGTAATCACAATGCTCCATGCCCTTGTCATCACAAAGCTCAATGACACATGCCATCAGAATTCTCCTTGGTCTTCTACTCACTATGCTCCATGCCCTTGTCATCACAATGTTCCTAGACCCATGTAATCACAATGCTCCATGCCCCTTTTCATCAGTATGCTCCATGAGACTTTTCATCACAAGGCTCTATGGTTTTGTCATCACAATGCTCCAGGAACTTGTCATCACAAAGCTTCACGAACTTGTCATGAAAATTTTCAATGGCCCTTGTCATTATAATGCTCCAAGCCCTAATCATCACAATGCTCCATTTCATTTGTCATCACAATCCTCCATTACATTTGGCATCACAATTCTCCATGCCATTGTCATTGCAATGGACCATGACATATGTCATCACAATGCTCCCTGACACCTGGCTTCACAATACTCCATGACCTTATTATCACAATGCTCCTTGCCCTTGTCATCAAAATGCACCATGCCTACTCTCATCACAATAATCTATGTAACTTGTCAGACCAATGCTCCATGCCCTTGTCATCACAATGCTCCATGACACCTGTCATCACAATGCTCTGTGACTCCAGTCATCACAAATCTTCAAAACGTTTGCCATCACAATGTTCCATGCCCGCGTCATCACAACTCTCTGTGACCTTTGTAACCACAATGCTCCATGAACTTTTCATCACAATTCTCTGTGGCACTTGTCATCACAGTGCTCCATGTCTTTGTCAGAACAATGCTCCATGACAATTGTCATCACAATGTGCCATGCGCATTTCATCACAGCGGTCCACAACCTTGGCATTGCAGTGCTCCATAAACGTTGTAATCACAGTGGTCCATGCTGTTCTCATCAAAATGCTCTCTCACCAGAGATATGACAATGTTCCATCACTAGTCATCACAATACTCGCTCACTCCTGTAATCACAATGTTCCATGACACTGTCATCACACTGCTACATCCCCTTATCATCACAAAGTTCCATGACCCCTGCCATCACAATGTTCCATAACCCCTGTCATCAAAATGCTCCATGACCCTTTCCATCCCAAAGCTCCAAGACCCCTGACATCACAATGTTCTATAACCACTGCCATCAAAATGTTCCATTACAATTTTTATCACATTGCTGCATGACCCGGTCATCAAAATGCTCCCTGCCCTTCTCATCACAATGCACCATGCACTTGTCATCAAAATGCTCCATGACTTGTCATCACAAAGCTCCATGACCCTTGGCATCACAATGCTCCATATCATTGTCATCACAATGCTCCATGAACACTCTCATCACAATGCTCCATGCCCTTGTTATCACAATGTTCGTAGACCCCTGTAATCAGAATGCACCATGCCCCTTTCCATCACTATGCTCCATGAGAATTGTCTTCACAAGGCTCCATGGTTTTCTAATCACAAAGCTCCAGGACCTTGTCATCACAGTGCTTCACGACATTGTCATGAATATTCTCAATGGCCCTTGTCATCATAATGCTCCAAGCCCTAGTCATCACAATGCTCCATTATATTTGTCATCACAATCCTCCATTACATTTGGCATCACAGTGCTCCATGCCATTGTCATCGCAATGGACCATGACATATGTCATCACAATGCTCCATGACACCTGTCTTCACAATAATCCATGACCTTCTCATCACAATGCTCCATGCCCTTGTCATCACAATGCACCATGTCCACTGTCATCACAATAATATATGAAACTTGTCAGACCAATGCTCCATGCCCGTGTCATCACAATGCTCCATGCCCTTGTCATCACAGTGCTCCATTTCCCCTGTCATCACAATGCTCCGTGACTCCAGTCATCACAATGCTTCATAACGTTTGTCAACACAACGGTCCATGCTTGCGTCATCAAAAGGCTCTGTGTCCTTTGTAACCACAATGCTCCATGAACTTTTCATCACAATGCTCCTTGACCCTTGTCATCACAATGCTCCATGCCTTTTTCAAAACAATGCTCCATGACTCTTGTCATCACAATGTGCCACGCGCTTTTCATCACAATGATCAACAACTTGGTCATTGCTATGCACCATAAACCTTGTAATCACAATGCTCCATGCACTTCTCATCCCAATGCTCTCTCACCTGAGATATCACAATGTTCCGTCACTAGTTATCACAATCCTCCCTCACCCCTGTAATCACAATGTTCCATGACCCCTGTCATCACAATCCTACATCCCCTTATCAGCACAATGTTCCATGACCACTGACATCAAAATGTTCCATAACCCCTGTCATCAAAATGCTCCATGACGCTTTTCATCCCAAAGCTCCATGACACCTGGCATCACAATGTTCTATAACCCCTGTCATCAAAATGTTCCATTACAGTTTTCATCAAATTGCTGCATGACCCTGTCATCAAAATATTCCCTGCCCTTCTCATCACAATGCACCACACACTTGTCATCAAAATGCTCCATGACCTTTGTCATCACCAAGCTCCATGACCCTTGGCATCACAATGTTCCATGTCATTGTCATCACAATGCTCCATGAACCATCTCATCACATTTCTCCATGCGATTGTCATTACAAAGCTCCATGACACTTGTCATCACAATGCTCCATGCCCTTGTCAATACAATCCTCCATGACCCATGTATAACAGTGTTCCGTGCCCTTGTCATCACAATGCTCCATGCCCACTCTCATCACAGTAATCCATGAAAAATTTCAGACCAATGCTCAATGCCCTTCTCATCAAAATGCTCCATTACCTCTGTCATAACAATGCTCCATGACCCCTGCCATCAAAATGTTCCACTGCCTTGTCATCACAAGGCTCCATGACCCTTGTCACCACAATGCTCCAAGAACCCTGTAATCACAATGCTCCATGCCCTTGTCAGCACAAAGCTCCATGACGCATGTCATCAGAATGTTAGATGTCCTTCTCATCAAAATGCTCCATGCCCTTGTCATCACAAAGCTCCAAGACCCTTGTAATCACAATGATCCATGCCCCTTTTCATCTCAGTGCTCCATGAACCCTGTCAGCACAATGCACCATGCCCATCATCATAAAGCTTCAGGCTATTGTCATCAAAATGAAATCAAAATTCTCCATGACCTCTGTCATCATAAGGCCCCAAACACTTGTGATCACAATGTTCCATAACACTTATCATCACAACACTCCATGACGATCATCATCACAGTTATCCATGGCCTTCTCATCACAATGCTCCATGACATTTGTCATCACAATTCTCAATACACTTGTCATCACAATGCTCCCTGACACTTGTCGTCAGAATGATCCTTGAAACCTGTCACGAAAAGGCACCATGCCTTTTTCATCACAATGCCCAATGCTGTTTTCATCACAATACTCCATGCCATTGTCATCAAAATACTCCCCAAGCTTGTCATCAGAATGCTCCATGACCCTTGTCATCACAATTATCCATGCACTTGTCAGCACAATGCTCCCTGACCCTTTTCATCACAATTCTCCAAGCCATTGCCATTACAATGCTCCATTACCTTTGTCATCAGAATTCTCCATGACATTTGGCATCACAAGGCTCCATGCCATTGTCATCACAATGGGCCATACTTATGTCATCACAATGCTCCCTGACACCTCTCTTCACAATACTGCATGACCTGGTCATCACAATGCTCCATGCCCTTGTAATCAGAATGTGCCATTCCAAATGTCATCGCAATAATCCATGAAACTTATTAGACCAATGCTCCATGCCCTTGTCATCACAATGCTCCATACCCTTTTTATCACAATGCACCATGACCCCTCTCATCACAATGCTCCGTGACTCCAGTCATCACAATGATTCATGACATTGTCATCACAATGGTCCATGCCCTCGTCATCAACAGTCTCTGTGACATTTTTAACCACAATGCTCCATGAATTTTTCATCACAATGCTCTTTGACCGATGTCATCACAAAGCTCTATGCCTTTCTCAGCACAATGCTCCAACACTTGTCATCACAGTACTCCATGACCCCTGTCATCACAATGCTCCGTGACTCCAGTCATCACAATGCTTCATAACATTTGTCATCAAAATGGTCCATGCCGACATCATCACAAGGCTCTGTGACATTTTTAACCACAATGCTGCATGAACTTTTCATCTCAATGCACTGTGACCCTTGTCATCACAGTGCTCCATGCCTTTGTCAGAAAAATGCTCCATGACCCTTGTCATCACAATGTGCCACATGCTTTTTATCCCAACGTTCCACATATTTGTCATCGCAATGCTCCATAAAACTTGTAATCACAATGCTCCATGCCCTTCTCATCACAATGCTCCAATACACCTGTCATAACAATGCTCCAAGACTCTGCCATCACAGTGTTCCACGCCCTTGTCATCACAAGGCTCCATGACACTTGTCATCACAATGCTTCAAGACGACTGTAATTACAATGCTCCATGCCCTTGTCATCACAAAGCTCCATGACACGTCATCAGAATGTTCCATGTCCTTCTCATCAAAATGCTCCATGCTCTTGTCGTCACAATGCTTCAAGACACCTGAAATCACAATGCTCCATGCCCCATTTCATCTCAGTGCTCCATGGACCGTGTCATCACAATGCATCATGCCCATCATCATAATGCTTCTGGCTATTGTCAGCACAATAAAACAAAATTCTCCATGACCTCTGTCATCACAATGCTCCATGACCCATGTCATCAAAATACTCCGTGAACATTTTCAGCCCAATGCTCCATGACCCTTCTCATCACAATTATCCATGACCCCACTATTCAAAATTCTCCGTGACACTTGTCATCACACTCCTCCATGATACATGTCATCACAATGCTCCATGCCTTTGTTAGCAAAATTCTACATGACATTGTCATTACAATGCTCCAAGACCCCTGTAATCACAATGCTCCATGCCCTTTTTCATCTCAATGGTCCATGAACCCTGTCATCACAATGCACCATGCCCATCATCATAATGCTTCAGGCTATTGTCATCACAATGAAATCAATATTCTCCATGACCTCTGTCATCATAATGCTCCAAACCCTTGTGATCACAATGTTCCATAACACTTATCATCAGAACACCCCATGACGCTCATCATCACAATTATCCATGGTCTTCTCATCAAAATGCTCCATGATCTTTGTCATCACAATGCTCAATACACTTGTCTTTACAATGCTCCTTGACAATTGTCTTCTGTATGCTCCTTGAACCCTGTCATGACAAGGCTCCAGGCCTTTTTCATCACAATGATCCATTCCCTTTTCATCACAATGCTCCAAGACCCTTGTAATCACAATGCTCCATGCCCTTGTCATCACAAAGCCCCATGACGCATGTCATCAGAATTCTCCATGGCCTTCTCCTCACAATGCTCCATGTCATTGTCAACACAATGCTCCTTGTACCCTCTCATCACATTGCTCCATGCCATTGTCAGTACAATCCTCCATGACCCATGTATCACAGTGTTCTGTGCCGTGGTCATCACAATGCTCCACCCCACTCTCATCACAAAAATCTATGAAATATTTCAAACCAATGTTCAATGCCCTTCTCATCACAATGCTCCATTACCTCTGTCATAACAATGCTCCTGGACCCCTGCCATTACAATGTTCCACGGACTTGTCATCACAAGGCTCCATGACACTTCTTATCACAATGCTGAAGCCCCTGTAATCACAATGCTCCAGGCCCTTGTCATCACAAAGCTCCATGACGCATGTCATCAGAATGTTCCATGGCCTTCTCATCACAATGGTCCATGCCCTTGTCATCACAATGCTCCAAGACACTTGTAAACACAATGCTCCATGCCCCTTTTCATCTCAATGCTCCATGAACCCTGTCATCACAATCCACCATGCCCATCATCATAATATTTCAGGTTATTGTCATTACAATGAAATCAAAATTCTCCATGACCTCTGTCATCATAATGTTCCAAACCCTTGTGATCACAATGTTCCATAACACTTATCAACACAACACCCCATGACGCTCATCATCACAGTTATCCATGGTCTTCTCATCACAATGCTCCATGATCTTGGTCATCACAATGCTCAGTACAATTGTCATCACAATGCTCCCTGACACTTGTCATCAGTATGCTCTTGAACACTGTCATGACAAGGATCCATGCCGTTTTCATCACAATGATCCATGAAATTTAATCACAATGCTCCAAGACCCCTGTAATCACAGTGCTCCATGCCCTTGTCATCACAAAGCTCCAAGACGCATATAATCAGAATGCTCCATGGCCTTCTCCTCACAATGCTCCATGACCTTGTCATCACAATGCTCCAAGACCCCACTAATTACAATGCTCCATGCCCCTTGTCATCAGAATGCTCCAAGAGACTTGTCATCACAAGTCTCGATGGTCATCTCATCACAATGCTCCAGGACAGTGTCAGCAGCATGCTCCATTCCCTTGTCATCACAATGCTCCATGACACCTGTCATCACAATACCCCATGAATATTTTCAGCCCAATGCTCCATGAATATTTTCATCCCAATGCTCCATGACCTTCTCTTCACAATGCTCCATGACAAATATCATCACAATGCTCCATGATCACTGTCATCACAACACTCCATGACACCTGACAACACAATGATCCCAGTCTCTTGTCATCATAAAGCTCCATGACCCCTGTCATCACAAAAATCCATGAACATTTTCAGCCCAATGCTCCATGACACTTGTCATCACAATGATCCATGCCCTTGTCATCCCAATGCTCCATGACCCCTGTATTCAAAATGCTCCGTGACACTTGTCATCACAGTGTCCCATGACACCTGTCATCACAATGCTCCATACCTTTGTCAGCAAAACGTTACATGACTTTGTCATTACAATGCTGTATGCGCTTGTCATCACAATACTACATTACCATTGTCATCACAATCCTCCATGAAACTTAGGGTCACATTGCTTCATGCCCTTGTCATCACAATGCTCCATGATCCTTGAAATCAAAATGATCCATGACCTCTGTCATCACAATGCTACAAACCCTTGTGATCACAATGTTCCATAGCACTTGTCATCACAACGCACCATGATGCGTGTCATCACAATACTCCATGCATTTTTCATCGCAATGCTCCATGACCATTGTCATCACAATTCTCAATACGCTTGACATCACAATGCTCCCTGACACTTGTCGTCAGAATGCTCCTTGAACCCTGTCACGAAAATGCTCCATTCCTTTTTCATCACAATGCCCCATGCCATTTTCACCACAATGCACAATGTCATTGGCATCAAAATACTCCAGAAGCTTGTCATCAGAATGCTCCATGACCCTTGTCATCACCATGCTGCATTCCCTTGTAATCACAATGCTCCATGACCCCTGCCATCACAATACTCCATGAATTTTTTCAGCCCAATGCTCCATGACCTTCTCATCACAATGTTCCATGACCAATGTCATCACATTGCTCCATGACCACTGTCATAACAACACTCCATGACACCTGACAACAAAATGATCCGGGACTCTTGTCATCACAATGCTCCAAGACCCCTGTAATCACAATGCTCCATGACCACTGTCATCACAATACTCCATGAACATTGCCAGGCCAATGCTCCAGGACACTTGTCATAACAATGATCCATGCCCTTGTCATCCCAATGCTCCATGACCCCTCTATTCACAATGCTCCATGACTCTTGTCATCACAGTGCTCCATGACACCTGTCATCAAAATGCTCCATGCCTTTGTCAGGAAAATGCTACATGAACTTGTCATTACAATGCTCTATGTGCTTGTCATCACAATACTCCTTTACCATTGTCATCACAAAACTCCAAGAACCTTGGGATCACATTGCTTCATGCCCTAGTCATCACAATGCTCCCTGTCACCTATCTTCCCAATACAGCATGACCTGGTCATCACAATGCTCCACGCCCTTGTCATTACAATGTGCCATTCCAACTCTCATAACAATAATACATGAAACTTATTGGAACAATGCTCCATGCCCTTGTCATCACAAAGCTCCATGCCCTTGTTATCACAATGTTCCAAGACCCCTGTAATCAGAATGCTCCATACCCATTTTCATCAGTATGCTCCATGAGACTTGTCATCACAAGGCTCCATGGTTTTTTCATCACAATGCTCCAGGAACTTGTCATCACAACGCTTCACGACATTGTCATGAAAATTCTCAATGGCCCTTGTCATCATAATGCTCCAAGTCCTAGTCATCACAATCGTCCAATATATTTGTCATCACAATCCTCCATTACATTTGGCATCACAATGCTCCCGGCCATTGTCATCGCAATGGACCATGACATATGTCATCACAATGCTCCCTGACACCTGTCTTCACAATACTCCATGACCTTGTCATCACAACGCTCCATGCCCTTGTCATCACAATGCACCATGTCCACTGTCATCACAATAATCTATGAAACTTGTCAGACCAATGCTCCATGCCCCTCTCATCACAATGCTCCATGCCCTTGTCATCAAAATGCTCCATGACACCTGTCATCACAACGCTCCCTGACTCTCGTCATCACAATGCTTCATAACGTTTATCATCACAACGGTCCATGCCCACGTCATCACAAGGCTCTGTGACCTTTGTAAGCACAATGCTCCATGAACTTTTCATCACAGTGCTCCGTGACCCTTGTCATCACAATGCTCCATGTCTTTGTCAGAACAATGCTCCATGACCCTTGTCATCACAAAGTTCCATGCGTTTTTCATCACAATGATCCACAACATTGTCATCGCTATGCTCCATAAACCTTGTAATCACAATGCTCCATGCACTTCTCATCCAAATGCTCTCTCACATGAGATATCACAATGTTCCATCACTAGTCATCACAATCCTCCCTCACCCTTGTTATCACAATGATCCATGACCCCAGTCATAAAAATTCTACATCCCCTTATCAGCACAATGTTCCTTGACCCCTGACATCACAATGTTCCATAACACCTGTCATCAAAATGCTCCATGACCCTTTTCATCCCACAGCTCCATGACCCCTGGCATCACAATGTTCTATAACCCCTGCCATCAAAATGTTCCATTACAATTTTTATCAAATTGCTGCATGACCTGGTCATCAAATGCTCCCTGCCCTTCTCATCACAATGCACCATGCCCTTTTCATCAAAATGCTCCATGACTTGTCATCACAAAGCTCCATGACCCTTGGCATCACAATGCTCCTTATCATTGTCATCACAATGCTCCATGAACCCTCTCATCACATTGATCCATGCCCTTGTCATCACAAAGCTCTATGACACTTGTCATCACATTGTTCGATGCCCTTCTCATCTCAATGCTCCATGCCCTTGTCATTACAATCCCCCATGACCAATGTATCACATTTTACCGTGCCCTTGTCATCACAATGTTCCATGCCCACTCTCATCACAATAATCCATGAAACATTTCAGACCAATGCTCAATGCCCTTCTCATCACAATGCTCCATTACCTCTGTCATAAAAATGCTCCATGAACCCTGCCATCACAATGTTCCACGGCCTTGTCATCACAAGGCTCCATGACCCTTGTCATCACAATGCTCCAAGACCCTTGTAATCACTATGATCCATGCCCTTGTCATCACAATGCTCCATGACGCATGTCATCAGAATGCTCCCTGATCTTCTCCTCACAGTGCTCCATGCCCTTTTCATCACAATGCTCCAAGACACCTGTAATCACAATACTCCCTGCCCCTTTTCAACAGAATGCTCCATGAGACTTGTCATCACAAGTCTCCATGGTCATCTCATCACAATGCTCCAGGACCTTGTCATCACCATGCTCCATTCCCTTGTCATCACAATTCTCCATGACCCATGTCATCACAATACTCCATGAACATTTTCAGTCATATGCTCAATGACCTAATCCTCAAAATGCACCATGACCAATATCATCACAATGCTCCATGACCACTGTCATCACAACACTCCATGACACCTGAGAACACAATGATCCGGGACACTTGTCATCAAAATGCTCCACGACCCCTGTAATCACAATGCTCCATGACCCCTGTCATCACAATACTCCATGAACACTTTCAGCCCAATGCTCCATGACACTTGTCATCACAATGATCCATGCCCTTGTCATCCCAATGCTCCATGACCCCTGTATTCACAATGCTCCGTGACGCTTGTCATCACAGTGCTCCATGACACCTGTCATCACAATGCTCCATGCCTTTGTCAGCAAAATGCTACATGACCTTGTCATTACAATGCTCTATGTGCTTGTCATCACAATACTCCATTACCATTGTCATCACAATCCTCTATGAACTTTGGGATCGCATTGCTTCATTACCTTGTAATCAAAATGCTCCATGCTCCTTGAAATCAAAATGATCCATGACCTCTGTCATCACAATGCTCCAAACTCTTGTGATCACAATGTTCCATAACACTTGCCATCACAACGCTCCATGATGCCTGTCATCACAATACTCCATGAACTTTTCATGACAATGCTCCATGACATTTGTCATCACAATTCTCAATACACTTGTCATCACAATGCTCCCTGACATTTATCATCAGAATTCTCCTTGAACCCTGTCACGGAATGGATCCATGCCTTTTTCTTCACAATGCCCCATGCCGTTTTCATAACAATGCTCCATGCCATTGTCATCAAAATACTCCACAAGCTTGTCATCAGAATGCTCCATGACCCTTGTCATCACAATTCTCCATGCACTTGTCAGCACAATGCTCCCTGACACTTGTCATCACAATGCTCCAAGCCATTGTCATCACAATGCTCCATTACCTTTGTCATCAGAATTCTCCATGACATTAGGTATCACAATGCTCCATGCCATTGTCATCACAATGGGCCATTACATATGTCAACACAATGCTCCCTGACACCTCTCTTCACAATACTGCATTACCTGCTCATCACAATGCTCCATGCCCTTATCACCACAAGGCGCTATTACCAATGTCATCACAATAATCCATGAAACTTATTAGACCAATCCTCCATGCCCTTGTCATCACAACACTCCATGATGCCTGTCATCACAATACTCCATGTCCTTGTCATCACAATGCTCCATGCCCTTTTTATCACAATGTTCCAAGACCCCTGTAATCAGAATGCTCCATGCCCTTTTTCCTCAGTATGCTCCATGAGACCTGTCATCACAAGGCTCCATGGTTTTCTCATCACAATGCTCCAGGACTTTGTCATCACAATGCTTCATGACATTGTCATGAAAATTCTCAATGGCCCTTGTCATCATAATGCTCCAAGCACTAGTCATCACAATGCTCCATTATATTTGTCATCACAATCCTCCATTACATTTGGCATCACAATGCTCCATGCCATTGTCATCACAATGGACTATGACATATGTCATCACAATGCTCCCTGACACCTGTCTTCACAATACTACATTCCCTTGTCATCACAATGCTCCATGCCCTTGTCATCACAATGCACCATGTCCATTGTCATCACAATAATCTATGAAACTTGTCAGACCAATGTTCCATGCCCCTGTCAGCACAATGCTCCATGCCCTTGTCATCACAATTCTCCATGACCGCTGTCATCACAATGCTCCATGACTCCAGTCATCACAATGCTTCATAACGTTTGTCATCACAACGGTCCATGCCCGCATCATCACAAGGCTCTGTGACCTTTGTAACCACAATGCTCTATGAACTTTTCATCACAATGCTCCGTGACCCTTGTCATCACAATGCTCCATGTCTTTGTCAGAACAATGCTCCATGACATTTGTCATCACAATGTGCCATGCGCTTTTCATCACAATGATCCACAACCTTGTCATCTCTATGCTCCATAAACGTTGTAATCACAATGCTCCATGCATATTTCTTCCAAATGCTCTCTCACATGAGATATCACAATGTTCCATCACTAGTCATCACAATCTTCCCTCACACCTCTTATCACAATGTTCCATGACCCGTGTCATCACAATGCTATATCCCCTTACCAGCACAATATTACATGACCTATGACATCACAATGTTCCATAACCACTGTCATCAAAATGCTCCATCACCCTTTTCATCGCAAAGCTCCATGACCCCTGGCATCACAATGTTCTATAACCCCTGTCATCAAAATGTTCCATTACTCTTTTCATCAAATTGCTGCATGACCATGTCATCAAAATGCTCCCTGCCTTTCTCATCACAATGCACCACATTCTTGACATCAAAATGCTCCATGACATTGTCATCACAAACCTCAATTACCCTTGGCATCACAATGCTCCATGAACCCTCTCATCACATTGCTCCATGCCCTTGTCATCACAAAGCACCATGACACTTGTCATCACAATGCTCGATGCCCTTCTCATCACAATGCTCCATGCCCTTTTCATTACAATCCCACATAACCCATGTATCACAGTGTACCGTGCTCTTGTCATCGCAATGTTCCATGCCCACTCTCATCACAATAATCCATGAAACATTTCAGACCAATGCTCAATGCCATTCTCATCACAATGCTCCATTACCTCTATCATAACAATGCTCCATGACCCCTGCCATCACAATGTTCCACGGCCTTGTCATCACAAGGCTCCAAGACCCCTGTAATCACAATGCTCCATGACACATGTCATCAGAATGTTCCATGGCCTTCTCCTCACAGTGCTCCGTGCCCTTGTCATCACAATGCTCCAAGACCCCTGTAATCACAATGCTCCATGCCCCTTTTCAACAGAATGCTCCATGAGACTTGTCATTACAAGTCTCCATGGTCTTCTCATCACAATGATCCAGGACCTTGTCATCACCACGCTCCATTCCCTTGTCATCACAACGCTCCATGACACCTGTCATCACAATACTCCATGAACATTTTCAGCCCAATGCTCCATGACCTTCTCATCACAATGCTCCATGACCAATATCATCACAATGCTCCATGACCACTGTCATCACAACACTCCATGACACCTGACAACACAATGATCCGGGACTCTTTTCATCACAATGCTCCATGACCCCTGTCATCACAATGCTCCATGAATATTTTCAGCCCAAATCTCCATGACCCTTGTCATCACAATGATCCATGACCTTGTCATCCCAGTGCTCCATGAACCATGTATTCACAATGCTCCGTGACGCTTGTCATCACAATGCTCCGTGACTCCAGTCATCACAATGATTCATGACCTTTGTCATCACAATGGTCAATGCCCTCGTCATCAACAGTCTCTGTGACATTTTTAAACACAATCCTCCATGAACTTTTCATCACAATGCTCTTTGACCCATGTCATCACAATGCTCTACGCCTTTCTGAGCACAATGCTCCAACCCTTGTCATCACAATGCTCCATGACCCCTGTCATCACAAAGCTCCGTGACTCCAGTCATCACAATGCTTCATAACATTTGTCATCACAGAGGTCCATGTCTGCATCATCACATGGCCCTATGACCTTTTTAACCACAATGATCCATGAACTTTTCATCTCAATGCTCTGTGACACTTGTCATCACAGTGCTCCATGCCTTTGTCAGAAAAATGCTCCATGACCCATGTCATCACAATGTGTCACGCGATTTTATCCCAACGTTCCACATATTGTCATCGCAATGATCCATAAAACTTGTAATCACAATGCTCCATGCCCTTCTCATCACAATGCTCCATTACCCCTGTCATGACAATGCTACATGACCCCTGTCATCTCAATGTTTCACGGCCTTGTCATCACAAGGATCCATGACACTTGTCATTACAATGATCCAAGTCCCCTGTAATCACAATGTTCCATGCCCTTGTCATCACAAAGCTCCATGACACATGTCATCAGAATGTTCCATGTCCTTCTCATCAAAATGCTCCATGCCCTTGTC